>NC_092371.1:83481892-84125074 GCF_030028105.1 Mobula birostris
TGATTCTGAGGAAGAAAAGAATCACCAGACAAGGAGCGTGCAAATCCACAGATAATGTTGAAATCTCATTCCAGAGACTTCAGAACAAAATTCCTAGCTGATTCGCCAGTATGGTTATGCAGTGCAGCAGTGCTTCACTATGCGATGTGCAGTCTTTTCAGGTGAATTGTTAGACAGTGGCCTCCATCTGCTGTTTGTAGAACTGCAGGATTCACTGGCAGAGTTCTAAAGAAAGCTGTTAGAATTTTATTTTACTGTAGTTAGAGATGCAGTGTGGAATATTTCCTTCGGGCAACACCGTCCGGCAACCCACTTATTAAACCCCAGTCTAATCACAAGACGACTTACAATGACCAATTAACCTACCAATCAGTATGCCTTTGTACTCTGGGAGGAAACTGGAGCACCCGGAAGAAACCCACATGCTCACAGGAAGGAGGTACAAACTCTTTGCAGATGGCATTGGAATTGAACTTGGAACTCTGAGGTCCTGAGCTGTAATAGTGTCGAGCTAGCTGCTACATTACCTTGATGCCTCAACGTTATGGGCAATATTTAGCCCTTAACTCCCACAGAAATGAAGTTGTTTTTATGGCAGCCTGCTGTGCACTAGTTGGCTGCCTCATTTGAAACTTGATCACATCTAAATAGTGTTTTGGCGATCAATCAGTTTGAGATTGAGTTTACAGTTTCTTCCTCTTAAAGAGTTAAATTTTATGTGATGTAGCTGAGGTATTTCTGATGGTTCAAAGATTTTATCAAGCCAGCCAGTGGTGTAGTCGCATTAACACCCGACTTTGAGCCGAATAGTCCCAAGTTTGAATCCAGCTGGTTCCTTGCATGCTTTCCAATCCGTGCTGGGTTACGCATCGAGCTAGCAACTCAGCCTTGTTAAAAAAAAAACGGTCATGTGCTATGGAAATGGCAAAAAATGCCACCCAATGCACCACAAGGCACGTAAAGGAACAACAACAAAGGTTTTATCAGTTCGATGAATTGAACTATTTCCTCTTGACTTGGAATAGAATGGCACATCTTGAATTTCTAACTGTCAGGGTCGATAAGTAATAATATATTATAACTTATCATATGAGCCTTTTTCATACAGACAATGTCGTTCAACGTAATTTACAATGGGATAAAGTGTAAACATGAAAATAAAGGACAATAAGATGTTAGTTAAAAGCAAGGTTAAATAAATAGGTTTTGAGCTGGTGTTCAAAAATGCCAACTGAGTTCGTGTCCTTCATGGTTTTAGGTATTGAGTTCCACAATTTAGTATCGTAGTTCAAAAAAGCTGATCTGCTAATGATGTTTTGAGGGAAATTGTTTAAATATAACAGACCAGTGGAAGAGGACCTGAGAGGCATTGTGTATAAGATGATAGAGGCATTGATTGTGTGGATAGTCAGAGGCTTTTTCCCAGGGCTGAAATGCTGGCCACGAGAGGACACAGCTTTAAGGTGCTGGGGCGTAGGTACAGAGGAGATGTCAGGGGTAAGTTTTTTACGCAAGAGAGTGACGAGTGCGTGGAATGGGCTGCCGGCAACGGTGGTGGAGGCAGATACGATAGGATCTTTTAAGAGACTTTTGGATAGGTACATGGAGCTTAGAAAAATGGAGGGCTATGGGTAACACTAGTAATTTCTAAGGTAGGGACATGTTCGGCACAACTTTGAGGGCCAAAGGGCCTGTATTGTGCTGTAGGTTTTCTATGTTTCTATGTTCTATGTTTCTAGCTCGAGCAGGATTATAAAACGATAGGTGGTTTGTATCGTCACAAACCCACAGGGCAATGGAACGCTGGAAGATAAAACCTGGGTCATTGAAAGTTTCAAGACAGAGATAGATTCTTGTTTTAGCTTAGTTCTTGTTCTTAGCAGGGCAAAGTCACTAAGCATTATGGGACCAAAGGAGAGTGGAGTTGAGATATAGATCAGCTGTGACGTAACTAGCTAACTAAGGGCGGCACGGTAGTGTAGTGGTTAGCATAACACCATTTTAGCGCCAGTGACCCGGGTTAAATTCCACTGCTGTCTGCAAGGTGTTTGTATGTTCCCTTGTGCCCACGTGGGCTTCCTCCATGTTCTCCTGTTTCCTGCCACGTTCTAAAGACATACGGGTTAGGGTTAGTGCGTTGTGAGCATGCTGCATTATTTTGACACTGGATGTTTAGTGACACTTGCCGGTTGCCCCTTCTCACATCCTCGGACTGTGTGGGTCATTGACGTTTCAATGTTGGTGTGACAAATGAAGCTAACCTTTAGGTATTGAGATAGGCACAGGAGATTCAGTGTTCCTGAAATAGTCATTGGAAGACCTGCTAATGGCAAGACCTAGAAGGATCTTGGACTCCCTGAGGGTGGCTACACAAGTTAGCAGGGTGGTAAAGAAGGCAGGTGGCATGCTTCCCTCTATTCATCAAGACACTGAATTCAAGACTCAAGTTATCTTGCAGTTTTGTAAAACTCTGGTTGGGCCACTTATGGAGTGTTTGCCCCATTATAGGAGGAATTTGGAGGTTTTGAAGACAATGCAGAAGAGGTTATATTTGTTTAGAGATACAGCAGGGTAACAGGCCCTTCCTTCCTATTGGCCTTGTGTTAGATTAGATTAAATTAGATTCTGACAACACTCAGCCCTCTTTTATTGTCATTTAGAAATGCATACATGCATTAAGAAATGATACAATGTTCCTCCAGAGTGTTATCACAGAAAACAGGACAAACCAAAGACTAACACTGATAGAACCACATAATTATAACGTATAGTTACAACAGTGCAAAACAATACCATAATTTGATAAAGAACAGACCATGGGCACGGTAAAAGAAAAGTCTGAAGTCCCAATCGACTCCCGAGTCCCCGATAGCAGGCGGCAAAAGGGAGAAACTCCCTACCATAAACCTCCAAGGTACCGACAACTGTCGCTGCCTTGGAAGCAGCCGACCACAGCCGACACCGAGTCCGTCCATCCAAAAACTTCGAGCCTCCGACCAGCCCCTCCGATACAGCTTCCCAAGCAGCATCCTTTGCCGAGCACCTTCCACCTAGCCCTGGCCGCCGAAACAAGCAAAGCCAAGGATTCGGGGCCTTCTGCTCGGGAGATTTCGGTTACCACACAGTAGCAGCAGCAGCGAAGTGGCCATTTCAGAAGTTTCTCCAAATGTTCCTCCGTAGTCTCACATCTGTCTCCATCAAATCAGAATTGTGCACAGTCCCCTACTTGACAAATTGCAGATATCATTCACCAGAGAGGCTGTGTGCGCTGCATCGCGCCGCCATCTTCTCCTCCTCCTGTGTTCACCAATAATACCCATGTGACCAATTAATCTACTAACCTGTACGTTTTTTGGAATGTGGAGGAAACCCACACAGTTATGGGGAGAACATGGGTGATCGTGGTCTTTCCATGACCATGATGGTTCTTGGCAAATTTTTCTACAGAAGTGATTTGCCATTGCCTTTCTCTGGGCAATGTCTTTACAAGACAGGTGACCCCAACCATTATCAATACTCTTCAGAGATTGCCTGCCTTGCATCAGTGGTCGCATAACCAGGACTTGTGTTACGACCTTCCACCACCTGCTCCCATAGCTTCATGTGACCCTGATTGGGGGGGCTAAGCAGGTGCTACACCTTGCCCAAAGGTGGCCTGCAAGCTAGCAGAAGGAAGGACCACCTTACATTTCCTTTGGTAGAGACATATCTCCACCCTGCCATCCAACAAAATATGTAACCTATTTATGTCTCCCGTAATCTGATAAACTTCTGTCTGGTCTTCCTTCAGTCTCTGCCACTCTGGAGAAAATAACCCAAGTTGTCCAGCCTCTCCTTATTAGACTGCAGGTGCTCAATTCCGCAGCAAGAAACTACCTCCTGGAGGAACTCAGCGAGTCGGGCAGCATCTGCCTGAGGGAAGGAATTGACAAACATTCTGCATTCAGCACTGATGCAGTGTTGCTGCTCGACCCACTGAGTTCTTCCAGCAGATTGTTCGCTGATCTAGTTTCGTCTGCTGCCTTGAGGCTAAAGTTCAAAGTAAATATATTATCGAAGTAGGTACCCTGGGATTCTATTTCCTGCAGGCATTCACGATAGAGCAAAGAAATATAATAGAATCAACAAAAAACTACACTCAAAGATTGACAAACAGCCAATGTGCAAAAGAAGACAAACTGTGTAAATACAAAAAACACAAAAATAATATTAATAAATAAGTAAATAAATAATATTGAGAACGTAAGTTGTAGACAGCTTGAAAGTGAGTCAATAGGTTGTGAAATTAGTTCAATAATGAGGTGAGTGAAGTCCACTCTGGTTCCTGAGTACTTCAGCAAGGAGCTCGATCTCCTTGAGGAAAAGCAAGTAGAGTAAAGCAAAGAAAATCAGCAGAAAAGAAAAGTTACACTGCAGAAACAAGCAGTCAGCATATTAACCACCAACACCATCCAGCTCTTCCCCCGAGAACAACAATTTCTCAAAAAGTACAATCTTTCATAAGCTAGGGAGTAGTGATGGCAGGTCTGCAGCCAAATGTTGAGGTGCTGACATTGGTCAGATTTGAAATTGATCCAAGGATTAAGAGCACTGACATTTTTTCCTCTTGCGTAAGTGAAAGGAATTCCGCGAGGAACGCCGTAACAATCCCTTAATGGTGAAGGCCTTTCATTCCCTGAGTTAATGTCAACTCTGGGCGCCACCTTTCAGAGAAGGAACATCTGCCCATGTCTGAAACATATGCAAACTGGGTTTACCCAGATTTCCTAGCCATCTGTGACCCCTCTGTGTTGTCGGTCCTCCTCTCCCAGTTAAGTACACGTGTTTTCCCTAATGGAGAAGGGGTTAGGACGGGGAGTAGTGGTGGGAGAGATGAAATAAGTGACAGGGAATATTGAAAGCTGCATTGAGGGGGAAAAGTGCTATATAAAATATACAGGTCACTCACCTAGCTAGTGCACGCTGGCATTTGTCTTACAGTTGAGCAATTTATAATATATAGCGCCTTGTTAATGGTACATTGCAGATGGGGTAAGCATGCCCTTATAGAGTCATAGAACACTACAGCAGAGAAGCAGGCCCTTCGGCCCATCTGGTTCATGCCGAACTTTATTCTAAACATGACAAGGTCTGCACATTGCTGGGAATCCAAAGTAATACACACAAAATGCTGGAGGAACTCAGCAGGCCAGGCAGCGTCTATGGAAATAAATTAACAGTCTATGTTTCGGGCTGAGACCCTTCTTCAGGACTGGAAAGGAAGGGGGAAAGACGCCAGAATAAAAAAGGTAGAGGGTGGGTAAGAAGGATAGCTAGAAGGTGATAAGTGAAGCCAGGTGTGGGAAAAATAAAGAGCTGGAGAGGAAGGAATCTGATAGGATTTCCGCACCTGGACAATGGCCCTCCATAGCTCTCCCATCGATGTACCTTTGCAAATTTGTCTTAAATGTTGAAATTGAACCCACATCTACCATTTCCGCAGGCAGCTTGTTTTACACTCGCAGCTTGCTGTTGTCAGCTGCTGGAGAGTGCATTTCTTAAACTCTCTGCACTTCAGAAGCAGACTCAGAATTGGGTTTAATATCACCGGCATTTGTCGTGACACTTGTTTACTTTACGGCAGCAGTACAATGCAATACATAATAATAGAGGAAAAAACTGTGAATTACAGTAAGAGTGTATGTATGTATACATATATTAAAAAAAGTAATGAGGTAGTGTTCATATTACCAGTTCATTGTAATCTGCTGTTTGTCTTCTGCCCACTGCTCATTTCTGCTGCTATTTGTGTCCCTCAGATCGAATCAATTGTGTTGAAACAGCACATACGAGCTATGACCGAAAACTTCTACGCTGCTATATTTGGGTATGATGAGGTGAGTGTTTTATTTTGAATTTCTGGTCCTCTATCACTTTTTCACTTTTGACCAAGCAATACTTAAGATCAAATCATTAACGTTTGTGCACCACACAAACTAAAGAAACTGAGCATACTGAAGCCCAATTACACAAAGCCCTCCAGTCCCTAAACCTGCCTGTTCTTTCTCTTCACCTTCTGGGACTTTTAGTTTACATTTCTACTTTCACTTCCTCGGGAGATAAAGAAAGGTGCTCTTTTACCTTCACCAATTTTTATCAATGCACCATAGAAAGCATCCTATCCGGATGCATTGTGGCTTGGTATGGCAACCACAAGAAACTGCAGAGAGTTGTGGGCACATCTCAGCACTTCACAGAAACCAGTGTCCACTCTATAGATTATCTTTACTTTCTGCTGCCTCAGTAAAACAGCAAGCATAATCAAAGACCCCACCCACACGGAGCATTCTGTCTTCTCCCCTCTCCCATTGGGCAGAAGATACAAAAGACTGAAAGCACATACCACCAGGCTTGAGGACAGCCTCGATCCCACTGTTGGAGGACTATTGAATTGTCCCCTAATACGATAAGGTGGACTCTTGACCTCACAATATACCCCATCATAACTTTGCATTAAATTTTACTGCATTCTCTTTGTAATATTTTATTCTGTACTCTGTTTTTGTATTACCTGAGTGTAATGAAATGAAGTGTGGCTGACATGCAAAACAAAGTTTTTCACTGTCTGTCAGTACAGGTGGACAATACCAATAAACCAGATTATGGACTTTCATTCGCCTAACCATCTACTATCTGCATTTCTATAGTCCACCTCGACAAGATCAAGCTCTAGCATTCTCATTCCTCTGTCATTCCCCACGCAAACCTGTTGCTGCTGGCAGAACTGAAATTTCATAGAATAATGCAGCCCAGCAACAGGCCCTTCGGTCCATCCTATCTGTGCTGAACACAGTGCCAAAATAAACTAAATCTCTTCTGCCTGTATGTGATCCATATCCCTCCATTTCCTTCATTCCTTTGTTACGTGACGTGACTGATCATGGTTTTTCTATGACCATGATTGTTCTTGGCAAATTTTTCTGCTGAAGTGGTTTGCCATTACCACCTTCTGGGCAGTGTCTTTACAAGATGGGTGACCCCAGTCATTATCAATACTTTTCAGAGTCTACCTAGTGTCAGTGGTCACATAACCAGGACATGATATGCACCAGCTGTTCATACAACCATCTCCCATGGCTTCACTTGACCCTGATCGGGTGGGGGTAAGTAAGTGCTACACCTTGCCCAAGGGTGACCTGCAGGCTAGCGGAGAGAAGGAGTACCTTACACCTCCTTTGGTAGAGATGTATCTCCAGCGTGCCACCCTAATATCATGCAAATTCTATCTAAAAACCTCTGAAATGCCACTATTATATCTTTTTCCACCACTACCCCTGGCAGCACATTCCAGGCACCCACCTCTATAAAATAAAAACTTGCCTTGCACACCTCACTTAAACTTTCTCCCTCTCACCTTTCCAGACAAGATGCGCCTGTTTATAATGCTCCCATGGCCGATATCTTCTGGATTGGCCATTAAACCATGTATTTCACCTTTTTTATGTCTTTTACATTTGTTTTTCCTCTTGAATGCAATTCTGGAACTATTGGAGCCTGTGATTGGTAGCTTGGAGATCATTTGGGTGGGTGCTTCAGCGCTGTGCAATCTCCAAGAGGATTTAAGGAGACAGAGCCAGTGAGCGCGAATCTCATGGCGAGAAGGCTGCTGGAGAGGACGTGAGCCAATGTTCGACTCCATTTTGCTGATTAAAGCTTCCATTGTTCACCAATTAAAGCGACAAAGCAGATTGAAACATCGAGGCGAGTGCAGAAGGTGAGCACCGGCTGTCTACCTTTTGATCGCTGGTGGGATCGCTCTGCTGCTGGAGAGGGAGACTGCCTTTAGAACACTGGTGGAATCACTCTGCTGGCAGAGAGGAGAGAGCCTGCAACTGTGCCCAGAGAATGTTAGCCAGGTTTTCTGCGTTTTGGATGTGAACTTGGACTATGGACTTTTTTTCAGTGTGTTTTTTATATTTTGTGTTTTTTACTCGATCCTTCTCGTTTTTTTTTGTGTGTGCGGGATAGGAGGATTTAGGGAGGGGGTTGATGTACCTGTTCCATTTTTTCTTCATTTTTTTGTGTGGGGAGGGGGGATTTGGGGGTTGATGACCGTGCTGCAGTTCTTTTCTTTCTTGGTTTCATGGCTGTCTGGAGAAGAAGAATTTCAGAGTTGTGTACTTTGATTAGAAATAAACCATTGAACCTTTTAAACGCGTGTCCTCGAGCTCTACCCCTTGTCCTCCTGTGCTCCAATCAATAAAGTCCTAGCCTCCCTCTGTAACTCAGTTGCTTAATTCATGGCAAAATCCCCGTAAATCTTTACTGCACGCTTTCCAGTTTCTTTCTTTTTTGGATGACCAAAACTGAACACACTATTCCAGATGTGGCCTCACCAACATCTTATGAGAACGTAACAAAACATCCCAACTTCTGTACACTGCAACACACACAACATGCAAGAGGAACTTGGGTCAGGCAGGGTCTATGGAAATGAACAAACAATCAAAGTTTCAAGCCAAGACCCTTCTTCAGGACTGGAAAAGAAGGGGGAAGATGCCAGAATAAAAATTTGGGGACTGGAAGGAGGCTAGCTAGAAGGTGATAGGTGAAACCAGGTGGGTCAAGGGCTGGAGAGGAAGTAACCTGACAGAAGAAGAGAGTGGACAGTAGGAGAAAGGGAAGGAGGACGGGCACCAGAAGAAGTGATAGGCAAGTGAGAAGCAGTAAGAGGTCAGAGTCAGGAATAGAAGAGGAGTGGAGTGGGAGAGAAAACAGTTTTTTACTAGAGGGAGAAATCAGTGTTCATTCCATCAGTTTGGAGATTACTCAGACAGAATATAAGGTGTTGCTTCTACACCCTGTGAGTGGCCTCATCATGGCACAAGAGGAGGCCAGGAACTGACATGTTGAAACAGAAATAGGGATCAGGATTAAAATGTTGGGTCATTGGGAAGTTCCACTTTTGGCGGATGGAGCATGGGTGCTCTGTACTCAGTGCCCTGACTGATGGAATGCCAGCATGCCAAAAGTCTTCTTCACCACCCGGTCATTCTGAAGTGTGTTGTGATTTTCACTGTTTGCTTTACACATCCTACAGTCAGATGTAGCAGAACCAAGTGCTTAGAGTAGGGAACCGTGGCCATTTAGCCCTGGGATCCATGCCGTGCACAAGCCTGCTCCTACCCCACTTTGTCTCACCCTGTCAGCATGTCCTTCGAAGGGAACCTCCCTTATGCCCACCTCACCTTTCCACAAACAGTAGTGGCCTCAGTTACCCCCTCTGTGGAAGCTAGTTCACCATTCTCCTGTGAAGAACATTTCTGTGCTCCCTTCTGGATTTGTTAGTGAGAGTCCTATGTTCATGGTCACTCATTCAGGATGTTCGCTCCTGATTTGGTCCTTTCAGCAGCCAAAAACTCTTCATACATGCTTTACCCACAAGGTATTAAAATAATACTCCTTCCATCAAAAAGCTTGGGTCAGAACAAGCCTATAGTGTATTTCTAAACCAAAATCATTTGGCACCGATTTGCCTTATTTTGTTTGGAATGAATCCCTGTGAAATGCCATTAGGCACTTGTACAGTACACTCGCTTCCTTGCTTACCTTCTACACGAATCCTAACCTCACTAAAATGAATTCTGCCGAGACAAGATAGGTGTCCCCTTTCCCTGCCTGGCTTCCTCTCTCTGTCGCCACTGAGTGAATTTGAAAGACGAGTGTTTATTTCATAATAGAGCTCCTTTGTAGCCCGTTTGAGAGTCACAGAGCAGCTGAGAACCAATTTGGGACTTTGCTGTAATGTTTGATCTGAGATCTGTAGTTGGCATAAGATATGGTTTAACCTGCTTTGCTTATGATAATCACAAACAAGAGAAAATCTGCAGATGCTGGAAATCCAAGCAACACACACAAAATGTTGGAGGATCCCAGCAGGCCAGGCAGACCCTGCTGAAGGGTCTCAGCCCGAAATGTCAACTGTACTGTTTTCCATAGATGCTGCCTGGCCTGCTGAGTTCCTGCAGTATTTCGTGTGTGTTGCTTATAATATACTGTAGCTTATACCATCTGCTGGGCATTGAGTGTGTTCTATTTTAATACTGAATCTATTTTTCAATCACCATTATCCCTGCTTTTATGTTCCATTTTTTAAATCAAAGTCAATTTATTGTCAATGTACCTTTATGTCATCATATGCTACTATGAGATTAATTTTCAAAATTAAAATAAATTTCTTACTTCATTCTTGTAGGTACTTCAAAGTTCAAAGTAAAATTTATTCAAAGTTCAATTAAATTTATGATCAAGAGTACATACATGTCACCACATACAACCCTGAGACACCTTTTCCTGTGGACATACTTAGCAAATCTATTAAACAGTAACTGTAAACAGGATCAATGAACAACAAATTGCAAATGCAAATATAAATAAATAGCAATAAATAACGTGTATGAAATAACAAGATAAAGAGCCCTTAAAGTGAGATCACTGGTTGCAGGAACACCAGAAGTAGAATGAGTGTAGTTATCCCCTATTGTTCAAGAGCTTGGTGGTTGAGAGGTAGTAACTGTTTTTGATCCTGGTGGTGTGAGTCCTGATGCTCCTGTAGCTTCTACCTGATGACAGCAGTGAGAAAAGAGCATGGCCGGGGTGGTGAGGGTCTTTGATGATAGATACTGCTTTCTACGGCAACATTTTGTGTAGCTGTGCTCAATGGTTGGGAGGGCTTTGCCCGTGATGTACTGGGCCAAATCTACCACCTTTTGTAGCATTTTCTGCTCTAAGGCTTTGGTATTCCCATCGCAGGCTGTAATGTAGCCAGTTAGCTCATTTTCCACCACACATCTACAGAAGTGTGCCAAGGTTTTTGATGACGTGCCAAATCTTTGCAGACACCTGAGGAAGTAGAGGTGCTGCCGTGCTTTCTTTGCACGACACGACAGGCATTTACATAAAAATACAGAAATACAATAGAATTTATGAAAAAGTATATGCAGAGACTGACAAACAGAAAATAAATGATACTGAGAACATGATTTAAGAATCCCTGGAAGTGAATCCTTAGGTTGTTGAATCAGTTCAGAGATTTGGTGAGTGAAGTTATCTACCCCATTCAGAAACCGATAGTTGCAATTAATAACTGTTTGTGAACCCGGTGGTGTGGGACCTAAGGCTATGTACCTCCGACCCAATGATAGTAGTGAGAAGAGAGCATGGCCTGGATGGTGGGGGTCCTTGTTGAAGGCCGCTGCTTTCTTGTGACAGTGCTCAATGTAAGCATGCATCATCTCTGTAAAGTCCCTAGCCTTCAATTCAGATGTAGAGCAAGGTTCCTCAAACAGCAATGTGCTGATGATCAGATCATTGGCATTAGATGTTGTTTGGCCATTAAGTATTGGCCACAATCCTCTGCTCTTCAAAATTATGCCACAGGATCTTGAGATGATAGATGACCCCTTGATTAATCTTCTCTTCTGAAAGATACCAGCTCTCTCAATTAGATAGGGATAGTGGCACTCCCTTCTTCTCTGAGGATCGTTACTTTGTCCTGCTGGAGAGACTTGTGAGTTCTTGAGAACACGACAGCGATGCTGTTTGGACTTTACTCCTGGTAGTGTCACCAGGGCTGTCAAAGTCAAGGGGGAGGTTCCAGACAGAGCGATCCAACCAAGAAGCTAACGGGGGAACTATCAGAAGATGATGACACATCACAACAGCAGTGAAGGTGGAGGAAGGCTGCAGCTTTGAAGGGTTCCCAGTTGTCTTGTATTCCATGCCATTGGACGCTGAGCCTGATCTATCAAGGACTTTGTGGTGGCTGCCTGTGCATCTGCCTCCCCATGTTAAACAAAGTTCTCCACTAAGGGAATAACCCCTTAGGAAAACATCACACTCGATTGGAGTGATCACATTTCTATGAGTGGCACCCTCTCAGTACTGGAAGAGGGTTTCAGCCCAGACTTCATGCTTATTTTCTGCAATAGGATTTAAGCATTGGGCTCAAAATCCAATGTGTTAGTCAGGGACTCACAGCTGAGTGTTAACCAGAGGAAAACAAGAGTTTTCTCAGTTTTGGAGAGGGAGGAGAGCTGCCAGATGTCTTGGTACACATTGGTACCAATGACATAGGAAAGAAAAGCAAAATGGTCCTAAAAAGAGAAATTAGAGAGCTAGGTAGAAAGCTGAGAAGCAGGACCTCCTGGGTAGTAATTTCTGGATTGCTCAATGTGCCAGTGAGGGTAGAAACGGGATGATTTGGCAGATTAATGCATGGCTGAGAAGCTGGTGCAGGGGCCAGGTTTTCAGTTTCTTGGATCATTGGGATCTCTTCTGAGGGAGGTATGACCTCTTCAAAAGTGATGAGTTTTCAAAAGCACCTGTATTCTCGTGGGCAGGTTTGTTAGAGCTTTTGGGGAGGGTTTAAACTAAATTAGCAGGGTGTGGGAGCCAGAGTGAAGAGACTCAGGATAGGACATATGGTTAAAAAAAAAAGCAAATATAACGTGCAGTCAGACTGTCAGAAAGCACAGGCAGATGATAGGAGATCATTGCAGCCAGTAGGGTGAGTATCAGTGCATTAGGGATGCAGAATCAAAAAGGGTAGCAAATACAGTACTCAAAGTGTTATATCTCAGTGCATGGAGAATAAAAAATAAGGTGGATGATCTTGCTGCACTATTACAGATTGTCAGGTATGATGTGGCTATCACTGAACCACGGCTAAAGGATGGTTGTAGTTGGGAGCTGAATGTCCAAGGTTACATGTTTTATCAGAGGGATAGGAAGCTAGGCAGAGGTGGTAGAATGATGGAGTACTTGGTGACACAGGATAAGATAGTACAAAGTCAGCATGGTTTCCTTCAGGGAAAATCCTGCCTGACAAACCTGTTGGAATTCTTTGAAGAGATTACATGCAGAGTAGATAAAGGGGGACAGTGGATGTTGTGTATTTGGACTTTCAGAAGGCCTTTGACAAGGTGCCACACATGAGACTACTTACCAAGTTAAGAGCCCACGGTATTACAGGAAAGTTACTAGCATGGTTAGAGCATTGGCTGTTTGGTAGGAGGCAGTGAGTGGGAATAAAAGGATCCTTTTCTGGTTGGCTGCCAGTGATTACTGCTGTTCCACAGGGGTCAGTGTTGGGACCACTTCTTTTAATGCTCTATATAAATGATTTAGCTGATGGAATAGATGGCTTCGTTGCCAAGTTTGCAGATGATATGAAGATTGGTGGAGGAGCAGGTTGTGTTGAGGAAACAGGTAGGCTGCAGAAGGACTTAGACAAATTAAGAGAATGGGCACGAATGTTGGAAAATGCATGGTCATGCACTTTGTTAGTAGAAATAAATGTGCAGACTATTTTCTAAATGGGAAGAAAATCCAAAAATCTGAGATGCAAAGGGACTTGGGAGTCCTTATGCAGAACACCCTAGAATCGGTGGTGAGGAAGGCAAATGCAATGTTAGCATTTCAAGAGGTTGAATACAAGAGCTGGAGATGTGATGCTGAGGTTTTATAAGGCACTGGTGAGGCCTAGTCTTGAATATTGTGCACATTTTTGGGTTCCTCATCTACGTTTGTAAGAAAAGGTGGCTGGCATTGGAGAGGGTTCAGAGGAGGTTCACAAGGATGATTCTGTGAATGAAAGGGTTATCATACGAGGAACGTTTGATAGTTCTGGGTCTTTACTCCTTGGAATTTTGAAGGATGGGGGGTGGTGATCTCATTGAAACCTTTCAAGTGTTGAAAGGACTGGACAGAGTAGATGTGGAAAGAATGTTTGCCATGGTGGCCAAGAGGACACAGCCTCAGAATAGAGGGGCGTCCATTTAAAACAGAGAATCAGAGGAATTTCTTTAGCCAGAGAGTGGTGAATTTGTGGAATTTATTGCCACTGGCAGCTATGGAGGCCAGGTTGTTGGGTGTATTTAAGGCAGAGCTTGATAGATTCTTGATTTGACACAGCATCAAAGGTTACGACGAGAAGGCTGGAGAGTAGGGCTGAGGGGGGGAAAAAAAGATCAACTATGATTGAATGGTGGAACATATTCGCTGGGCCAAATGGCCTAATTCTGCACCTATGTCTTATGGTCTTACTGTCTTTGCTCTTGTTTGCGATTGCACCACAATAAAATTTTCTGCTGACGTCGCCGCCAAATTATGAGCTAATTATTGCATCAAGTGTTGGCACATGGCCAAGTGGTTAAGGCGTTGGGCTAGTGATCTGAAGGTCGCTAGTTCGAGCCTCAGCTGAGGCAGCATGTTGTGTCCTTGAGCAAGGCACTTAACCACACATTGCTCTGCAATGACACCGGTGCCAAGCTGTATCGGCCCTAGTGCCCTTCCCTTGGACAACATCGGTGGCGTGGAGAGGGGGGACTTGCAGCATGGACAATTGCTAAGATGCTAAGAGGCATGGATCGAGTAGTGTTTAGTGTATTGAAGTTTTTTCTCTACTAAATTGACCCTGCTCCCAGCCTATTGTGTTCCAGTAATGGGCACTAACGTCTTATCAGTCATCCTATTACTCCCTGTTCATTGACTGAATGAAGATTCAAGATTGTTTAATGACATGTCTGGTACACAAGTGTAAAGGAGAACAAAATAATTGTTATTCTGGATCTGATGCAGCACAAAAAAGACACAATAAAGTGAAGAGCACAATAATAATAAAAAGCACAATAAATAGATAAGACAGCTTCTATGCATAGATTGATTGGATGTCCATAAAGTTTCACTTGGCTCAGGAGTGTCTGACAGAAAATGATAAAGTAGTGGTGGAGGGCTGATTTAGTGGGTGAAAGTGTTGATCAGCCTTACGGCTTGGGGAAAATAACTGTTTTTGAGTCTGGTGGTTCTGGCATAGATGCTGCATAGCCTACTCCCTGATGAGAGTGGGACAAATAGTCCATAAGCAGGGTGGATAGGATCCGTCATGATTTTAGTGACTATTTTCTGGCACAGTTGTGTATATACTGTATGTCTTTGATGTCGGGTAGGCTGATGCCGGTGATGTGTTGGGTAGTTTGACTACCGACTGCGGAGCCTGACTTCTATATTCTTCTCAATCTTGATAGTGATGAAACCTCCTCTTGGCTTTTTTTCTGTTAACCAGGGAATATTGTCAGATGATCGTGTCTTGGCTGCATCTCTGTGGAGACACTTCTTCAATAAACAGTGCGAAGACCCAAGGCAGCTGGAGCTGATGGTCGAATATGTCCGCAAACAGGTACTGTAACTAAATTGTTTGAGTGAACTCTAATCTGTTATCAAGGCTGAACTTCGCAATGCTGCGGGGTAGGCTAGTCGTTTGAAAGTGCAATGAGCATAATTTTACTTACCTATTCTTTTTCCACATCCATTTCATCTATTTGATCCTATTTTGTCAATATACATTCAGCAGCCAACATTTGCAGCGAGTAAATAGTCTGATGCTTGCTCGAAGTTAAAAGTACACTCAATGGCCACTTTATTAGGAACATCTTTACACCTGCTCATTAATTCTTCAACTCGTTCTCGAAATTTATTACTTATTTATTTTTTATTATTCTTTTTTTATTTGCACAATTCATTGTCTCTGTTGGTGCGGTCTTTCCTTAATACTATTATGGTTATTGGATTTATTGTGAATGCAAGGAAGAAGATGAATCTCGGGATTGTATACAGTGACATATACGCACTTGGATAATAAATGTATATTTTTGAATTTTGAACTTTGAACCTTAGTCAGCCAGTCACGTGGTAGCAACTCAATACATAAAAGCATGCAGACATGGTCCAGAGGTTCAGTTGTTATTCAGAGTAAGCATCAGAATGGGGAAGAAATGTGATCTTGACTGTGGAATGATTGTTGGTGCCAGATGGGGTGATTTGAGAATCTCAGAAATGGCTGATATCTAGGGATTTTCATGCACAGCCGAATCTAGAGATTACAGGGAATGGTGCAAAAAGCAGCTGTTGGGTGGCCAAAAATGCCTTGTTAATGAAAGAAGTCAGGGGAGAATGGCCAGACTGGTTGAAGGTGACAGAAATTCAAATAACCACGCGTTACAACAGTGGTGTGCAGAAGAACATCTCTGAATGCACTACACGTCAAACCTTGAAGTGGATGGGTTGCAGCAGCAGAAGACCACAAGCACTTTATTAGAGAAACCTCCCTGGTTTCCTTGGCTGCGTAAGTCTAAAGAATACACACACCTGTCCCACCAAACCCATGGGATTGAAATGGCTATCCCACCCCAAACCCCAATTTGTGTGGATGCTGTGTAATTTGCTACCCTGTTACAACTCAGTACCAAGAAATAACGGACAGCACACTGCATTCGATTAAAGGAATTATATTTATGAATCTTAACTAAAGGGTTAGTAAAGAAAAGAAAGAGAGAAAAAAGGGCCCATTATAATTAAACAGTCAACTGTGCACAACTCTTCCCAAAATTCATTTTCACCAATCCTCAGTCAGTCTCGGCATCTGACACCATCGAATCACGGTTCCCCACCGGGTCGATTCCTATGACCAGTTCTCTCCAGCGTCTTCCCTCTTCCACCAAACAAAAGACTCTGCTCACGTTCCAAAGCACCCGTTATCTCTAAACATAGCCCAAACACTGTTTCTCCAGAAAGACCATTATATTAACAGTGAACCCTTTCCCAGGATGTTACATTAGGTACAGGAGGTATCTAATAAAATAGCCACTGAGTAGTTTTTTCAACCCCTCTCGTGGTTGTTGTGGTGAATGGTCGTTACCATCCATTTATTATACCAATGAGGGTTTTCTCTGGATGCTCCAGTTTCCTCCCACATTCCAAACATAAATGGACACTCAGTGTTTCAAAGTTTCAAAATACATTTAATATCAGAGTATATATTCAGTATATAACCTGAAATTCGTCCTCCTCACAGACATCCACGAAACAAAGAAACACCATAGAACAATAGAAACAGTGAAGCCCCGAAGAGCCCCCCCACCTTTGCACAAGCGTCAGCAAAAGTATAGACTTCCCCCAAGCCCCACCCACAGCAGAAGCACCCCCCAACAACACTACCGTGCCAGCAACAACAGAAGCCCCAAAGAGTCCATTAATCCAGAGTCCATCAAACTACAGTTCACAAACCAGCACTCCATCCTCTCCCTCCCTCCCTCCCCTCCCCCTCCCCCTCCCCCTCCAGCGAGGGAGAGAGAAGTCGTTCCTGCAACAACAAGAGTAGAGACTGGCAACTCGCTGTTCCAACACTGCAATATTCCATGTAACTTTTCCAGGATCTCATCTCGAGGACCAACAGGTTCTCACTCTTCATTAAAAGAGAGAAGGATCACTCGATTGCCTCTTATCTCAGAAAGGATGTGCTGGTATTAGGGAGGACCCAGAGGAGGTTCACAAGAAAAACACTGGGAATAGGTTAACATATGAAAAGCATTTGATGGCTCTGGGATTGGACTTAGTAGAGGTTAGAAAAAGGAGGGGGGATCTCATTGAGACACATTGAATATTGAAAGGTCTAGATAGAGTGGACATGGAGAGGATGTTTCCTATAGTAGGGGTGTCTAGGACCAGAGGGCACAGCATCAGAATAGAAAGACTTCAGAACAGAGATGAGCAGCAATTCCTTTAGCCAGAGAGTGGTGAATCTGTGGAATTTATTGCCACAGACAGCTGTGAAGGCCAAAACATTAAATATGCTTATTAAAGCAGAGGTTGATCGTTTTTAATTAGTAAGCGTATCTAAGGTTACAGGGGAGAAGGCAGGAGAATAGGTTTGAGAAGGATGGTAAATCAGCCATTATGGAATGGCAGAACAGACACAATGGCCAAATGGCCTAATTCTGCTCCTACATTTTATGGTTTTATGGCTCAAGATCTGATTGAAATCATTGGTTGCAGGAATGAACAGCTTTGAAGCATACTGTCATCTTAGCATGTGATAGGATTCTGATCCGTTTATACTTTGCAAAGAAATAATCATTACCATAGCCTGTTAAACGGGTGGTTGTTTTGTTTTTCTTTTGTAAATTGCTGTGCCATTAATGCAGGCTAACAATAGATGAAATGGCTCTCTTTCCTGCGGAGGTAACACTTGGCAGAGACACGGTGAATGAGTAAAAGTTTCTATTCAGTAAAAGCCACAAGAGGCCCCCGAAGTTTCCAGTGGTAGGATGTTTCTACCAGCACAGAGTACTCCCAGTAATTTCTGGGGCACTCCCTATTTATAGATATATAATACACCCTCTCTTAACAACCGCAGAGTTGGTCTGTCCTCCTAGAACCAGGTAAATCAGTTCTAGGAATAGCGATCAGATCGCTGAGCCAGGAACTATTCTTATTTGGCAACAGTCCAGGATCCAAGCTCAAGAGCAAGCCTGGCACAGGGAGCACACTGACAGCAAAAGAAACTTTTATTTAATCCACCAGCAACCTGAAGTGTATTCATATCCAGAGCAGATATCATCAGACCACTCTCAGCCTTTGCTGAAATAATCGGATACTTGTGGAGCCTAGATAAAGCCAACCCTTGCGAAAGCTTTAAGTCAAAGTCAAATTGATTCTTAAAGTAAAATTAATTGTCTAAGTATGTATATGTTACCATATATTACCTTGAGATTCATTTTTTTGCATGTGTTTACAGCAAAATAAAGAAATGCAATAGAATTTACAAGAAAAATTTATATAAACAAAAACACAAGCAGATCTGCAGATGCTGGAAACCCAAAGCAATGCGCACAAAATGCTGGAGGAACTCAGCAGGCCAGGGAGCTTCTATGGAAATGAATAAATAGTCGACGTTTTGGACCAGGATCCTACATCAGGACAGGGAATGAAGGGGGAGGTTGCCAAAATGAAAAAGGTGGGTGGGAGGGGAAGGAAGATAGCTGGAAGGTGATAGGTGAAGCCAGGTAGGTGGGAAAGGTCATATGCTGGTGAAGAAGGAATCTGATAGGAGAGAAAACTGAAGAAGGAGAGAAGTAATAGGCAGGTGAGAAGAGGTAAAAGGTCAGAGTGGGGTGGGGAATGTTTTTACCGGAATGAGAAATTGATACTCGTGCCATCAATTTGGAGGCTACCCAGATGGGATATAAGGTGTCGTTCCTCATATTGGCACTAGAGGAAGCCATGGACCATGTCAGAACGGGAATGGGAATCGGAATTAAAATGTTTGGCCACTGGGAAGTTCTGCTTGTGGCAGATGGAGTGGAGGTGCATAAAGAAAGACTGAAAAACAGCAAGGTGAAAATGAAGGCAAATCATGCAAATGATAAAAATGTAATCTTTGTGAGTCTGTGGGTTGTGGAATCAGTTCAGGGTTGAGGTGAGTGAAGTTATCCACACTGGTTCAGGAGCCTGATGGTTGAAGGACAATAACTGTTCCTGAACCTGGTGATGTGGGACCTAAGGTTCCTGTATGCACTGCCCAAGTGAGAAGAGAGGATGACTTGGATGGTGGGGTGGTTGATGATGGATGCTGCTTTCTTGTGGCAGAGCTCCAAGTAAATGTGTTCAGTTATGTGGCTTAGCCGGTGATGGGCTGGTCTGCGTCCACCACTTTCTGTAGACTTACCTTTTCTAGACATCGTCAGTCAGGATACTCTCCATAGTGCATCTATAGAAGTTTGTCCCAGTTTTTAGTCACATGACAAATCTGTGCAAACTTTGTCGTTCATGCCTTCTTATGTGAATCATAATCGGGTTTAATATCACTGGCATGGGTCTTGAAATTTTTTTATTTTGCGGCAGCAGTACTTAATAAAACTCTAAATTACAATAAGAAGTATAGCTAAAAAAAATTAAATAAGTAGTGTAATAAGAGAGGGAATAAAAATAGTGAGGTAATGTTCAGACTCCTGTAGCAGTGAGAAGACGACACGTCCTGGGTGATGAGTGTACTTAATGATGGATGCCAACTTTTTGATACATCATCTTTTGAAGATGTTCTTGATTTACTTTTTTCCTTATATATTATTATGTATTGCATTGAACTGCTGCTGCTAAGTTAACAAATTTCACGACACATGCCGGTGATAACAGACCTGATTCTGGGGAGACTAGTGCCCATGACAGAGCTGGCTGAGTTTACAATTTTCTGCAGCCTTTTACGATCCTGTGCAGTGGCCCCTCTATATCAGATGGTGATAGAACCGGTTAGAATGATCTCCATGGTACATCTGTAGAAATTTGTGAGTATCTTTGGTAAAATACTCCTAATGAAATATAGCTGCTGTCGTGCCTTCTTTGTAACTGTATCAATCTGTTGGGCCCAGGATAGATCCTCGGAAATATTGACAGAGATGTGAAGAGCAGATGCTGGAGGTATTTGGTTGGTTGAGTACTTTTGCAAAGGGGGAATATGTGGGGAGCATCTGAAAAGAGCAGATGAGAACTGCAACACTCTTGACTCTGAATCAGACAGCTTTGACTTTGACATCTCCACCAGTGAAGAAGACACAAAATGCGGGGCAGACACCCAGTCCACTGCTAAGCGAGACCTGGATCTGGGAAGGCCCAGGGTCTCAGCTGAGACATTAGACTGGAGACCCATCTGCCATTCCCACCACACCCCCGGCAATTCTTCTTCACGGCCCTTCAAGTTCCTTCCTCTCTTGTGCTGATTTCCACTTCCTCTTCAAAGTACCTCACTGTTTGTCCCAACAGCTTCTCATAGGAGTGATTTCCAGATTCTTGCTTTTCCCTAGCTAAAGGTGTGTCTCCAGAATTCTATTTTACTCATTTATTTGGAGATACAGTGCATAGCAGGCCCCTTCCAGCTGCGCCACCCAGCAAACCACGTAATTAACTCTAGCTTAATCACAGGACAATTGGCAATGACCACTTGACCTATACGTCTTTACCGGTATGTCTTTGGGCTGTGGGAGGAAACCAGAACACCTGGAAGAAACCCACATGCACATGGGTTAAAACATATAAACATGCTTACAGAATTGGGTGCCAGACTCTTGGCGACCTGAGCATTACAAACAAGAGAAAATCTGCAGATGCTGGAAATCAGAGCAACACACACAAAACGCTGGAGGAACTCAGCAGGCCAGGCAGCATCTAGGAAACAAGTACAGTCGACGTTTTGGGCCAAAACCCTAAGGCAGGACGTCGGCCCAAAATGTTGACTACTCTTTACCTAGGTGCTGCCTGGCCTGATGAATTCCTCCAGCATTTTGCACATGTTGTAATAACATTACATTAGCTGCTACACTACCATGGCATCCCACAAGTGGAGGTTCTTCTGTTAGAATACTGTTCTGTCAAATCCTTCATGAATATTAAAGATCTCCCTTGGGCTTCTCTTTTGAGCGAGAGAGAGAGTATGAGATGCAGTAATTTTAGCCTCTCCCAACGGGTATGGTCTCGTGCCTTTGATATGCACCTTATTAAGATCTAATCAAAGTTCTGTGCAAGTTTGACATAACTTCACTGCTTTTCAATACCATACTTCTAAAAATAAGGCCCTTTTTTTTTGCTTTTTTTGGCAGCTTTGCAATGCGATTTTTTCTGATTTATCTGTAACCCCAGATCTTTGTTCCTGTACTCTATTTAGATTCATAGCTTCCAAATACATTGAAACCCATATTTTTCTTCCCAAAATATGATTCCTCACACATCAATTTCAAAATTTACCAATTAGATGCCTGTTGTGGTGATGTATTGAGGTTTTGTAATTTGACACATTTTTCCATATTAACTATACAGAGTAATTATTGTCAATTAAATGATGGAATTGTAGAAGGTTAAACCACAGAAGGAGGCCACTTATTTAACAGGCGTCAGCTCTTGAAAGAACACCCTTATTCCCATATCACTGTCTACAACCCAATAGGAACAACTTCTTTAGCCAGAGGGTGGTGAATCTGTGGAATTCATTGCCACAGACGACTGTGGAGACCAAATGATTGAGCATATTTGAAGTGTAGATTGATAGGTTCTTGATTAATAAGGCCGTCAAAGGTTATGGGGAGAATGGGGTTGAGAGGGATAATAAAACAGCCATGATCGAATGGTGCAGCAGGTTTGATGGGTTAAATGACCTAATTTGCTCCTATGTCTTATGGTCTAACATAGAGCAATACAGCACAGAAACAGGCCTTTCAGCCTACGATGTCTGCGCCAACCATGTTGCTCACCCAGACTAATCCCATTTGCCTCCATATTGTCTATGCCCCTCCATTTCCTGCTTGTTCATGTGCCTTTCTAAATGCTTCTCATATATTGCTGTCATACCGGTTTCTACCAGCTCCCCTTGCAATGCATTCCAGGCTACCTCTCTCTGTACTCTCTCTGTATTTAAAAAAAAAGTATTTGCCTCGTAGATCCCTTTTAAATTTTCCCCTAAAATACATTGAAACCATTATTTCCTCATTAAGAATCCTCATCCTCCAACACCTCTCCTCCTTTTGAAAATTTTGAAAAGGATTCATATTCTAACAACATTGCTGGGACAGCTTACCTGATCTTGAAAAAATCTGAAATAAAAAGCAGAAACCACAAGAAACACTCAACAGGTCAGGCAGCATCTCTTGAGAGAAAAAAACAGCTAAACAGTTAATGTTTCAGGTTGAAGACAGAACTTGTGAAACTGAGGAAAATGCTTGTCACTCAGAGGGTGATTGCTGAGTGTGTGACGGAGGCAGAAACTCAGAATTTACAAAGTAGTTAGACAAACGCTTGGAACAAAAACAACAGGAATTCTGCAGATGCTGGAAATGTTAGCAACACACATAAAAGTTGCTGGTGAACGCAGCAGGCCAGGCAGCATCTCTAGGAAGAGGTGCAGTCGACGTTTCAGGCCGAGACCCTTCGTCAGGGCAAGCACTTGGACTGGACAACGATCAATCACTGAGTGGGAGCACGAGAAGAGAGCTGCCTTTTCACATAGGTTCTCACTCAAGCTTAAAAAAGCAGGGCATCGCGGCAGTTTTTCAGAGTTGGACTGCAACCAGTCACTAACCAATCATTAGAAAGAGCAAATAAAAATAAAGCAGGCACAAGCAGATCGGCCATTGTGTGAGTGAGCCAGTGTTGGAGTGGTTTCAGCTCATCAAACTTCAGCGAGATTAGACTTGGACGAAGTAAGAATCTGGTTAGTTTCTTCTTAGTATTCTTCATTCCTCGTCTGTTAGGGCACAGTTACTGCAGTGAGAATGGCTCCATGGCCTGTGTTGTGTCCTTCAGCCTCCCAGGTACACCGAGCTGCAGCTCCTCAGAGAAGGTGTTAATGAACTGGAGCTGCAGCTCGATGACCTTCAGCTCATATGGGAGATAGGAGCTACAGGAAGGTAGTCACCCCTAGGTTGCAGGAGACAGGTAACTGGGTGACTGTCAGGAGAAGGAAAGGAAATGGGCAGCAAGTGCAGAGTACCGCTGTGGCCGTTCCCCTCAATAATAAGTATACAACTTTAGATACTATTGAGGGGGATGGCCTACTAGGGGAAACCACTTCTGGCACTGATTCTGGTGGTGTAGTTCAGAGGAGAAGAGAGGTGAAACAGACTGCAGTGGTGATAGGAGATTCCATAGTCAGAGGATCAGGGACAAGATCCTGTGAGCATGATAGAGACATCCAGATGGTATGTTGCCTCTCAGGTGCCCGGGTCAAGGAGGGATCAGGTCCACAACTTTTTAAGGGGGGGAGGGTGGTGAGCAACCAGAAGTCTTGGAACATATCAGCACTAATGACATAGGCAGGAAAGGTGAGGAGGCCCTGAAGAGAGATTTTAGGGAGCTAGATAGAAAGCAGAAAAGCAGAACCTCCAGGGTAGTAATCTCAGAATTGCTGCCTGTGCTACATACCAGTGACGGTAATAGGATGATTTGGCAGGTGATTGTATGGCTGAGGAACTGGTGCAGGGCGCAGGGGTTCAGATTTCTGGATCATTGGGATCTCTTCTGGGGAAAGTACGACCTGTAAAAAATAGACACGTTACACATGAACCAGAGGGGTTCCGATATCCTTGCAGGCAGGTTTGCTAGAGCTGTTCGGGAGGGTTTAAACTAATTGGCAGGAGGATGGGAACTGGAGTGATAGTGCTGAAGATGAGGCAGTTAGTTCACTGACAGAGTCTGTGTGTAGTGAGTGGCTAGCAAGGAGAGGCTGTTGATAAGGCAAAGTTGCGGTTAGCAGGATGAGTTGCAATGTAAAACCTGGACAAAATCGAAAAGGGTGATGAATCCAGGACTGGAAACTTATTACAAACAAGAGAAAATCTGCGGATGCTGGAAATCCAAGCAACGCAGACAAAATGCTGAAGGAACTCAGCAGGCCAGGCAGCATCTATGCAAAAGAGTAAACAGTTGACATTTTGGGACGAGGCCCTTCATGAGAACTGGAGAAAAAAAGATGATGAGTCAGAGTTGGAAGATGAGGGGAGGGGGAGGAAGAAACATAAAGTGATAGGTTAAACTGGGGTGGTGGGGGTGAGGGGTAAAGTAAAGAGCTGGAAAGTTGATTGATGAAAGAGATACGGGAGGGGAGCACCAGACAGAGGTGATGGACAGGAAAGGGGATAAGGTGAGAGGGGGAAAAGGGATTGGTGAAGAGGGGCCATTACCAGATATTTGAGAAATCGATATTCATGCCATCAGGTTGGGGGCTCCCCAGATGGAACAGAAGGTGTTGCTCCTCCAATCTGAGTTTGGCCTCTGTGATAGTAGAGGAAGCCATGTCGGAATGGAAAGTGAAATTAAAATGGGTGGCCTGGGAGATCCTCCTTTTTTCTGGCAGCTGGAGCATAAGTGTTTGGTGAAGCGGTCTCTCAATGTATGTCAGGTCACACCGGGGGCACCGGACACAGTATATGACCTCAGCAGACTCACAGGTGAAGTGTCGCCTCACCTGGAAGGACTGTTTAGCGCACTGAATGGTAGTGAGGAAGGAGGTGTAGGGGCAGGTGTTGGTCTGCTTGCAAGGCTAAGAGCCAGCAGAGAGATCAGTGAGGAGGGACGAATAGACAAGGGAGTTATGTAGGGAGTGAACCCTGTGAAAAGCAGAAAGAGGGAAAGGTGTGCTTGATGGTGGGATCCTGTTGGAGTTACGGAGAATTATGTGCTGGATGCGGAAGTTGTTGGGGTGGCGGGAGGATGTGGTGAGGGCAGACGTGCGTGAAATGTAAGAGATGTATTTTTTTTCCTCCAATCCTGGTGAAGGGTCTTGGCCAGAAACATCAACTATACCCTTTTCCATAGATGTTGCCTGACCTGCTGAGTTTGTCCAGCATTGTGTGTGTGTTGCCTGAAGATGTTATTTTTGAATGCACTCTGTATACGGAATGAGGTACGTGAATTTACAGCACATTTACAGGTTGAGACGTATGCTGTTGTGGGCATTACTGAGTTATGGCTAAAAGATTATAGCTGGGAGCTTAACATCCAAGGATACACGTTGTATCAAAAGGACAGGCAGGTAGGCAGAGGAGTGTGGCATGGCTCTGTTGGTAAACAATGAAATCAAATCCTTAGAAAGAAGGGACATGAGGTCCGAAGGTGCTGAATTTTTGTGGGTCAAGGTAAGAAATTGCAAGAGTAAAAAAATCGTGATGGGAATTACATACAGATCTCCAAACAGCAGCAAAGGTGTGGTTTACAACTTAAAATGGGAGGTAGAACACACGTGCCAAAAGGGCAATGTTACGATAGTCATGGGGGATTTCGATATGCAGGTAGTTTGGGAAAATCAGTTTGACACTGGATCCCAAGAAGGGGTATTTCTAGAATGCCTACATAATGGTTTTTCAGAGTAGCTTGTGGTTGAGCCCACTGGGGGATCAGCTGTTCTGGATTGGGTGTTGTGCAGTGAACTGGAATTGATTGGAGAGCTTAAGGTAAAAGAACCCTTAGGAGAAAGTGATCATAATATGATTGAATTCATTCTGAAATTTGAAAAGGAGAAGCTAAAGTCAGATATATCAGTATTACAGTGCAGTAAAGGGAATTGCAGAGACCTGAGAGAGGAGCTGGCCAAAATTGATTGGAAGAGAATACTGGCAGGGATGATGACAGAGACACAATAGCTGATATTTCTGGGAGCAATTCGGAAGTGCAGGATAAATATATCCTGAAGAAGAAGTTTCTAAAGGCAGGATGACGCAACTGTGGCTGACAAGAGAAATCAAAACTACCATAAAAGCCAAAGAGAGGGCATAAGTGTAGCTATGGGCTCTCGCATGGGCCCCAGCTGTGCCTGCCTCTTCGTTGGTTATGTGGAACAGTCTGTGCTCCAAACCTATTCTGGTACTGCTCCCCAACTTTTCCTTCGCTACATTGACAACTACATTGGTGCTGCTTCCTGCACCCATGCTGAGCTCATCAATTTCATCAACATCAAACTTCCACCCAGCCCTCAAATTCACTTAGTCCATCTCGGACACTTCCCTTTGTCGACCTCTCGGTCTTCATCTCTGGAGACAGACTGTCCACTGACATCTTCTACAAGCCCACTGACTCTCATAACTACCTCGACTATACCTCTTCCCACCCCGCCACATGCAAAAATGCCATTCCCTATTCCCAGTTCCTCCGTCTCCGCCGCATCTGCACCCAGGATAAGGCTTTCCGTTACAGGACACCTCAAATGTCCTCTTTCTTTAAGGATCGTGGTTTTCCTTCTGCTGTCATCAATGATACCCTCACCCACATCTCCTCCATTTCCCGCACTTCGGCCCTCACCCCATCCTTCCGCCACCACAACAGGGACAGAGTTCCCCTTGTCCTCACCTACAACCCCACCAGCCTCCGGATCCATTACATTATCATCCACAACTTCCGCCACCTTCAACAGGACCCCACCACTAAGCACATCTTTCCCTCTCCACTCCTCTCCGCCTTCCGCAGGGATAGGTCCCTCCGCGACTCCTTGATCCACACGTCCCTCCCCACGGATCTCCCACCTGACACTTATCCCCGTAAGCATAAGTGCTACACCTGTCCCTACACCTCCTCTCTTGCTACCATTCAGGGCTCCAAACAGTCCTTCCAAGTGAGGCAACACTTCACTTGTGAGTCTGTTGGGGTCATCTATTGCATCCGGTGCTCCTCTACATCGATGAAACCCGACGCAGATTGGGGGACCGCTTCGTCGAGCACCTCCGCTCCATCCGCCACAACAGACAGGATCTCCCAGTAGCCACCCACTTCAACTCTGCTTCCCACTCCCATTCGGATATGTCCAAACGTGGCCTCCTCTACTGCCATGATGAGGCTAAACTCAGGTTGGAGGAGCAACACCTCATATACCATCTAGGTAGTCTCCAGCCCCTTGGTATGAACATAGAATTCTCCAACTTCCAGTAATTCCCTCCCCCTCCCTTCCCCTATCCCTATGTCACTCTGCCCCCTCCCCCAGCTGCCTACCTCCTCCCTCATGGTTCCGCCTCCTTCTACTACCCATTGTGTTTTCCCCTATTCCTTCTTCACCTTTCCTGCCTATCACCTCCCTGCCTCCCCTCCCCCACCCCTTTATCTTTCCCCTTACTGGTTTTTCACCTGGAACCTACCAGCCTTCTCCTTCCCACCCTCCCCCCACCTTCTTTATAGGGCCTCTGCCCCCTCCCTCTTCAGTCCTGACAAAGGGTTCCGGCCCGAAACGTTGACTGATCATTTCCACAGATGCTGCCCAACCTGCTGAGTTCCTCCAGCATGTTGTGAATAAAGTAAAAATTGGTGGGCAGTGAGAGGATTGGGAAGCTTTTAAAAACCAACAGAAGGCAACTTAAAAAGTCATTAAGAAGGAAAAAGATGGAATACAAAAGTCAGCTAGCCAATAATATTAAAGAGGATACCAAAAATTTCTTCGGATATATAAAGAGTAAAAGAGAAGCAAGAAACGATAACGGATTGCTGGAAAATGATGCTGGAGTGATAGCAATGGGAGACAAGGAAATAACAAATGAACTGGCTATGTATTTTGCATCAGTCTTCACTGTGGAAGACACTAACAGTATACCGGAGGTTCCTGAAAGATTAATTTGCAGGTTGAGTTGGTGGTGAGAAAGGCAAATGCGATGTTAGAATTAATTTTGAGAGGATTAGAATATAAAAGCAAGGATGTAATGTCGAGACTTTATAAAGCACTGGTGAGGCCTTATTTGGAGTACTTTGTGCAGTTTTGGGGCTCCTTGTCTAAGAAAGGATGTGCTTACATTGGAGAGGCTTCAAAGGAGGTTTATGAAAATGATTCTGGGATTGAAAGGCTTCATCATATGAGCATCTTGGATGGCTCTGGGCCTATACTCATTGGAATTCAGAAGAACAAGGGGTGACCTAATTGAAACCTGTTGAATGTAATAAGCCTTTATAGAGTGGATGTGGAGAGGATGTTTCCAATGGTAGGGAAGTATAAGACTAGAGGACACAGCCTCAAAATAGAGGAACGTCCATTCATAACAGAGATGAGGAGGAATTTCTTTAGCCAAGGGGTGGTGAATCTGTGGAACGTATGCCATAGGCGACTTGGAGGCGAAGTCATTGAGTATATTTAAGGCAGAGGTTGACAGGTTCTTAAGCAGTTAGGGCATGAAAGGATACCTGGGAAAAGCAGGAGATTGAGGGGGAAATAGAGCAGCCATGATGAAATGGCGAAGCAGACTTGATGGGCCAAATGACCTAATTCTGCTCCTATATCCTATGGTATAACTGGCAAGATTTAGAAGGCAAGTGGTTCAGCATGGACTAGAAGCTGTTTTGGTGCCACGGTGCTCTATGAGTGTATGGTCAGGTACAGGGACAATGAAAAGCTTACTTACAGCATCATCATAGGCACGTTGGTACGTACAACACAGTGGTGGTGTTAGAGGATTTGATAGTGAGGGGAACAGACAGGAGATTCTGTGGACGTGAACGGGACACCTAGATGGTATGTTGCCTCCCAGGTGCCAGGGTCAGGGATGTCTCAGGTCGTGGCCACAACGTTTTGTAGAGGGAGGGGGAGCTGCCAGATGTCTTGGTACATATTGGTACCAATGACATAGGAAGGAAAAGCAATGAGGTCCTGAAAAGAGAATTTAGAGAGCTAGGTAGAAAGCTGAGAAGCAGGACTTCCTGGGTAGTAATTTCTGGATTGCTACCTGTGCCATGCACCAGTGAATTTGGCAGATAAATACGTGGATGAGAAGCTGGTGCAGGGGGCAGGGCTTCAGGTTCTTGGATAATTGGGATTTCTTCTGGGGAAAGTATGACCTGTTCAAAAGTGACAGGTTGCACTTCAGTCCGAGGGGGACCAATATTCTCACGGGCAGGTTTGTTCGAGCTGTTGGGAGCATTTAAACTAACTTGGCGGGGGGTGGGAACCGGAGTGAAGGGACTCAGGATAGGACGGATGGTTAAAAAAAAGTAAAGATAGCGTGCAGTCAGATTGTCAGGAAGGGCAGGTAGGTGATAGGACTTAGTTGCAGCCAATAGGCTGAGTATCAAATCATTAGGGATGCAGAATCAGAAAGGATAGCAAACATGGTACTCAAGGTATTGTATCTAAATGCGCATAGTATAAGAAATAAGGTGGATGATCTTGTTGCAATTTTACCAATTTGCCAGGTATGATGTTGTAGCCATCACTGAATTATGGCTGAAGGATGGTTGTAGTTGGGAGCTGAATGTCCAAGGTTACACGTTATATCGGAGGGAAAGGGAGGTAGGCAGAGGGTGTGTTGTCTGTTCTACCAGTAAAGAATGGCATCAAATCAGTAGAAAGATGTGACATAGGATTGGAGGATGTTGAATCCTTGTCGGTTGAGTTAAGAAAATGCAAAGGTAAAAGGATGTTGATGGCAGTTATATACAGGCCTCCCAAAAGTGGCTGGGAGGTGGATCACAGATTACAACAGGAAATAGAAAAGACAAGTCAAAGGGTCAGTGTTATGATAGTCATGGGAGGTTTTAACATGCAGGTTGATTGAGAAAATCAGGTTGGTTATGGATTTCAAGAGGGTGAGTTTGTTGAGTGCTTAAGAGATAGCTCTTCAGAGCAGTTTGTCGTTGAACCTGTTAAGGGATCAGCTATACTGTATTGGGTGTATTATAATGAATTGGAGACGATTAGGGCGCTTAAGGTAAAAGAACTCTTCGGAACCAGTGATCACAATATGATTGTGTTGAACTTGAAATTTGATAGGGAGAAAGTAAAGTCTGATGTAGCAGTATTTCAGTGGAGTAAGAGAAATTACAGTGGTATGAGAAAGGAGTTGGCCAAAGTAAATCGGAAGGAACTGCTGGCAGGGATGTCAGCAGAGCAGCAATGGCGTGCATTTCTGGGGAAAATGAGGAAGGTGCAGGACATGTGTATTCCAAAAATGAAGAAATACTCAAATGGTAAAATAGTACAACCGTGGCTGACCAGGGAAGTCAAAGCTATTGTAAAAGCAAAGGAAAGGGCGTACAACAAAGCAAAAATAAAGGTAAAGGTTTGAGAAGTTTTTAAAAACCTAGAGACCAGCTAAAAAAAATTACTAGAAGGGAAAAGATGAAATCTTGAAAGCAAGCTAGCAAATAATATCAAAGTGGATAGTAAAAGTTTTTTCAAGTATGTTAAAAATAAAAGAGAACTAAGAGTGGATCGAGGACCACTAGAAAATGAGGCAGGAGAAATAATAACGGGTGACAAGGAGATGTTGTAGTGTGTGAAGGAAGAGAAGTGGGTGCGGTTATTGTTACAAGACAGAAAGTGCTCAAAAGTCTGAAAGACCTAAAGATACGTAAGTCACCCAGACCAGATGAATTGCACCCTAGCGTCCTAAAAGAGGTAGCATTAGAGATTGTGGTGGTATTAGAAATGATCTTTCAAAAATCATTGGTCTCCAGCATGGTGCCAAAGGACTGGAAAATTGAAAATATCACTCTACTCTTTAAGAAAAGAGGAAGGCAGCAGAAAGGAAATTGTAGACCAGTTAGCCTGACCTCCGTAGTTGAGGAGATGTTAAGAGTCAATTGTTAAGGATGAGGTGATGGAATAGTTGGTGACACAGGACAAGGTAGTACAAAGTCAGCATGGTTTCCTTCAGGGAAAATCCTGCCTGATGAACCTGTTGGAATTCTTTGAGGAGATTACAAGTAAGATAGATAAAGGGGATGTAGTGTATGTTGTATATTTTGTCTTTCAGAAGGCCTTTGACAAGGTGCCACACATGAGGCTGCTTACCAAGTTAATAGCCTATTACTAACATGGTTAGAGCATCGGCTGATTGGTAGGAGGCAGCGAGTGGGAATAAAAGGATCCTTTTCTGGTTGGCTGCCAGTTACTAGTGGTGTTCTGCAGAGGTCGGTGTTGGGACCATTTCTTTTTATGCTGTATATGAATGATTTAAATGATGGAATAGATGACTTTGTTGCCAGTTTTGCAGATGATATGAAGATTGGTGGAGAGGCAGGTAGTGTCGAGGAAACAGGTAGGATGCAGAAGGACAGACAGATTAGGAGAATGGGCAAGAAAGTGGCAATTGAAATACAGGTGTCCCTTGCTTTTCAAACGTTCACTTTACGACATCTCACTGTTATGAAAGACCTACATTAGTTACCTGTTTTCGCTAACAGAAGATGTTTTCACTGTTACGAAAAAAGGCAGCCAAGCTCCTCCCCGGAATTGCATTCTAGCCGGCATTGCTTAAACATGTGCCTGTGAGCATCTGTGCTTTATGTCAATTTATTTTGAGCATCCATTAGCAAAATGAGTTCTACGGTATCGGAAAAGCTTAAAAGAGCTCGTAAGGGTGTTACACTTAGCGTAAAACTAGACATAATTAAAATGTTTCGATCATGGTGATTGAAGTAAGGACAAGGTGAATTTGGCTTGTGGAAATTGACGAAGATGATGTTGAGGAAGTTTTGGCATCCCATGACCAATAACTGATAGATGAAGAGCTGATGCAATTGGAAGAGGAAAGGATAACAATCGAAACCAAATGCAGTAGCGAACGGACCGAAAGTGAAGTCATCCAGGAACTGAACGTGAAGCAACTGCGTGAGATTTTCGCTACAATTGACAACAATGATTGCAGAAAAGTATGACTTTAATTTTGAGAGGGTACGTAGGTTTAGGGCATATTTGCAGGATGGTTTGAGTGCTTACAAAGAACTGTATGATAGAAAAATGCACGAAGCTAAGCAGTCAAGCATACTGTTGTTTTTCAAGCCTTCCACGTCAGCCACAGTAGACAATGAACTTCGACCTTTGACATCGAGGCAGGCAGAGATAGAAGAAGATGACCTGCCTGCCCTGATGAAAACAGATAACGATGAGATGACACTCCAGTGTCCCACCATTATTTCTACTTTATATAGGCTGTGTATCTTTATGTGTTACTTGGTATGATTTGGCAGCTTCGTAGCTTAAGGGTTACTGGAGAGAGTGTTTCTGCTGAGAGCGCCTGCGTGAGATTTTCACTACAGTGGACAGTGCAATGATTGCAGAAAATAATTTCTACTTTATATAGGCTACTTATATCATTCCTGCTTTTGCTATATATTACTGTTATTTTAGGTTCTGTGTGTTATTTGGCATGATTTGGTAGGTTATTTCTTGGGTCTGCGAACGCTCACAAATTTTTCCCGTATGAATAAATGGTAATTGCTTCTTCACTTTACGACATTCCAGCTTACGAACCATTTCATAGGAACGCTCTACCTTCAGATGGCAGGGGAAACCTGTACAATGTTGGAAAATCATGGTCATGCACTTTGGTAGTAGAAATAAATGTGCGAACTATTTTCTAAACGGGGAGAAAATACAAGAATCTGAGATGCAGAGGGACTTGGGAGTCCTTGTGCAGAACACCCTGAAGGTTAACTTTCAGGTTGAGTCAGTGGTGTGGAAGGCAAATGCAATGTTACCATTCATTTCAAGAAATCTAGAATACAAGAGCAAGGATGTGATGCTGAGGCTTTATAATGCACTGGTGAGGCCTCACCTTGAGTATTGTGAACAGTTTTAGGCCCCTCATCTTAGAAAAAATATGCTGGCATTGGAGAGGGTCTAGAGGAGGTTCACAAGGATGATTCCAGGAATGAAAGGGTTATCATACAAGGAATGTTTGATGGCTCTGGGTCTACTCGCTGGAATTCAGAAGGATGAGGGAGGATCTCATTGAAACCTTTCGAATATTGAGAGGCCTATACAGAGTAAATGTGGAAAGGATGTTTCCCATGGTGGGAGAGTCTAGGACAAGACGGCACAGCCTCAGGATAGAGGGGCGCCCTTTTAAAACAGAGATGCAGAGAAATTTCTTTAGCCGAAGGGTGGTGAATTTGTGGAATTTGTTGCCACATGCAGCTGTGGAGGCCAGATTATTGAGCGTATTTAAGGCAGAGATTGATAGGTTTTTGATTGGACATGGCATCAAAGGTTATGGGGAGAAGGCCTGGAACTTCGGTTGAGGAGGAGAAGGAAAATGGATCAGCTATGATTGAATGGCGGAGCAGACTCGATGGGCCAGATGGCCTAATTCTGTTCCTATGACTTGTGGTCTTATGGTCTAAAACATATTATACAAGGCAGTGGTGAAAAAGGCAGTGTTAAACTGGTTATTATTGCAAAATCACAAACAGGAACATAGCCATGGTAATGCAAGAGGTGGTCTGTCGTGTTCCATTGCTACAGAGGTAGGGTTAGGGCTGTGCCAGTCAATTCAGCAACCTGATCTTTGCAAGAGATCCCACAAATGCTGGAAATCTTGATTATTCTGGAGGAACTCATCATCATTACATGCTGTATGACATGGGTGTTCATGGTCTTCCATCTGTCTAATTCGCGTGTGGGGAAGACCCCCTTCACGTTGTTATTCTTATTCTTTTCTCTATCCATGACCTTGATTGTTCTTGGTAAATATTTCTACAGAAGTGGTTTGTCATTGCCTTCTTCTGGGCAGTGTCTTTACAAGACGGGTGACCCCAGCCATTATCAATACTTTTCAAAGATTGCCTGGCGTCAGAGGTTGTGTGAAGGCATTTATGGAGGGGAATAACCACTTGATGTTTTGGGCTGTGACCCTTCATCAGGTTGTAGGAAACTATTGTAGCCGTTCCTGACCATGGTGGTGTGGAACTGCAAACTTCAATATCTCCTGTCTGACAATAAATTACTCGCAGTCTCAACAGGAAAGGCAAGATGATTCAAACAGGCAGATCTGAATTAAATGCCCATCCACAAAATTGGCCCATTTCCTTGTCTTATGAGAAAAGTTTGAGCAAACTAGGGTTTTTCTCTCTGGAGTGAAAATGGATGAAAGATGTGACCTGATAGAGGTGTACTGGATAATAAAAAGCTTGGATCGAGTGGACAGCCAGAGACTTTAACCAAGGGCGAAAATGGCCAGTACGAGGGGTCGTAAACTTAAAGTGAAGGTGAATGGAGGAAAGTATAGGAAGGATGTCACAGGTAAGTTCTTTTAACACAGAGATAGAGGTGGGTGAGGGGAATGCCCTGCCAGAAGGCAGATACATTGGGAGCATTTAAGAGGCACAGACAAAGTGGATAGCCAGCTTCTTTTTCCCGGGATAGAAATGGCTATACAAGAGGGCATAAAGCTAAGGTGATTGGAGGAAAGTATAAGAGGAATGTCAAAGGTGGTTTTTTTTATACAGGAGTGGTGGGCACGTGGAACACAATGCTATAGGTAGTGGTAGAGGCAGATACATTAGGAACATTTAAGAAACTCTTAGACACATGGATGGTAGAAAACTAGAGGACTATGTAGGAGGGAAGGGTTAGATTAAACTTAGGTTAAAAGTTTGTCACAACATTGTGGGCTGAAGGGCCTGTACTGTGCTGTAATGTTCTATGTTCTAAAATGTAAAAAAAAACAACAAATGCTCTGATGTTCCAGCAAAACTCTGGAGATCAGAAGCATGAATGTGGATGTGCACACAAGTACTTATGGGCAATGCTGTTGGACTATCAGTAACCCTACTAACTCCACTCTCTTTCCCCCTTCCTCAAAGAAAACTCCCTGCTGAGGGCTCTTGATGCAAGGCATGAACATCTGCTGCAATTTCCTTCTTGAGGTTACCTGGAATCCCGACAGGAAAGAATAAACATTTCTGGAAGTATTAGGGGTTTAGCCACTCTAAATCCTGTCACTGAACAGATAGCCAGTTGTACTCATGACTGCAGAAAACTTGAGAGTTGTGACTAATGCAGTCAAATCTTCTGAGAACTTTCCTTTCCAATACACAAACCTCAGGTGTTGGGGCCAGTAATCGTACATTCAGGGCTTGTTTGAAATCAGGAAGTGGACAATTAACTGAATTCCCATCTTTCAGCCTGTCTTACAGTGTTGGAAGGGTTTCATAGAGTCAGGCAAGGTCACTCAGCAAAGCTGGGGAATTGCAGATCTATACAGAACTGGGCTGTGATGCCAGTGTCCACCTTTCACTTCTCCTTACTGCCAACTTCTTTTTCCTCTCATCTTTTTTTCACAGTGTCAGTCAAAACTGAAGCAAACTCCTTCCAACCATAGTAATGTAGTGGAGTGCAGTAACCTGGTGCATATGGTGTCATCGGTTATCTGGACTCTGACGATTGCACTTGTTCCTCAATCACACTTTGTTTACTCATGCACAGGATTCAAGATTGTTTAATGTCATTTCCAGTACACAAGTTTAAAGGAGAGCTAAGTAAGTGTTACTCCAGATCTGATGCAGCACAAAATAAATGCAGTACATAAAGAACACAATAAATATATCTTATATACCTAGATTGTATGTCCATAAAGTGACACTAGGCACAGGAGTGTCTGTACATAAGGAGACTGACAGGAATGATAAAGTAGTGGTGGTTGTCAGGCCTGCTCAGGCAGGCTCCTTCTAGTCTCCCCGCAACTAACAGGAGTCACCTGCAGCCTATTTAAACCCAGCTCTCATCCACAGTCCTTGTTCACCCATCGAGCCAGCCAACCTCAACCAGTTGCTCCTAGTCTCCAGTTACCTTGTTGCCTTGTCATGTTAAGTATCCATCCCTTCTTGTTTTATGACCCCTTGTGGCTCATTATTTTGCAGTTTACTAGTAAGTATTGTTTACTGGTGGATCATCTCCACTGCTCTGCTTTTGGATCAAGCGTCCTCTACATTTCCTGACAGTGGTGGGTTCATGGGTGGAGGTGTTGATCAGCCTGACTGTTTTTGGTCTGGTTGTCCTGGTATGGATGCAACGTAGCCTCCTCCCCAACGGGAGTGAGACAGGCAGTCCATGAGCAGGGTGGGATCCTTTATAATGTTACTGCCCCTTTTCTGGCACCTTTCTGTATATGTGTCCTTGATGGCGGGTAGCCTGGTGCCAGTCATGCATTCTGCCCCTATCACATAACTGTTCTGAAGTTTGAACAAAAGAAATGCAGTTTCTATTGACAGTTGCAGACAGATACTGAACCAATAGAAACCTTGTGTATTTCTGAATCCCATTTTTTGCATATTGAAGTACCAATCATAGTACATATTTCAGCTACACACAAAAAGTGCGAGTGGAACGCAGCAGGCCAGGCAGCATCTATAGAAAGAAGTACGGTCGACGTTTCGGGCCAAGACCCTTCGAAGGACAAAGGGTCTCGGCCCAAAACGTGGACCGTACTTTTTCCTATAGCTGCTGCCTGGCATGCTGTGTTCCAGCAGCATTTTGTGTGTATTGCTTGAATTTCCAGCATCTGCAGATTTCCTCGTGTTTACATATTTCAGCTATTAATAGCCAATTAAATCTAAGTGTTAAAGGCCAATAATACTTGAGAATTAGTAAGATACCTGTCCAATAGTAAGTATTGCCTGAGAACCCTTTGTTTGCATCTGTATCTTGTCTGGGTATGCTTGGTGACCTTGGTTCCCAGGCTTGAACAGAAAAGCTGTACAAAGAGGAGTTAGGCTTTCAAGGGCCGTGCTCAGCCTGGGTAACTGCGCTATGTCTGGACACTGTCTCCGTCAGCTTATCATCTTGACTGTTGTCTGAGTGAATTCAACGCACAGAGTGTGTGTGCTCTGTTCTGTTAGCACACCATTTTTAACTCTTTCCTTGCTGCAACTTCCACACATACATTTCTATATCTCTGCTGCAGTTCAGGTCCAGTCTGTAAAGTGTGCGCTGGCCTGTACGGACAATTCATTATAGAATTTTGTTAAGGCCTGGGGATAATTGTGTTTAGCCTCGTTCGTAGAATTCTACCCTTCACCTCCCCCACCCCGCCCAACATTCAGGCGGTTACAACAAACTTAAACCAGAGAAATGGGCTATTTGGTACAACAGGTCATGTCTACGTTTATCCTCCGTCTGACACCAAGAATGATCGAAGGGCATAGAGGAGTTTGTACACGCCCTTTAGCCCACAAAGTTGTGCCCACCTTTTAACCAACTCTAAGATCAATCTAACCATTCCCTCCTACAAAGCCCTCTACTTTTCTGTCTCCAATGTGCCTGTTTAAGAGTTCCTTAAATTTTCCTATTGTATCTGCCTCTACCACCATCCACACTTCCATCACTCTCTGACATTCCTCCTGTATGTTCCTCCAATCACCTTAAATCCATGACCCCTTCTATTAACTATTTCTATTAACTATTTCCACCTTGGGTAAAAGGAGCTGGCTGTCCACCCGATCTATGCTCCTTTTCATCTTGTACACCTCTTATCAAGTCATCGCTTATCCTTCTTCGCTCCCAAGCTCGCTCACCGTTTCCTCATGGGACATGCTCTCTAATCGAACCAATATAAGTGGAGAAATGAAGCCAGTATAATCCGCCCTTCCTCCCATGATGCACCTGTGAGTTGGTGTTGGTTTACCATTGTCACATATACTGAGTTACCATGAGAGAGGTCGAGGCAGGTACATTATCGACATTTGAAGGGTACTTGGACAAGTAGATAGATAGGAAAGACTTTAGGCAGAGATTCCCAACCTGGGGTCCACAGACCCCTTGCTTAAATGTATTTGTCCATGCATAATAAAAGATTGGGCACCCCTGGTTTAAAGGGATATGGACTAAACATAGGGAAATGGGACTAGCTTAGATGGGCTGAAGGACATGTTTCCATACTATTTGACTCTATAAGAGAAGAAAAATTTGTTTTGCAAGCCATCCAGACAAATCGTTCCACACATCAGTACATTGAGATATAGAAAGAAAACAGAATGTGGAATATAGTGTCACAGTTCAAAGTTCAAGGTAAACTTGTTAACAAAGTACATATATGTCATGATATATATCCCTGGGATTCATTTTCTTATTGGCATACGGAGCAGATACAAAGAAACACAATTGAATCAATGACAAGATGGACAAACAACCACATTGTGCAAAGAAGACAAATACTAAAAAAATAAAGGAGGGAAGGGCGGCAGGGATTTTTTTTACACAGAGTGGTGGATGACTGGAATGTGCTACCTGGCGTGGTGGTGGAGGCTGGTACGTTAAGGACTCTTAAGAAATGTTTAGCTAGGCACATGTGTCATACTGGACCGACTGATGCAAAGACAAAAGTACCACAAAAACACTAACACACGTAATTCTTTTTCAAACCTTTATTCTTTACTCATAGCATGCTATGGGGGAAGTTACAGACTGATCTCCCAAAAGAGCCAGTCCAGACACTGCCCCCGAATTACACAATTCCCCACAATTTATAACATTGATCAGGTAGCAGGAAAGCTTACGATTACAAGTTTAGATAATATTAGAATCATTTCAATCACATGCTAAGATACAATTAGATGTAAAATAATTATTGGTCAGTTAATTATAATTATTTTAAGCCAAAGCTAGCCCATCAGTTCCTCATTCGGACCCTTCCCCTTTTCTCCTGAATATTCTAGCCCTTACACTATACTTCCCGTATTTAGCTATACCTTGAGCTGCTTCTGCAAGATCAGATAGTTTCTTATTTGAGCCACTGCCTATCTTTAGAGAACCATGACTAGTACGTCACCGGTTGCTGGGTAAAGCTTCTTTTTGACTGTCTAAAACAGTAAGCTAAGGCACCCACAAGGTGATTGATCATAATTAATCATTGTTCTTAGTCTATAATCCTATTTACCTACTCCTTCACCCCATCATTCCCCCCTTTTATCATACCATGAGCAGAGTGCCATCAGTCTTTCCGTGAAAAGTCGGCAGCCAGCATTTAGGCAGGTCATTATCACACAGCAAGCAATAATTATAACAATGAGAATAATCAGCCCATGCAGTAAATAAGATCCCCATGATCCTCCCTGCAACCATCCTAATCAGCCATCCCCTTTCTCCGAACCTTGCCTGAAATCATCCAGTTGTTTCTTAATAGACTGAATGGCATGGGTCATGTTGTATGATTCGTCAGTAACATGGGTGATACATTTGTCTCCGACTATAGCGCATACCCCTCCCTGTTGGGCCAACTGATAATCCACAGCATACCTGGTCTGCTGGGCGTAGAGTCGCAACTCCACCAGTTCTCTGTTAACAGCCTCCAGACTTTCCATCGTACTGTTTCCCAATGCCGCCTGCCTGCAAATGAGATAGTTGCAGTTCTTTGCAGCTATGGTTCCTGCTGAACCCCCTAGAGAGAGAGTGCTCAGAAACCTATAGCCCAGAGTAACAGGATTCCACCAGTCAGCACAGAATTCCTTACTCACGGCTCGAGTTGTCAGTCACCATCGAACATGGGCAACCTGAGGGCTGGGAACAGAAAGTGGTCCAATCGTTCCTACTGCAAGAAGGTTAGGCAGAGTGATGGTAACTATAGAATAGGTACCATTGAACAATAATACATATCCTGTCTTGGCCTGGTAGCAGGTATTTTTGTATCTCACTATGTTATCATACCACAGGTGCTCCTGTGGATACAGGGAGGAGTATTCAGAAGTCCCTGAACCTGCTGACACATGAGTCCCATTGCAATATCCACATACATACTGAATTCCCTTAAAGACGGGCATGCATTGTTCGTGGATACATTTGCAAGAGAATATTCCCTGGTCAATTGTACATCGGCGGTCTGGACAATGTTTCTTCAGGCAAGGTATCTCCGCGGGAACCCTGACAAGGACGCACCCCTCCCCCTTCTCCTGCAAAACAGAAGGGATAATCCCCGTCGCCCTCGCCGGTAGTCTCACCACCCACTCTCTTGAGGCACTTTCCCATAGCCCCCCTTTTACGCTTTCCGCTTATCCCCTTACATTCTGCTCCTGATCTATCCTCCACTATTGTCATGTTCTGCCCAATTTAGCCCTGATGGGTTAGCAACAAACAATACTTCTACAGATTTTACCAAAGGATAACATGCAGTACGGTTACCATGCAAACGCATATGAGTCTTATAAAATAAATTGTCCTCCAGGCTTAATACCGCGGAGGTAGTTATGATAGTGAAAAGTCCAGTAATAGTCTTTAGTCCACCTGCAGAGTCCATCATTTGCAAACCCTTAGGTGGATCCAGCAGTTGAGCCCTCGAACCTTAACGGCTGTCAGTGTTTGCAGAGGTATCTGAAATGGCCCTTTCCACCAGGGTCCAAGCTTGGAGCGCTCCCAATCCCTGATCAGTACCGAGTCTCCAATTTTCAACTCCGGCCCCTCCGTTCCCTGACCTCCAGGCTCCTTAAGGGTATTCTGTGCCTGGGAGTGAAGAAACCTTAGAGAGAAAGTTAGTTGGCGAAAGTACTTCTGCAATTCATCCCCCATGACACTTAGATCAATTTGGGTGGGAGGCTGCATGTCAGCATCCCATGAGGTCCTTCCAGGATGCCCATAAACAATTTCAGCTGCAGATACCCCTGTAGTGGAGTGTGGGGTAATTCTCATATGGTATCAAGCCAGCGAAGGACCTTCAGCCAACTCAGTCCGGTTTCAGACATTAACTTAGCTTGTTTATCAGGGTGCCGTTGGCCCGTTCCACTATTCCTGCAGCCTTTGGGTGGTCAGCACAATGAAACTGCTGTTCGAAGCGCAGCACCTCACATAGTTCTTTATTTATATTTCCTACAAAGTGGGGGCCGTTATCCGAATTTATTTGTCTGGGCAATCCGAATCTCGGTATAATCTCTGTAAGCAACAGCCTTACCAGCGTAGAAGCTTTATTATTGGTGGTCGGAAAGGCTTCAATCCATTTACTGAACACATCTACAATCACTAAACAATGCTTATAACAGTACACATGCGGTAGTTTGATAAAATCAAGCTGAATATATTCAAAAGGGCCACTTGGCAAAGGGGGTTTTCCCTGGGGCACACTTTACTCCCTTTCCCGCAAATCAAACAGGCTTTTATTTTTGCCGCAGCAGCTTCCTCCAGCCTGGGGGGTGCCACCATGTGCGGAACAAAATATTACTCATTCCCCCCTTGCCAAGGTGGGTGTCCGCATGCAAGCACTCGAGCAACATAGCCAGCAATGCATTAGGAATACAAACTTGGCCAAATGGGGTATGCCAGAGGCCTGTGGACAGCGAATGCACACATCCGTTTGTCTTCCGAAGTTGTTTTTCTGAATCAGGGGCGTCCCCCTGGAGTTTTTGAACTGTAGCCCTGTCTGGAGTGCCCGACGCTCGTGGTGTTTTAGTCAGGATGAAGGCCAATTGTTCTGCAGTTAAGGCTATAGCGGTCGCCTCCTGCGCAGCCTGCTTGGCAGCCAAATCGGCCCTGTTATTTCCTTTAGTCACTGCAGATTCATCTTTTAGATGAGCCGAACATTTAATAATGGCTAATTTTTCGGGGAGGAGTATGGCCTGAAGGAGGTTCCTTACACACATAGCATTCTGGATGGGGGTCCCGGGGGAGGTGAGGAAATGGTTCCGTAGCAGACGGTCATGAGGAGGCTCAGTCAACTCAACAAGTGTCGTCTCTAAAAATGCAGCAGGGTTGATGGTATCACAGTATGCAAAGGTGAGGAGTGGGTTATGAAGTAATGCTATTTCATAACGGCATAGTCTGGCCTGAGTCAGATGTTGGGTTTGGTGGGTGGTCAGCAGCGCTACAATGGTGTGGGACGAATACACTGTAACTGGCTGTTGGAGGGTGATGTTGGAAGCAGCCGTGACTAGGGAGTAAATGGCCAGGAGCATCTGCGAGCAGGAGAGTAATCCCTGTGCTACGGGGTCTAACTTAGTGGAATAATAGGCAACAGGCCTGCGTCTATCCCCATGGGTCTGAGTGAGCACTGCAGTGGCGCAGCCATCTAAAACATTCTCAAAAAGCTGGAACGGACAGTCATAGAGTGGGCGGCCGAGAACAGGCACTCTCGAGAGGGATTTCTTCAATTCCTCAAAGGCTCCTTTCTGTTACTCGGTTAGCTCTAGGGGTCCCATAAGTGAACTGGAAGCCAGAGGGCTCAAATGTTTTGCATACAGAGCAACATTGGGAATCCACTGTCTGCAAAAGTTTACCAGCCCAAGGAAAGCACGCATGGCTTTCGGCATAGATGGCAGGGAGGTTGCAAGGATTGGGGTCACCGTTTCTGGGGTGAGCTGCCTTCCGGTTGCACTCAAAAGGGTTCCCAGAAATCTCACTTGCCTTTGGGCTCTCTTTACTTTTTGGGGCGGGATCACGTATCCCTGTGAATGTAGAGCATTCAGAAGCGTATTGGTGTCCTGCACGTTTGAGGCTTCTGATGGGCTAGCCAGTAGGTGGTCATCTATGTACTGTATTACCGTAGAGCCCCCGGGAAATTGTAAATCTCTAGGCTGCCTATGCAATATCTGCGAGAAAATGGTCGGGGAGTGCATGAACCCTTGGGGTAACCTAGTCCAAGTGTACTGCTGGTCTTGAAAGGTAAATGCAAAAAGGTGCTGTCACTCAGGAGCAAGGAGTATTGCAAAAAAAAACGCATGCTGCAGATCTATTATAGTAAAAACTTGGGAGTCCGGTGGAATGTTGCTTAAAGTTGTAGGGACCACCGGATGTATAGGCTGCACAATTTCATGCTTTACTCTGGTTGGCTTGGAATCCCTGCATGACTCCAAAAATGCTCAACTGCCCTTTTCATGGCCTGCTTATTCCTATCGGGCCAGTCCATATCAGTTCTAATAGCCTTGGGCACATCCTCGGGAAGGCACTGCAATATCATCGAATTAAACTGGGGCGAAGTATTGCCGGCATTATAGGCGGCATCTCCAGCATAGGTTGCATAAAGGGAGCAGACCTTTCCCAAAAATCGCAGCCGTTTTCTCCCGCCTTTGGGCGGCACTCAAGGACCTTAGTGATGTCTACGGGACGCTGCAAAGCCTTCTTTATTTTATTCACCTGGTCTGTGAGTGGGGTTGCGGCGGAAAAGGACTCCCAATTGGCATGATCCCCTATAGCTTCTCTCCATTTCTCCTGCTCACTGGTTGTAAGAGCCATGCAGCACAAACTAAAAAGATCCTGGGGAGCCGCCTGAAACATTTGGATTGAACCAATCGTATAATCGATAAATCCCTAGGGATTATTTTTCCTGTTTGAGGCCCGATTCATGATCATACACATTTCTTGGGGCTTCCAAGGACCATAAACCTGCACAGTAGCTGCCTGGTTCGGCTGCCCTACCCTAGGGTTGGGAACGGTCCTGCTGGGAAATTGCCCGGGGATCCCTCTCCCTCTGGGTCTCCAGTCTTCGGAATCATCATTTTCAATACTAGAGTCATAATCAGTATCCGTTTCAGGGTCCGTCAGGGGGCCTTCTCCCACCAAAAGGTTTTGTCTCCTCCTAGTCTGGCGCCTATTACTCCCCCTTCGCCGAAATTATCCCCTGGTTCGGCTTGGGGACGGTGTATTCGGAGGTGCCTGGAGTTGGGCAGCAGTAACATTATATGGGGGTGGCGGCGCCTTGGGTTGGGGTTGAATGCTGGCAACGGGAATGTGCCATACCTCCTCCTCCTCAGTCTCACTTTCATTAAAGGGCAGGAGCAGTCCAGACAGGTCAAGAGGTACCTCAGTTTTACTTTTGCTGGCTTCATCATTATCCTTCCGTCTATCCTTAACCCCCCTATCTCTTGTCTCCCTATCCTGTTTTTCCTTATTCTTACCGTGATCCTCACACAGTCCTTTTAATATCTCCCACGGTTTCAAATTTCCTTCATTGTCACATACACTAATCCCTCTGCGACGTGCATTATGCTCCCAACTACTTTGCTTAGATCTGTTATTTAATTCTTCGGCCGTTTTTCTCCAATTGGACATTAAAACCTTCCATTTTTGTCCGGTATTACACTTTCAAATTGCTTCTTCTACCTTTAGACACTTATCTAAATCCTATGATCCACCCAGAGGCCAAATTACACTCCCCAGTTTCTTATTTAGGCATGCTGATAACCTTCAGTAATCATTCTCTCTCTCTGGGTCATCTTTACATAGTTTAAACAATGGCGTGTTATTTACAGACTTATCTAATGTTAGCCCCATGCTCCCTAATCGGGTGGGTCCTGACCTTCGCGTGGGGGATTTCCCCTCTTAACAACCGGTCTAAGGCTGGTTGCTGATACTTAAGAGTGCGGCTTTACCACCTTATAATTTATAACCCGCACTCCCTGTTAATGTTGTGCCATGTCTCTCTGCATCCACTTCAAGGTCCTGAACTTCGCATGGGGGATTTCCCCTCTTAACAACCAGTCTAAGGCAGGGTGCTGAGACAGGCAAATTGTCACAAGTATACCCCAAAACGTATTTATAGCATCCGGATAGATTGCAGAGGAGAGCCACTTCCCCTGTGTTTGGCCAAACGTCTGCTTTGCCCTGTGCTAGTCAATTTACTGCACTACACGCCCCGACCCCCCACACCAATTAGAATGGTTACCAGCTCCAAAATGTAATAGGTTACTGCCACTAACCCGCTGACCAATTTGCTGTAACACACTCAAAGAAAATAATACATCACTACCAATGATCTGCTACCCAATTTGTTAGCACCGGCAGGCTTTAATATTCTCAATACTTCATCGGAGACTCTAACCCCTTACCTTATACCTCGTCAGTGACTCTAAGCTCTCTTTTAACCTGTGGTACTCGGACGATCCTCAGGTTTCGAAAGGAGTCCGTCAGAGGATTACCCGCCAGACGAGGGGATCGTCAAGGTGGGCAATTAATGAGAGAGGTCAAGGTAAATCTTACCTTGTGGGCCCACCTGTCTCAGGTCACTGCCACCGAGTTGACCACTGAAACCGTCTCACGAGACCCTCGACTTGGATTCCTGGCTGGCTCGCCAAATTGTCGTACTGGACCGACTGATGCAAAGACAAAAGTACCACAAAAACACTAACACACGTAATTCTTTTTCAAACCTTTATTCTTTACTCATAGCATGCTATGGGGGAAGTTACAGACTGATCTCCCAAAAGAGCCAGTCCAGACACTGCCCCCGAATTACACAATTCCCCACAATTTATAACATTGATCAGGTAGCAGGAAATCTTACGATTATAAGTTTAGATAATAGTAGAGTCATTTCAATCACATGCTAAGATACAATTAAATGTAAAATAATTATTGGTCAGTTAATTATAATTATTTTAAGCCAAAGCTAGCCCATCAGTTCCACATTCGGACCCTTCCCCTTTTCTCCTGAATATTCTAGCCCTTACACTATACTTCCCGTATTTAGCTATACCTTGAGCTGCTTCTGCAAGATCAGATAGTTCCTTATTTGAGCCACTGCCTATCTTTAGAGAACCATGACTAGTACGTCACCGGTTGCTGGGTAAAGCTTCTTTTTGACTGTCTAAAACAGTAAGCTAAGGCGCCCACAAGGTGATTGATCATTAATTAATCATTGTTCTTAGTCTATAATCCTATTTACCTACTCCTTCACCCCATCACATGAATGTGAGGAAAATGGAAGGATATGCACATTGTGTATGCAGAGGGGATTAGTTTTTTGGCCATTTGGTGATTAATTTATTTGGTTTGGCACAACATTGTGGGCTGAAGGGCCTGTTCTTATGCTTACAGACAGCAGAAGGAATCACAGGCATTCTAAAACATTCCACTATCTGCTATTCCACTGTGCAATCCCACACATTTTAAACATGTCCTTCTCTGCCTTTCCCATCCATGCACCTTTCTAAATGTATGTTAAACACTGTAATTGTACCCTTCTTTGTGTCTTCCTCTGGCACATCTCTACATTTTACCTCTCTCAGCCAGAGGGTGGTGAATCTGTGCAATTCTTTGCTACGGTTGGCTGTGGGGAGACCAAATCATTGGGTATATTTAAAGCAGAGTTTGATAGGTTCTTGATTAGTAAGGGAGAAGGCAAGCAAATGGAGCTGAGAGGGATAATAAGTAAGTCGAAATGGAATGATGGAAGTACTCGATGGGCTGAATGGCCTGATTCTGCTCCTATGTCTTATGGTCTCTCACTGTAAACCACTGTCAGTAAAATGATAATAATAAACCTGATTCTGATTCTGTCAGTGTGACTGACCTTCTGCTCTCCCTCCTCAGATCCAGTACCTGGACTCGATGAATGGAGAGGATCTGCTGCTGACTGGAGAGGTGAAGTGGAGGCCTCTGCTCGAGGACAATCCCCAGAGTATCCTGAAGCCAGACCCACCTGCCTACAATGACGAGGGCCTCTGACTCGAGTGCGCCTTCCTGTCAGGCACCAAAGCGTTCAGTGACAATCGTAACCTGTGACTAAGCCAACTCGACTTCTCAATCCGGTTTCAAACAGAATTGTATTTATTCCTGGGTTTTTCCCCTGCCCCCTAACCCAATCCACTGGTTCGGTTCTACTCCTGGGTTCTGTGTCCCCTACTAGAAATGTCCCCCTCTTGAAGTGGGTGAGACAGGTACTGCTCCTACCCTGCATTGTTTCCTGGTTTACTAAAGGGATCTTCCTCAAACAACAGGAATTCTGCAGATGCTGGAAATTCAAGCAACACACATCAAATTTGCTGGTGAACGCAGCAGGCCAGGCAGCATCTGTAGGAAGAGGTGCAGTCGACGTTTCAGGCCGAAGGGTCTCGGCCTGAAACGTCGACTGCACCTCTTCCTACAGATGCTGCCTGGCCTGCTGCGTTCACCAGCAACTTTGATGTGTGTTGCTTGATCTTCCTCAAAGACTTGATCCGAGCCGAACCAAGCTAAAGCTGGACTCTGGGCAGCCTAGCGCACACGGTTTAAAAGGAGAAGGTATGTCTTGCGTTTCAGGCAATGTGGGAAACTGACTGAGCTGAAATCTTATGATTAATCCTTTCTGTCGGTTATCTAACGATGTGGCTTCTGTTAAGCTAAATGAGCAGGTTCAAACTTGTAGAAAAGTGTGGCGTGCAGGCAAGGTGAACAGAAAATAAAGCACACATTACTGATGCAAAATGCTGCTGTTGAACAAAGCTTGTAAACTGATCTGTTGTCTTCATTTTAGACTGGAAAACCTCAATAAAATCCTTAATCGCAAGAACAAACTGTAAAGCAGGGTGCTGCGTATGAGAAATACACTGTTTCAATAAAAAACCAAAGTTTCCTCTGCACACAAACTAACTAGTTATGTCAAAAATTGGCTGAAAAGTGGTGTAGAATGGGTCTACATAATGCAAAACTTTTTTTCTTAGCAGGATTGGTAGCCAAAGTCATTAAGGGAGCCGAAGGCTGAGAGTGCCCCATGTGCCCTCTCACCCTCAGCTCAGCTTCTCCCAGGAGAGTTCATGTTTGTTCTTCTTCTTCAGCCCATCACATCTACTGGGACATAGACTGCCAATAGCAGCTCGCCAGAGTCCTCTGTCCCTGTGGCTTCTGGTTTCACCACACAACTTCATATGCCTTCAGGCGAAGGTCCTTCCCCTCCCAGGGAAGAGGTCTTTGGAGCTCCTGTCAGCGTTTCTGTAGCTCTGGGTTTTTACTGGATGGGGTTGCTAGCTCCACACTCAACCCTCCTCCTTTCGCAATTGGGAGAGTTTATTTTTGTTTTTGAAATATACTTGGGATGGACTTCTCAGTAATTGAATAACTTGGATTGCAAGTATAGGGAACCCTGGTTTTGAACTCACTGGGACCTCGTCCCCTGTTGTTTAGCCTGGGACCGTAAGATACCCAGTTTCCGTGTGTGGCCCCGAGGAGGCACTGCAGGAGTCTTGGTGGTGGAGAGGCTCTGTACTGGCAGGAGGAGGCTTACACACTCAGCTCCTCTTTTCACCCTCTATTAAGAAGGTAGCCAGCGGCAATAGCTGTAAGCAGAGAGTAGCAAGCCAACAGCACTATGCAGCATGCACTAACTACAAACATTACTACACTACTGCACTAATGCACTAGACGCTTCATACGCACCCTGTGAGCAAATACTCCCACCCAAACTACAGGAGATCTCGGAGCAGCAGTGGGCCCCAGAGACGTGGCGTGCAGGCCCACCACTGTGTGGACACGCCCTGGTACCCATCAACCACTGTCCCAGCTATGGGCAAATAGCCCCACTGTCTTGTGGTAAGTCTGTTGAGACAAGGCTAAGGGAGCATACCCTGACAGAAAAGCAACGCGCTGGCGGCGTGCAATAGGCGGGCCTTAACAGATCAAGGACCCGGCAGCCTCCTGCAGCCGAGATGTGGGACCGGTTGTCCTGGGATCACCCTTGCCACCGGGATTTTCCTTGCACAGGTCTCCACCTCTGATCTGCAGGAGTATTGAGGCCATGATCACCCAGTGTCAGCTGCAGAGGCTGGGGCACGTGATAAGGATGCCCCCATGTTCGGCTACCCTGCAGAGTGTTATATGGCCAGCTGCATCATGGTCGACGCTCAGCTGGAGGGCCGAAGAAGCGCTATAAGGATCAGATGAAGAATGCTTTAAGGAAGTGCAAGATCAGACCTGAGAACCTGGAGGATGTTGCTGCTGACCGTACCACTTGGCGATAGCTGTGTAGGGATGGGGTTCATATTCTGGAGATGGAAAGAACAACCAGAAGACAGCAGAAGAGAACCAGGAGAAATGCAGCCATGGTTGCCACCACTCCCACATATACATGTCCCACCTGCAATAGAGCTTGTGGGTCCAGGGTAGGACTGTGTAGTCATCAAAGATCTCACAGTTAAAGGAGTGGAGATCATCGAATTTTGATGGACAACTGAAGGAGAGAGATCTCATCACTGCTGCCCCACCATTCCTCCCTCTGTTACACTTGAACAATGTCCTGTGCACTCTTGCTGAGAGACTGAGTTCCCCACTAAATTGGAACCCTGGTGAAAAAAAATTCAGACTGCAAGTGACGGTACAGGAAAACATTGGCCTGGCAACACAACGGTGTCTATTTGTATCAGGAGTAGAGAGCAGGAGGCTGCCAGTTCTCTTCCTTGGTGTGGTTTCTGAGCCTGAAAATCAGGGCTTTTTATATAACAATATATAAGTCAATTTCTATCAAGTTCCTTCAGTTTGTACTGAAAAGGGTCAGTCAGCTTGTTTCCCAGTGCAGTGGGGTTTCATTATTGCACTGTATTGGGTAATATTTCTATAAACATTCAGTTGCTATGCAGATCGTACTGTGTCCTGTGGTAATTAACTTACCTGTGAGCGTCATCGTCTGCACCACAGCCCCTGCACTCCACTCACTGGTGGTGTGGTCCAAAATGAAGGATTTAATAATAACTGTTCTCAGCAGGAAAAGTGGATTATTTGTCAATTTTGGTGGCAAAAAAATGTACTTGAAGGAAGAATAAAATGTGTACTTTGAGTAGTTTCCTATTGTGTACCTCTGTGTTGCTCACAGCTCAGAGTAAAGCTCTCTTATGAGCACAAGGTTGAGAGTCTGAGATCCTCGCAAGAGACTGGAGATGAAAGATTAGCTTTACTTGTCACACATACATCAAAACAAATCCTCGTTTGATGCGAGGATGTATCTGAGGCAGACCACAAGTGTCAACATGCTTCCAGCACCAGCATAGTGCACCCACAACTTGCTGAACCTAACCCGTACTGCTGGGATAGTCCTAGAGAGTAACACACACAAAATGCTGGAGGAACTCAGCAGGTCGGGCAGTACCTTTGGAGAAGAATAAAGACTCAATGTTTCGGGCTGAGACGCTCCATCAGGACTGGAAAAGAAGCCAGAATCAGAAGATGGGAGCGGGGGAAGGAGAACAAGATAAAGAGTACTGTGTCTCTTGGAAAGACGTAATTGTTGGATGCATCCCCATCTGCTCTGTCTGTGGATATAATAGGTCCCAGTGCCCCTTTTGAAACAGCAGTGGGTTGCTGCCAATGGCTACTCCTTAACCATTGCCACAGTAGATCACCAAAGCTGTATACTATACAAAAGGTAGATTGTGAATGTTAGTACAATGTATTCCGATCAAGTTCGAGTTTAAAATCAGATCTATTACCACAATTTTATATGAAGTTTTATATCGTGCAAGGGCATGAAATTACTAAAAATTAAAACAAGTAACTAAAACAGAAAAAAAAGGAATAATGAGGTAGTGTTCATGGGTTCATGGACCATTCAGAACTCTGATGGTGGAGAGGGTTGTGCCCTTGACAATGTTGCTATAGGCACACAAGCACTGGGTATTTTCTCTGAGGATCGTCACCTTGTCATGGTGGAGAGGGTCAGAGCCGTCTCTATTTCCTGAGGAGACTGAGGTCTAACATTTGCCGAACGATACTGAGGATGTTCTACAAGTCTGTGGTGGCTAGTGCTATCATGTTTGCTGTTGTGTGCTGAGGCAGCAAGCTGAAGGTAGCAGACAACAACAGAATCAACAAACTCATTCGTAAGGCCAGTGATGTTGTGGGGATGGAACTGGACTCTCTGACGGTGGTGTCTGAAAAGAGGATGCGGTCCAAGTTGCATGCCATCTTGGACAATGTCTCCCATACACTACATAATGTACTGGTTGGGCACAGGAGTACATCCAGCCAGAGACTCATTCCACCGAGATGCAATACTGAGCATCATAGGAAGTCATTCCTGCCTGTGGCCATCAAACTTTACAACTCCTCCCTTGGAGGGTCAGACACCCTGAGCCAATAAGCTGGTCCTGGACTTATTTTCTGACATAATTTACATATTACTATTTAATTATTTATGGTTTTATATTGCTATATTTATACTCTAGGTTGGTGCAACTGTAACAAAAACCAATTTCCCTCGGGATCAATAAAGTATGACTATGACTATGAGTTCCTGAGATCCCAAGAGTGATGCTGTCTGGATCTTAGCTCCTGGTAGGATCACCCCTGGTGGTGAGGTGAAGGGAGGGGGGATTCCAGATAAAGAGCAGTCTAACCAGGACCTTAACAGTGGAGCAGGCAGAAGATAATGACACATCACAACAGCAATGAAGGCGGAGAAAGGCTGCAGCAGTGAGGGGTCCCCAGTCAACTTGCATTCCATGCCACTGGACCTTAAATCCGATCTCTCAAGAACTGTGTGATGACTGCCTGTGCATCTGCCTCCCCACGTGAAACAAAGTCACACACAGGCATTCACCATTAACAGAATAACCCCATAGGAGAACATCATACTCAACTTGAGTGATCACACTACCAACTACACAGGCTATACATGCCATGAAAATGAGCACCACGGTGTGTTACATAACAAGATGAGGACAAACATGAATTAGCATAACTTATACATAATGTGTACATGTGCAAAATGAGCAATGACACTAGTACAAGAGAGAGAGAAAAAACAGACTGTCCAAGGTAGTGTAGGGTTTTTCAGGTTGGTTCAAAAACCTGAAGGCAGTGGGGAGTGAGGTGTGTGTCTTCAGGCTCAAGTACTTCCTGCCTGAGGGCAGCATCAAGAGGAGGGAATGGTCCCGTTGGTGGGGTCCCTGAAGATGGTTTCACCTTCCTGAGGCACTTCCTCTCATGGATGTCCTCGATGGGGAGAGCTGTACTTATAAGACCATAAGATATAGGAGCAGAAGTAGGCCGTTCAGCCCATCGAGTCTGCTCTGCTATCCAATCATGAGCTGATCCAATTTTCCAGTCACCCCACTCCCCTGCCTTCTCCCCGTACCCTTTGATGCCCTGACTAATCGAGAACCTATCTACCTCTGCCTTAAATGCACCCAATGACTTGGCCTCCACAGATTTACCACCCTCTGGCTGAAGTAATTTCTCCGCATCTCTGTTCTCAATGGTCATCCTTCAATCCTGAAGTTGTACCCTCTTGTCCTGGACTCCCCTACCATGGGAAATAACTTTGCCATATCTAATCTGTTCAGGCCTTTTAACATTCGGAATGTTTCTATGAGATCCCCCCTCATTCTCCTGAACTCCAGGGAATACAGCCCAAGAGTTGCCAGACGTTCCTCATGTGGCAACCCTTTCATTCCTGGGATCATTCTCGTGAATCTTCTCTGAACCCTCTCCAAAGTCAGTATATCCTTTCTAAAATAAGGAGCCCAAAACTGTACACAATACTCCGTGTGGTTTCACGAGTGCCTTATGGAGCCTCAACATCACATCCCTGCTCTTATATTCTGTACCTCTAGAAGTGAATGCTAACATTGCACTCGCCTTCTTCATAACCAACTCAACCTGGAGGTTAACCTTTAGGGTATTTTGCACAAGGTCTCCCAAGTCCCTTTGCATCTCTGCATTTTGAATTCTCTCCCCATCTAAATAATAGTCTGCTCATTTATTTCTTCCACCAAAGTCCATGACCATACACTTTACCACATTGTATTTCATTTGCCACTTTGCCCATTCCCCTAACCTATCTAAGTCTCTCTGCAGGCTCTCTTGTTTCTTCAACACTACCTGCCCCTCCACCTATCTTTGTATCATCGGCAAATTTAGCCACAAATCTATTAATCCCATAGTTCAAATCATTGACGTACATCGTAAAAAGCAGCGGTCCCTACACCCACCCCTGTGGAATTCCAATGGTAACCAGCAGCCGGCCAGGATAGGATTCCTTTATTCCCACTCTCTGTTTTCTGCTGATCAGCCAATGCTCCACCCATGCTAGTAACTCCCCTGTAATTCTATGGGCTGTTATCTTGCTAAGCAGCCTCTTGTGTGGCACCTTGTCAAAGAGCTTCTGAAAATCCAAGCACACCACATCTACTGCATCTGCTTTGTCCAGCCTGCTTGTAATTTCCTCAAAGAATTGCAGTAGGTTTGTCAGGCAGGATTTTCCTTTCAGGAAACCATGCTGGCTTTAGCCTATCTAGTCATGTGCCTCCAGGTACTCTGCAATCTCATTCCTAACAATCGATTCCAATAACTTCCCAACCACTGATGTCAGGCTAGCTGGTCTATAGTTTCCTTTCTGCTGCCTCCCACTCTTCTTAAATAGAGTAACATTTGCAGTTTTCCAGTCATCCAGTACAATGCCAGAATCTATTGATTCTTGAAAGATCGTTGTTAATGCCTCTGCAATCTCTCCAGCTACTTCCTTCAGAACCCGAGGGTGCATTCCATCAGGTCCAGGAGATATATCCACCTCAGACCATTAAGCTTCCTGAGCACCTTCTCAGTCGTAGTTTTCACTGCACAAACTTCACTTCCCTAACACTCTTGAATGTCTGGTATACAACAGATGTCTTCCACTGTGGACTGATGCAAAATACACATTCAGTTCCTCTGCCATCTCTGCATCTCTCATTACAATATCTCCAGTGTTATTTTCTATTGGTCCTTTATCTACCCTCAACTTTCTTTTACCCTTTATGTACTTAAAAAAAAACTTTTAGTATCTTCTTTGATATTAGTTGTCAACCTCTTTTCATAATTCATCTTTTCCTTCCTAATGACCCTCTTAGTTTCTTTCTGCAAGTTTTTATAAAGCCTCCCAATCCTCTATCTTCCACTAGCTCTGGCTTACGGTGTTGTCCTTCTGCCATTCGAAAATGTCTTCTTTGGAATATATCTGTCTTGCACCTCCCTCATTTTTCGCAGAAACTCCAGCCATTGCTGCTCTGTTGTCCTTCCTGCTAGTGTCTCTTTCCAGTCACCCTTGGCCAGTTCCCCTCTCATGCCATTGTAATTTCCTTTATTCATACCGACAGATTGGAATTCAGTTTCTCCTCAAATTTCGAAGTGAACTTGATCATATTGTGATCACTGTTCCCTAATGGTTCCTTAACCGTAAGCTCTCTTATCACCTCCGAATCATTGCACAACACCCAATCCAGCAGAGCTGGTCCCCTAATGGGTTCAATAGCAAGCTGTTCTAAAAAGCCATCCCTTAGACATTCTACAAATTCTCGCTCTTGAGGTCCAGTACTGACCTGGTTTTCCCAATTCACTTTCATGTTAAAATCCCCAATGATTATCATGACATGCTTTTTTTTTATCTCCTTCTGTAATTCCGCATTATTTTGCTTATTTAATTGTTTTTTATGTTTTAATTATACTGAAATATCTTGATATTTGGAGATAGAACAGGAACAGGCCCTTCAGTCTACAATACTGAATGCCCAGCAAAGCTAATCCCTTCTGTCTACACAATGTACAGTCCTTCCATTCCCTGCAGATTCATATGCCTATTGAAGAAACTCTTGAACATCTCTGTCACAGTTGCCTGCTCCACCATCCTATCCTGCACATCTGTTTTATTGAACTTGCCCCCCTCACCTTAAATACGTGCCCTCGGGTAGTTGACATTTCATCCCTGGGGAGAAAAACATAATGAATATCTACTCTGTCTATTCCTCTCACAATCTTATAAATTTCTTTCAGATATCCCCTCATCTTCTGTCACTTCAGAGAAAACAATCCACATTTATGTAACCTCTCATACCTTCTAATCCAGGCAACTTCTTGGTAAACCCCTTCTGTGCCCTCTCCAAAGCCTCCACATCGTTCCTATAATGGAGCAACCAGAATTGAATGCAATGCTCAAGATGCAGTCTCACCGGAGTTTTATTTAACTGCAACATAACTTCATTCTTAAACTTGGTGCCTTGACAAATAAAGGCAAAAATACCATTGCCTTCTTAACTACCCTGTTGACTTGTGCAGCCTCTTTCAGGGAGCTACGAACTTGGGCTCCATGATCCCTCTCTTCATCAACACTATTACAGGTTTTGCCACCAACATTTGATTTCCCAAAGTACAATCACTTATGTTTGGTCAGGTTAAACTCCATCTGCCATTTTTCTGCCCTTACTGCATCTCACTATATCCTTCGCCAGTCTTCTACGCTATCTGCAATTCCACCAGTCTTCATCTCATATGCAGTATGCCTTATGCCCTCTTTACCACCCTCTCAACTTCTGCAGCCATTTTCAGGGAGTTTTGGACTTGGATCCCAAGCTAGAAGAGACGTCTGAATAGGATTTACTCATGTCTAGGTTCTCCAGAAAGATGAGCTGTCCCAGAAATTGCGCTGCTCTATAAGGCCAGGAGCTGAGCGAGCAGAACAAGGTAATCATAAGACATAGGAGCAGAATTAGGCCATTTTGCCCGAGTGCTCCGCCATCCCTTCATGGCAGATTTATTATCCCCCTTAACCCTGTTCTCCTGGCTTCTCCTGGTATCCCTTCATGACCTGATTAATAAAATTCCACCTTAAATATACCCAGTGATTTGGTCTGCACAGCGTCTGTGGCATGAATTCCATCATTGGGCATGTTTGTGAAACTGCAAATGAAATTTGCTTTCACTGACACTGGGTGTGGGTTATGACATTTGGTATAGTAACTGCTCTGCCGGTCACCACAAGAAACTTGAGTTGGTGTCATAGCTCAGCACATCACAGGAACTAGCACAGACTCCATGGACTCTGCACTTCACACTGCCTTGGTAAATCAGCCAGCATTACATTGTTCCTGGCACTAGAGGACGCCAGTGAGCCACCTTATAGTCAAGTAGCTTTTGGTATTCTGAAAGGCCTGAATACTGATGAAAACAAGCATTCAGGTACATGGGGCTTCAAATAACTAGTTAATTCCTGGCTTCCTTAAAAGGGACAGGAGGTACCAAAGCCTAAAATCCCACACCACCAGGTAAGAACAACTACTTCCCTTCAACCATTCAGTTCATGAACCAAGTGGCACAACCCTAATCACACTATGACCACTCTGATCACTTTTCTGTTCTCATTGTGTTCTTGTAAAGATTTCAGAATCAGTATTTAATTCAGGATTTGTGTTTCTTCCTTATATGATGCTGCTTGCTATAAGTAACGATGTTTTAAAGATTAGCATTATTTCTCACGTATATATTGAAACATTGAGTGAAATGCATCATTTGCGCCAGCAAATAACACAGTCCACGGATGTGCTGGGGGCAGGCAACAAGTGTCGCCACACTTCCGGCGCCAACATAGAATGCCAACAACTTACCTGAAAGTAAGCTTTTCTTTGCGACTGCATAAACTTAACTTTGACTTTGACTTTGGCTGGAGCTAAATTTAACAAAGGAAAATAGACAATTACTCAGCCAACATGAAATGTTTCGGAATTGCGTGTATCTGGTGGTCATAGAGAGCTCCAGCACAGAAAACAGGAATTCTGCCCACTATGCTGATCTAATCCTTTTATCCTCCCTATATTTCTATCAATTCTTTCCAGTTCAAAGTAAATTTATAATAAAAGTACACATACGAGGGTGATTGATAAGTTCGTGGCCTAAGGTAGAAGGAGATGAGTTATACAGCTCTTGTTACATGCACGTGCAGTTCAACTCAGTTCAATTCGAGCAGATGGACCTTTCTCTGACAGCAGCAAGCAAGAGGCTGGTAAGCAGTGCTGAATGCAGGCTCAAAATCAGAATCACCGGCATGTGTTGTGAAATTTGTTAACTTAGTAGCAGCAGTTCAATGCAATACATAATCTAGAAGAAAAAAGGAAAATAAACTAATAATAAATAAGTAAATCAATTACAGTATACATATATAGGTGTGGACATGTGGCCAAGTGGTTAAGGCATTGGACTAGCTACCTGAAGGTTGTGAGTTCGAGCCCCAGCCGAGGAAACGTGTTGTGTCCTTGAGCAAGGCACTTAACCACACATTGCTCTGCAACGACTCTGGTGCCAAGCTGTATGGGTCCTAATGCCCTTCCCTTGGACAACATTGGTGTCGTGGAGAGGGGAGACTTGCAGCATGGGCAACTGCCAGTCTTCCATACAACCTTGCCCAGGCCTGCGCCCTGGAGAGTGAAGACTTTCCAGGTGCAGATCCATGGTCTCGCAAGACTAACGGATGCCTTTACTTTACTTATATTGAATAGATTAAAAATTGGGCAAAAAAACAGAAATGGTATATATTAAAAAGTGAGGTAGTGTCCAAAGGTTCAATGTCCATTTAGGAATCAGATGGAAGAGGGAAAGAAGCTGTTCCTGAATCACTGAATGTGTGCCTTTAGGCTTCTGTACCTCCTTCCCGATGGTAACTGCAAGAAAAGGGCATGCCCTGGGTGCTGGAGGTCCTTAATAATGGACGCTGCTTTTCTGAGACACCACTCCCTAAAGATGTCTTGGGTACTTGGTTGGCTAGTACCCACGATGGAGCCGACTAAATTTACAACCTCTGCAACTTCTTTCGGTCCTGTGCAGTACCCCCCCCCCCCCCACTACCAGACAGTGATGCAGCCTGTCAGAATGTTCTCTATGATATATCTATAGAAGCCTTTGAGTGTATTTGTTGACATACCAAATCTCTTCAAACTCCTAATGAAGTATAGTCGCTGTTTTGCCTACTTTACAACTGCATCGATATGTTGGGACCAGGTTAGATCCTCAGAGATCTTGACACTGAGGAACTTGAAACTGCTCACTCTTGCCTTCCATCCTCACCTCAATGTTTCAATCTTCCTTGGTAAGAAATGGACTCGATCGTGGGCTGGCTCCAGTCTCTAAGCTTCTTGGTCTTAAGGCTACTCACCTCTTGGAATCTTCTTAAAGACAGCAAAGCACAATATTGCCCAAACTGAACAAATACAGAACAATAATAATAATAAATAAATTAATAGTACTGAGAACATGATTCAGAGATTTTGGCCATCTACAGATGGGGCTTGGTGGACATTTTATAGTGGTCAATAGCTGATCACATGTCTTTGGGGTGTAAGAGGAAGCATGCAGACTCCACACAGACAGCACCCTAGGTCAGGATTGAACCCATGTCTCTGTCATTGTGAGGCAACAGCTCCTCCCACTGTACTGACCTAATCTGTTGCTTGTTTCCAAATCAATGCCTCACAATGATTTCTATGAAGAGTAGATTGGATTGTCATTGTCACATGTACAGTGAAGAACATTATTTTGCATGCAGTCCATACAGATCATTCCATTACCATAAGATAGAGGAGTGGAATAAGGTCATTTGGCCCATCAAGTCTGCTCCACCATTTCACCAATTTTCCTCTCAGCCCAATCTCCTGCCTTCCCCCCTTATCCCTTCATGCCTTGACCAAACAAGAATCTATCAACCTCTGCCTTAAATATACATCAAGACTTGGACCCCATAGTTGCCTGTGGCAATGAATTCTATAGTTTCACTACTCTCCAGCTAAAGAAATTCCTTCTCATCTCTTTTCTAAAAGTTTGTCCTTCTATTCTGAGGCTGTGTCTGCCGGTCTTGACTCTCCCACCATAGGAAACATCACATCCACTCTATCAAGGCCTTTCACTATTCAGTAGGCTTTAGTTCGGTCACCCCTCATTCCTCTGAATTCCAGTGAATACAGGTCCAGGATCATCAAACAGTCTTTAAATGACAAGCTGTTTAGTCCTGGAATAATTTTCATGAACCTCCTTTGAACAACACTCACAACTCTCCTTTGAACGTTTTCCAGTTTCAACACATCCTTTCTAAGCTAAAGGGCCCAAAACTGCTCACAATACTCCAAGTGAGGCCTCACCGGTGCTTTATAAAGTTTCAACATTACATATTTGCTTTTATATTCTAATCCTCCTGAAATGAATGCTAACATTGCGACTCAGCGCATGCGGCTGTTCTGAATAATGTCGTACCTGTGAAGTAGGGTACTGTGCACAATCCTGATTTGATGGAGACAGCTGTGAGAAGCATGGAGGAACACCTGGAGAAACTTCTGAAATGCCTGCTTCGCTGCTGCTGCTACTGTGCGATCGAGAACCTCTGGAGTGGAAGGCCCCAAATCCTTGGCTTTGCCTATTGCCTGTTGCCGGGGCTGCGGTCGAAGCGCTCGGCAGAGATGGTGCTCAGTGCTCGGTGTCAGACAGCTGGTCAGAGGCTCGAAGTTTTCGGACAGACACAGAGTCGGAGTGTGGTCAGATGCTTCTGGGATGCTGCATCGGCAAGTTTGCGGCACTGGAGGTTTACCGCCTGTGTGAGATGATAGGACTTTCGAGAGACTTTGAGACTTTACCGTGCCCATGGTCTGTTCTTATCAAATTACTGTATTGCTTTGCACTGTTGTAACTATATGTTATAATTACGTGGTTTCTGTCAGTTTTTCAGTCTTGGTTTGTCATGTTTCTGTGATATCATTCTGGAAAAACATTGTATCATTTCTTAATGCATGCATTAATAAATGACAATAAAAGAGGACTGTGTGTCCTCATAATCTAATCTAGTCTAATTTGCCTTCCTCACCACAGACTCAACCTGTAAATTAACCTTTAGGGAATTCTGCACAAGGACTCCCAAATCCTTTTATGCCTCAAATTTTTGTATTTTCTCTCCATTTAGAAAATTGTCTACCGTTTATTTCTTTGCAACAAAGCCATCAATTCCATCATCCAAATCATTGACATATAACGTAAAAAGAATCATTCACGGCCAGACCTCTGTGGAATACCACTGATCAATGGAAGCCAACCAGAAAAGGCTCCTCTTATTCCCAATCCTTGCTCCTGCCAAACAGCCATTGCTCTATCCATGCTAGAATCTTCCCTGTAATAGCATGGGCTCAAAACTTGATAAGAATCCTCATGTGTGGCATCTTGTCAAAGGCTTCTGAAAATCCAAGTACGCAACATAAACCCAATCTTCTTTGTCTATCCTACTTGTTATTTTTTCAAAGAATTCCAAGAAATTTGTCAGACAAGATTTTCTCTTGAGGAAACCACAACCTTAACAATCGACTCCAGCATTTTCCCAACCACTGAGGTCTGAGTAATTGGCCTATAGTTTCCTTTCTTCTGCCTCTCTCCTTTCTTGAAGATTGGAGTGACATTTGCGATATATCAGTGCATTGAGCTAATTCACGGGAAAAGCAATAATAGAATAAAGAGTTAAGATTACAGAGAAAATGCAGTGCAGGCAAATGATGAAGGTAGGATGAGCTAGCTAAGGCTGTTCTCTATGAAGCAAAGGAAAATGAGAGGACCTCTACCACACAGGCCATACTCTCTTCACCTTGCTACCACCAGGAAGAAGATACGGGAGCCTCAGGACTCACATCACCAAGTTCAGGAACAGTTATTACTCCTCAACCATCAGGCTGCTGAACTAGAGGGGATAATTTCACTCGAGTTCACTTGCCCAGTCATTGAAATGTTCCCACAACCAATGGATTCATTTTCAAGGACTTCATCTCATGTTCTCAATACTTACTGCTTACTTATTTATTATTGTTATTTCTTTCTTTTTATATTTGCACAGTTTGTTGTCTTCTGCACTCTGGTTGAATGCCCAAGTTGGCTGGTCTTCCATTGATTCTGTTATGGGTGTTATTCTATTATGGATTTATTGAGTATGCCCACAAGAAAATGAATCTCAAGGTTGATCAGGGTGCTAAGCTGCTTTGGCACAAAGCGTATTAAGTCTTTGTAAAGAGCTGCCAGAGGAAGTGGTAAAGGTGGATAAAATTACAATGTGATGGGTTCATGGACAGGAAAGGTAGATGGGCCAAATGTATGGAAATGGAATAACTCAATCAGACAACATAGTCAGCATAGGTGAGTTGGGCTGAATAGACTGCTTCCATGCTGTATAGCTTGATGAATTTTTATTAACCGTCATGTCCCCTTTAAATCATTCTCCTCTCACCTTACAGCTCTGCCCTGTAATTTTACGATCCCCTACCCAGGGAAAAAGACTGTGACTGTTCACCTCATCAATGATTTTATAAACTTCTGTAAGGTCACCCCTCAGCATCCTACACTCAAAGGGATGGAGGTCATAACCTATCCAACATCTCCTAATAACTCAAGCCCTCTCGTCCCAGCAACACTGTTGCGAGCAACAGTTTCTCCTGTCCGCAGACCAGATTTCTGAATAGATGATGAACCCGTGAACACTATGTCATTATTTTGCTGTTTTTGCACTACCTATTTAATTTTTATATATATTTCTTATGTACTTTATAATGTATCTTAGGTATTGTACTGTACTTCTGCTGTAACACAACAAATTTCACAGCGTATGCCAATGATATTAAACACAATTCTGATCTTGATTTTGCACATTAGTTTTTTGTCAGTCTTTCTTCATGTATAATTTTTCATAATTTCTAATGTATTTCTTTATTTTTCATGTAAAGGCCTGCAAAGAATTGAATCACAGGATAATATATGATAAAATATACATACTTCGATCACAAATTTACTTTAAACTGAATTAAGTCAAGTTTATTGACATATGCACAGGTACAGTGAGTTACAGATACAATGAAAAACTCGCTTGTAGCAACATCACAGGTACGTAGGTACAGACAACACACTAAACATAAATTATACATCAATTTTTCAACACTGAAGAGAGAGGAAAAAGGCAATAAAAACAAGACCATAGTGCAAAAAAAGACACAATCAGGGACAAGTCAATTGTCACGGATCCCTCCCACCCGCCCCACAATCTCTTTGATCCCCTACCATTGGGCTAGAGTTACTGTAGCATTAGGACAAGAACTGTTAGGATGGAAAACGGCTTCTTCCCCCAGGCCGTGAGACTACTGAACTCCCTGCCACCACCTGGTCTCATCACGTATGAAGCACCAGTAGCATTATACTGTTTAGTTTTAACTTGTGACATGAATGCACCTTAGTATTTGCTAATCATTTGGTGGTGAACATGTACACAGCTGAATGCTAATAAGCTTGAAGAACTTGAAGTCTACAGTAATGGACTGTTGCTGAAGATTGGGTTTGGGTTGTGCAGGTCATTTGTAGCTGCTCCTGAACTTAGTGGGGTGAGACTTCAGGTGTCTGTCTGTACCTCATGTCCAAAGGTAGCAGTGAGAAAAGGTCACGGCCCAGATGGGGGGGGATCCTTGCTATTTCTTGAGGTAGAGCCCCTTGTAGATCATAAACAGGAGAAACTCAGCTGTTGCTGAAAATCCAAAGCAACAAAAAACAGGCAGCATCTATGGAAATGAATAAGCAGTCAATGTTTCTGTTCGAGTCTCTTCTTGCAGACTGGAAATGAAGGGGGGGAAATGCCAGAATAAAATGTCAGGGGGGAGGAGAAGAAAGACTAGCTAGAAGGTGATAGGAGAAGCTGGGTAGGTAGGCAAGGTAAAGGGCTGAAGAGGAAGGAATCTGATAGGACAGAAGAATGGACCATAGGAGAAAGGGGAGGAGGAGGGACCCAGAGGGAGATGATAGGCAGTATGATCTACCTCTTGTAGATGCTGTCCGTAGTGGAGAGGCCTGTGCCTGGGAAGTGTCTACTATTCTCTCCGACCTCTTGTGTCCCTGTGCATTGGAACTGCACCCTCTCCAACTTATTGTTATCTGGAGCTGGGCAAGCCACTGTCAAGACACAGGAGCCACCATCAAGGTCACCATCCAGAGGCTACCAAGAATGGTAGGTGCCGGAAGAAATAGATCACCACAGCTCAGTACAGGCCCTTTGGCCCACAATGTTGTGCCGACCTTTGAACTTATACTGAAATCGATCTAATCCTTCCCTCCCACGTACAATCCATGTGCTTATCCAGGTGCTTCTTAAATGCCTCTACCACCACCCCTGGCAAAGCATTCCACTCACCTTTCCCTGTGCAAGGACGCTGACACCCCCCCCCCCATACATTCCACCAATTACCTTAAAATTAGGCCATCTTGTAGTGGCCATTTTCACCCAGAGGACACTGCCTCTGGCTGTTCACTCTGTCTGTGCCTCTGATCATCATGTATGCCTCTTCCATGTCACATTTCATAACCCTTTGCTCCAAAGAGATAAGCCCTAGCTCACTCAACCTATCCTCATAAAACATGTTCTCTAATCCAGGCAGCCTCCTGGTCAAGCTCCTCTGCACCCTCTCTAAAGCTTCCACGTCCTTCCCATAATGAGGCGACCAGAGCTGAACACAATACTCGAAGTGTGATCTAAAGGAGTTTTATAGAGCTGCAACATTACCTCGTGGCTCTTGAATTCAATATCCCTAGTATTGAAGGCCTTCTTAACAACCCTGTCAATTTGTGCGGCAGCTTTGGGGTGTATCTCTGGACGTGGGCTTGCATTCACATAGCACCCGATACCTGCCCTGCGGTGGAGCTGTGATTGGCTGCTTGGGTAACAGGTGCAGGTGGGGCTCGGTGCCGCTCACAGCCATTGGTAGAGGAGCGAGTTGCTGGATTCTGGAGATGCTCAGACTGATCACCTGTCGAGGAAGTGACAGGTCTTCCCGGGTGGTAAGTCCTGGATCAGGAGCTGGAGGCATCAGGAGCCGCTGGTTTCCACGATGAACGTTAACGGTAGTTTTGATGCCACCTCGTTGCAGAAGCCCGCGTACCGCAAACCGCTGGGCAAACTGTGTCAGAGGCTAGAGGAAGTGAAATGTTCCTGGAGGCAGAGCTCCGCGCTGGAGCTCAGTCACAGTGAAGCGGCCAGACTGGCCACCGACGCGCTGCTGGAGTCCGGAGTCCCGGGTTACCAGCGAACGCTGGCTGACGAGAGGGAGCTGGGTTTCCTGTCCCAATTGGAGATCGACTACATAAGCCGGAGTGGAGCTGCCAGGCTGCCAAGCCCCACGGCGGAGCTCCGCGAAAAGGGCAGCCGCCAAAGCAACAGCGAGGGTGACGAGGTGTCGGAGCTCACCTCGGCCACCTACTTCCCCGTGCAGACGGACTCGGAGGCGCCGCTCCTCGACCTGGGCTGGTCCAAACCCCCGAGAGCTGTCTGCCTGCCCTCCGAGTCCCAGATCATCTTCCAGAGGGACAAAAGCCACAGCATCAAGGACACCATCCGGAGCCTGCTGAACAAAGCCAGGACGGTAGGTACACCATAGAGTGAGCATACTTGCATTCGTGTAGCACGCAGCCAGATCCCGGTGTGGCTTGGGTTCTTGTAGATCATAGGACACAGGAGCAGAATCCAGCCCATCGAGTCTGCTCCGTCATTCCATCAAGGCTAATTTACTATCTTTCTGAACCCCATTCTCCTGCTTCTCCCCGTAACCTTTGAGGCCCTGACTAATCAAGAACCTATCGACCTCCGGATTAAATACAGTATAATAAAACCACGAAGCTCTTTGGGCCATGGGGTTGACTCTCACACCTGTCCCATTCCCGCCCTCCCGAATCAAAATCAGATATTTTATCACTGACTTCTAGAAGGCTTTACAGAAAATACGTTCATTACAAAATACATTCTATAACAATCACAGAGACACCCATCACCCAGGACATGTCCTCTTCTCATTGCTACCAGCAGGGAAGAGTTACAGGAGACTGAAGGCACACACTCAACGTTTTAGGTACAGCTTCATCCCCTCTGCCTTCAGATTTCTGAACGGACAATGAACCCACTGCTTTTTTAAATCTTTTTGCACTATTAATTTAATTTTATTTTATTTACATATGTTATTGTAATTTATAGTTTTTTATTATTACGTATTACAATGTGCTGCTGCTGCAAAACAACAAATTTCACAACATATGCTGGTGATGTTAAACCTATTCTGAATAGCACAATCACTAATGCAAAACTAAATTAAAATGTTCCCAACCCTGTTAAGGATGGCATTTACCCCCTGTGGGTGCCCAACAGTCCCAGAATACCTCCATGGTACCCATGGACACCATGTGTTCCCTCTTCCACGATTACCCGGCCATGTACATACCCCTAGAACATCGCCAGTCAGTCTGATAGGCGGAACTCTCTGCTGCCCGCTTCTAGGACCCACAGGTTTCTATCTTTGCCAGTTCTGGGAGCACCCCTCCTCGCTAGCTGAAAAAATAATTGCTGTTTTGATGCAGCAGTATTTGTTTGTCTATTTTAAGATAATAATTAAATAAATAGAACAAATGAAAAGGAATGGTGAGGTAGTGTTGATGGACCATTCAGAAATCTGATGGCAGAGGGGAAGAAGCTGTTCCTGAATCACTGAGTGTGTGTCTTCGGGCTCCTGTCCCCCCTCCCTGATGGAAGCAATGAGAAGCGGGACGACCCAGATGGTGAGGGCCCTTTGCGATGGATGGCACTTTCTTCAGTCACCACACCTTGAATGTATCCTCAGTGGTGGGGAGGAGCTGGCTAAGTCTCCAATCCTCTGAACCTTCTGCAGTCTTGCTGTTGAAGAAGCTGTTACTGAAATGTTGAGTTCGTGTCTCCAAGCTCCTGTCCCTCTTCGTCGATGGTAACAATGCAAAGAGGGCATGTTCTGGTGATGGGGGTTCCTAATGATAGATACTGCCTTTCTGAGAATCACTTTTTGGAGGTATCCTCATTGCTGGGGAAGACTATTGCCCATGATTGACCTGGCAGAATTTATAACTTTCTGTAGCTTTTTTCCAACACTGTGCATGGCCTGTCCATACCAGACGGTGATACAACTAGTTAGATTGCTCGCCACAGTACCATCTATAGAAATTTGCGAGAGTCTTCAGTGACATACCAAGTCTTCTCAAACTCCTAATGAGACATAGACACTGATATAGAGATATAGCCTTCTTTGTAAGTGCATCAATATATTAGCCCCAGGGTAGATCATCAGAGATGTTGACATCCAGGAATTTGAAACTGCTCACCTTTTCCAGTTCTGGTCCCTTGGTGTGTGTGTTCGCTCGACTTCTCCTTTCTGGTCCACAATCAATTCCTTGGTCTTACTGACACTGAGTGTGTCGTTGGCAAATTTATAGATGGTATTTGATCCGTGCCTGGCCACAGAGTCATGAGTGTATAGAGAGCTCTACAAAGCAGATAAAAGCTCTTCACTCAGTTAGCATGACAATAATAAGCACTTGACAGTGACTAGTTAACCATTCACCTTTGGGATGTGTGAGGAAACGAGAGCACCCAGAGAAAAAACACAGGGTTGCAGGGAGAGCGTGCAACAGACTGCAGCCAAGATAGGGGTTGAACCTGGGAATGCTGGCGAGGAGAGATCACAAATTTAACCGCATGTGTCACCACGTCACTCCGGTGCAGTTCTTCCCACAAATGAGCCCATTCTGGACACTTTTTGAAAGGGTTTTAAAGTTCAAGGTAAATTTTATTATCAAAGTACCTGTATGTCACCCTGAGATTAATTTTCCTGTGGGCACATTCAATAAATCTATAGAATAGTAACTATAACCGATCAATGAAAGATCAACCAGAGTGCCGAAGACAGCAAACTGTGCAAATACAAATATAAACAGACAGTGATAAGTAACAAGAACATGAGATAATGAGATAAAGAGTCCTTAAAGTGAGATCATTGGTTGTGGGAACATTTCAATGAAGGGGTAAATGAGTGTAGTTATCCCCCTTTGTTTAAGAGACTGATGGTTGTGGGGTAGCAACTGTTCTTGAACCTGGTGGTGTGAGTCCTGAGGCTATTGTACTTTCAACTTGATGGCAGCAGCGTGAAGAGAGCATGACTGGTTGGTGGGGACCTCTGATGATGGATGCTGCTTTCCTATGACAGCATTTTTAATGTAGATGTGCTCAATGGTCAGGAGAGCTTTACCTGTGACGTACTGGACTGAATCCACTACCTTTTGTATGATTTTCCATTCAAAGGCATTGGTGTTCCCATACCAGACCATGATACAGCCAGTGGGCATAATCACACTCTAACATCAAGCCTCTTGCTCGGTAAGCTTTCCCAGTCTAAATCTGCAACTCCATAACAACAGATCTCTGGGAGCATCTTCTCTATGACTGTGGTGGATATTGTGAAATCTGTGTACTGTCAGGTCAGCATAAAAGGTCTTTGTCTGCAGTCTACAATCACTGCAGGACTTGTATGTGTCCAAGACAAAGAAGGGGGCAGGAAAAATCATTGCAGATATTACCCACCCTATGAAATGTCTTTTCCAAATGCTCCCTTCTGAAAAGTGCTACAGGGCTCTTAAAACAAAAACTTTACACCATCTTAAAAGTTTTTTCTCCCAGGCAGTCAGTCTGATCAATCATTCTAGTTAACCCCCTCCCTCACCCCCTCTATTACCCCAGTCACTGCACTGTAAACACTTCAAATCCCTTCTTATAATACTGTTTACACTGCAAATAGATGCAGGTATTTAGGCACGTTTTATTCCATAGCTATACTTTAACCTCTAACTTTATCTTTCATGTGAAACCTTAACCTTTCGAATTGCTGAATGTTGCTTTTTGCTGTATATCGCAGCAACACACCACAGCAAATTCCTGACATGTGTAAAATGTACACGATGAATAATGATGATCCTTCATCCTCGATTCGCTTTCATTGCTCAATCGGTGGACACATTCCACATCATCATTTCACACCTTTGATAAATCCAGTTGCAAATTCTGCGCCTGCATTGAACTGTAGACCAACTATTCCAGAAATTCAACATAATAGGAAACTCCACCATACGTTGACGTTGGCGAAAGTATGTGACATACTGTATTCAAAAATCTCCCCAATGCATACTTCTCTTTGATTGGATTTGACTGTGACATTAACAAATTCTATCAACTCGTGGGATGAAAGAAGTAGGGTAATCCATACCTCCACCCACCACCACTACTTTATCATTTCCTGTCAGGCGATCTTTGTACAGTGCCTATGAGAAGTATTCACCCCCCTTCGAAGTTTTCATGTTTTATTGTTTTACAAAAGTGATTCACAGTGGATTTAATTTGGCTTTTTTGACATTGATCAGCAGAAAAGACTCTTTCATGTCAAAGTGAAAACAAATTTCTGCAAATTTGTATAAACTTATTATAATTATTAAGCACAAAATAATTGATTGCATAATTACTCAGCCCTGTCAAGTCAGTATTTAGTAGCTGCACCTTTAGCAGCAATTACAGCCTTGAGTGTGTGTGGAGTCTTTGCACATCTGGACACTGCAGTTTTTCCTCCATTCTTCTTTACAAAACTGCTCAAACTCTGTCAGAATGCATGGGGTTCGTGACTGAACAGCCCTTTTCAAGTCCAGCCACAAATTCTCAATTGGATTGAGGTCTGGCCACTATAGGATATTAATTTGGTTGTTTTTAAGCCATTCCTGTGTAACTTTGGCTTTATTCTTAAGGTCATTGTCTTGCTGGAAAACAAATCTTCTCCCAAGTTGCATTTCTCTTGCAGACTGCATCAGGTTTTCCTCCAGGATTTCCCTGTATTTTGCTGCATTCATTTTACCATCTACCTTCATAAGCCTTCCGGGGCCTGCTGCAGTGAAGCATCCTCATAGCATGATTCATGGTAGGGATGGTCTGTTTTTGATGATGTGCAGTGTTTGGCATACACCAAACATAGTGCTAGTTTGATGACCAAAAAGCTCAGTTCTGGTTTCATCCCTCTTCCAACTAATCTCAGAGTCTCCCACATGCCTTCTGGCAAACTCTAGCCAAGATTTCATGTGAGTTTTTTTCAACAGTGGCTTTCTCTTTGCCACTCTCCAACAAAGCTGTGACTGGTGAAACACCCGGGCAACAGTTGTTGGATGCGCAGTCTCTCCCATCTCAGCCACTGAAGCTTGTAACTCCTCCAGAGTTGTCATTGGTCTCTTGGTGGCCTCATTCACTTCTTGCACGGTCGCTCAGTTTTTGAGGATGACCTGCTCTAGGCAGATTTACAGCTGTGCCATATTCTTTCCATTTCTTGATGATTGACTTAACTGTACTCCAAGGGATATTTAGTGACTTGGAAGTTTTCTTGTATTCATCTCCTGACTTGTGCTTTTCAATAACATGAGTTGTTTGGAATGTTCTTTTGTCTTTATGGTGTAGTTTTTGCCAGGATACTGACTCACAAGCAGTTGGACCTTCCAGATACAGTACAGGTGTATTTTTACTACAATCAATTGAAACACCTTGACTGCACATGGGTCTCCAAAACCAGATCTCCACTTAAATAATTACGTGACTTCTAAGATCAATTGGCTGCACCAGTGATATTTGGTGTGTCATATTAAAGGAGGGTGAATACATATGCAATCAATTATTTTGTGTTTTATATTTGTAATTAATTTATATCACTTTGTAGAGATCTGTTTTCACTTTGGCACAAAAGAGTCTTTCTGTTGATCAGTGTCAAAAAAAGACAAATTAAATCCATGGTGATTCAATGTTGTAGAACAATAAAAGATGAAAACTTCCAAGGTGAATACTTTTATGGCACTGTATATAAAGCTATCACATGTAACTATATTTTTTCATTATTGTGCTTTTTATCTTTTATTATGCTGCATTGGATCTTGAGTAACAATTATTTTGTTCTTTACACTTGTGTACAGGAAATAACCTCAAACAATCTTGAATCTCGAACCTTGAATTTCTTAGCAACTTCCTCAAGCAATGGGGTTCCCAACCTTTTCTAAGCCTACCATTACTCATTGAATGTTGAAAGGCCTCCATAGAGTGGATGTGGAGGGGATGTTTCCTATAGTGGGGGAGTCTACGACTAGAGGACACGGCCTCAGAATCGAGGCGCATCCTTTTAGAATGGAGATGGGGAGGAATTTTGGTAGCCAGAGAGTGGTGGATTTGTAGAATATGTTGCCCAGGTGGGTGTGGAGGCCAAGTCATTGGGTATATTTAAGGCAGGAGTTGATATATTCTTGATTAGTCAGGGTGTGAACAGATACGGGGAGAAGGCAGGAGATTGGGGGCTGAGAGGGAAATTGGATCAGCCATGATGAAATGGCAGAGCAGACTCGATGGGCCAAATGGCTGAATTCTGCTCTTATATCTTATAGTTTTATTAACCATGCCGTGCGTGGACTTCAGGTTGGGAAGGGAACCCCTGCTCTAACATTTCAAAGTCATATGTTAGTTTCAGACATCCCACCCTGCAAAAACTCATTTCAGGGAGGTAGTGCCATCAAATTGCGGAAGACTCCCGGAACTTCCGGGAGAGGTGGGATGTCTGCAATACAGTAGCTCCTTAGCAACTAGCCGGCTAGTTTAAATAACGTTAGCAATGCTAATGAACAAATGACACCTGTTAAACTCACCTCAACATGTCTTTTACAGTCTTAACTCACCATGGGCAATAGAAAAGTCACTGTTGCAAACAGTGCAGTGAGCAACACTGTCATTATTTTTGACCCCTATTAGGCAGAGGTACACTTTAGTGTAGTCTGGGGTGACGTACATTTTATATTTTCTCTTTTTGGAACACTCTGCCATGGTGTGTGCTCTCTCTGTCTCTCTGCCTCTGTCTCTCTCTCTCAAAAAAAATCGATTTACGGGATATTGTATATAATTTGCGGGCATCAGGGAGCCACTATCAATATGCGGGAGACTCCCAGAACTTCTGGGAGAGGTGGGATATCTGTAGTTTGCTCACCATTAATCATGTTACATTAACCTAGGAGAGAGCCTGTGAAATTAAAGTACAATGGATATTTATTTTGAAGGGCAGGTTGCTGGGTAGTGTACAGAAACATTCAGGAACAATGACTTCCCTTCAACCGTTCGGCTCTTGACTGACTGGCTAAACCCTAATCAACCATTTCTTTCCTCTCCATAGACACTGCCTACCTTTTAGAGTTCCTCCAGCGTTATGTATCTGTTAAACCCTAAACATTACCGTTCAGCAACACCGTGATCACTTTGGACAAAATAGGCTTTTTCTGTACTCATTGTGTGTTCCGTAAAAATTGTGTATAATTTATGATCTTCTCGTGAATGCGGTTTAAATAATGTTGTGTGCCTGTGATGCTGTGGCAAGTAAGTGTTTCATTGCACATACAGTAAAACAGTCATATAGAGTCATCGAAACAGGCTCTTCAGCCCATCTAGTCCGTGCCAAACTATTCACCTTCCTAGTTCCATCGATCTGCATCCGGACCAAAGCCTTCCCTACCCCTCCTATCCATGTACCTATTCAACTTTCTCTTGAGAGTTGAAATCGAGCCCCCATCCACCACTTCTGTTGGCAGTTTGTTCCACACTCTCACCACTCCCTGAGGGAAGAAGTTCCCCCTCATCTTTCCCTTAAACATTTCACCTTTCTCCCTTAACCCATGTCCTCTAGTTCTAGTCTCACCCAACCTCAGTGGAAAAGGCCTGCTTGCAGTTATCCTATTTATGTCCCTCATGATTGTATACATCTTATCAGATCTCCCCTCATTCTCCTACGCTCTGTGGAATGAAACCCTAACCTATTCAGTCTTTCCCTCTAACTCAGGTCCTCAAGTCCTGGCACGATCCTTGTGAATTTTCTCTGCACTCTTTCAATCTTTTTTATATCTTCCTTGTAGGTAGGTGACCATTGCACTGGGCACTGTACAAAAACACACAAAGTGCTGGAGGAACTCAGCAGATTAGGCAGCATCTATGGAGGGAGATGGGCCATTGACGTTGCAGGTCGAGACCCTTCCTCTGGAACCCTTCATCCGTTCAGGTGAAGAGTCTTGACCGGTACGTTGTCTGTCTGCTTCTTTCCACAGATGCTGCCTGACCTGCCGTGTTTTGTGTGTTATACCAAAGAGTGACAGAGCAGTACAGCATGGATACAGGCCCTACAGCCTAACACAGTGCACTCCCACTCCTGTACACGGCCCATAACCCTCTGAGCCCTGTGCCTCCATGAGTCTGTCCAGGTGCTCCTTAACTCTTACTGTTGTATCTGCTTGAACCACTTCCTCTGCAAGATCAACCCATATGTTAACCAAAGTTCAAAGTATATTTATTGTCAAAGTATATATAAATTATACAACCTTGAGATTTGTCTCCTTACAGGCAGCCACAAGACAAAGAAACCAAAAAGAACCCTTTCAAAAAGACTAACAAACACCCGATGAGAAATAAACACAAAACGCGCAACCTATCAAAGCAGGCAACAGCATTCAGAGCGAAAGTGAGTCCATAGACACAAAGGCCAGAGCAGCTGGAGCAGGCCACAGCCTCCCCTCAGGCCTCATCCTCCCCTCAGGCCTCAGCCTCCCCTCAGGCCTCATCCTTCCCTCAGCCTCATCCTCCCCTCAGCCCCACCCTCCCCTCAGCCTCACCCTCCCCTCAGCATCCCCTCAGCCTCAGCCTCCCCTCATCCTTCCTTCAGACTCAGCCTCCCCTCAACCTCTCCCTCCCCTCAGCCTCCCCTCAGCCTCAGCCTCCCCTCATCCTCCCTTCAGACTCAGCCTCCCCTCAGACAGCCTCCCCTCAGCCTCAGCCTCCCCTCATCCTCCCCTCAGCATCCTCATCCACCCCTCAGCCTCACCCTCCCCTCAGCGTCCCCTCAGCCTCAGCCTCCCCTCATCCTCCCTTCAGACTCAGCCTCCCCTCAACCTCTCCCTCCCTTCAGCCTCAGCATCCTCCCCTCAGTCTCCCCTCAGCCTCACCCTCCCCTCAGCCTCAGTCTCCCCTCATCCTCCCCTCAGCCTCATCCTCCCCTCAGCCTTAGCATCAGCCTCAGTGCTGTGAGAGTGCTCGCCTGACTCTCCATGGAAAATTTGCCTCTTGGTCTTTTTTAAATCATTGCCTTCTCACCCTAAATCTATGCCCCCCCCCCCCCAGTTTTGGTCTCCCCTACCCTTTGTTTACTCCCCTCGTGATTCTATAAGCCTCTGTAAGGTCACCCTTTGTTCTCCTGCTTCCCAGGGAATAAGACCTAGCCTCTCCCTTTAACTCAGGACTTCTAGTCTGGGTAGCTTCCTCCTAAATCTTTTCTGCACTCTTTCCATTTTAACCACATCTTTCGTATAACAGGTGCATAGTGTGGCCCCACCAACAACTTAAATAACTGCGATGTAATGTCCCTACCCTGAACTCGATGCCCTGACTGATGAAGGTCAGCATGCTAACTGACTATTTCAAAGGTCTCAAAGGTACATTTAATGTCAGGGAAATGTATACAATATACATCCTGAAATGGTTTTGCTTCACAACCATTCATGAAAACAGAGGAGTGCCCCAAAGAATGAACGACAATTAAATATTAGAACCCCAAAGTCCCCCCCCCAGCTCTCCCCTCCCGCATGTAAGCAGCAGTAAGCAACGATCCCCCTCTCCCCACCAGCGAAAGAAAAGCATCGGCACCCCCCACCGAACACTCAAGCATGAGCAAAGACACAGACTTGCAGTACCCCAATGACTACTTGTTCACCCAGTATTTGACATACCACAGGCTCTCTCTCTCCCTAATAAGGGAGAAAGAGGCATCTCCATTTCACAGCGAGAGGGGAGATATAACAAACAATTCGCTGGGATACGATGTTAAAAGTCCATTGCATTGCTTTTTCCAAGCTCTGTGCCCAAAGATCTTGGGTCTCTGGGCACACAGTCTTAGACCTTCCATCTCCCACAACACACCAGTCTCCTGCCCGGACACCGACCTTCGATCCGCCCGTCTCCAGAGGCATGAAATCTTGGCCCTCCGAAGGCGAGCTGAGCTCTCAGGCCGAGCCCTTGGCGTGCCGAGTAACAGCCAGTCGTGAAACCCCGAGAGTGGGTCCCATTCCCGCAAAGAGCCGTAGTCAGCGTGTAACTCCAGGTCAGGGTCTTCAAGAGAACCCTGAAAGGGAAAAATAGAGATATTAAAGATGGAAATAGAGCCGTTTCTGAAGACACAAGCAAAAGAGTCGCTGTTCACCACTCTGTTTAACTGTGGTGCCTCGTTCAATGAACTATGCATTTGCACTCCTAGGTTCCTCTAATCTATAATACTCTCTATACCCTGCCATTTATGGTGCAAGTCCTGCATTGGTTTCATTTCCTGAAATCCAACACCTCACAGTTACCTGTATTGAAACCCATTAGCCTGTCCTCAGCCCATCTCCCTAACTGATCAGACCACAATCTCCTCATCATCTATGATAACCCTCTTCACTATCAACGATACACAGAGAGTGATGAGTGGGAAAACTCCCTGCCAGGGGTGGTAGTAGAGGCAGATAAGTTAGGGACACTTAAGAAAATCTTAGATTGGCACATGGATGGTAGAAAAATGGAGGGCTATGTAGGAAGGAAGGATTCGATTGATCTTAGCGTAGGTTAAAAGGTTGTCACAACATCGTGGTCTGAAGGTCCTGTACAGTGTTGTACTGTTCTATGACCTATGGTCTAATGTGTCATGTCACAATTTATCAAGGCTTGTGCATTTGCATCTAAATCATTTGTATAAATAATGAATAACAAGGGTCCTTGCCAAACACTTACATTCCATTGCGTTCTTACGAAAGGCCACAAGGAGAGGAAGAAGAGGGCAAGGCAGGGGCGGGGACAAGGGGAGACGGTGGCAGAAACTTGGTGTGGTTCAAGGACTGTGTTCTGAGACCGTTCTCTGCTTCAAAGAGAATAAAATCCATCAAGAGTTCTGAGGATGTTTTCTCTGTGTTGCTGCAATTGTCTTATCGTTGCTCCCTTGTATTGTTTTCAAACGGACAGAGCCCATTTTGTTCCAGATACATAGTTGGAAACTATTCAGAAACATAGAACGTAGGACATTGCAGCACAGTACAAGCCCTTCAGCCCACAATGTTGTGCTGACCCTTTTAACCTACTCTTTAAGATCAACCCAACCCTCCCCTCCGACATAGTCCTTCATTTTTCTCTCATCTATGTGCCTTACTAAGAGTGTCTTAAATGTTACGAATGTATCTGCCTCCATCACCACCCCGGCAGAGAGTCCATGCACACACCACTCTCTGTGTAAAAAAACCTACATTTGACAACTCCCCCGCCATACTTTCCTCCAATCACCTTAAAATTATAGCCCCTCATATTAGCCATTTCCACCCTGGGGGAAATTCTCTGGGTGTGCACTCAATAAACGTTTATTTAAGGGCCCTGATGAAGGGTCTTGGCCCCAAACGTCAGCTGTTTATTTCTCTCCATTGATGCTGCCTGACCTGCTGAGTTCCTCCAGCATTTTGTGTGTCTTACTAAAAATTTCATTGCTGGATACACTGCAGAACACGCCTCTACTTTCCGTAATAATATTTTTCTTTCACCAGAAGAACATGCAAATATTAAAAGGATGCAATACTGAGGCTTTGTAAAGCCTTGGTCAGGCCACAGATGGAGTATTGTGAGCAGTTTTGAGCCTGTTACCTGAGAAACGATGTGCTGGCATTGGAGAGGGTTCAGAGGAGGTTCGTAAGCATGATCCTGGGAATGGAAAGGTTAGCATTTGAGAAGCATTTGATGGCTCTGGGTCTGTACCTACTGGAATTCAGAAGAATGAGGGAGATCTCATTGAAATCTATCGGACATTGAATGGATGGAATGGATATGGAGAGGATGGTCCTACACTGAGAAAGTCTAGGACCACAGGGCAGAGCTCAGAATGGAGGGACATCCCTTTAGAACAGAGATGAGGAGGCATTCCTTTGGCCAGAGGGTATTGAATCTGTGGAATGCATTGCCACAGATGGCTGTGGATGCCAAGTCTTTGAGTATATTTAAAGCAGAGAGTGATAGGTTCTGGGTTAGTCAGGTTGTCAAAAGTTGGAGGGAGAAGGCAGGAAAATAGGGTTGAGAGGGAGAATAAATCAGCCTTGACCAAATAGTGGAGCAGAGTTGATGGGCCGAATGACCTAATTCTGTTCCCATGTCTTATCACCTTAATATAACAACGGCTTCCCTTTCTATCGTCCTCAGCTGATTGCGATTGTGATGGATCTATTCACTGACATAGACATACTCTGTGATTTGCTGGAAGCTTCCAACAAACGAACAATCCCTGTCTACCTACTGCTGGATGAAAGTAACCTGGAGCATTTTATATCAATGTGCGATCAGCTCGACATACGAAAGGAACACATTAAGGTAAGTCCTGCTGAGTTGGCTGCTGTGTGCAAGTGAGCAGTTCAAAGGTCAAAGGAAATTTACTATCAAAGTACATATAGGTCACCATATACTACTTTGAGATTAGTCTTTTCCATGTATTCACAGTAGAACAAATAAATACAATAGAATCAATGAAAAAACTGACAAAGAACCAACAAACTGAGCAAATAAAATAATAATAATAAATATCACCGAAATGGCAGAAGAGATTAAAAAACAAAATTGGAACTTTAAGAGCAGAAATAGCTTGCCTAAGTGAGTATAAAAGTATAACCCGAGCAAGAAAGTTAAGAAAAAAATTAAGGAAATATAAGGTCCATGCAAGATATGATCAGCCTAACGAAAGCGTGATAGAGTTTATAGATATCACTGAAATAAAAGCTTGGTGCATACAAAGCCAGACTAAGTGGATACATGAAATGCACCAGACAGAAAAACAGAATTATCAGTTCAGAAAGAATGAAAATGGTTTATATAGGATATTGAAACTATGGCTATGTCCACACTACACCGGATAATTTTGAAAACACCGGTTTCGAGTAAAAACGACAGGCGTCCACACTAAGCATTTTTCAAAATATCTCCGTCCACATCAGGCGGCTATTTGGGCGAATCTCCTCCTACTGGGCATCCGCAGGACACACAGAAAACAAGCGAAGAGGAAACAGAATACTTAGTGCGCGTTTGTCCAGTTACAGAGTAGAAAAACTTTGAAGGAATTGCTCTTGGCTCTCTCGCAGGAGGACTTAAATCTTAAAAAAAACAAATACTGGAGTGTATGGAGGCAACCGACAGGGAGTTCACGGACAGTATAACCCAGCTGACGACGAACATTGAAAAACTGACTAACTCTGTTGCATTAATAAAGCACCTTGTTAAATGTATAAAACGTCTGCATCAGCGTTATCTTGTATTTCCATACAATGTTACATTAGGCTGTTACACATCTATTGTCAGAGAAGTACTTGCATAAATAGGTAAACCACCATACAAGCAAGGACAGAAAACAGGACGAAGTGAGTATACTTATTTATTCAGTAAGCTATGGGTCAAAGTACTTGGTGAGTACATTTCTAACCCTTCTGGTTTCAGTCTCGTCCGTCTGTTCTGAAATTGTTAGGTGGTGGCGTTCAAGAAAACAACAAACATCTGTTCCGGCACGTCATGACAGCGTTTTTAAATAGTCAAAAAAGCTCACTTTACAATTTAACTCTCACGCCGTTCACACCGACTGCGCGTTATAACAGCTTGCGCAGTACCAAGCAGAAGCAGAAAAAGCATTGTTGTGGTGTTGTCATTGACAACGTTTTTAAATCTCTCCGTTTACCCCGTACACACTACGCCGGATATTAAGTGTTTTCAGATTTATTCACTCTGGATAGCGTTTTCGAAAATCTCCATTTTCGGGGGCTGAAATCGCCGGCTCAGTGTGGACGGGAGGGCAAAAGGAAGAGAAAAAGCTTCGTTTTCAAAATTATCCGGCGTAGTGTGGACGTACCCTAAATTCAATGCACAAAAGCCTCACCAACCCGAGCACAGAATTACCAGCAAACACAGAGATAAGTGCTTCTGATCTAACATCCGGTCAAACAGGTTACACACAATCAACAAGCCAGTTGGATTGGGGAGGGAAAAGAACGCACTCACACAATTGAAGAAATGCAAACACTTGAAATTATAATGGATACACTGAAAGGCGTTACAAAAAATACCCACAACTGGAAAAGTACCAGTAGTGATAATATTGATAATCATTGGCATAAAAATTATTTGCCTTCATCTGTACCTATTAATATATATCAATACTTTTCTTGAAAAAGTGCCTGAACTTTGAGAGAAGGTAAAACATATCTCTTACCTAAAGGAGGAATCACAAAAGATCCATCAAAATGTCATCCTATCACTTGTTTAAAAACTATATATAAAATTGTAACATCGTGTCCTAGTCATAGTCATAGTCGTAGTCGTGGTCGTAGTCATGGTCATGGTCGTAGTCATGGTCGTAGTCGTGGTCATGGTCGTAGTCGTGGTCGTGGTGGTAGTCGTAGTCGTAGTCATAGTCACAGTCATACTTTATTGATCCTGGGGGAAATTGGTTTTTGTTACAATTGTACCATAAATAATAAATAGTAATAAAACCATAAATAATTAAATAGTAATATGTAAATTATGCCAGGAAATAAGTCCAGGACCAACCTAGTGGCTCAGGGTGTCTGACCCTCCAAGGGAGGAGTTGTAAAGTTTGATGGCCACAGGCAGGAATGACTTCCTATGACGCTCTGTGCTGCATCTCGGTGGAATGAGTCTCTGGCTGAATGTACTCCTGTGCCCAACCAGTCCATTATGTAGTGGATGGGAGACATTGACCAAGATGGCATGCAACTTGGACAGCATCTAATATCTTGTAATTAATCACCACTCACTTAGATAATCACAATATAGACCATAAGACCATAAGACAAAGGAGCAGAAGTAGGCCATTCGGCCCATCGAGACTGCTCTGCCATTTTATCATGAGCTGATCCATTCTCCTATTTAGTCCCACTCCCCCGTCTTCTCACCATAACCTTTGATGCCCTGGCTACTCAGATACCTATCAATCTCTGCCTTAAATAAACCCAATGACTTGGCCTCCACTGCTGCCCGTGGCAACAAATTCCATAGATTCACCACCCTCTGACTAAAAAAATTTCTTCACATTTCTGTTCTGAAAGGGCGCCCTTCAATCCTTAAGTCATGCCCTCTCGTAATAGACTCCCCCATCAAGGGAAACAACTTTGCCGCATCCACTCTGTCCATGCCTTTTAACACTCAAAATGTTTCTATGAGGTCTCCCCTCATTCTTCTAAACTCCAAGGAATACAGTCCAAGAGCGGACAAACGTTCCTCTTATGTTAACCCTCTCATTCCCGGAATCATTCTAGTGAATCTTCTCTGTACCCTCTCCAACGTCAGCACATCCTTTCTTAAATAAGGAGACCAATACTGCCCACAGTACTCCAAGTGAGGTCTCACCAGCGCCTTATAGAGCCTCAACATCACATCCCTGCTCCTATACTCTATTCCTCTAGAAATGAATGCCAACATTGCATTCGCCTTCTTCACTACTGACTCAACCTGGAGGTTAACTTTAAGGGTATCCTGTACGAGGACTCCCAAGTCCCGTTGCATCTCAGAACTTTGAATTCTTTCCCCATTTAAATAATAGTCTGCCCGTTTATTTTTTCTGCCAAAGTGCAAACCATACACTTTCCAACATTGTACTTCATTTGCCACTTCTCTGCCCATTCTTCCAATTTATCCAAGTCTCTCTGCAGACTCTCCATTTCCTCAGCACTACCAGCCCCTCCACCTATCTTCGTATCATCAGCAAACTTAGCCACAAAGCCATCTATTCCATAATCCAAATCGTTGACGTACAATGTAAAAAGAAGCGGCCCCAACACTGATCCCTGTGGAATACCACTGGTAACTGGCAGCCAACCAGAATAGGATCCCTTTATTCCCACTCTCTGTTTCCTGCCAATCAGCCAACATTCTATCCATGTATGTAACTTTCCCATAATTCCATGGGCTCTTATCTTGTTAAGCAGCCTCATGTGTGGCACCTTATCAAAGGCCTTCTGAAAATCCAAATATACAACATCCACTGCATCTCCCTTGTCTAGCCTACTGGTAATTTCCTCAAAAAATTGTAATAGGTTTGTCAGGCAGGATTTTCCTTTAAGGAATCCATGCTGAGTTCTGCCTATCTTGTCATATGCCTCCAGGTACTCTGTAACCTCATCCTTGACAATCAACTCCAACAACTTCCCAACCACTGATGTCAAGCTAACAGGTCTATAATTTCCTTTTTGCTTCCTTGACCCCTTCTTAAATAGTGGAGTGACATTTGCAATCTTCCAGTCCTCCAGAACCATGCCAGAACCTATCGACTTTTGAAAGATCATCGCTAATGCCTCTGCAATCTCCACAGCTACTTCCTTCAGAACACGAGGGTGCATTCCATCTGGTCCAGGAGATTTATCTACCTTTAGACTATTCAGCTTCCTGAGTACTTTCTCTGTCATAATTGTGACTGCGCACACTTCTCTTCCCTACCACCCTTGAGTGTCCGGTATACTGCTGATGTCTTCCTCAGTGAAGACTGATGCAAAATACTCGTTCAGTTCCTCTGCCATCTCCTTATCTCCCATTACAATTTCTCCAGCATCATTTTCTATCGGTCCTATATCTACTCTCACCTGTCTTTTACTCTTTATATATTTGAAAAAGCTTTTAGTATCCTCGTTGATATTATTTGCTAGCTTCCTTTCAAAGTTAATCTTTTGTCTCTTAATGACCTTCTTGGTTTCCTTTTGTAAGGTTTTAAAAATTTCCCAATCCTCTGTCTTCCCACTAATTTTTGCTTCCTTGTATACCCTCTCCTTAGCTTTAACTTTGGCTTTGACTTCTCGTCAACCATGGTTGCATCCTTTTTCCACTCGAAAATTTCTTCTTTTTTGGAATATACCTGTCTTGCACATTCCTCATTTCTCGCATAAACTCCAGCCACTGTTGATCTGCTGCCTTTCCCGCCAGTGTCCCTTTCCAGTCAACTCTGGCCAGATCCTCTCTCATGCCACCGTAATTTCCTTTACTCCACTGAAATACCGACACATCGGATTTCGGCTTCTCTTTTTCTAATTTCACAGTGAACTCAGTCATGTTATGTTACATAACTGTTTTTCAAGAGTTAATTATAAAACCAGGACCTAGCCATTATCATTAATGCCCAATATGATGAGCCTATTTATTCCTTTCACCTTCCTCAGCAATGTCATGTTGCAGGTGCCACTTGTGGTTACCATTGCTTTGGCACACTCAGTTTGAGGTTTATAATATGAGAAATCACAGACCCCTATGTTAGTCATGTTAGTTTCTTAACTCAACCCACAAGCATTCAATATCTTCCGATCCTATGTCACATCTTTCTACTGATTTGATACAGAAGAGCAGAAAGGATGCTGTAAGGGTATGAAAGGATGTAAAGAACAACTGTTAATAGATTCTTTAATTCTAAGTCAAGCCCAGTGGAAAAGTAAAAATCTTTCAAGTTGTTATATTGACTACTAAAAGACATTTGACTGTCCCAGTTTCATGGTTAATAGAAGTGGTGGTGGCATCCGTTAGTCTCACGAGACCGTGAAGGCGGTCCGACGTTGCCTTCAACCTGGTTAATAGAAGTTGTTAAGATATATAAACTACACCCAATATTGTGAAATTTCTACAACATCTAATGAAGCATTGGTGTACTGTACTCATCCTATCTATTATCGACCAAAAAGAACTTTTATCAAAATAAGCCGAGCATTTTCCAGGGCACGCTCTCCACCATCTATGGTTTGTCTCGCTTTAAACCTGCTCTCTAATTTACTGAATCGGGACAAAAATAGGATATCAATCACAGACAACCAAACAAATTATACCTTGGCACACCACCTGTACATGAACCATTTGAAATTCTACGCTCCCTTCATCAGTAAAGCTAAAGCAATTAATTCAAGTAAAACTGGTTTCTAAAGATATAAACACGAACTTTGAACTAGATAAATGTGGAACATTAAACATAAAGGAAAGTGTAATTGTGCTAGTAGAGCATAAATCAGAGCAGCAAAATACAATACAACCAATGGATGAATATGAAACATATAAGTATCTGGGATATCAACAAGCAAAGAAAATAGATCATAGTGCAATAAAGGGAAAACTCAACAGAACTTACTTCAAAGCTCAAGAAAATCTGCCAAACAGAGCTCAATAATAAAGATATAACAAAGGCAATAAACACTTTTACTATACCTATATTAATGTAACATTTTGGCATAATATCTTGGTCCAAAACTGATCTGGAAAATTTACCATACTTTACTATAAATACCAAGCCTCCCGGACGTCTACATCTGCGCCAAGTGCATCAAGATGCAGCTCCTAAGGGACCGCATTACGGAACTGGAGCTGCAGCTCGATGACCTTCGTCTGGTCAGGGAGAGTGAGGAGGTGATAGAGAGGAGTTGCAGGCAGGTGGTCACGCCGGGGCCACGGGAGGCAGACAAGTGGGTCACGGTTAGGAGGGGGAAGGGGAAAAGTCAGGTAATAGGGAGTACCCCGGTGGCTGTGCCCCTTAACAACAGGTACTCCTGTTTGAGTACTGTTGGGGGGACAGCTTACCCGGGGGAAGCGACAGTGGCCGTGCCTCCGGCACAGAGTCTGGCCCTGTAGCTCAGAAGGGTAGGGCAAGGAAGAGGAGGGCAGTTGTGATAGGGGACTCGATAGTAAGGGGGTCAGATAGGCGATTCTGTGGACGCAGTCCAGAGACCCGGATGGTAGTTTGCCTCCCTGGTGCCAGGGTCCAGGATATTTCTGATCGTGTTCAAGATATCCTGAAGTGGGAGGGTGAGGAGCCAGAGGTCGTGGTACATATAGGTACCAATGACATAGGTAGGAAAAGGGATGAGGTCCTGAAAGGAGAATATAGGGAGCTAGGAAGGGAGTTGAGAAAAAAGACCGCAAAGGTAGTAATCTCGGGATTACTGCCTGTGCCACGCGACAGTGAGAGTAGGAATGCGATGAGGTGGAGGATAAATGCGTGGCTGAGGGATTGGAGCAGGGGGCAGGGATTCAAGTTTTTGGATCATTGGGACGTCTTTTGGCGCAGGCGTGACCTGTACAAAAAGGACGGGTTACACTTGAATCCTAGGGGGACCAATATCCTGGCAGGGAGATTAGCGGGGGCTACTGAGGTGACTTTAAACTAGAATGGTTGGGGGGTGGGAATCAAATTAAAGAGGCTAGGCGTGAGGAGTTTTGTTCACTACAGGGGGATGGGAACCAGTGCAGAGAGACAGAGGGGTGTAAAGTGAGGGTAGAAACAAAAAGTACTATGGAGAAAAGTAAAAGTGGCAGGCCGACAAATCCAGGGCAAGCATTAAAAAGGGCCACTTTTCAGCATAATTGTATAAGGGCTAAGAGAGTTGTAAAAGAGCGCCTGAAGGCTTTGTGTGTCAATGCAAGGAGCATTCGTAATAAGGTGCATGAATTGAAAGTGCAGATTGTCATTAATGATTATGATATAGTTGGGATCACAGAGACATGGCTCCAGGGTGACCAGGGATGGGAGCTCAACGTTCAGGGATATTCAATATTCAGGAGGGATAGACATGAAGGAAGGGGAGGTGGGGTGGCGTTGCTGGTTAAAGAAGAGATTAACGTAATAGAAAGGAAGGACATAAGCCGGGAAGATGTGGAATCGATATGGGTAGAGCTGCGTAACACTGAGGGGCAGAAGACGCTGGTGGGAGTTGTGTACAGGCCACCTAACAGTAGTAGTGAGGTCGGAGATGGTATTAAACAGGAAATTAGAAATGTGTGCAATAAAGGAACAGCAGTTATAATGGGTGACTTCAATCTACATGTAGATTGGGTGAACCAAATTGGTAAAGGTGCTGAGGAAGAGGATTTCTTGGAATGTATGCGGGATGGTTTTTTGAACCAACATGTCGAGGAACCAACTGGAGAGCAGGCTATTCTGGACTGGGTTTTGAGCAATGAGGAAGGGTTAATTAGCAATCTTGTCGTGAGAGGCCCCTTGGGTAAGAGTGACCATAATATGGTGGAATTCTTCATTAAGATGGAGAGTGACAGAGTTAATTCAGAAACAAAGGTTCTGAACTTAAAGAGGGGTAACTTCGAAGGTATGAGACGTGAATTAGCTAAGATAGACTGGCAAATTACACTTAAAGGATTGACGGTGGATATGCAATGGCAAGCATTTAAAGGTTGCATGGATGAACTACAACAATTGTTCATCCCAGTTTGGCAAAAGAATAAATCAAGGAAGGTAGTGCACCCGTGGCTGACAAGAGAAATTAGGGATAGTATCAATTCCAAAGAAGAAGCATACAAATTAGCCAGAGAAAGTGGCTCACCTGAGGACTGGGAGAAATTCAGAGTTCAGCAGAGGAGGACAAAGGGCTTAATTAGGAAGGGGAAAAAAGATTATGAGAGAAAACTGGCAGGGAACATAAAAACGGACTGTAAAAGCTTTTATAGATATGTAAAAAGGAAAAGACTGGTAAAGACAAATGTAGGTCCCCTACAGACAGAAACAGGTGAATTGATTATGGGGAGCAAGGACATGGCAGACCAATTGAATAATTACTTTGGTTCTGTCTTCACTGCGGAGGACGTAAATAATCTTCCAGAAATAGTAGGGGACAGAGGGTCTAGTGAGATGGAGGAACTGAGCGAAATACATGTTAGTAGGGAAGTGGTGTTAGGTAAATTGAAGGGATTGAAGGCAGATAAATCCCCAGGGCCAGATGGTCTGCATCCTAGAGTGCTTAAGGAAGTAGCCCAAGAAATAGTGGATGCATTAGTGATAATTTTTCAAAACTCGTTAGATTCTGGACTAGTTCCTGAGGATTGGAGGGTGGCTAATGTAACTCCATTTTTTAAAAAAGGAGGGAGAGAGAAACCGGGGAATTATAGACCAGTTAGCCTAACGTCGGTGGTGGGGAAACTGCTGGAATCAGTTATCAAGGATGTGATAACAGCACATTTGGAAAGCGGTGAAATGATCGGACAAAGTCAGCATGGATTTGTGAAAGGAACATCATGTCTGACGAATCTCATAGAATTTTTTGAGGATGTAACTAGTAGAGTGGATAGGGGAGAACCAGTGGATGTGGTATATTTGGATTTTCAAAAGGCTTTTGACAAGGTCCCACACAGGAGATTAGTGTGCAAACTTAAAGCACACGGTATTGGGGGTAAGGTATTGGTGTGGGTGGAGAATTGGTTAGCAGACAGGAAGCAAAGAGTGGGAATAAACGGGACCTTTACAGAATGGCAGGCGGTGACTAGTGGGGTACCGCAAGGCTCAGTGCTGGGACCCCAGTTGTTTACAATATATATTAATGACTTGGATGAGGGAATTAAATGCAGCATCTCCAAGTTTGCGGATGACACGAAGCTGGGTGGCAGTGTTAGCTGTGAGGAGGATGCTAAGAGGATGCAGGGTGACTTGGATAGGTTGGGTGAGTGGGCAAGTTCATGGCAGATGCAATTTAATGTGGATAAATGTGAAGTTATCCACTTTGGTGGCAAAAAGAGGAAAACAGATTATTATCTGAATGGTGGCCGATTAGGAAAAGGGGAGGTGCAACAAGACCTGGGTGTCATTATACACCAGTCATTGAAAGTGGGCATGCAGGTACAGCAGGCGGTGAAAAAGGCGAATGGTATGCTGGCATTTATAGCGAGAGGATTTGAGTACAGGAGCAGGGAGGTACTACTGCAGTTGTACAAGGCCTTGGTGAGACCACACCTGGAGTATTGTGTGCAGTTTTGGTCCCCTAATCTGAGGAAAGACATCCTTGCCATAGAGGGAGTACAAAGAAGGTTCACCAGATTGATTCCTGGGATGGCAGGACTTTCATATGAAGAAAGACTGGATGAACTGGGCTTGTACTCGTTGGAATTTAGAAGATTGAGGGGGGATCTGATTGAAACGTATAAGATCCTAAAGGGATTGGACAGGCTAGATGCAGGAAGATTATTCCCGATGTTGGGGAAGTCCAGAACGAGGGGCCACAGTTTGAGGATAGAGGAGAAGCCTTTTAGGACCGAGATTAGGAAAAACTTCTTCACACAGAGAGTGGTGAATCTGTGGAATTCTCTGTCACAGGAAACAGTTGAGGCCAGTTCATTGGCTATATTTAAGAGGGAGTTAGATATGGCCCTTGTGGCTACGGGGGTCAGGGGGTATGGAGGGAAGGCTGGGGCGGGGTTCTGAGTTGGATGATCAGCCATGATCATAATAAATGGCGGTGCAGGCTCGAAGGGCCGAATGGCCTACTCCTGCACCTATTTTCTATGTTTCTATGTTTCTATTTTTCTAATACAAGCCTGATCAAGTTTTTGGAGTCAGAGTACTACATATTATATTACAACAGACCCATTATTACAGATAGGACAATACATAATAACCGTCAGGATGTAATATTACAGGATAAACAAGCAAGAACAACTTACTTAATAGATCTAGCCATTCTGAACACATATAACTTGCAGAAATCAATAAGCAAAAACATTAGAAATATGCTGAATTAAAAGAGGAATCTGAAAGACTATGGAACATGAACAGGGTACAGGATACATTGTTCCGATAGTAATATCGGCCACTGGTATCATCCCAAACTTACTACACAATAGCATTAAACAATTATGCCTCCACAGCAATATTTATGTGAATCTTCAGAAAGCTACTAGAATAGTCCAAACATTCCTAGCAATTGGCAAATGAGCGTGCTTGGCTATGACTGTACCTCAGGTTTTACCAGCTTCAGCTGAGAAAAAATAAATAATAATTAATAGTTACACAGGCCAGCCAATCACAGGCAAAGCCCTCCCTACCAGTCAGCACATCTACAAGTAATGCAGCCACGAGAGAACAGCATCCATCATCCAGGACCCGCACTATCCAAGTCATGCTCTCGTATCGTTGCTGTCATTGGGAAGGAGGTACAGGAACCTCAGGTCCCACACCACCAGGTTCAGGAATAGTTTTACCCTTCAATCATCAGGGTCCGGAACCAGTGTGGATAAATTCTCTCACCTCAACTCTGAACTGATTCCAGAACCTATGGACTGTGGGGTGGGAACCGGAGTGAAGGGATGGGACGGATAGTAAGAAAAGTAAAGATAGCATGCAGTCAGATTGTCAGGAAGGGCAAGCAGGTGATGGGACACAGTCATAGCTAACAGGGTGAGTATCAACTCATTAGGGATGCAGAATCAAAGACGGTACTCAGGGTGTTGTATCTAAATGCACATAGTATAAGAAATAAGGTGATAATCTTGTTGCGATATTACAGATTGTCAGGTATGATATTGTGGCCATCACTGAATCATGGCTGAAGGATGGTTGTAGTTGGGAGCTGAATGTCCAAGGTTACACGTTATATTGGAGGGATAAGAAAGTAGGCAGAGGGGGTGGTGTGGCTCTACTGGTAAAAAATGGCATCAAATCAGTAGAAAGATGTGACATAGGATTGGAAGATGTTGAATCCTTGTGGGTTGAGTTAAGAAACTGCAAAGGTAAAAGGACATTGATGGCAGTTATATTCAGACCTCCCAACAGTGGCTGGGAGGTGAACCACAGGTTACAACAGGATATAGAAAAGGTGGGTCAAAAGGGCAATGTTATGGTAGTCATGGGAGATTTTCACATGCAGGTCAATTGGGGAAATCAGGTTGGTAAAGGATCTCAAGAGAGTGAGTTTGTTGAACACCTAAGAGGTAGTTTTTCAGAACAGTTTGTCATTGAGCCTACTAGTGGATCAACTATACTGGATTGGGTGTTATATAATGAATCAGAAATGATTAGGGAGCTTAAGGTAAAAGAAACCTTAGGAACCAGTGATCACAATATGATTGTGTTCAACTTGAAATTTGATAGACAGAAAGTAAAGTCTGATGTAATTTCAGTGGAGTAAGGGAAATTACAGTGGTATGAGAGAGGAGTTGGCCAAAGTAAATTGGAAGGAGCTGCTGGCAGGGATGTCAGCAGAGCAGCAATGGCGTGTGTTTCTGGGAAAAATGAGGAAGGTGCAGGACATGTGTATTCCAAAAATGAAGAAATACTCAAATGGTAAAATAGTGCAACCGTGGCTGACCAGGGAAGTCAAAGCTATTGTAAAAGCAAAAGAAAGGGCGTACAACAAAGCAAAAGTTAGTGGGAAGATAGAGGATTGGGAAGTTTTTAAAAACCTACAGAGAGCAACTAAAAATCATTAGATGGGAAAAGATAAAATATGAAAGCAAGCTAGTAAATAATATCAAATTGGATAGTGAAAGTTTTTTCAAGTATATTGAAAATAAAAGAGAAGCAAAAATGGATATAGGACCACTAGAAAATGTGGCAGGAGAAATAATAACGGGGGACAAGGAGATGACTGATGAACTAAGTGAGTATTTTGCATCAGTCTTCAATGTGGAAGACATAGCAGTATACCTGATGTTGTGTGTAAAGGAAGAGAAGTGGGTGCAGTTACTGCTACAAGACAGAAGGTGCTCAAAAAGCTGAAAGACCTAAAGGTACAAAAGTCACCTGGACCAGAGGAACTGCACCCGACGGTTCTGAAAGAGGTAGCGTTAGAGATTGTAGTGGCATTAGAAATGATCTAATTTGTGGTTGCATTAGACAAAGATTATACAAAGTCAGCATAGTTTCCTTCAGGGAAAATCCTGCCTGATGTACCTGTTGGAATTCTTTGAGATTACAGGTAGGATAGATAAAGGGGGAGCAGTGCATGTTGTATATTTGGACTTTCAGAAGGCCTTTGACAAGGTGCCACACATCAGGCTGTTTACCAAGTTAAGAGCCCATGGTATTACAGGAAAGTTACAAACATGGTTGGACCATTGGCTGATTGGTAGGAGGCAGCGAGTGGGAATAAAAGGATCCTATTCTGGTTGGCTGCCAGTGACTAGTGGTGTTCCGCAGGGATTGGTGTTGGGACCACTTCTTCTTATGCTGTATATAAACGATTTAGATGATGGAATAGATGGCTTTTTTGCCAAGTTTGCAGATGATATGAAGATTGGTGGAGGGGCAGGTAGTGTTGAGGAAACAGGTAGGATGCAGAAGGACTTAGACAGATTAGGAGAATGGGCAAGAAAGTGGCAAATTAAATACAATGTTGGAAAATGCATGGTTATGCATTTTGGCAGTAGAAATAAATGCGTGGACTATTTTCTAAACAGAGAGAAAACCCAGGAATCTGAGATGCAAAGATATTTGGGAGCCCTGGTGCAGAACACCCTGAAGGTTAACTTGCAGGTTGAATCAGTGGTGAGGAAGGCAAATGCCATGTTAGCATTCATTTCAAGAGGTCTAGAATACAAGAGCAAGGATGTGATGCTGAGTCATAGTCATAGTCATAGTCATACTTTATTGATCCCGAGGAAAATTGGTTTTCGTTACAGTTGCACCATAAATAATTAAATATTAATAGAACCATAAGTAGTTAAATAGTAATATGTAAATTATGCCAGGAAATAAGCCCAGGACCAGACTATTGGCTCAGGGTGTCTGATCCTCCAAGGGAGGAGTTGTAATGTTTGATGACCACAGGCAGGAATTACTGCCTATGACGCTCTGTGTTGCATCTCAGTGGAATGAGTCTCTGGCTGAATGTACTCCTGTGCCCAACTAGTACATTATGTAGTGGATGGGAGACATTGTCCAAGATGGCATGCAAATTGGACAGCATCATCTTTTCAGACACCACCGTCAGAGAGTTCAGTTCCATTCCCACAACATCACTGGCCTTACAAATGAGTTTGTTGATCCTGTTGGTGTCTGCTACCCTCAGCCTGCTACCCCAGCACACAACAGCAAACATAATAGCACTGGCCACCACAGACTCGTAGAACATCCTCAGCATTGTCCGGCAGACGATGGAGCTCAGTCTCCTCAGAAAATAGAGATGGCTCTGACCCTTCTTGTAGACAGCCTCAGTGTTCTTTGACCAGTCCAGTTTATTGTCAATTCATCTCCCCAGGTATTTGTAATCCTTCACCATGTCCACGCTGACCCCCTGGATGGAAACAGGGGTCACCGGTACCTTAGCTGTCCTCAGGTCTACCACCAGCTCCTTAGTCTTTTTCACATTAAGCTGCAGATCATTCTGCTCACACCATGTGACAAAGTTTCCTACCGTAGCCCTGTACTCAGCCTCATCTCCCTTGCTAATGCATCCAACTATGGCAGAGTCATCAGAAAACTTCTGAAGATGACAAGACTCTGTGCAGTAGTTGAAGTCCGAGGTGTAAATGGTGAAGAGAAAGGGAGACAAGACAGTCCCCTGTGGAGGCCCAGTGCTGCTGATCACTCTGTCCGACACACAATGTTGCAAGCACATGTACTGTGGTCGGTCAGTCAGGCTTTATAATGCACTGGTAAGCCCTCACCTTGAGTATTGTGAACAGTTTTGGGCCACTCATCTTAGAAAAGATGTGCTGGCATTGGAGAGGGTTCAGAGGAAGTTCACGAGGATGATTCCAGGAATGGAAGTGTTATCATACGAGGAATGTTTGATGGCTCTGGGGTCTGTACTTGCTGGAATTCAGAAGGTTGAGGGAGGATTTCATTGAAACCTTTCGAATGTTGAAAGGCCTAGACAGAGTAGATGTGGAAAGGATGTTTCCCATGGTGGGAGAGTCAAGACGAGAGGGCACAGGCTCAGGATAGAGGGGCGCCCTTTCTAAACAGTTGCGGAGAAACAAAGGGTGGTGAGTTTGTGGAACTTGTTGCTACATGCAGCTGTAGATGCCAGATTGTTGGGTGTATTTAAGGCAGAGATTGATAGGTTCTAGATTGGACATCAAAGATTATCAAAGGATGTCATCAAAGGTTACGGGGAGAAGGCCTGGAACTGGGGTTGAGAAGGAGATAGAAAAGGATCAGCCATGATTTAATGGCAGAGCAGACTCGATGGACCAGATGGTCTAATTCTGTTCCTATGTCTTATGGTCTTATGGTCTCATGGATTCACTTTCAAGTACTCTACAACTCATGGTCTCAGTATTATCTATCCATTTATCTATCTGTCTATCTATCCATCTATCAATCTATCTATCTATCCATTTATCTCTTTATATTAGTTGCATGATTTGTCTCCTTTTGTACATTGGCTATTTGACAGTTTCTCTATGGTTAGTTCTTTATAAATTTTATTGTATTTCTTTATTTCCTGTGTATGCTCAAAAGAAAATGAATCTTATGGCAGTATATGGTGGCATATTCTGTGATCTTCGATATAGGTCATGCAATTTGTTGTTTTGCAGCAGCGGTCCGGTACAATACATAAAAATTACTACAGATTACAATAAGAAATACTTTTTAAGTAGAGAGTACAAAAAGAGGGCAAAGTGGTGGGGTAGTGTACATCAGCTAATGGCCCATTCAGAAATCTGATGGCAGAGGGGAAGAAGCTGTTCCTAAAATGCTGTGTATGGATCTTCAGGCCCCTGCACCTCCTCCTTGATGGTAGCAATGAGACGATGCCATATCCTGGGTGTTGAGGTTCCTTGGTTATGGGTTCACTAGAGGATTCACAGCCAGGGATATCTGATGGCAGAGGGGAAGAAGCTGTTGCTAAAACATTGAATGTGTGTCCCTAAGCTGCTGTCCTTCCTCTCTGATGGTAGCAGTGAAGGTCTATGGACCTTGGCCATGGCCCACTGGCAAAAACTATATGCATGAGAGGCTTTTCACTGTATCTCAGTACGTGTGGCAATAGTAATCTATGCCCCTGTCAATTCCCGTTCCACTCTTACTCAAGATCCTCTGAACCTCAGTCATATCTTTTGCTTGCCATCTTGGTCAATGTCTCCCATCCACTACATAATGTACTGGGTGGGCACAGGAGTACATTCAGCCAGAGACTCATTCCACCGAGATGCAGCACAGAACGTCATAGGAAGTCATTCCTGCCTGTGGCCATCAAACTTTACAACTCCTCCCTTGGAGGGTCAGACACCCTGAGCCACTAGGCTGGTCCTGGACTTATTTCATAATTTACTGGCATAATTTACATATTACTATTTAACTATTTATGGTTCTAATTACTATTTATGGTACAACTGTAACGAAAACCAATGTCCCCCGGGATCAGTAAAGTATGACTATGACTATGACTATCTTGATTGCAAACACTTAAAGGCAAATCTATCCCCTTTACTGTGTGGTGCCCGGAACTAGTGCAGGGCTGAATTCTTTTGCATAGCACCATGGCATTTGTACACCAGTGTGTTTTTAGATGAGCTGAACAAGAAAACCCTGTTATTGTTAACCAGTTTGCATATGGTGATCAGTTTGCTACGTGTTTAAATATGATGTCAAATAACATGACAGGCACACTTTTTTTCTCAAATTCATTTGGATACACAGTATGTAGCCAGTGCCTGCCAAACATGCAGAAATACTCCTTTACAATACGAGGCTCATCAGTGTAGCCTGTGGGACGGGTGTCAAACAAGGCTCATTTTAGTGGAGCTCTCAAACCACAAACAGTTAGCACCAACTGCCATAAGCGTGACTTCCCAGTGGACAAACGTTTAATTCCGATTCCCTTCCTTGTTCCAATGTGTCGATCCATGGCCTCTTCTAGTGCCAAGATGAGGCCACCCTCAGCGTGGAGGAGCAACATCTTATATTCTGTCTGGGTAGCCTCCAACCTGATGGCATGAATATCAATTTCTCTTCTGGTGAATTAATTTCACTACCACCTCCTCTGTTCCCCACTCTAACCTTTTACCTCTTCTCACCTACCGATTACTTCCCGTTGGCTCCCCTCTTCCTTCCCTTTCTCCTATGGTCCACTCTCCAATCCTATCCGATTTTTTTCTTCTCCAGCTCTTGACCTTTCCCACCCACCTGGCTTCACCTATCACCATCCATATAACCATATAACAATTACAGCATGGAAACAGGCCATCTTGGCCCTTCTAGTCCAGCCAGCCTCTTTCCCAACTCACCACTTTTTTATTCTGGCATCTTCCCCCTTCCTTCTCGGTCCTGAAGAAGGATCGAAACATTGACTGTTTACTCTTTTCCATAAATGCTGCCTAACCTGCTGAGTTCCTCCAGCATCTTGTTTGTGCAACTTTGGATTTCCAGCATCTGCAGACTTTCTCATATTAACGGTTAGGACAGGCCCTTGTCCCATTACAACCATTGAGGAGGAGGTACAGGAGCCCGAAGGCATATACTCAATGTTTTAAGAGCAACCCCTTCACCCTGCCATCAGATTTTTGAATGCACCATGAACAAACCTCACTTTTTGCTCTTGTTTTGCACTACTATTTATATAATAGACACATATTTCTTACTGTAACTTATAATTTTTTTATGTATAGCACTGTACAGCTGCCGCCCAAACCAACAAACTTCACGGCATGCATAACCGATAATAACCCTGACACTGGATCTGATTGTTTCTATTTCTGACCTCCTTCCTGAAGCAAGACTCGAAGCTAATAGGAGGTGGCGCTGTCATTTTTTTCCTCCCAGTCTCCTGTTAACTGCAACCAGGCCCTTCCCACATACTCCGCAAAGTTAGACTGATGGAGTGGATGGTGCAGGAGGCTGATACTGTCGCAGATATGCCTTGTATTTATTGAAGTTCTTCGGGTCGGAGGCGGGCATGCATGTGACACCATGCGTTTCTGGGTTAACTTGTCTTCCTGATGCTGCAATGCTCCAAACAATCTTTGATCAGAGTTGTTTTAACTGGGCTGAAACACATTCCCGATGTTTGAGCCCTCCAATCAAATGGAGGCTGAAGGTTAGCATTACACTATCCATGGCCAATCTTTTTCTGTATCTCACAACAATGTTTTAGTAATTTTTGTCAATGGCTTTCCTATTCCTAGACTTTCAAGTACTGGTAATCCAAAAGATCTGCAGAAACTTGGCTTTTTTTTTGTTCTAATTGTGTTCAAAGTTCAAAATTTGAAGTAAATTTATTTCCAAAGTACATAAATATCACCATATACTAACTCTGAGACTCATTTTCTTGCCGGCATTCACAGTAAGTACAAAGAAACACAATAGAATCAATGAAAAACTGCACAGAGCAAGATGGACAAACAACTGATGTGCAAAAACAACAAACTGTGCAAACACAAAAGGGAAAGATAATGAATAATTAAGCAATAAATATTGAGAACATGAAGTAAAGAGTACATACAGTTGAAGTCAGAAGTTTACATACACCTTAGCCAAATAAATTTAAACTCAGTTTTTCACAATTCCTGACATTTAATCGTAGAAAACATTCCCTGTCTTAGGTCAGTTAGGATCACTACTTTATTTTAAGAATGTGAAATGTCAGAGTAATAGTAGAGAGAATGATTTATTTCAGCTTTTATTTCTTTCATCACTTTCCCAGTGGGTCAGAAGTTTACGTACACTTTGTTAGTATTTGGTAACATTGCCTTTAAATTGTTTAACTTGGGTCAAATGCTTTGGATAGCCTTCCACAAGCTTCTTACAGTAAGTTGCTGGAATTTTGTTCCTTTCCTCCAGAGAGAACTGGTGTAACTGAGTCAGGTTTGTAGGCCTCTGTGCTTGTGCATGCTCTTTTAGTCCTGCCCACAAATTTTCTATCGGATTGAGGTCACAGCTTTGTGATGGCCACTCCAATACCTTGACTTTGTTGTCCTTAAGCAATTTTGCCACAACTTTGGAGGTATGCTTGGGGTCATTGTCCATTTGGAAGACCCATATGCGACCGAGCTTTAACTTCCTGGCTGATGTCTTGAGATGTTGCTTCAATATATCCACATACAAGAAAGTACACCAGTCCCTCCTGCAGCAAAGCACCCCCACAACATGATGCTGCCACCCCCATGCTTCACGGTTGGGATGGTGTTCTTCAGCTTGCAAGCCTCACCCTTTTTCCTCCAAACATAACAATGGTCATTATGGCCAAACAGTTCAATTTTTGTTTCATCAGATCAGAGGAAATTTCTCCAAAAAGTAAGATATTTGTCCCCATTAGCACTTGCAAACTGCAGTCTGGCTTTTTTATGGCGGTTTTGGAGCAGTGGCTTCTTCCTTGCTGAGCAGCCTTTCAGGTTATGTCGATACAGGACTCGTTTTACTGTGGGTATAGATACTGTCTATCTGTTTCCTCCAGCATCTTCACAAGGTCCTTTGCTGTTGTTCCGGGATTGATTTGTACTTTTCGCGCCAAAGTACGTTCATCTCTGGGAGACAGAATGTGTCTCCTTCCTGAGCGGTATGACGGCTGCGTGGTCCCATGGTGTTTATACTTGCGTACTATTGTTTGTACAGATGAACGTGTACCTTCAGGCATTTGAAAATTGCTCCCAAGGACAAACCAGACTTGACATCATTTTCTGACCTCAGTCCAATAGAAAATTTGTGGGCAGAACTGAAAAAGCGTGTGCGAGCAAACCTGACTCAGTTACACCAGTTCTGTCTGGAGGAATGTAACAAAATTCCAGTTGTGTACATACATCTATTGATGCTTCTGGACACATCTTCAGTGATGTTCCTGGAATCATCGGGTGTTTCGGGTCTTTCAACATCATACAACCTCCTCCAGGTGACCCAGCCGGGGCTGATCAGACCCCAGCTTGTGTCCAGATGGCTAGCTACTTATAACTCCATAGCTCCCCTCTTTTGAGCCACAGCCATCTTGAGGCCCTCTCTGCCGCATCGGTGGTACTGTGGATGGCTCTCCTCTTCCTCTCTCCCTCGATGTCCAAAATGCTGAAGGCCCTAACTAAAGAACGGGCTGTGAATCCCTTACAACAAACCTCCACTGGGAGACACCTCGCTCTCCATCCAGCCTGCTGACAGTTGCTGACCAGTCCTGCGTACTTGGAGAGCTTCCTTTCAAAGGCCTCCTCCAAGCTATCTTCCCATGGGACTGTCAGCTGCAGCAGCACCACTTGCTTAGTAGACTCAGACACTAGGACAATGTCTGGTCGCAGGGTGGTGGCTGCGATATGGTTGGGGAACTTCAGCTGCCCTTCAAGTTCCACCAACAGCTGCCAGTCCCTTGCAGAGGTCAGAATGCCTGCAGATGTTCTTTTGGCAGGTATTGGCTGCTCCCCAGCTCTGACAAAGGCAATGGTCTGCTTGGAGGGTCGGGACCGCTTCGCCCACTCAACTGCTGCGCTGACGACTTCAGCGATGGTCTTCAGGACCTGATCATGCCTCCACCTGTACCGTCCCTCACCACGTGCCCTTGCACAGCCGCTGAGGATGTGCTCCAGAGTTCCTCGCTTGGAGCACAGTGGGCACGCAGATGACTCTGCCTTACCCCATGTGTGCAGGTTTGATGGGTTGGAAGCACATCATACACTGCCTGGATGAGAAATTGGATGCGGTGTGGTTCGGCTTTCCAAAGATCAGCCCAGGTCACTTTCCTCTCAACCGCATTCTCCCATCTTGTCCAAGCTCCCTGTTGCTTCATTCCCACCGCCTTGCAGGCTCTCATCTCCTCCACTACTGCTCTCACCTCCTCCTGAACTAGACGACGCCTCTCCTTCCCTCTGGTGTCCATTTGGGGAGTTGGAAAGGATCCTAGCCCGGCTCGGCCTCATGTGACCACTCCCACCAGCCTCCTGTGACGCAGCCTCGCCTCTGCCTCCTGAACAGCTTTCTCTGCCCTCCACTTCCTGCCAGTACTTACTTGGATCCCTGCTCTAGCCATCTTCGGGTCACTTGAGTCCCTATACTGTAGCACTTCTCTGGCTCTTGTTACCTTGAATTCTTCCTCCAAGGATTTGAAGGGCAGTTGCAGTTTGTTGTGGTGTCCATAGAGTGCGATGCTGCTCAGGCTCTTTGGCAGCCCCAGCCATCTCCTGAGGTGGTTGCTAACCCTCCTCTCTAAGGTTTCGACTGTCAAGATCGGAACTGCATAGACGAGGAGGGGCCACAGGGTTCTGGGAAGAATGCTATGCTGATACACCCAGGCTTTAAACTTCCCAGGTAGGCCAGACTTGTCCACAGATTTCAGCCAGCCATCCAACTCAGTGCAAGTTGCCTGAATGGATGTTGTGTCCCTTAAAGAGCCGTCAAAAACTTTGCCTAAGCTCTTGACTGGCTTTTCTGTGCTGGTTGGGATGGCTGTGCCTACGATGCTGAACTGGAACTTGTTCTCTACCCTCCCTTTCCTCAGCACCATCAATCTTGATTTGGCAGGTTTGAAACGCATCCGGGCCCACTCCACCAGCTTTTCAAGCCCTTGCAGAATCCTCCGGCAGCCTGGGACTGATTCTGTGGTGACTGTGAGGTCATCCATGAATGTCCTGATAGGTGGTTGCCGTTGAGCGGAATTCATTCTGGGCCCTCCGGACTCTAGTTCAGCAGACTTAGTGAGCATGTTCATGGCTAGGGAGAACAGTGTCACTGAGATAGTGCACCCTGTGATGATGCTGATCTCCACCTTGTGCCAGGTTGATGTAATTGCTCCTGAAGAGACCCTCATCCTGAAGTTGCTGTAATAATCAGCGATAAGGTCTCTGATTCTGCTGAGGACGTGATATTTGGTCAGTGTGAGCTGCACCAGCTTGTGCAGAATGGAGCCATATGCATTTGCCAGGTCGAGCCACCACACTGACAGGTTGCCCTTGTTCTCTCTGGCCTCCCTGATGAGCTGTGTCACCACGCCGATGTGCTCCAGACAGCCCGGCATCCCTGAAATGCCACCCTTCTGGACTGATGTATCAATATAGGTGTTCTTTGCTAGGTAGGTGCACAACCGGTTGGAAACTGCACTGAAGAAGATCTTTGCCTCGACACACAGCAGGGAGATGATGCGGAACTGATCTATCTGGGTGGCACTTTCCTCCTTCAGGATCCACACCCCTTCAGCCACTCTCCACTGTTCTGGGATCTTCCCCCTTCTCCAGAAGATTCTCAGGATCTTCCACAGACGCAGCAGGAGTTTGGGGCAGTTCTTGTACACTTTGTACGAGGTGTTGCTTGGTCCTGGAGCCGAGCTTGCCCTTGCTTTGCGGACGACCTCTCTGACTTCCTTTAGTTGCAGCTCTGACATGTCGAACTGCACATCCTGTTCAGGTGGGTCTATTAGGATGTCGCACTCTCCCAACTCCTGCTCTCTTTCAGGATCATTATATATCTTCTTCAGATGTTGGTCTATGTCTTCCTGCGAACAGGCCAGTTTCCCACTGTGCTTCTCCCCCAGCAACTCCTTGGTGAACTTGAAGGGGTTGGTGATAAAGGCAGCACGTTTTCGAGCCCTTTCACGACGCCGCCTCCGATGCCACTCTGCCCGGCGGAGGACCCTGATCTTCTTTCGTAGTATGCACATCAGCTGGGCCAAGCCAATGCGCTCCTCTTCTCCAGCCTCCTTGTATTGGGACTTCAGTGCTTTCATCTCCTGCCTGATGTTGTGGATCTTCAATGCTCTTTGGTTCTTCGAGTAAGATGTTTTGGAGCCTTCCTTCTCCTCTTCTCCGAACTGTTCAGCTGCGATACTGACAATAATTGTTGTCATGGCTTGCAGCTTCCTATCAACCCCTCCCTTTGCCGTTGCCTCCAGAATTTGGTTAACATCGTCATCAAACTGCTTCCACAGTGAAGTCCTGTTAGCTGCAGGCCATTTGATCCACCTCCTGTTAGACTTCATGTTCGAGGGATTAGTTTGCAACACTTGGAGGTTCCGGGCACTATGGGGTGACTCCGGGCCTGGAACCTCCTTCGTCTCACCAGGTTGGACACCTGCGCGTTGTGCTGCTCCTGCTCCCACCAAACACATCATCCTCGCTTGGTGGATCTTCAAGCCGCGATCGTTCTTGCAGATTTTGCCACATGCACACTGCTTCCTCGTCGTTTGTTCGTTGCCTGGGTCTGATGTCGTTGTGTCCACCCGACTGGGGTGGTCATCCTCCCCCCCTCTCGGGCACCCCTGGGGGTATGTTTTCCTTAGATTCTTTAACTTGCTGTGAGAAGTTTGTGGAAGGCTACCCAAAGAGTTTGACCCAAGTTAAACAATTTAAAGGCAATGCTACCAAATACTAACAAAGTGTATGTAAACTTCTGACCCACTGGGAAAGTGACGAAAGAAATAAAAGCTGAAATAAATCATTCTCTCTACTATTCTGACATTTCACATTCTTAAAATAAAGTAGTGATCCTAACTGACCTAAGACAGGAAATGTTTTCTAGGATTAAATGTCAGGAACTGTGAAAAATTGAGTTTAAATGTATTTGGCTAAGGTGTAAGTAAACTTCTGACTTCAGCTGTAGATTGTGGAACAGATGGGGCAATGAAGTTGAGTGAAGTTACCCCTCTGGTTCAAGAGCCTGATAGTTGAGGGGTAATAACTGTTCCTGATCCTGGTGGTGCGAGTACCGAGCCTCTTGTACCTTCTTCCTGATGGCAGCAGTGAGAAGAGAGCGTCTCCTGGGGGGTGGGGGTCCCTGATGATCTGTTTTCTAATTGTATAAAAGTTGTGTTGAATTTATGTTTTTCTTGTGAACGCTGCTCACCTGACCCTTTGCACCTACTGCAAGCTCGTTGTTCATCACACCTGACCAGACATGTCAGATTCAGATCTATTGATCACATGTACATCCAACCATTGAGTGAGATGTGTAGTTTGCGTTAACAACCGATGATGCAGGTGTTGCCATGCATTCCGGCGTCAACATGGCATGCTCACAACGTTCAGCAGAACAACACAAGCAACCACAGCAAGGTAACACCCACCCACTCCCACACACATTCAGGCCTCAAACCTCAGGACTGGCCACCTTCGGCTCTCTGACTATCGGCTCTTGGCCCCAGACTCTCAGACGCGCTGAAATGTAAAACATGTAACATGCTCTGTTGCCACAGGCAGCTGCAGAGGCCAAGTCTTTGGGTGTATTTAAAGCAGAGGTTGATGATTCTTGATTGGACAGGGCATGAAGGGTTACAGGGAGAAGGCAGGAGATTGGGGCTGAGAACAAAATTGATCACCCATGACAAAATGGCGGAGCAGGCTGGATGGGCCAAATGGCGTAATGGTCTTATGGTAAAAAGGTCAAAGTCTTGGTACATTTTTACCACCTTTATGGTCATTGTTTTAATGCACGTTTTTATGATACTAGCTCATTCCTTATAAATGCTTAATTAGCATTGGTTAGTCTAATGGACAGAGCTAGCAAGTGTTTTCACTCGGAGACTGACTGGTTCTGAACCCATTCAACATTCACCACCCTAGATAATAGCAAATCCGACTGACAGTGTGTGGTACTGGCTCAGTCACCTCTCTGCTCTCAGCCCAGGTAAACATACTGTTGTTTTCTTTCTCCCTCTCTAGAACATGCGGATCCGGAGTGTGGTGGGAGACACCTACTGTACAAAGTCCGGGAAGAAATTTAGTGGTCAGGTCCTGGAAAAGTTCCTGATAATTGACCTGGAGAAGGTGGTGGCTGGTTCATACAGGTAAATATTTAAAGTGATTTAAACTGAACCCTTGAGCAATGCAAACAAAATGCTGGGGGAGCTCATTGCCAGAGTTTTATGGCTGTCCTCCCCCAATGACTCCCATTTTAATATACATTCAATGGCCCTTATTTGATACACCTAATTAATCCAAATATCTAATCAGCCAATCACGTGGCAGCAACTCAATGTATAAAAGCATGCAGACATGGTCAAAAGGTTCAGTTGTTGTTCAGACCAAACATTAGAATGGGGAAGAAATGTGATCGAAGTGACTCCGACCGTGGAATGATTGTTGGTACCAGGCAGTGTGGTTTGTGTATCTCTGCTGATCTCCTGGTATTTTCATGCATTACAGTCTCTAGAGTTTACAGAGAACCGTGTGAGAAACAAAAACATCCAGTGAGGGGCAGTTCTGTGGGTGAAAACGCCTTGTTAACGAGAGAGGTCAGAGGAGAATGGCCAGACTGGTTCAAGAGGACAGGAAGGCAACAGTAACTCAAATAACCAACAGTGGTGTGCAGAAGAGCACCTCTGAATGCACAGCATGTTGAACCTTGAAATGGATAGGCTCGAGCCGCAGAAAACCATGAACATACACTCACTTACTTACTAAAGCCTATCACCACTACAGGGGTACAGGCTGCTGACACCCTGCCTGAGTCCTGTACCCTGGGCCAGTCTTTCAGTTTGTCCCGGATGTAGCCAATCTTCAATGATCATTCCTCTCCATGGAGCTTCTGTTGGTGTTTCTGTAGCCCTGGGTTTTTACAGGGATCGCTCCCTACATGACTCCCTTGGGTCCATTTGTCCCCCCCATCCCTCCCCACTGTTCTCCGTCCTGGCACTTATCCTTGCAAGTGGAACAACTGCTACACCTCCTCCCTCACCAGCATTCAGTGCCCCAAACTGTCCTTCCAGGTGAGGCGACACTTCACCGGTGAGTCTGTTGGGGTCATTTACTGTGTCTGGTGCTCCCGGTGTGGCCTCCTGAATATCAGTGAGACCCGACATAGAATGGGAGACCACTTTACTGAGCACCTATGCTCCATCCGCCAGAAAAAGCGAGATCTCTCAGTGACCATCCATTTTAATTCCACTTTCCATTCCTATTCCAATATATCAATCCATGGCCTCCTCTACTGTCGTGATGAGGTCACACTCAGGTTGGAGGAACAACACCTTATGTTCCGTTTGGGTAGCCTCCAACTTGATGGCATGAACATCGATTTCTTAAACTTCTGGTAATGCACCCCCCCCCACTTCAGCTTTCCCCACCCCCTTTTTCCTCTCTCACCTTATCTCCTTGTATGCCCATTGCCTCCCTCTGGTCTTCCTCTCCCCTTTTCTTTCTTCCATGGCCTTCTGTCCTCTCCTATCAGATTCCCCCTTCTCCAGCCCTGTATCTCTTTAACCAATCAGCTTCCCAACTCTTTACTTCATCCGTCTCTTTCCCAGTTTAACCTTTCACCTTGTGTTCCTCCCTCCCCTCCCCCACTTTATAAATCTACTCCTCATCTTTTTATCTCCAGTCCTGCCAAAGGGTAATGGCCTGAATCGTTGACTGTACTTTTTTTCCATGCTGCTTAGCCTGTTGAGTTCCTCCAGCTTCTTGTGTGTGTTGCTTTTTATGGGATGGGGTTGCTAACCCCATGCCTAACCTTCCCTCTTTCGTGGCCAGGCTTGGGACGGTCCGTGATGGAGTTGAACATACGCGAGGTGTCAAATAAAGTGGCCACTGAGTGTATGCTTCCTCTGCATCAACCTCACATTCCAAGCATCCAACATTCCCAGGACTTCCTTGTCCCTCCTACTCTTTCCCTGTCCTCCATGCTTCTGAGCATTGAGAATGACATTGGTCAGACCACATGGAGTATTATGAGCAGTTTTGGGCCACTTATCTAAGAAAAGAGATGCTGCTGTTGCAAAGAGTCCAGAGGAATTTGATGAGATTGATCCTGGGAAGGAGAGGGTTAAGGTATGAGGAGTGTTGGATGGTTCTGAGCCTGTGCTTGCTGGAGTTTAGAAGAATGAGGAGGATCTAATTGAAACCTAGGGAGACGACAAGAGAATGGGGTTGAGAGGGTTAATAAATCAGCCATGATGGAATGGCAGAGCAAACTGGATGGACCGAATGGCCTAATTCTGTTCCTATGTGTTATAGTGGCTATCAGGAGATTCATACTTCATTGTGTCTTATGTTTATTCAAGACATGAGAACAAGAAATAGGAGCGGGAGTAGGCCATCCGGCCCATCGAGTCTACCCCACCATTCAATAAGATCATGGCTGATCTGTCCGTAAACTCAGCTCCATCTACCTGCCTTTTCCTCATAACCCTTAATTCCGTTACTATGTAAAAATCTATCTAACTGTTTCTTAAATATATTTAGTAAAGAAGCCTCAACTGCTTCCCTGGGCAGAGAATTCCACAGATTCACCACCCTCTGGGTAAAACAGTTTCTCCTCATCTTCATCCTAAATCTTCTCCCCTGAATCTTGAGGCAATGTCCCCCAGTTCTAATCTCACCTACCAATGGAAACAACTTTCCTACTTCTATCTTATCTATCCCTTTCAAAATTTTGTATGTTTCTATAAGATTCCCTCTCATTCTTCTGAACTCCAGTGAGTATAGTCCCAGGCGACTCAATCTCTCCTCACAGGTTAACCCCTTCATCCCTGGAATCAACCTGGTGATCCTCCTCTGCACTGCCTCCAAAGCCAGTATATCCTTCCTCAAGTATGGAGACCAGAACTGCACACAGTACTCCAGGTATGGCCTCACCAGTACCCTGTATAGTTGCAACATAACCTCCCTGCTCTTGAATTCAATCTTTCTAGCAATGAAGGCCAACATTCCATTTGCCTTCTTAATAACCTGTTGTACCTGCAAGCCAACTTTTTGTGATTCATGCACAAGCACTCCCAGGTCCCTCTGCACAACAGCATGCTGCAATCTTTCACCATTTAAATAATAATCTGCTCTTCTATTATTCCTTCCAAAGTGGATGACCTCACATTTACCAACGTTGTACTCCATCTGCCAGACCTTGGCCCACTCACTTAACCTATCTATATCCCTCTGCAGACTCTCCACATCCTCTGTACAATTTGCTTTTCCACTCAGTTGAGAGTCATCAGCAAATTTTGCTACACTACACTCAGTTCCCTCTTCCAAATCATCAATGTAAATGGTAAACAGCTGCGGGCCCAGCACCGACCCCTGCGGCACCCCACTCACCAAAGACTGCCAACCGGAGAAACACCCATTTATACCAACTCTCTGCCTTCTATCGGTTAAGCAACCCATTATCCATGCTAATACACTTCCTCCGACTCCATGCATCCTTATCTTATTTATAAGTCTCTTGTGCAGCACTTTATCGAATGCCTTCTGGAAATCCAAGTATACGACATCCACCTGTTCTCCTCTATCCACTGCACTCATTATGTCCTCAAAGAACTCCAGTAAGTTTGTCAAACAGGACCTGCCCTTTCTGAATCCATGCTGCGTGTTTAATGGAACCACTCCTTTCTAAATGTTTCACTATTCCTTCCTTAATGACAGCTTCAAGCATTTTCCCGACTACAGATGTTAAGCTAACTGGCCTATAGTTGCCTGTCTTTTGCCTACATCCTTTTTTAAAAATTGGTGTGACATTTGCTGTCTTCCAATCAGCCGGGACCTGCCCAGAGTCTAGAGAGTTTTGATAAATGATTACCAATGCGTCTACTATAACCTCCGCCAATTCCTTCAGCACCCTGAGATGCATCCTATCAGGACCAGGGGACTTATATACCTTCAGGCCCTCTAGTTTGCTCATCGCTATCTCTTTAGTGACAGTGATTTTATCGAGGTCCTCACCTCCCATTTTGTCCATAACATCCTTCTTTGGCATATTAGACATATCCTCCACCGTGAAGACTGACACAAAATAGTTGTACAATGCCTCAGCCATTTCCTTATCACCCAATATCAATTTCCCCTTCTCGTCTTCCAACGGACCTACGATGACTTTAGCTGCCCTCTTCCGCTTTATATATTTATGAAAACTTTTGCTGTCTGTTTTTATATTTTGTGCTAATTTACTTTCATACTCTATCTTCCCTTTCCTTATTTCTTGTTTAGTTGTTCTCTGTTGCTTTTTAAAGTTCTCCCAATCCTCCAGTCTCCCACTGCTCTTTGCGACTTTGTACACATGAGCTTTTAATTTGATACTATCTTTTATTTCCTTAGTTATCCAAGGCTGGCTCTCCAAACACTTACTGTCCTTAATTTTGACTGGAATATACTTTTGTTGAGCACTGTGAAAAATCTCTTTGAAAGTATTCCACAATTTCTCAACTGTCCTACCAAGGATGAGCAACTGTGCTCCCAATCCACATTAGCCAACTCCTCCCTCATCCTGTTGTAGTCTCCCTTGTTCAAACATAATACACTAGTTTTAGATCTAATTATTTCATCCTCCATCTGAATGCACAATTCAATCATACTACGATAACTCTTTCCAAGAGGATACCTGACTACAAGATTGTTAATCTTACCTGTCTCATTGCACAGGACTAGATCTAAGATAGTATTTTCCCTTGTAGGTTCACTGACATGCTGCTCAAGAAAGCCATCACAGATGCATTCTATGAAGTCCTGCTCAAGACTTCCTTGACCAACCTGATTCACCCAATCTATGTGGAAGTTAAAATCCCCCACGACCACTGTTCTTACAAGTCTCAGTTATTTCTTGGTTAATCGCCTCTGCCACTGCAATATTTTTATTGGGTGGCCTATAGACAACTCCCACAGTGATTTTTTCCCTTTACTATTCTTAATCTCTACCCAGATGGACTCAACATTCTGCTCCGTAGATCTTATATCATCTCTCACAATCGCCCTGATCTCGTCCCTAATTAGGAGCGCCACCCCACCTCCTCTGCCTTCCTGTCTATCTTTCCGTATTACCTGATACCCTTGGATATTTAATTCCCAGTCATCTCCACCTTGCAACCCAGTTTCTGTAATGACCACTAAATCATATGCCTTGGTACTGATCTGTGCCACAAATTCACTAACCTTGTTTCTAATACTACGGGCATTTAGATAAAGTGCCCTTATACTCATTGTCCTTTTAGAATCTAGTGACCTGTGCGATTTTTGCTTTTTACTTTTCTGCACTCTACTCTTACTTTTTTCTTCACTAGCTCTAGCTTTGGTCTCTGCATCACTTCCCTCTTCTTTTCTGTGTGGGTTCCCATCCCCCTGCCATATTAGTTTAAAACCCTCCCTAACAGCACTATCAAACTATCTCCCTAGGGCATTGATCCCGGCCCTGCCCAGATGTAAACCATCTGGACTACATCTCCCCCAGAAGTGGTTCCAATGCCCCAAGAATCTGAAACCCTCCCTCCTGCACCACCGCTCAAGCTACATATTCATTCTAGCTTTCCTGCTATTCCAACTCTGGCTAGCACATGGCACTGGTAATAATCCTGAAATGATTACCGTTGAGGTTCTACTCTTTAATTTATCTCCTAGCTCCCTAAATTCAGCTTGTAGAACCTCATCCCACTTTCTTTCTATATTGTTAGTACCTACATGCACCACAACAGCTGGCTGCTCACCCTCCCCTTTCAGAATGATCTGCAGCCTCTCCGAGACATCTCTGACCCTTGCACCCGGGAGGCAACACACCATACGGGAGTCCCATTTGCGGCCACAGAAGCTCCTCTCTACTCCCCTTACCATGGAATCCCCTACCACAACAGCTCTGCCACTCTGTAGCAGTTTTGTTTGATCAGTCAGGGTTGTTAGCCCTAGGCTGAACCTCCGAACCTGGAGGACTGGTGGGTCACTCATAGTCTGCCCTCTACCCTTTGACCTGTTTAGGTGGCCCTACCAGGAGCCAAAGCATAAATGCCTGACTCCAGCCATCATGGCTCTCTGGGTCATTGAGGTATGCAAGCCTCCAGACCACAACATGGTTGTGGTCCTCTTGGAGAGTCTGTGGAGAGTAGAGCAGAGTTAATATTCCAGCTTCAGTAACAGGGGAGAAAAATACAGAATGGAAATGATTGCAAGGGTAATGGTGCAGACTAAGAGATTGTGATGGGGCAAGTAAAGAAGTAGTTTGCGTGTGAATGGTGTTAAAGTGGAACTCCTCAGTGAGCTGCTTCTGGATTAATTGTGGATCAAGAGAGGAATGCTATGATTTATAGAGTAATATAGCACAGATACAGGTTCTCTGGCCCAACCTGTGCATGACAACCACGGTGCCTGCAGTCAGGTCATTTCACTCCAAGCCACCCTTCCACGTACCTATCCAAGTGTTTCTTAAATACACCTACTGTACTTGCCTCAATCACTTCCTCTGCCAGCTTCTTTCATATACTCCCTATCCTCCCCATTAAAAAAGTTGCCCCTCAAGTCCCTTTCTGGTCTTTCTCCTCTCACCCTAGCTCTATGCCCCCTAGTTTTAGACTCTCCTGCGCTGGAGAAAAGATTGTTACCATCCACTTTACTTGTGTTCTGATGAAGTGGCTTTGCCTGAAATGTCGACTGTTTATTCCTCTCCATAGATGCTGCCTGGCCTGCTGAGTTCCTCCAGCATTTTGTGTGTGTTGCTCTGGATTTCCAGCATCTGCAGAATTTCTTGTGCTTACGGTTTGCTGATCTCATTCATTTCAAAGACTGAAGACCAGCCTGGCCAATCTCTCCTTATAACTTAGGCCCTCTAGCCCTGGCAACATCCCCATAAATTTTTTCTGATTTCTCTCCTGTTCATAGGTGGCAGGGTGGATAGAGTTGACTCCATCATTGTACTGTGTCTGTTGGGCACACCCATCCTCTTCAAGAATGTTGAGAGTTCAAAGTAAATTATTAAACTTCGAAGTAAATTTATCAAAGTACATATGTGTCACCATGTACAGTCCTGAGATTTATTTTCTTGTGGGCATGCACACTAAATCCAAGAAATACAAGAGAATCTCACCCAACAGGACAGACAAACAGCCAATGTGCAAAACCAACAAACTGCAAATCTGACAGAGGAAAAAAACATATTAATAATAAATAAGCAATAAATGCTGACAACATGAAATGAAGAGTCATTGAAAGTGAGTCCATTGGTTGTGGGAACGGTTCCGTGACGGAGTGAGTGAAGTTGAGTGGTTATCCCCTCTGGTTCAAGAATCTGATGGTTGAGGGTGTAATAGTCATTCCTGAACCTGGTGATGTGAGTCCTGAAGTTCCCGTACCTCCTTCCTGATGGCAGCAGTGAGAAGAGAGCTTGACCTGAGTAGTGGAGAGTCTTTGATGATAGAAGCTGCTTTCCTACGGTAGCACTTCATGTAGATGTGCTCAATGGTGGGGAAGGATTTACCCGTGATGGACTGGGCTATATACACTACTTTATGAGGTATCTATGATCCAGGGCATTGGTGTTTCCATAACAGGTGGTGATGCAACCAGTCAATAAACTCTCCACCACACATTTACAGGTGGTTTTTAGATAAAATTTTGGATATGCTGAATCTTAGCAAACTTCTAAGGAAGTAGAGACACTGCTATGCTTTCTTCATCATTGCACTTACGTGCTGGGCCAAGGGAAGATCCTCTGAAATGATCACAATGAGCAATTTAAAGTTGCTGACTCTCTCCACCTCTGATCCTCAGTGAGGACTGGCTCATGGATTTCCGGTTTCCTCCTCCTGAACTCAATAATCAGCTCTTTGATCTTGCTGACATTCAGCCAGATTTTCAGTCTCCCTCTTATATGCTGATTCATCACCACCTTTGATTCGGCCTACAACAGTGGTATTGTCAGCGAACTTAAGTATGGCACTAGAGCTGTGCTTAGCCTCACAGTCATAAACAGAAAGTGAGTAGAGCAGTGGGCTATGCACACAGCCTTGTGGTGTACATATGCTGATGGAGACTGTGGAAGAGAGGTTGCTGCCAATGCAAACTGACTGGCGTCCGCAAGTGCAAAAGTTGGAGATCCAATTGCACATGGAAGTATTGAGGCCAATGTCTTGAAACTTATTGATTAGTTCTGAAGGGATGATGGTATTGAACGCTGAGCAGTAGTTGATAAAGAGCATCCTGATGAATGCACCTTTGCTGTCCAGATGCTCCAGGGTTGAAGAGCCAATGAGACGGTATCTGCAGTGGACGTGTTGCTCCGGTAGGCAAATTGGAGAGGATCTAAGTTGCTTCTCAGGCAGGAGGTGACATGTTTCATATCAGTCATAGAGCCATAGGAAAGTACAGTTCAGAAGCATGTCCTTCGGCCCATCTAGTCTGTGCTGAAACCATTTAAACTGCCTAACTCCCATCGACCTGCACTGGGACCATAGCCCTCCATACCCCTACTGTCCATTAACCTATCTAATCTTCACTTAAACATTGAAATTGAGCTTGCATGCACCACTTGTGCTGGTATCACGTTCCACACTCTCACAACCCTCTGAGTGAAGAAGTTTCCCCTCATGTTCCCCTTAAACCTTTCACCTTTAACCCATGACCTTTTGGTGTAGTCACCTAACCTCAGTGGAAAAAGCCTGCTTGCTTTAACTCTACCTATAACCCTCATAATTTTGTATGCCTCAATCAAATCTCCTCTCAGTCTTCTAGGTTGTAAAGAATAGAGTCATAACCTATTCAATCTTTCCTTATAACTCAGGTCCTCCGGACCCTGCGATATCCTTGTAAGTTTTCTCTGTACTCTTTCAAGCTTATTTACATCTTTCCTGTAGGGAGATGACCAAAACTGAGCACAGTACTCCAAATGAGGCCTCACCAATGTCTTATACAACTTCAGCATAACTGCCCATCTCCTGTACTCAATACTTTGAGTTATGAAGGACAATGTGCCAGTGAGGCAGGTTACCATGTTCTTCTCAGGCACGGGCATAAGGGAAGCAGGTGGGTACCTCAGACTGCTGAAGCAAGGATTTAGAGGTGTTAGTGAGCACTCCAGCCAGTTGACCAGCACAGGGCTTCAGTGCTCAGGTGCCAGACTCCTTTCAGCTCAGGCCTGTTCTGAAACTGGCTTAGAGACAGTTTTATATCAACTGGGAGAGCAGGTTTCTCAGCTTCCTTTCTGAATTGGTTTATCGTCATCACCTATCAACTTTGTTTTGCATGCCATGCATGCGGATCATTTCATTACAACAGTGCTTTGAGGAAAAGCAATAACACGATACAGAATAAATCGTTACATTGCCAGAGGAAGTGTGGTGCAGGCAGACGATAAGGTCTGGATGAGGAAGACTTTCAAGATTCAGATTTGTTTCATGTCATTTCCAGTCCACAAGTGTAAAGGAGAACAAAATCATTGTTCCTCTGGATCCGATACAGCACAAAAACACACAATAAGATAAAGAACACACTAATAATAAAAAGCATAATGAATATAAATATATACAATATTGTGCAAAAGTCTAAGGCACATAAATATGGCCAGGGTGCCTGAGACTTTTACACAGGACTGAAATAATTTTATGTATTGCACTGTATTGCTGCCGCAAAACAAGAACAGATTTCATAACATACCTGATTCTGATATGGTGCTCTATTGTGGACTGAGAGTGGGAAGGGGGCAGAGAGAGGGGAATCATGGTTGGAAGAAGGAAGGGGATAGGGGAGGGAGCAAGGAGCACCAGAGAGACATTCTGTAATGATCAATAAACTAATTGTTTGGAATCAAATGACCTTGCCTGGTGTCTCAGGGCTGTGTGAGTCTGAACCCACACTACACCCCCGCCCTATCACTCCTTCTCTGCCATCTGTCCCACACCACTCCAGCGACACTCCACCCTTGCCATTCTTAACATTCTTTGCTCCTGTCAGGTTTACAAACTCGCTCTCCGCTCCACGTTGACAAATACAGTACTGTGCAGAAGTCTTAGGCACCCTAGCTATATAAATGTGCCTAAGACTTTTGCACAGGACCATAAGGTACCTTACATACATAGATGGATTTTATGTCCATGAAGTGACACTAGGCTCAGGAGTGTCTGTACATAAGGTGACGGAAAAGAAATGATAAATTTGTGTTGGTTGGGAGTGTGGAGGGGTGGGAGAGTGAGTGGAGGGGTTGATTCGCCTTACAACTTGGGTAAGGAAACTGTTTTTGAGTCTGGTGGATTGACGTGGATGTGAGGTAGCCTCCTCTCTGATGGGAATGGGACAAACAGTCCATGAGCAGGGTTAATTTTACCTAATGAGGTCCATTCCAAAATCCTATAACAGTGGGATAGAATCTGTCCTTGGGCCTGAAAGGTTGAGTTTTCATGCCTTTCTATCTCTTCCTGATGGTAGGTGGGGAGAAGAGATGTGAGGGGTCTTTGATTAGGTTGGCTTCTTTCCTGAGGCAGTGAGAGGTGGAGGGGTGGTTGCTTTCTGTAATGTGCTGAGCTATGTCCACAACTCTGCAGAGTCTTGGGGTCATGGGAGAGCAGCTTCTGCCCCTTCTCCTGATGGTAGTAGCAAGAAGAGAGCATGGCCTCGATGGTGGAGGTCTTTGATAATGGATGCTGCTTTCTTGTGGCAGAGCTCCTTGTAGCTGTGCTCAGTGGTGTGGAGGGCTTTTCCTGTGATGGACTGGGCTGTATCCACCACAGTCTGTAGAGGAACTGGTGAGCTTTCTTGGGCCTTGCATCTACAGGGTTGGACCAGGCCACGCTGTTGGTTACATTCATACCTAGGAACTTAAAGCTCTCAGACATTACCAAGACTAAGGCAGGTGATTTTTGGTTGAATGAAGCAACGTGAATGGAATTCATAAAGTGGCAGCACACAAGACGTCCGATGCAGGTTCAGGAGCAATGAGCAATCCGTTAGAGGATCCTCAGCAGCATCTGTTGAGGGAGAGGAACTGACAACATAGTACAGCACAGAAAGAGGTCCTGGTCCACAATGTTGTGCCAAGCTGATTAAATCAGTAATCAAATGGCAAACTAAAGCAATCCTTTCTGCCTGCACAATATCAATATTCTTACGTTTTCCTCACATCCATGTCCATATCTAAACTTCACTTAAAAATGCCTAATGTACTTGCCTTTACCACTACCCTAGGCAGTGAATTCCAGGCACCCACCACTCTCGTACAAAAAAATTACCTCTCCTTTGAAATTACCCCCTCTCACCTTAAATGCATGCCCTCTGGTATTAGACATTCCAACCCTGGGAGAAAGATACCGTCCGTCTACTCTATCTATCCCTCTCATAATCTTATAAACCTCTATCATATCTCCCGTCAGCCTCCGCCACTCCACAGAAAATAACGCGTTTGTCCATCACATACCCTCTAATCCAGGCAGCATTCTGGTAAGCCTCTTCTGCACCCTCTCCAAAACCTCGACATCCTTCCTATAGTGGGGTGACCAGAACTGTGCACATTACTCCAGATGCTTCAGGTTGAAACCCTGAGCAGGACTGAGATAGGAGGCTTGGGGTCCAGAGAAAATCATGTTAAGATAAGATAAGATAAATAATACTTTATTTATCTCGAAGGAAATTATTGTTACAAGGTTGTTCAGTCAGAAATATATACTTTAAAATACAAAATGTAAGCATTGAGGTACGGGAAAAATACAAAATGTGCATTAAAAAGTAATAGTGCAAAATGCTGATGTGCAGTAAAACCACATACATATATACTTAAGGAGGAGGGGTTGTAGAGTCTTATAGCCATGGAGAAGGGATCTCCTGTGGCATTCAGTGGTGCATCTCGGTGTACAGAGCCTCTGCATTTTTAGTCCAGTCCAGTTTCTTGTTTAGGTGAGTTCCCAGGTATTTGTAGTCCCGGATGACTTCCACATTGATGGAGATGGGAATGCAGGGTGTTTTCACCTTCCTGAAGTCCACCACCCACTCCCTCGTCTTAGTGATGATGAGCTGCGGGTGATTCAGCCCACCACTCGACAAAGTTGTCCACCTCTCTTCTGTACTCAGCCTCTTGGCCCCGGCTGATACAACCCACAACTGCCGAATCGTCGGAAAACTTCTGCAGGTGGCAGGACTCTGAGTTGTTTCTGAAGTCCGAGGTGTAGATGGTGAACAGGACGGGGGACAGGACAGTCCCCTGAGGAGCCTCTGTGCTGCTAACCACTGTATCTGATGCACAGCTCTGCAATCTCACATACTGTGGCCGTCTGAACAGGTAGTCTGTAATCCAGGACACTAGTGGAGCGTTCACCTGCATCCCCGTGAACTCACTCCCTGGTAAAGCAGGTCGTATGGTGTTGAAAGCTCTGGAGAAATCAAAGAACATGATTCTCACAGTGCTGCCTGGCTCATTCAAATGGTGTCAGCCCATTGAAGCAGGAAGATAATGACGGGTCCAGTGATTTTCGATGGTCAGGACCAGTCTTTCTAATGATTTCAAACATGTGAGGTCAGTGCCACTGGTCTGTAGTCACTGGTCGTGGTGGGACATGTCTTCTTGGGTACTGGAATGAGGCAGAATGTTTTCCACAGCACGGGGACCCTCTCCAGGCTGAGGCTGAGTCTCAGATTAAAGATGTATTGAAAGACTGCACCTAGCTCAGTAGCACCCACCTTGAGTGCCCTTGGGCAGATGCCGTCCAATCCACAACCTGGCCTGGGTGAAGTCCGCTGAGCTCTCCCCTTACCTACTCAGCAGTGACAGGCCGTGTGTCTGTGGTCGTTGGCTCTCCGGTGTCCCTGGAGAGAGGCAGAGGAGGCTGAACGGTGACAGCCCATGTGTCTGTGGTCATTGGCTCTCCAGTGTCTTGGGAGAGAGACGGGAGAGACGAAGGGTGAGGGGTGAGAGGGGAGGAGCTGGGGGCGGCAGACGGGTTGTAGAGGGATGAACAGAAGCCTCCTCATCAAACCTGTTGAAAAACCCGGGGGTGTGTGATGAGATGGAGATTGAGGGATTGGTGGACTGAGGAGGGATGAAGATTGAGGTAGGGGAGGGGTGGATTGAGAAGTAGGGGCAGGTAGGAGATAGATGGAGGTAAACAAAAAAAAGCATGGAGTGAGGTGGGGAAGGCACTTACTGCTGCCCCTGAAAAGTAACAACTTGTCCCACCCCAGACAATCTTACTTCTTCCCTCTTCCATCGGGCAGAGCACACAAGAGCTTGGAGTCACAGAGCACTCACCATCATCATCGTGATGTGCATGTTGTATGACATAGGAAATCATGGACCCATCACCATAACTGTTCTTGGCAAATTTTTCTACAGAAGTGGTTTGCCATTGTCTTCTTCTGGGCAATGTCTTTACAGGACGGGTGACCCCAGCCGTTATCAATACTCCTCAGAGATTGTCTGCCTTGTGTCAGTGGTCGAATAACCAGGACTTGTGATATGCACCAGCTGCTCATATGACCATCCACCACCTGCTCCCATGGGTTCACGTGACCCTGATCAGCGGGCTAAGCAGGTGCTACACCTGCAGGCTAGCGGAGGGAAGGAGCAAGTTACACCTCCTTTGGTAGAGATGTACCTCCACCCCACCAGCCAACTCTGTACCTGTGGCAATGAAGGAACAGAAAGGACTATTGAGGAATAAACTGAGAGGAGAGGCTGTCTACTAGATGGGTCAGAGCCGTCTCTATTTCCTGAGGAGACTGAGGTCCTTTAACATCTGTTGGATAATGCTGAGGATGTTCTACAAGTCTGTGGTGGCCAGTGCGATCATGTTTGCTGTTGTGTGCTGGGGCAACAGGCTGAGGGTAGCAGACACCAACAGAATCAACAAACTCATTCATAAGGCCAGTGATGTTGTGGGGATGGAAATGGACTCTCTCACAGTGGTGTCTGAAAAGAGGATGCTGTCCAAGTTGCATGCCATCTTGGACAATGTCTCCCATCCACTACATAATGGACTGGTTGGGCACAGGAGGACATTCAGCCAGAGACCCATTCCACCGAGATTCAACTCTGAGCATCATAGGAAGTCATTCCTGCCTGTGGCCATCAAACTTTACAACTCCTCCCTTGGAGGGTCAGACACCCTGAGCCAGTAGGCTGGTCCTGGACTTATTTCCTGGCATAATTTACATATTACTATTTAATTATTTATGGTTTTATATTGCTATATTTATACTCTATTCTTGGTTGGTGCAACTGTAACGAAACCCAATTTCCCTCAGGATCAATAAAGTATGACTATGACTATGATTATGACTAATAATGGGAGCGATTAGGAGGGAACTGATTGGCATACGGCACCAACTCAGAGGGGGAGAAAGAAGGAGGAACCCATCTGAGAGGGAGAACATGTCCTTGCTACATTTCAGTTTCTTTACTGGAAGGAGTCGCTGTCCCGAGCACTGTGCTCATCTTCGGTTAGTGTTCAGTGTCCTGTAGATGCAGTGATACATGCTCGCTTTCCTGCCTACTCCCATCACACACCTTAATCAAAGTTCAAAGTAATTTCTTTTAATCAAAGTACATATATGTCGCCATATACATTCCTGGCAAACTGATTAAATCTAAGAATCATAATGCAATCAATGAAAGACCTCACCCAACAGGGCGGACAAACAACCCGTGTGCAAAAGACAACAAACTGTGCAAATATAAAATTCAAAAAATAATCAATATGGAGAACATGAGATGAAAAGTCCTTGAAAGTGAGTTCATTGGTTATGGGAACATTTCAGTGATGGGGCAAGTGAAGTCAAGTAAAGTCATCCCCTTTGGTTCAAGAGCCTGATGGTTGAGGGGTAATAACTATTCCTGAACTTGTAGTGTGAGTCCTGAGGCTCTTGTACCTTCTTCCTGATGGCAGTAATGAGAAAACAGCTTGGCCTGATGATGGGAGTCCTTGTTGATGGATACTACTTTCCTGTAGATATGTTCAATGGGGAGGGCTTTACTGATGTTCAAGGGAATTAGTGTTTACATGCCAGGCTGTGATGCAGCCAGTCAATATACTCTCCACTATACATCTATAGAAGTTCGTCAAAATTTTAGATGTCGTACCAAACCTTAACAACCTTCTAAGGAAGTAGAGGCCTGCCATGCTTTCTTTGTAATTGCATTTACAAGCTGGGCCCAGGACAGATTCTCTGAAATGATAGCACCAAGGAAATCAAGGTTGCTGACTCTGTCCACCTCCAATCCCCCAAATGCGCATTGGGTGTTGGTCTTTATTTTAATGGGTTCTTTCGAGTTTCTTCTTTTGTGACTGCCTTAAGCAGATGAATCTCAAGGCTGTACGATTTATACATGCTTTGATAATAAATGTACTTCGAACTTTGGTGAGGTCGGGTTCATAGACCTCCAGTTGCCTCCTCCCAAAGTCAATCATCAGCTCCTTGGACTTGCTGACATTGAGTAAGAGGGTGTTGCTGCCCCTCTCCACCGATGAAGATCCTTCCAAGCCTTCAAATACATCCGTATCTTTAAGAAACAGACAGCAAAAGACTTGCACATGACGTAGAGGTTAGCATGTCACTATTACAGCTGGGAGCATCAACCTTCAGAGTTCAATTCCGACACCGTCTGTACGATCTCCCTGTGACCACCTGGGTTTCCTCCAGGTGCTCCAGTTTTCTCCCACAGTGGAAAAATGTACTGGTTGGTAGGCTAATTGGTCATTGCAAATTGTCCTGTGATTAGGCTGGGGTTAAATTGGTGAATTGCTGAGCAGCGCAGCTTGTTGGCCCAGAAGAGCTTGTTCTGTGGTGTAACTCTAAATAAAATAAAACTAAACTAAAACCAAAACATTAAAAAAGGTGCTAGAATACCCAATAGTACACTATATTTCACCTCCATAGATGCTGCCCAACCTGTTGAGTTCCTCCAGCATTTTTTGTGTTGCCCTCGATTTCCAGCATCTGCAGAATCTCCTGTGTTTAAAAAATATCCAAAAAATCTTCTAGTGGCAAACAGTGAAGTGTTTTTCAAAATTCTGGAGGAACTCAGGAGGTCAGACAGCATCGAAGGAGAGGAGTTGATGTTTTGGCCGAGACCCTTCATCAGGACTGGAAAGGAAGCGGGAAGATGCCAGAATAAGAAGGTGGGGGAGGGGTATGGGAGGAGAAGGAGCACAAATTGAAAGGTGACAGGTGAAACCTGTGAGGGGAAAGGTGGGTGGGTGGGGCAAGGGGGGATGAAGTGAGAAGCTGGGAGGTGATAGGTGGAAAAGATGAAGGGCTGAATAAGAAGGAATATGATAGGAGACAAGAGTGAACCATGGGAGAAAAGGAAGGACAACTGTGGGAGACGATAGGCAGGTGAGGAGAAGAGAAGAGGTGAGAGGATGCCAGAATGGGGAATGGAAGAAGACAGAAGTGGGGGCGGGGTGTGGAAAGAAATTACGGGAAGTTAGAGAAATCAATGTTAATGCTGTCAGACTGGAGGCTACCCAGTCAGAATGTGAGGGTATAATGGATTGGTTAATCTTTAATTTTATTTAAGTTAATTGCTCTTGCATCATTACGGAAACATCAAAGGAGAGCCACTTCAACCCCAGATCCCCATGCCAACTCTCTGAAAGGAAGTCCAATTAGTTCCACCTGACCTTAGCTCCAAAATATTCAAATCTCTTTTTGAACGTTGCGACTGAATCTGCTTCTAAGCAATATATTCTTGATCACAGCAAATCACTGCAATCAGAAATTAAACAAAAATGTCCTCCTGTGCTTTTCCCAAACACTTTGGCCCTCCTGGGAATATGGGCTGGAAGATGGCAGCTGGAATTTAACTCAGACAAGTGTGAGGTGTTGTGCTTTAGGAGGTGAAACCAGGGTGGGACTGAGGAGTGCCCCAGAACAAAGAGATCTGGGAATATAGATCCACAATTCCTTTAAAGGGGTATCACAGGTAAATGAGGGTTCTAATGACAGCTTTTGGCACATTGGCCTCATACATCAAATCATTGAGAACAGGAGCTGAAATTGTTTAAGACATTGGTAAGGGTGAATTTGGAGTTGTATGTAGTTCTGATGAACTACCTACAGGAAAGACGTCGATAAGATTGAAAGAGTACAGAGAAAATTTTCAAGGATGTTGCCGGAACTTGAGGGCTTGAGTTATAGGGAACGATTGAATAGGTTAGGACTTTGTTTGCTGCAGTGTAGGAGAATGAGGGGAGATTTAGCAGAGGTATACAAAATAATGAGGGATATTGAGAGAGTAAATGCAAGCAGGCCTTTTCCCCTGAGGTTGGATGAGACTAGAACTAGAGGTCATGGGTTAAGGGTGAAAGGTGAAATATTTAAAGGGAACCTGAGAAGGAACTTCTTCACTCAGAGGGTGGTGAGAGTGTGGAACGAGCTGCCAGCGCAAGTGGTGGATGTGGGTTTGATTTCAACATTTCAGTAAGACAAGTTGGGATAAGTATTTGGAGGGCTAGGTGTAGGTATAGGTGTAGGTTGGTGGGACTATGTAGACTAACAGTTTGGCATAGACTAGACGGGCCAAAAGGCCTACTTCTGTGCTGTAGTGACCTATGACTCAAGCCCCATCCGCACCTCCCGCCCAGCTTATATCTAATCGATCTGCAGTTCCAATAAAATTTGATGTTGGCAATCAAGCACAGAAGGTAAGCAAAGCAGTGTGGTGATAAGGACTGGAGGGATAGTGAGTGTCTGTCAGTTAAGGATATGCAGATCAAGAACATTAATTAATGTGATTGGAACTATCTGTCCAGGAGTTTGTGCTGACTCGTGGCTGTGCCTTTATGTATATTTAAAGCAGAGGTTCATAGACTCTTGTTTGGGCAGGGCGTGAAGGAATATGGGAGAAGACAGGAGATTGGAGCTGAGAGGGAAATGGATCAGCCATGATGAAATGGGCCAAATGGCCTAATCCTGTTCCTATATCTTCTGGTCTTATGGATGATGTTTCTTCTTCTTCTTCTGAAGCCCGTCACCCCTACTGGGGCATAGGCTGCCGACAGCAGCTCACCAGAGTTCTCTGTCCTGGTCCGATAGGAGGTTGATCGACTCGGTGGCTTTCACTCACCACACAACTTCACACGCCTTCTAGGTGAAGATCCTTCTTGGAGCTCTAGTTGGCGTTTCTGGCCCCATGCCCAGCCCTCCTCCTTTTACATCTGGGCTTGGGACCATGCATGGCGGAGTTACTGGATGGAATCATTTGGGGAGAGATGTCAGCTGCTTGCCACTTATGCCTCAGGCTCATGTCCGTATTTACAAGAAATGGATGGGTCATTCAAAATAGGTCATGCTGCAACTATACAGGGTACTGGTGAGGCCACACCTGGAGTACTGTGTGCAGTTCTGGTCTCCATACTTGAGGAAGGATATACTGGCTTTGGAGGCAGTGCAGAGAAGGTTCACCAGGTTGATTCCAGGGATGAAGGGGTTAACCTATGAGGAGAGATTGAATCACCTGGGACTACACTCACTGGAGTTCAGAAGAAAGAGAGGGGATCTTATAGAAAATACAAATTTTGAAAGGGATAGATAAGATAGAAGTAGGAAAGTTGTTTCCATTGGTAAGTGAGACTAGAACTAGGGGACATTGCCTCAAGATTCAGGGGAGAAGATTTAGGACGGAGATGAGGAGAAACTGTTTTTCCCAGAGAGTGGTGAATCTGTGGAATTCTCTGCCCAGGGAAACAGTTGAGGCTTCTTCACTAAATATATTTAAGATACAGTTAGATAGATTTTTACATAGTAGGGGAATTAAGGGTTATGGGGAAAAGGCAGGTAGATGGAGCTGAGTTTACGGGCAGATCAGCCATGATCTTATTGAATGGTGGGGCGGGCTCGATGGGTCAGATGGCCAACTCCTGCTCCTATTTCTTATGTTCTTATGACTCATAGAGCGTGACTGCACAGATACAGATGTTTGGCCTACCAGTCCATGCTAATAACAGTGCCCACCCAGCTAGTCCTACCTTCCTGCCTTCAGCCCACATCCCTCCAAGTGCCTCTTAAATGAGCACACACAAAATGCTAGAGGAACGCAGCAGGTCAGGCAGCACCTATGGAGGAAAGTAAACAGTCAGCATCTCAGGCTGTGACTCTTCATCAGGACCTCGGCCTGAAAAGTCGACTGTTTACTCTTTTCCATAGGTGTTACCTGGCCTGCTGTGTTCCTCCAGCATTTTGTGTGTGCTGCTCTGGATTCCCTGCATCTGCAGATTTTCTTGTGTTTGTGCCTCTTAAATGATATTATTGTACCTGCCTCAGCCATTTCCTCAGGCAGCTTGTTCCATATACTCACCACCTTCTGTGTTAAAACAATATAAGGGGTCTCTTATAAATTGTTCCCCTCTCACCCTCAGTCTATGTCCCTGGAAGCTAGCCTCCCCTCTGTAGACTCTATCCACCCTTCTCACTGCCTCAGTAAAGCAGGCAGCCCTGGCTTTTCTCTCCACTCCCGTTGGACAGTAGATACAGAGGCCTGGAATCAAGGACAGCTTCTAACCAACTGTTGTCAAACTAATGAATGGCTGCTAGTACGGTAAGAAGGACTCTTGACCTCAGAATCGACCTCTTCATGTCCTTGCACCTTGCCAACCTGCACTGCACTTTCTCCTGAACTGTAGCATCTCATTCTGCATTCTGTTATTGTTTTCCCTTCTACTGTCTCAATGCGCTGTGATGAAATGATCTGCTGTATATAGAGGGCATGCAAAGCTAAACGTTTCACTGTATGCACTCAGTCTCCACTTTAGGAGTGGAATTCTGGTGTGGTCATCTGCTGCTGTAGCCCATCCACTTTAAGCTTCAATGTGTTGTGTGCTCAGAGGTCCTCTTCTGCACACCACTGTTCTAACACGTGGTTATTCAAGGAGTTACTGTCAGATTGAACCAGCCTGGCCATTCTCCCCTGACCTTTCTCATTAGTAAGGCATTTTCACCCACAGAACTGCCGCTCACTGGATGTTTTTTACTTTTCACACCATTCTCTGTAAACTCCAGAGACTGCTGTGAGTGAAAATCCCAGGAGATCAGCACCCTGATATTCAAACCACCCTGTCAGGCAACAACAATCATTCCATGATCAAAGTCACCTTTCTTTCTCATTCTGATGTTTAGTCAGAGCAACAGCTGAACCTCAACGGTATCTGATTGTTTTATGCATTGAGTTGGCTGGTTAGGAATTTGAATCAATGAGCAGGTGTACAGGTGTACCTAATAAAGTGGCCACTAGTGTATGTATATATAGTGAACTGAGTTACTAATTTAAATAGTGTGGAGCGACCACAGAGCTGGTTACCCATCTGTTACCATATGTGCAGGTCTGACGAGAAAATCCAGAATATCTGAAGATTTAGTTATGCAAGGAAACTGACTCTCTGTGTTCTCTCTTGCAGTTTTACCTGGCTGTCAGGACAGGTGCACTTCAACTTTGTCATGTTACTGACGGGAGAGCTAACCCAAGAATTCGATGAGGAATTTCGGAGCCTTTATGCTATGTCAAAACCAATCGATCGATTCTCCTCCTCTGCAGACGATGACCTTTCTTGTTACACATCCAAGCTCAGGATTGCCGCGAACCACCATTTCGCGAAGGAAAGGCTGGCAGACGTGGTCCACTCCAACCCGTCAAGCAGCTTATCTGGGAACAGTCGTCTCAGCAGCACCCAGGCAGCCACACCTGCGGCTCTGGTGCTGAGGGAACGCAAGCGCACCAGCCCGTGCACTTCCAACAACTGGAAATTCAGAGAGAGTGAGAGACTGGGCAATGGCTGGACTCCTGACACACTGTCCAGAGCAAGTCCACTGGGCCCCAAACCAAACCACATACCAGGTTTCCCCTTTGTACTCAATGCCCACCTTGCAGACCCAGCATTTGGGAACACGCTGCAAGGTCCTGGAGTCCCATCCAGAAACAAAATATCAAAAGATGATTCGGAGGACGAAAGCACCGTCTCTCTGCCATCACCTCCCATTATACTCAATCGTGGGGAATTACTCTATCAAACAGAGGAGGATGAAGGCTGCAAAGATTTGTATGACCCTCCGAAGGAGTTTATGAGAACAGGAGCGCGAATGACCCTCGGGCATAGTAAGCTAGAAATGATGAAGGAATACAATGATAAGATGAGGGCCAGGAACACTTTCAGCCGCTTTCAGTTGGTGAAGCACAACTCCTAAGGGTGGCTTTGTCGAACTGGCAGTGAGTCTGCGGAGTATGGCGTGGTCGGCGGGCAATCCAATCATCAAAGTCACCGTGAAGAGCCATTTCTGACATGGAGCCGCTGCCCGGAGTCTGCCAGGATTCTGCCTCATGGCAGAGTGGGGTCCCTCTGTGCTGAAATGCCTCAGAGCCCCGTGTGAAGATCTGAGATGCATGTGTTGGACCTTGGGTGGGAGGATGGCAAGAGAGACTCCGAAACACAGTGTACTGAGAACTACTTTTGAGAGCTAGATTAGTGATTGTTCAGTGGCAGGTGAGGACAAAAGTATCTTACACTTGCTGTTTGCTGACAGAGATGAAGAATTACTGTTCATTTTTATTTCCTCCCCTAAGTCTGCTTTGCAGTGTCAGCCATGGCTGAGCAAAATTTACACATTTGGTAGACATCCTAGCCGAGAAAGACACTCAGTTGCCACTTTATTAGATACCTCCTGTACCGAACGTGTGGTTATTTGACTTACTGTGTCCTTCCTGGCAGCTTGAACCAGTCTGGCCATTCTTCCCAGACCTCTCTCATTAACAAGTTACTTTCACCCACAGAACTGCTGCTCACTGGATGCTTTTTGTTTTTCACTCCGTTCTCTGTAAACTCTGGAGACCGCTGTACATGAAAATACCAGGAGATCGGTACTGTCTGAGATATTCAAGCCAACAATTATTCTACGGTCAAAGTCACTTAGATGACATTTCTTCCCCATTCTGATGATTGCTATAAACAGCAACTGAACCTCCTGACCATGCTTGCACGCTTTTATACATGGTATTATTGCCACGTGATTGGCTGATTAGAGATTTTGCATCAATGATCAGGTGTACAGGTAACATAGAAAACCTACAGCACAATACAGACCTTGCAGCCCACAAAGCTGTGCCTAACATGTCCCTACCTTAGAACTACCTAGGCTTACCCATAGCCCTCTATTTTTCTAAGCTCCATGTATCCATCCAGGAGTCTCTTAAAAGACGCTATCATTTCTGCCTCCACCACCATTGCCGGCAGCCCATTCCACACACTCACCACTCTCTGCGTAAAAAACTTACCCCTGACATCTCCTCTGTACCTACTTCCAAGCACCTTAAAACTGTGCCCTCTCATATTAGCCATTTCAGCCCTGGGAAAAAGCCTCTGACTATCCACATGATCAATGCCTCTCATCATCTTATACACCTCTACCAGATCACCTCTCATCCTCTGTCGCTCCAAGGAGAAAAGGCCAAATACACTCAACCTATTCTGATAAGGCATGCTCCCCAATCCAGGCAACATCCTTGCAAATTAGGTATACTAATAAAGTGGCCACTGTGTGTACATTTTGTTGGAATACACACAAAATGCTAGGGGAACTCAGCAGGTCAGGCAGCATCTACTGAGGAGAATAGTCAATGTTTCAGGACAAGACTCTTCATCAGGGCTGGAAAGGAGAAGGGAAGAAGGCAAAATAAGAAGGTGGGGGGAGGGGAGGAGCATAAACTGGCTCTCTTTGTCAAACATTCGATTGGACCGTGTACTGGCCTCACTTAAATAGGAAATATTGTGTTCCATTAAGAGATCTCAAACGTTCAAACAAAATGCAAAATTACTTACCATATTAAACCAGGCTAATATTATCAGAAATATTTTATAAATTATTCTTGGGAAGTGGGAGATGGCTCAGTACCTATTGTAGAGAGAGTTATTATATGTACATTGTGTAGAAGACGATGAGAGGCACAGAGGGAGAGAGGATAACCAGAGACTTTTTCTCAAGGTGGAAATGGCTAATATGAGGCAGCATACTTTTAAGGTGATTGGAGGAAAGTATCAGGGGATGTCAGATGAAAGGTCTTTATGCTAGAGGGTGGTGGGTGCATGAAACGCCCTGCCAGGGGTAGTGGCAGAAGCAGATACATTAGGGACATTTATCAGACTCTTAGAAAGGCACATGGATGATAGAAAAATGGAGGGCTATGTGGGAAGGAAGGGTTAGATGGATCTTAGAGAAGGTCAAAGGATAGGCACAAAGGGTGTGTATTGTGCTGTACTGTTCTATGATGTTTTTGGGAGCTTTATATTTGCATACTGGTTACTCTAAACACTGGTAAAGTTTGACTGAGGAAACTTTAATGTGCATATAGAAATACTATGTCTTGTATTTCTAACTTTTATCAGCCTAATCCTGTATATAGTGTCAATTCTGTAATTTTACAGCAGATCTGGTTGATGTTAAAATCTTCCACAGTTCACAAACATGATATAATTCTGTTCTGAATTTCAAGCTGTAATCCAATATTCTTTTGCACACTAGTTCTTTGTCACTCTTGTAGTTTTTTTTTAACTCTATCGCATTTCTTTATTTTTTTAAGTGCAAACAGGAAAATGAATCTCAAGGTAACATATACGTACTTTGATAATAAATTTGAACTTTGAATTTTGAATGAAGTCAAGTTCACTGCTATGTGTACAGGTATGTTAGCAGAGACTATATTGACTGACTGCATCACAGCTTGGTAGGGAAACACCAATGAGCTTGAACAGAAAATCCTTCAAAAGGTAGTGGATATGGCCCAGTCCATCACAGGTAAAACCCTTCCCACCATTGAGCACATCCACATGATATGCTGTTGCAGGAAAGCAGCATCCATCATCAGGGACCCCCAACGCCCAGGACATGCTCTCTTCTCACTGCTGCCATCAGGAGGAAGATACAGGAGCCTCAGGACTGACACAACCAGGGTCAAGAACAGTTATTACTCCTCAACCATCAGGCCCTTGAACCGAAAGAGGTAACTTCACTCAACTTCACTTGGCCCATCATTGAAATGTTCCCACAGCCAATGAAATCACCTTCAAGGACTCTTCATCTCATGCTCTCTATACTTATTGCTTATTTATTTATTAATTATTATTATTTCTTCTTTTTGTACTTGCTCAGTTTTTGTCTTCTGCACTCTGGTGGAATGCACTAATTAGGTGGTCTTTCATTGATTGTTATGGTTATTATTCCATAGATTTATGAGTGTGCCCACAAGAAAATCAATTGCGGGGCTCTATATGGTGACATATATGTAATTCAATAATAAAATTTTCTTTGAACTTTGAGGTACAGGGACAACAAAATACTTGCTTGCAGCAGCATCACAGGCATGTAGACACAGACAACACTCAGAACATAAATTATACGAGACTGAAGTGAGGGGGGGAGGGGGTGGAAGCAAAAAACACGATGAGAGAAAAAAGAAGATAATAAATTTACTTTGAACTTCAAAAGGCAGCCTGACCGGAGACGAAACTTCCTCTGAAAGTAGAAACTGTGAGCTTTTTCTGTGACAGAACCTCCAACTGAGATTAAATCTTAACTTGTGATCAGAAATGAATTGGCATTTTTAAGTAAAACTTGTCAAAAGAACGACGCAAAATATTTTAATTTTTTTCTTAGAGATACAGCACGGTTACAGGCCCTTCTGCCCAAAGATCCAGCGTGTCACCCAATTGCACCTATGGTTTGGTGCAGACTAGATGGGCTGAAGGACAAACACAAGGAAATCTGCAGATGCTGGAATTTCAAGCAACACATATCAAAGTTGCTGGTGAACGCAGCAGGCCAGGCAGCATCTCTAGGAAGGGGTACAGTTGACGTTTCAGGCCGAGACCCTTCGTCAGGACTAACTGAAAGAAGAGCTAGTAAGAGATTTGAAAGTGGGAGGAGGAGGGGGAGATCCAAAATGATAGGAGAAGACAGGAGGGGGAGGGATGGAGCCAAGAGCTGGACAGATGATTGACAAAAGGGATATGAGAGGATCATGGGACAGGAGGCCTAGGGAGAAAGAAAAGGGGAAGGGGGAAAGAAACAGAGGATGGGCCAGGGGTATAGTGAGGGGGGACAGAGGGAGAAAAAGGAGAGAAATAAGGGATAGGGTACGTGGGAGAGGTGGGGGCATTAGCGGAAGTTAGAGAAGTCAATGTTCATGCCATCAGGTTGGAGGCTACCCAGACGGAACATAAGGTGGTGTTCGTCCAACCTGAGTGCGGTTTCACCTTTACAGTCAAGGAGGCCGTGGATGGACATATCAGAATGGGAATGGGACATGGAATTAAAATGTGAGGCCACTGGGAGATCCTGCTTTCTCTGGCTGAAGGGCCTGTTTCTGTGCTGCATTTTTTCTATGACTCTGACACCCAGGGGAATCCCGTGGAGTCATGGGGAAAACATGCAAGCTCCTTACAGTCAGCAACGGGGAGTCACTGGGTCACAGGCATTGTAACAGCATTAGGCTAACCACTGCACTACTGTGCTGCCCTGAATGCTTCCAGGCAACGGAATAAAAACTTAAGAGATGACAGTAGAGCCACACAACATGAGCCCTTGAAACTGTATATACCATTCATTAAGTATGAATGGTAAAGCTGTATCAATTGGGGAGCCAAGGTACATAGCAATTACCATGAACGCTATCGTGCCTCAGGGAGTTCAGAGTTCATTTCCGGCATCCTCTGTAAGCAAATCTGTACATGCTCCACATGACTGCGTGGGTTTCCTCCAGGTGCTCTGGGTTCCGTCACAGTCCAAAGAAGAACCGGTTCGTAGGTTAATTGGTCATTGCAGATTGTTTTGTGATTAGCCTAGGGTTAAATATGTGGGTTAAATAGGTGGTGAGGATCAAAGTGCCAGAAGGGCTTGTTCCACTCTGTCTCTCCAAATGAGTAAAGTAGAATGTGGTCAGCCTGTACCTCAGATCTATGTTCCTGCTCACTGCCCCCCCTCCCATTCTGATCCACCTGAGATGCAGTCTCAACAAGTGAGGGGATTCACCCTCATTCGGAGTAGAGAGTTCCAAGGATTTACAGTGAAGCTCCCAGCCAAGGAATATCTCCTGGTTTCAGTACATGATGGAGTCTGTTCTGGACCCCTGTCAGACCACACAAAATGCACTGTCTGAAACGGACAGTGGAAGATATTCGGTAGTAACTTGCAATGGGAAGAGGAAAAACCTGGGAAACGTCAGGGAGTGGGGTTATATAGTTAACTACACGAAAGCTGGGCATATGCAAAATACACAGAGTGACTGCAGGCAGCATCTATGGAGAAAAGTAAACAGTGAATGTTGTCTGGTCCAGAAACATCGGCTGTTTTTGTTTTGCTCCATAGATGCTGCACGACCTGATTAAAGTTCACAATAAATGTATATGTGTCATCATATACATATAATCCATAATAGAATAACATAGAATCAACGAAAAGCCGCACCCACTAGGCGTTCGATCAGAGTGCAAAAGACAACAAAATGTGCAAATACAAAAAGAAAGAAATAATAATGATAATAAATAAATAGCCAATAAATATCAAGCATGTGAGATGAAGAGTGTTTGAAAGTGAGCCCTCCTGATGAATTCCTGCAGCATTTTGTGTGTTTCACATAAACCAAGGTGTTCACCCTTTGTGCTGTGTCGTCGATGCCACGCAGGCAAGGATTCATAATGGCCATGTTCAGAGACAGGGAGCATGGCAGTGAGAAACTTAAGTGATTTTTTTCAAATAAAGTAAGTTAAATTTGTAAAACATAGGGAAATAGTAAAAGTTGAGGAATGCATTTTTTCAATGTTTCTGCAGAATGCAATTGGAAAATCCATTCCTCGCAATGGGGGAGTGCAAACCAATCTGTGTGTTAAATGTTTTGCTGAAGGCGTTCCATTTTCAGAACAGAATCAGTTTTAAAATGCAATAAATAAGAGCAGGGGAGCACAGTAGCATAGGGGTCAGCATGACACTATTGCAGCTCAGGGCATTCTGGAGTTCTGAGTTCAATTCCAGCACCTCTCTGTACGTCCTCTTGAAATGAATAGGTTTCCTCCAGGTGCTCCGGTTTCCTCCCACAGTCCAAGGACTTACCGTGATTAGGTTAGGGCTAATAGGGGTTGTGGGGTAGCTGGGGTGGTGTGTCTCGTAGGGCTGGAAGGGCCAACTCCACATTTGTTGCTAAATAAATGAAACTAAAAAAAATTAAACCTCATTCAAAACTTAACTTTAAGCTTCAAAAAGACACAAGAGACTGCAGGTGCTGGACTCTGGAACTATAGGCAAAAGTATCAGCGGGTCAGGCAGCATCTGTGGAGAGAAGTGGACAGTCGGTGTTTCAGGCAGGACTCTATCCTGAAAGTTAAGAGCAGACAGCCGGTACAAATTCCCTGCTATGAGTCATGGTTCTGGTTCATCAGGGTATTTGAGGGCCAGTTTAGATGTGAAGAAAATGAAAATAAAACAGTGATTTGGCATGGGTCAATATTTATTTCTGCTTTGCACTGCAACATGAGACTAAAGTGAACACCAACATTTGACACCTTGGAGCAGGTCCCCCTGAATAATTCAGGAGAGTAATGAACTGAAATGAAAGGAGACTCTCTCTATGATTAGCCTTGCTCTTCAGAACTAGATGGTTGTGATTAAATTTTTGGCTCTGCGTTATGAGTAGCTGTTGATGATAGGGTAAGAAATATCGCCATGTGCTTGAGAAGTCAAATGAAGCTGAGAGGCTGAATGCACATCCACAGCTGACACTGAACCTTCAGGCCCAATGACAGCATCTTTAGTAATAAGTCAGCTTGAGCAGTAATGCCCTTCAGCCAGTTCTGGTGTAGATTTGATCAGGAAAATCAGATTGTTAAGACCAAAAGACATGAGAGCAGAAGTAAGCCATTCGACCGGTCGAACCTGCACTGTCATTCCAACATGGCTGACTTAGATTTCCCCTCTCAACCCCACTCTCCTTCCTTCTTCCCATATTTCACCTTATGTTTCAATGTACATGTGATTAATAAATAAATTTAATCTAATCTAAATAGTTTGCATAGACCAAACTCCTAGAAACAGTAATAATAACCTAATCAGTAATAGTCATGTTGGTCGAGGGTAAACATGGACTAAGACACCAGGGAGAACTCAACTCATCTTTGAATAATTCCATGAATCTTTTCCATCAATCTGAGGGAGCAGCCTGGCCTTGGTCAGCATCTCCAACACTGCAGCTTTCCTCTCCAGTTGCACTGAAGTCTCTGGAGCTGGTCTTGTCCTCGGAAGTGCACAGTGAAGGAGTAATGGAGAAGCTTATGAGGGAATCAGATGACATGGGAGGCAGGAGCTCAAAGCTATAGCTAACTAGGATGTGTCGGAGGCCAGAGCTGAAGGCATGTTGAAATCCCAAATGACAAGGTTATCAAGAGGGGGATATGAGTTCAATTACCTTTTCAGTCTTTTTTTTCTTTTGTACTTGTACAGTTGGTTGTCTTCAGGACATTAGCTGTGTGTCCGTCTTGTTGGGTGCGATCTTTCATTGATTCCATTCTGTTTCTTGGACTTACTGTGTATGTTCACAAGAAAACGAGAGTATCTGGTGGCACATATGTTCCTAGATAATAAATTTACTTTGAACTTTGTATTTGCTCTCTATTGTAGATCCTGTTGTTCCCATAAGCATTTTGTATCTATTCTATATAAAGAAATTAAAGATGAAAGGTTAGCTGTATTTGTCACATGTTCATCATAATATATAGTGAAATGTGTTGTTTGTGTCAAGGACCAATGCCTCCGAAGATATGCTGGGGGCAGCCAGCAAGCTTCACCATGCTTCCGATGGCAACATACCACTCGGACTCATACGTCTTTGGAATGTGGAAGGAAGCCGAGTACGAGGAGGAAACCCGCACAGTCGTGGGGAAGACACACAGAATCTTTACAGGCAGCCACAGGACGGCCGATCACCGGTGCTGTAATCGCATTGCACAAACCACTACACCACAGTGAGGCTCGATTCACCAAGGAGGTTCCAATTCCTTGTCTCCTATCGAAGTGTGTGTCATCGGCTGCAGTCTACCATCACTGTGTGTGTCCAGGACAAAGGTGTAGGCAGGAAGAATCATTGCGGACACTACCCACCCAACAAACCCTTTTCCTGAAGTTCCCTTCTGCATAGCACTATAGGGTTATTAAAACAAAAACTACATGCTATTTTAAAAGTTTTCTCCCCCCGGGAGTTAATCTGAAGATCCATTCTAGTTAGCCCCTTCTCCGTCTCTCTCTGTCACTGCACAGTGCTGTAACCACTTCAAAACACTGTTTATAAAGCTATTTACATTGTAAATACATGCTGGTAATTATGCATATTTATTCCTTATTTGTATTTTAACCCCTAGCTCTATCACTTTTTTTTATTCCATGTTACATCTTGACCAACACACCACAGCAAATTCCTAAAACACATGAACGCATATAACCATATAACAATTACAGCACGGAAACAGGCCATCTCGGCCCTTCTAGTCCGTGCCGAAATGGTGAATAAGGTTGAGTAGTTTCAAGTTCCTCGGTATACACATCACCGATGATCTCACCTGGACTGTACACACCTGTTTTGTGGCAAAAAAGCACAACAGTGTCTCTTCCAACTCAGGCGAACTGAAGAAGTTCGGCATGAGCCCCCAAGTCCTCAAGACCTTCTACAGGGGCACTATTGAGAGCATAATTACTGACAGTACTCACCTTTCCCCCAGTACGGTAACTTCACCAGCCTCAATCACTGGGCACTGCAAAGAGTGGTTCAGATGGCCCAGCACGTCTGCGGATATGAACCTCCCTCCACTGAGGACATTAATAGCAGGTGCAGAAAGAAGGCCTGGAAGATCATTGGGGACACCAGTCATCCCAACCATAAACTACTTCAGCTGCTTCCATCTGGCAAACAGTGCCACGGCATTAAAGCCAGGACCAACAGGCTATGGGACAGCTTCTTTCTACAAGCCATGAGACTTTTAAATTCATGTGTCTGTACATTACAACAGAATCATAACGCAAAGATTTTTACTCCCTCACATTGTGGGACGGATGTAAGATTTAAATAAATTCTAACTCCTTTTCCTAAAAAAATCCTTGACAATATCCATATCTTCTCCTCTTTGAATGTCTCCCGTCATTCAGTTACTAATTCCCTGAGTAATTTTTTTTAAGCAAACCAGCAGGACTTCATCTATCTCCATCTCACTGAAGATAAATAGAAGGTTAAATATTTTATGCTTAATCAGTCCCATCTTTTGTCAGAAAATTTTCGGGCCCATGGAGCTCGTCAGCCGTGGTTGGCAGTTCATCTAGGAGAAGGAAAACTGATCACAAATCTTAGCTGCCTTGCGGCTGTACCTACTCATGAGGAAGGTTTTTGGAGTGCACCCTGAGGAAAAGTCTGGAGCTAGAGCTCCTAAGGCATCCCATGTTGAGTTCAACACTGACTGCAAATTCCTGCAACATCACCGGTGTCAAATTGTATCAGTCCCTGCCGTACTTTGGGTTCTGTCTTCTGAATCAGGTCTAAAATCACATGGGATTGTATATCACATTAATAGGAATATTCTAGGGTTTTTGACCAGCTGTAATGTGTCATGGTAGACTATTGAGTGAGTAGCTTCAAGTTCCTGGGTGTCAAGATCTCTGAGGATCTAACCTGGTCCCAACATACTGACGTAGTCATAAAGAAGTCAAGACAGCGGCTATACTTTATTAGGAGCTTGAAGTGATTTGGCATGTCAACAAATAAACTTCTATAGTTGTACTGAGGAGAGCATTCTGACAGGCTGCATCACTGTCTGGTATGGAGAGGCTACGGCACAGGACTGAAAGAAGATGTAGAATGTCAGCTCCATCTTGGGCACTAGCCTACAAAGTACACAGGACATCTTTAGGGAGCGGTAGCTCAGAAAGGCAGCGTCCATTATTAAGGACCTCTGGCACCCAGGGCATGCCCTTTTCTCACTGTTACCATCAGGTAGGAGGTACAGAAGCCTGAAGGCACACACTCAGTGATTCAGGAACAGCTTCTTCCCCTCTGCCATCAGATTCCTAAATGGACATTGAAGCTTTGGACACTACCTCACTTTTTTAATATACAGTATTTCTGTTTTTGCACATTTTTAATTATCTATTCAATATACATTATTTATTTATTTATTTATTTATTTATTATTATGTTTTATTTTATCTATTATTATTTTTTCTCTCTCTGATAGATTATGTATTGCATTGAGCTGCTGCTGCTGCTAAGTTAAAAAATTTCACATCACATGCCGGTGATAAAAAACCTGATTCTGATTCTGATTCTGCATGAACATGGTAGGGTTGAGTTGTTCTCCAGTCTTGGCAACTTGCAAATGTTTCGTAACCATGAGAGGAGACATCATCAGTGGGCTGCTGATTGTGGTGTGTCCTCCGAATGCTTGCCCTTTATATACTTCTCAATCAGCTGACTGGACATCATTTCAGAAACTCGTCGTTGATTGGCTGTGTGGCAAACTTTGTGCGTTGTGGTCTGGCGTTTTGGCCACATCGGCTGATAAATAGGATCAAGGTCTACATGTTTGTTTCTGGAATTCTCCGCATAAAGCCATGCTTCTAGGAATTCTCTTGTACGCCAGGTGTTCGCTTGTGCCATGACTTTCATTAACACCCAGTCGAATTTGTGATCTTCTCAGTCTCCATGGGTAGAGACCAGGGAGAATTGGTCATGCCGTTTTGCCGCCAGTTGATGTTTCTGGATCATTATCGATAGTTTTCTCTCAGTGTGGCTGACGTAACACTTGCTGTGGTCCCACATTGGATTTTATAGACCACGTTGGTCTTGTCTAAAATTCCATTCAGAGGACACAGCACAGTCAACAGTGCACTGATGATGTCTCCTCGCGTGGTGACAAAACGTTTGCACGTAAATAGCCAAGATCAGAGAACAACTCAGCCCAACTATTAACCACTCAAGTACGCACCTTCCAAGTTATTTCCCTGCATGGACATGTTATTGTTGTTATGTGTGTGTGAGGAAGTATCAATCGGAGATTGTACTGAGAATTTTAATTTCATTTGGACATTCTAGCAGTTTCATTACTAATACTACCTTTTATTACAGATTTATTTATCAAATATCAAAACAGATTAATCATCAAAGCATGTATATGTCATCAAATTCTACTCTGAGATTCATTTTCTTGCAGGCATTCACAGCAGAACAAAGAAATACTTCTGGTTTAAGATGGCACTGGTGAAGCCCAGCAACTGCTTACCGGCGGCAAACAAAACGAAGAAAACAACTAAATACCTTATTAAGCAAAAGCAAAATGCTGGAGGAATTCAGCAGGCCAGGCAGCCTCTATAGAAAAGAGTAAACAGTCGATGTTCCGGTCTGAGACCTTCATCAGGACTGGAGATAAAAAGATGAGAAGTCAGAGTCAGAGCATACTGAAGCAACAGGGCCCGGGTCTGAGAGCAAGATACAACCTGATGTTTGGGTGATTTAAATGTTGGGCCAGACTGAAAAGGTAGGGTGTCAGGGCTAGAGGCAAGGGACAGGCTGGTTCTGCTCACTGCCTTGCCACGTTTACTCGGCTCTGTGCTGAACTGAGGCTCTGGCCTGTGGCCTGCTCTGGCTGCAGTGATGCCAGGCTTTGTGTCTGTAGATTCTGAATGGCATTTAGCTTACTTTTAATGTTTACACAATTTGTTTTTTTTTCTCTGCGCATTGGGCATTTGTTGTTGGTCTTTTTAATGGGTTCTTTTGGGTTTCTTTGTTTTGTGGCTGCCTGTAAGGAGACGAATCTTAAGGTTGTATATTGTATACACACTTGAATAATAAATGCACTTTGAAATACAATAGAATCAATAAAAAACTACAATGTACAAAAGAATTAAACTGTGCAAATACAAATAATGTTAACAATAATAATAAATTAATCATACTGAAATCATGAGTTGTAGAGTCCTTGAAAGTGAGTCTGTAGGGTGTGTTCAGTGATCCGTTCAGTGTTGTTGTGAGTGAAGTTATCCACTCGGGTCCAGGAGCCTGATGGTTGAAGGGTAGTGACTCTTCCGGAAGCTGGTGGTGTGGGCCCTTCCTGGTGGAGGTTGCAGTCAGCACCAAGCATTCAGAAGAGGGCATGTCCTGAATGATGGGTGCTGCTTTCTTGTGGCAGTGGTGATCAGTTGCCAGCTGCTCCTGTGTCAGAGCAGCTGATTTTCAAAATGAATTTACCCTGTGACCGATGGTTACTTCAGCCAATTTTCACTGATCGGCAGCAATTCTTTCTCTTCACCGTGTGGCTCCGTCACTGTTTGATTGGCTCTTTAAAAAGGGTAGCAATTATGTCTCATTCTCCAGTCATCTTCTCCTCTTTGGCATCAGGAGTGATTTGCTTCTGGCCAGTTCTGCAGCTTCTGAAGGCGACTGACGAGGGAAATGGAGACTGTCCCACCAGAAGGTGGCTGACGAGGCAGGCGGGTGGGTGGTTTGTGACACCGTGCCTCCCTTCTGCCACTTACACAGGGCTTCTGTGTCTGAATCAGGTTCAGATTTATTATCGCCGACATGTGACGTGAAATTTGCTAACTGCTCTCAATCGCCCTGAGCTTCCCAATGCCCATCCAGACTAATCACTTGCAATCGTGCACTCCATTGATCAAAGGCTCTACCACTGTCCAAACAACTTCCCTTCATTCACTGCCAACCTTGGTACGTTTGACAAACAAGATTCCAAGCAACAATTCAGATTTGAGAGCTGATGAAGGGTCTTGGCCTGAAACAGACAGCGGGGGGATTTGAAGTCTGCAGAACTGGCCAGAAGCAATCTTGTCCATAGATGCTGCCTGGCCTGCTGAGTTCCTCCAGCATTTTGTGCGTGTGGCTCTGGATTTCCAGCATCAGCAGATTTTCTCTTGTTTGTAATGCGTACTCCTGCAGCTTGCCAATTGTTATTTGAGGATGAGTCACATGAGAGGTGGATAAACTGGTTATTCAGACTATAACTCAGCACAAACAGCGAAGCTATTCTTTATTATTGCTTATTAACCGTGCCACCATACAGTGAAAAGCTTAGCTTTGCAAGCCAAAGTAGCATCATAGTTAGTGTAACAGTACAGCGATCAGACTTCAAATCCCCCCGCTGTCTGTAAGGAGTTCGTACATTCCCCTCGTGACCACATGGGTTTCCTCCAAGTGCTCCACTTTCCTGCCATAGTCCAAGGTTAGTAAAGGTTAAGGTTAGTAAATTGGTGAGCACGCTTAGTTGGTGACACTTGCAGGCTGCCCCCAGCACTTCCTTGGACTGTGTTGGTCATTGATACAAATGACGCATTTCACTGCCTGTTTCAATGTTTCAATGTATATGACTAATAAAGTTAATCTTTAGATTTTCTTTAACTTTATCTATTGGATAAATCCACAGTTGATCTCTATCTCAAGGGCAAGAGGGATGAATAAGAAATACTGGCTCTGTGAGTCATCCTAGAAATTAACTTACAAGTTAGCATCTTGGAGATAGCATCATTTCAGGTGGCACAATTAAGAAACAAGGAAAAGATCCAGAAATCAGAGGTGCAGAGGGACTTGGGAGTCCTCGTGCAGGATTCCCTGAAGGCTAACTTGCAGGCTGAGTCAGTGGTAAGGAAGGCAAATGCAATGGTAGCATTCGCTTTAAGAGAACTAGTATATAAAGTCAACCCAAGTCATCAGATGCCGAGGTGATGTCTCTACCAAAGAAGGTGTAAGGTGTTCCTTCCCACTGCTAGGTTGCAGGTCACATCTGGGCAAGGTGTAGCACCTGCTTAGCCCTCCTTTCCCCGATCAGGGTCAAGTGAAACCATAGGAGCAGGTAGTGGATGGCCATACGAGTAGCTGGTGTATATCACAATTCCCGGTGATGCAATCACTGACATCAGGCGGACAACCTCTGAAGGGTATCGATAATGGCTGGGGTCACCCGTCTTGTAAAGTTACTGCCCAGAAGAAACTACTTCTGTACAAAAATTTTCCAAGAACAATCATGTTCATAATATCATGACCATCCACATCATAAGACATGGTACATATTGGTGATGATGATGAGGATATAAAAGCAAGGATGTTATACTGAGGATTTATTGGAAAGACCACACTTAGAGTACTATAAACAGTTTTGGGTCCCTTATCGAAAGAAAGATGTGCTGGCATTGGAGAGGGTTCAAAGGAGGTTCACAAGAATTATCCCGGGAACAAAAGGGTTCATATATGAGGAGCGTTTGATGACTGTGGGCCTGTATTTGCTGGAGTTTTCAGAATCAGAATAAGGTTAAATATCACTGGCATGTTGTTAACTTAGCAACAGCAGTTGAATGCAATACATAATCTAGCAGAGAGAAAAAAATGAATAAAATAAAACATAATAATAAATAACAAGTAAATCAATTACATATATTGAATAGATTATTAAAAAATGTGCAAAAACAGAAATACTGTATATTAAAAAAAATGAGGTCGTGTCCAAAGTTTCAATGTCCATTTAGGAATGGGATGGCAGAGGGGAAGAAGCTGTTCCTGAATCGCTGAGTGTGTGCCTTCGGGCTTCTGTACCTCCTACCCGATGGTAACAGTGAGAAAAGTGCATGCCCTGGGTGCTGGAGGTCTTTAATAAAGGACACTGCCTTTCTGAGACACCGCTCCCTAAAGATGTCCTGGGTACTTTGTAGGCTAGTGCCCAAGATGGAGCTGACTAGATTTACAACCTTCTGCAGCTTCTTTCAGTCCTGTGCAGTAGCCTTTCCATACCAGACAGTGATGCAGCCTGTCAGAATGCTCTCCATGATACATCTATAGAAGTTTTTGAGTGTATTTGTTGACATGCCAAATCGCTTCAAACTCCTAATAAAGTATAGCTGCTGTCTTGCCCTCTTTGGCAACATCAACGTGTTGGGATCAGGTTAGATCCTTAGAGATCTTGACACCCACGAACTTGAAGCTGCACAGTCTCTCCACTTTTGATCCCTCTATGAGGATTGGTATGTGTTCCTTCGTCTTACCCTTCCTGAAGTCCACAATCAGCTCTTTTGTCTTACTGACGTTGAGTGCCAGGTTGTTGCTGCAGCACCATTCCACTAGTTGGCATATCTCACTCCTGTACACCCTCTCATCACCACCTGAGATTCTACCGACAATGGAGTTTTGAAGAATGAGGGGAGATCTCATCAAAGCCTATTGAATCCGCAAAGGTCTAGATAGAGTGGATGTGGAGAGGATGTTTCCTATCGTGGGTGAATTTAAGACTAGAGGGCACAGCCTCAGAATAGAGGGACATCCATTTAGAACAGAGATGAGGAGGAATTTCTTTAGACAGCGGGTTGTGAATCTGTGGAATACATTGCCACAGATGGCTGTACTGTACAGGCCAAGTCATTTGATATATTTAAAGCAGAGGTTGATAAGTTCCTGATTAGTAAGGGTACCTAAGATTATGGGAGAAGGCAGGAGACTGGGTTTAAGGAAAATATATCAGACCAGAGCCTGAGGAAGGCACACATTAGGAGAAAAGGTCTGTGCCCTGATTGTGAATGGTCTGTATTCTGATAGTGAAAGGTTTGTATTCTGATAGTGAAAGGTTTGTATTCTGATTGTGAAAGGTCTGTATCCTGATTGTGAATTCTGGAAGTTTAAAGGCTAATGTCTTCAACACATGAACATAATCATCACAACTAGTGCTAGTTAATTAAAATTCCTTATTAATTCACCAAAAAAAAACTTTTATTCAGTAATATTTAGCATCCAAACCGACTCCTCCTGAGGGCTCAGAGGAACAGCATGAAGGAAACTAGTATGAAGCCCATTAGCACACGAGGTTCTGCAGGTGATGGAAGTCCAGAGTAACACACACAAACTGCTGGAGGAACTCCAGCCTCAGCTGTTGAGTTCCTCCGTCCTTTTGTGCATCGCTCTGGGATAAACCCAGTAAAGACTGCCATATGGTAGGACTTTTGAATATTTTATTATGTCTCTTGAGAACATTTAGTGTATCATTGATATAAATATTTAACCGGGGCAAGAGGCATCAACCTACCAGGTGCCTTGGTCTCAGTTTATTTCCTTAAGGCAGTGGATTAAGTGAAAACTTCACAGTAATATCCTAAATTTATTTCTTTTTGTTTTTTATTAATTTTTATTCAGAGAACAGACCCTTCCAGCCAAATTAGCCATACCTCCCAGCAGTCCATCCATTTAACCCTAGCCTAATCACAGAAAAAGTTACAATCACCTACTAACCAGCACGTCTTTGGGCTATGGGGGCAAGGGTGGGACTGGACCACTTGAAGGAAATCTGCACGCTAACAGGATGGATTGAAAAACTTCCTACAGACGGTGTCAGAATTGAACTCAAAACTCCAACTCCCCAAGCTGCAGTGACATCACGCTAACTGCGACGCTAATTATTGTGGATCTTGACATAGAACTCCACTAGTGTCCACTATGCAGTGTCAAATGAGCATATGTTTGCTGTTATCTACTGCAGTGGCCACCTGTAACCATCTCAAGGTTCGACGCGCTCTTCTGCACACCACTGTTGTGACATGTGCTTATTTAACTTTCGCCTTCCTGTCAGCTTGAATCAGTCTGGCCAATCTCCTCCGACCTCTCTCATTAACAAGGTGTATTCACCCACAGAACAGCTGCTCAACAGATTTTTTTTGTTTTTCACACCATTCTCTGTAAATTCTAGAGACTGTTGTGCGTGAAAATCCCAGGAGGTCAGAGGTTTCTAAGATACTCAAATTATCCCACCTGGCACCAACAATCATTCTACAGTCAAAATCACTTAGATCACATTTCTTCCCCATTCTGATGTTTGGTCTGAACAACAGCTGAACTTCTTGACCATGCCTGCATGCTTTTATGCTGATTAGATATTTACATTAACAAGCTGGTGTACAGGCATAAAGTGGTCAGAGTATCAAAGAGCACAGCACAGAAAATGAATCTCAGGGTCGTATACAGTAACATATACATACCTTGATGATAAATTTACTTTGAACTTTCTACTTTAAGCTTTGGAAGAAGAGGGAGGTGTCAAGCATTCTTCCTTCGAATTTGAAAGGTGATCAAATAAATGTAAGACTGTCGAGAGGGTGGTTGGAATGGAGAAAAGAGAGGGAATGAAAGTTAACAAAAATGAAGATGAGAATCAGAATCAGGTTTATTATGTTGTCAAATCTGTTGTTTTGTGGCAGCAGTACAGTGCAAGACATAAATATTATTATAAGTTACAATTAAAATAAATCACTAAATAGTGTGAAACATTCACCAACAAGAGAAAATCTGCAGAAGCTGGAAATCCAAGCAATACACACAAAATGCTGGAGGAACCCAGCAGGCCAGGCAGTATCTACAGTAAAGAGTACAGTCGACATTTCGGGCCAGGGCCCTTCAGCAGGACTGGAGAGAAAAAGATGAGGAGTCAGAGTTAAAAGGTGGGAGGTAGGGAGGAAGAAGTACAAGGTGGAGAGTGATAGGTGAAACCAGGGGGGTGGGGGGTGAGGTAAAGAGCTGGGAAGTTGATTGGTGAAAGAGATACAGGGCTGGAGAAAGGGGAATCCAATCATTATTATATGGTGGTGATTATATGGAATGAGCAGCTAGAGGAACTGGTGGAGGCGGGTACAATAAGAACATTTAAGAGAGATTTGCGTAAGTCCTTAGATTGGATAGGTGTAGAAGGAACTGGGCCAACACAGGTAAATGGGACTAACTAAGATACCATCTTGAAGAAGGCCTGCCAACATCTCTACTTCATTATGAGTTTGAGGAGATTTGGCATGTCACCAAAGATTCTTGCAAATTTCTATGGGTTGCATCCCAGCCTGATATGGAGGCTTCAATGCACAGAACCACAAGGTGCTCCGGAGGGTTGTGGATTCGGCTATGGACACAACCATCCCCACCACCAAGGGCATTTTCAACATACACTATGTCAAGAAGGTGGCATCCGTCGTTATGGAGATGAAGAGGAACTTCATTAACCGGAGAGTAGTGAATCTGTGGCAATGAATTCCACAGATACACCACTCTGGCTAAAGAAATTCCTCCTCATTTCTGTTCTAAATGGATGTCCCTCTATTCTGAGGTTGTGTCCTCTGGTCTTAGGCTCCCCTACCATAGGAAAGATTCTCTCCACATCCAATCTATTGAGGCCTTTCAACATTCATAAATTTCAATGAGATTGCCCCTCATTCTTCTAAATTCCAGTGAGTAGAGGCCCAGAGTCATCAAATGCTCCTCATATGATAAGCCCTTTAATCCCAGAATCATTTTCATGAACCTCCTTTGAACATACAGTAACTATTTATGTATTGCACTGTACTGCAAGACAACAAATTTTTCGGTGACAATAAACCATTTGTTGCCACAGGTGGCTGTGGAGGCCAAGTCATTGGGAATATTTAAGGCAGAGGTTAATAGCTTCTTGATTAGTCAGGGCGTGAAGGGATACAGAGAGAAGGCAGGAGATTGGGGCTGAGAGGGAAACTGGATCATTGCATGGTGGGGTGGAGATACGTCTCCACCAACAGAGATGAAAGGTGATTCTTCCCTCCACAGGTCACCCTTGGACAAGGTATAGCACCTGCTTAGCCCCCGATCAGGGTTACATGAAGCCATGGGAGCAGATGGTGGATGGTCTTATAAGTAGCTGGTGCATATCACAAGTCCTGGTTATGTGACCACTGACACCAGGCAGACAATCTCTGAACAGTGTCGATAATAGTTGGGGTCACCCATCTTGTAAAGACACTGCCCAGAAGAAGGCAGTGACAAACCACTTCTGTAGGAAAATTTGCCAAGAATAATCACAGTCAAAGATCATGATTTCCCATGTCATATGGAACAGCACATAGAGCTGTTGGGGAGGGTTTAAACTAACTTGGCAAAGGGGTGAGAACTGGAGTGAAGGGACTCAGGATAGTACGGGCAATAAAAAAGTAAAGATAGCTCGCAGTCCAACTGTCAGTAAGGGCAGGCAGGTGATGGGACTTAGTTGCAGTTGAGTATCAAATCATTAGGGATATAGAATCAGAAAGGATAGCAAATACGGAACAAAGTGTTGTATCTAAATGCACGTAGTATAAGAAATAAGGTGGACGATCCTGTTGCAACTTTACAGATTGCCAGGTACAATGTTGTGACCATCACTGATTTATGGCTGAAGGATGGTTGTAGTTGGGAACTGAATGTCCAAGGTTACACGTTATATTGGAAGGATAGGAAGGTAGGCAGAGGGGGTGGTGTGGCTCTGCTGGTAAGGAATGGCATCAAATCAGTAGAAAGATGTGACAAAGGATCGCAAGATTTTGAAACTTTGTGGGTTGAGTTAAGAAACTGCAAGGGTAAAAGGACGTTGATGGCAGTTATATACAGGCCTCCCAACAGCGGCTGGGAGGTGGACCACAGATTACAACAGGAAATGGAAAAGGCAAGTCAAAAGCGCAATATTATGGTAGTCATGGGAGATTTTCACATGCAGGTCGATTGGGGAAATCAGGTTGTTAATGGATCTCAAGAGAGTGAGTTTGTTGAGTGCCTAAGAGATAACTTTTTAGAGCAGTTATTCATTGAGCCTACTAGGGGATCAGCTATACTGGATTGGGTGTTTTTTAAAGAACCGGAGGTGATTAAGGAGGTTAAGGTCAAAGAACCCTGGGGAACCAGTGATCACAATATGATAGAGTTCAACTTGAAAGTTAATAGGGAGAAAATAAAGTTTGATGTAGCAGTATTTCAGTGGAGTAAGAGAAACTACATTGGTATGAGAGAGGAGTTGGCCAAAGTAAATTGGAAGGAGCTGCTGGCAGGGATGTCAGCAGAGCAGCAATGGCTTGCGTTTCTGGGAAAAATGAGGAAGGTGCAGGACATGTGTATTCCAAAAATGAAGAAATACTCAAATGGTAAAATAGTGCAACCGTGGCTGAGAAGGGAAGTCAAAGCTATTGTAAAAGTAAAAGAAAGGGCGTACAACAAAGCAAAAGTTAGTGGGAAGATAGAGGATTTGGAAGCTTTTAAAAACCTACAGATCAAAAAAAAAGTCATTAGAAGGGAAAAGATGAAATATGAAAGCAAGCTACCAAATAATATCAAAGTGGATAGTAAATGTTTTTTTCAAGTATGCTAAAAATAAAAAAGAAATGAGAATGGATATAGGACCACTAGAAAATGAGGCAGGAGAAATAATAGTGGGGGATAATGATGCAGCTGATGAACTAAATGAGTATTTTGTGTCAGTCTTCATTGTGGAGAACATGAGCAGTATGCCTGATGTTATAGTGTGTGAAGGAAGAGAAGTGGGTGCAGTTACTGTTACAACAGAGAAGGTGCTCAAAAAGCTGAAAGACCTAAAGGTACAAAAGTCACCTGGACCAGAGGAACTGCACCCTAGGGTTCTGAAAGAGGTAGCGTTAGAGATTGTAGTGGCATTAGAAATGATCTTTCAAAATTCATTGGACTCCGGCATGGTGCCAGAGGACTGGAAAATTGCAAATGTCACTCCACTCTTTAAGAAAAGGGGAAGGCAGCAGAAAGGAAATTATAGACCAGTTAGCCTGGCCTCAGTGGTTGGGAAGATGGTTGAGTCAATTGATAAGGATGAGGTGATGGAGTACTTGGTGACACAGGACAAGATAGAACAAAGTCAGCATGGATTCCTTCAGGGAAAATCCTGCCTGTCGAACCTGTTGGAATTCTTTGAGGAGATTACAAGTAGGATAGTTAAAAGGGATGCAGTGGATGTTGTATATTTGGACTTTCAGAAGGCCTTTGACAAGGTGCCATACATGAGGCTGTTTACCAAGTTAAGAGCCCATGGTATTACAGGAAAGTTACAAACATGGTTAGAGCATTGGTTGGTTGGTAGGAGGCAGCGAGTGGGAATAAAAGGATCTTTTTCTGGTTGGCTGCCAGTGACTAGTGGTGTTCCGCAGGGGTCAGTGTTGGGACCACTTCTTTTTATGCTGTATGTAGATGATTTAGATGATGGAATAGGTGGCTTTGTTGGCAAGTTTGCAGATGATATGAAGATTGGTGGAGGGGCAGGTAGTGTTGAGGAAACAGGTAGGATGCAGAAGGACTTAGACAGATTAGGAGAATGGGCAAGAAAGTGGCAAATGAAATACAATGTTGGAAAATGCATGGTTATGCATTTTGGCAGTAGAAATAAATGTGTGGACTATTTTCTAAACAGGGAGAAAATCTAGGAATCTGAGATGCAGAAGGACTTGGAAGTCCTTGTGCAGACCACTCTGAAAGTTAATTTGCAGGCTGAGTTGGTGATGCCATGTTAGCATTCATTTCAAGAGGTCTAGAATACAAGAGCAAGAATGTGATGCTGAGGCTTTATAAGGCACTGGTGAGGCCTCACCTTGAGTATTGTGAACAGTTTTGGGCCCCTCATCTTAGATAAGATGTGCTGGTATTGGAGAGGGTCCAGAGGAGGTTCACAAAGATGATTCCAGGATTGAAAGGATTATCATACGATGAAAGTTTGATGGCTCTGGGTCTGTACTCGCTGGAATTCAGAAGGATGAGGGGGAATCTCATTGAAACCTTTTGAATGTTGAAAGGCCTAGACAGAGTAGATGTGGTAAGGAGGTTTCCCATGGTGGGAGAGTCTAGGACAAGAGGGCACAGCCTCAGGATAGAGGGGCACCCTTTCAAAACAGAAATGTGGAGAAATTTCTTTAGCCAAAGAGTGGCGAAATTGTGGAATTTGTTGCCACATGCAGTTGTGGAGGCCAGTTCATTGGGTGTACTTAAGGCAGAGATTGACAGGATCTTGATTGGACATGGCATCAAAGGTTATGGGGAGAAGGCTGGGAACTGGAGTTAAGGAGGAGAGTGATAAAAGGATCAGCTATGATTGAATGGCGGAGCAGACTCGATGGGCCAGAAGGTCTAATTCTGCTCCTATGTCTTATGGTCTTACAGTCTTATAATGATGTTGATGGATAAAGTTGATTGTGATTCTTTAATTTTTCTGCCTCCTAGGCATTTGTAAGAGGTGTTTAAGTGGCTCCTAGATACGTACACAATAGAAGATGCAAGTTTGTTTATCGTCATTGTTCAGTACATAGGTGTCAAGGAGAACAAAATAATTGTTACTCTGGATCGGAAGCAACAGAAAAACCACAATCACATAAAGAACACAATAAAATTACAATAAATACAAATAAGATTAGCTTGTATACATAGACAGACAGCATAGACATAAATGATACTAGGTAGAGGAGTATTTGTGCATACTGCAAGGAAATGAAATGTAGTGGTGGTGGGCTGGGTCAGTGCGTGGAGGTGTTGATCGGCCATACAAGGGCCCTCGCCATCCAGGACATCTCGATAGGCACGTCTATGGAGGAAATGGAGGGACATGGACATGGTGCAGGCAGGAGGTGTCGTTAGTTTAATCGGTTCAGTACAACATTCTGGCCAAAAGGGCCCGTGTCTGTGCTGTTCGGTACTGTGCCCCACAATATGTGAGACTGTTCTGAGTCCGTGAGGTTCCTAGTGTGAGACAGTCCTGAGGCATCCATTTTAATTTACCTTATGAATATTTAACAAAGGAGTAAAAAAGAAAGATATAATATTCAGCTTAATCATTCACCCCACTAAGTTTCTGACAGACCGATGATATCATTAACTACAGACCTGTGTTGAAATCTGGGCAGACTTTTCTATCTCAATAATCACCTTAAACTGGCAGGCCAGCAGGTGAATAATGAAGCAGTACGTGTTATTTTCCACCCCTCAAGCTCTGACGATAGGAACCTACCCTCAGGGCACAGAGTGGGCAAAAGTCACATCTCAGAAACTATTGCAATGCCTGACATGTCAGTAATTTTTATGGTCATCTGCATCTTTATTTTTGGCCTGGGAAGCTGCGAATCTGCCAAGGATCAAGGATCATATTTACTTGCCAGAAAAACTTTGCATCTACTAGAATATCAAAACAAGCTTTTAATACTAAGGCATTGGTGACCACACTTTGAGGACTGTGAGTAGTTTGGGACTCTTTAGCTAAGGATGTGTTGGCATTGGAGAGGGTTCAGAGGAGGTTCATGAGGTTCCCAGGAATGAAAGAGTTAATCTATGAAGAGCATTTGATGTATTTGATAAAGGGTCTGTACTTCCTGGAGTTTAGAACAATGAGGATCTCATTGAAACCTATCAAATATCGAAAGACCCTGACAGAGTGGACGTGGAGAAAATGTTTCCGATAGTGGGAGAATCTAGGACATGATGACACAGTATCAGAAAAGAAGGATATCCCTTTAGAACAGAGATTAGAGGGATTTCTTTAGCCAAAGGGTGGTGAATCTAGTCATAGTCATAGTCATACTTTATTGATTCCGAGGGAAATTGGTTTTCGTTACAGTTGCACCAACCAAGAATAGAGTACAAATAAAGCAATATAAAACCATAAATAATTAAATAGTAATATGTAAATGCCAGGAAATAAGTCCAGGACCAGCCTATTGGCTCAGGGTGTCTGACCCTCCAAGGGAGGAGTTGTAAAGTTTGACGGCCACAGGCAGGAATGACTTCCTATGACGCTCTGTGTTGCATCTCGGTGGAATGAGTCTCTGGCTGAATGTACTCCTGTGCCCACCCAGTACATTATCCAAGATGGCATGCAACTTGGACCGCATCCTCTTTTCAGACACCACCGTGAGAGAGTCCAGTTCCATCCCCACAACATCACTGGCCTTACGAATGAGTTTGTTGATTCTGTTGTTATCTGCTACCCTCAGCCTGCTGCCCCAGCTCACAACAGCAAACATGATCGCACTGGCCACCACAGACTCATGGAATCTGTGGAATTCATTGCCACAGGTGGCTGTGAAGGTAAACTTCTTGGATGCATTTAAAGTGAAGGTTGATAGGCTCTTAATTAGAAAGGGTGTCAAAGATCATGAGGAGAAGGCAGGAGACTGGAGCTGAGAGGGATAATAAATCAACCATGAAATGGCAGAGCAGACTCAATGGGCTGAATGGCCTAATTCTGCTCCTGTGTCATAAGGTCTTAAAGAATTTGCTGTGGAATGTTGGCACAACATGCAACAAAAGTGACATCATTCAATAAGTATAAAGAATAAGAATTATATAAAATATAAAGTTAGAGGTTGAAGTACAGATATGGAATAAAATTTGCATTAATACATAAATACCATCATGTATTTACAATGTAAACAGCTTTATAAAAGATGACACACACAAAATGCTGGAGGAACTCAGCAGGTCAGGCAGCATCTATGGAAATGAATAAGCAGTCGATATTTCAAGACAAGGCCCTTCTTCAGAACTGAGAAGGAAAGAGGAAGATGCCAGAATAGAAAGGTTGGGGGAGGGGAAGGCCACAAGCTGGAAGATGATAGGTGAAGTCGGTTGGGTGGGAAAGGTCAAGGGCCGGAGAAGAAAGTATTTGATAGGAGAGAAGAATGGATCATAGGAGAACAGGAAGGAGGGGGGACTCAGGGGGAAGTGACAGACAGGAGAGAAGTGATTTAAAGTGTTTACAATGCAGTGACTGAGGTAACAATTCAGAATACCTCTAAGTTGTGGCATCAAAGGTTACGGGGAGAAGGCCAGGAACTGGAGTTGAGGAGGAGAAGAGAAAAGGATCAGCCATGATTGAATGGCGGAGAAGACTCGATGGGCCAGGTGGCGTAATTCTGCTCCTATGTCTACGTACTTAGCGACCAATGAATCGACGATTGGTCACAACTGTGGTTGCCTGTTTGTACTGAGTGAAAATGTCAGGTAGCCAATCAGAGCTCAATCTGTCCTAATGACGGATGTGCACTTGATAGGCTGTTCATTTCTCAAGACCATTTCACAGGAGCCTGGATCAGAATCAGGTTTATCATAGTCATAGTCATACTTTATTGATCCCGGGGGAAATTGGTTTTCGTTACAGTTGCACCATAAATAATAAATAGTAATAAAATCATAAATATTTAAATAGTAATATGTAAATTATGCCAGGAAATAAGTCCAGGACCAGCCTATTGGCTCAGGGTGTCTGACCCTCCAAGGGAGGAGTTGTAAAGTTTGATGGCCACAGGCAGGAATGATGCTCTGTGCTGCATCTCGGTGGAATGAGTCTCTGGCTGAATGTACTCCTGTGCCCAACCAGTACATTATGTAGTGGATGGGAGACATTGTCAAAGATGGCATGCAACTTGGACAGTATCCTCTTTTCAGACACCACCGTGAGAGAGTCCAGTCCCATCCCCACAACATCACTGGCCTTACGAATGAGTTTGTTGATTCTGTTGTTGTCTGCTACCTTCAGCCTGCTGCCCCAGCACACAACAGCAAACATGATCGCACTGGTCACCACAGACTCGTAGAACATCCTCAGCATCGTCTGACAGATGTTAAAGGACCTTAGTCTCCTCAAGAAATAGAGACGGCTCTGACCCTTCTTGTAGACAGCCTCAGTGTTCTTTGACCAGTCCAGTTTATTGTCAATTCGTATCCCCAGGTATTTGTAATCATCCACCATGTCCACACTGACCTCCTGGATGGAAACAGGGGTCACCGGTGCCTTAGCTCTCCTCAGGTCTACCACCAGCTCCTTAGTCTTTTTCACATTAAGCTGCAGATAATTCTACTCACACCATATGACAAAGTTTCCTACCGTAGCCCTGTACTCAACCATATCTCCCTTGCTGATGCATCCAACTATGGCAGAGTCATCAGAAAACTTTTGAAGGTGACAAGACTCTGTGCAGTAGTTGAAGTCTGAGGTGTAAATGGTGAAGAGAAAGGGAGATAAGACAGTCCCCTGTGGAGCCCCAGTGCTGCTGATCACTCTGTCAGACACACAGTATTGCAAGCACACGTACTGTGGTCTGCCAGTCAGGTAATCAAGAATCCATGACACCAGGGAAGCATCCACCTGCATCGCTGTCAGCTTCTCCCCCAGCAGAGCAGGACGGTTGGTATCATCAAGGACATATGATGTGAAATTTGTTGTTTTGCAGATTAGTACAAATAAAGACACAAAATTACTACCAATTACAAGTGTAAATAGATAGTGCAAACTAGAAATGATAAAGCCTGTGATAAATGTTGTTTTCTGAACGGAGCCCCTGCATGTTCTTCCAGGTGGATGTCAAGGTTTCTTATCATTTTTTTAGTAGTCCTTTAGGACTACGAAGTGAGAAGTACTACTGTACTGTTCTGAGATTCTTTTTCTTGCAGGCATTCACAGTAGAACAAAGAAATAGAATCAATAACAAGCTACGCACAAAGGCAGACAAACAACTAATGGAGAAAAGACAAACTGTCCAAATACAAAATAAACAGACAGGTAGTTAAAAATAAATAGACAGAAAACATGAAAATAACTAATACCGAGTATATGAGTTGTAGAGCCCGTAGGTTGTGCAATCCGTTCAGAATTGAGGTGAGTGAGGTTATCCGCGCTGGTTCAGGAACCTGATAGTTGAAGGGTAATAACTGTTCCTGGATCTGGTGGCATGGGATCTAAGGCCCCTGTATGCCCTGCCTGACGGTTGCAGCAAGCAGAGAGCATGGTGCGGATGGTGGGGGTCCTTGATGATGGATGTTGCTTTCTTGTGACAGTGCCCGATGGTGGAAATTTCTCCTTTTGCAAAGGCACGACTGAAGTGTATTCAAGCTCACGATGTCAGAGCAATTCTCATCTCTCTCCTGTCAGGTTGGTTTCCTATCCCAACGAACTAACAGGCAGTTTCTCAACGTGGAGCAAATTATCCCAACATCTCTTGTCAAATACTTTCATGAATAATCATACACTGGGATGGCTGGTTCTTATGAATTATGTAGCGACAGAGTCATAGAACACTACAGCACAGAAACAGACCATTCGGCCCATCTAGTCCATAAACCTGCACCCAGACCATAACTGTCCACATGCTCCCGTCTCTGAACCTGGTGGTGTGGGAACTAAAGGCTCTTGTTCCTCCTGCCTGATGGTAGTCATGAGAACAGGGCATGACCTGGATGCTGGGGGCTTCCTGATGATGGCAGCACTCTGTGTAAGTGTTATATGTTCTTGTAAATGCGGATGTCATTAAGCTGGAAAGAGTGCAGAGGAGACTTACAAGTTTGCTGCTGGGACTTAATAATGTAGCTTTTCTGCCATGAAAAAAGCTCCACGCCTACTGGTTTAACAGTCCTTCTCTGTAAAGCCAAGATAATTTTTAAATGATTAATACATGTAGTACTTGGCAGCGTTTAGTGCAACGCTATTACAGCTCGGGGCATTCCGGAGTTTGGAGTTCTTTTCCAATGCCACCTGTAAGGAGTTTGTACGTTTTCCCCGTGAGTGCGTGGGTTTGCTCCGGGTGCTCCGGTTTCCTCCCACAGTCCAAAGACGTACCGGTTAGTAGGTTAATTGGTCATTGTAAATTGTCCTGTGATCAGGCTAGGGTTAAGTAGGTGGGTTTCTGGGTGGTGCGGCTCGTTGGGCCAGAAGGGCCTGTTCTGCTCAGCATCTCTCAATAAATAAGTAAGTAACACGTAGTCATGCACTACTTGGAGGGGTGGACAGAAATTACAGAAGGTTAACCAGCTGGTCTAGCAAGCAGTCAGGAGAGGAAATGTCATCTGAGTCTCATTGCAAGAAAGTTAAGATTAGAATGAGGAAGTCCAGCTCTGATGAAACCACACCTGGATTGCTGTAATCTTATTATCAAAACAAATTCCTTCATTCAGTAGAATGAGAAGGCAGGCCTTAAGGAGACATTGAGTAGAGTCATGCAGCATGGAAACAGGCCGTTCAGACCATCTCGTCCATGCCGACTGTGTTGTCCAATGAGCTAGTCCCATTTACTCACACTTGGCCACAGCTCTCGGAACCTTCCCTGGCCATGTACTGAACCAAGATGGATTTTAAAAACCGTCTCAAACACTACTTCAGCCAGTCATTTCAAATATGCATCACCATTTGTGTGAAGATGCTGCCCCTTTAAATCACTCACCTCTGATTTTTATTTTTATCTATTAAGATAAAGGGCAGAACAGGCCCTTTTGGGCCTTTGAGCTGCACCACCCAGCAATTCCCAATTTAACCCTAGCCTAACCATGGGACAATTCACAATGATAGCTAACCTACCAACTGGTACATCTTTGGACTGTAGGTGGAAACTGGAGCACCCAGAGGTAACCCACATGGTCATGGGGAGAACTTTCAAACTCCTTACAAGCAGCATTGGGAATCTCAAACCCAGTCCCTGTTTTTAGCAATCCCCTTTCCTGGGAAAAAGACCACGTGCCTTTACCCTGTCTATGCCGCTCCTCACTTTACATACCTCTCAGGTCACCACCTCAATCTCCTTTATTCCAGAAAATACATCATGGGCTTATATTTTCCCAAGAGAGGTCATATAATAGAGCAAAAATTAGTGGGAAGTTAGAGGACTGGGAAGCTTTTAAAAACCAACAGAAGGCAACTAAACACGTCATTAAGAAGGTAAAGATAGAATACAAAAGTAAGTTAGCCAATAATATTAAAGAGGATACCAAAAGTTTCTTCAGATACATAAAGTGTAAAAGAGAGCTGAGAGTGGATATCAGACCGCTTGAAAACGATGCTGGAGTGATAGTAATGGGGGACAATGAAATGGCAGATGAACTGAATAAGTACTTTGCATCAGTCTTCACTGTAGAAGACACTAGCAGTATGCTGGAAATTCCAGGTGCCAGGAGGCATGAAATGTGTGAAATTACCATTAATAGAGAGAAGGTTCTTTGGAAACTGAAAGGTCTGAGGGTAGGTAAGTCACCTGCAGCAGGTGGTGTACACTCCAGGGTTCTGGAAGAGGCGGCTCAAGCGATCGTGGAGGGATCAGTAATGATCTTTCAAGAATCTGTAGATTCTGGAATGGTTCCAGAAGACTGAAAAATTGCCAATGTCACTCCACTCTTCTAGAAGGGAGAGAGAGGCAGAAGAAAGGAAATTATAGGCCAGTTAGTCTGGCCTCAATGGTTGCGGGGATGTTGGAGTCATTTGTTAAGGATGTGGTTTCAGGGTACTTGGAGGCACATAATAAAGCCAGAGAGTGGTGAATCTGTGGAATTCATTGACACAGACAGGTGTATATGTATATTTAAGGCAGGGGTTGATAGATTTTTTTATTGGTGAGGGCATGAAGGGATACGGGCTGGAGATTGGGGCTGAAAGGAAAATTGGACCAACTATGACGAAATGATGGAGCAGAGTCAATTGGCCAAAAGGCCTTATGGTCTTTTCAAAACCTAGAATAAGAGATTGTTTTTCCCATGGCAGCTTAGAAACTTAACATCACGGGGCGTATCCTGAAGAATTTTTATTCAGCCATCATTGAGAGTGTTGTGACCACCTCTATCACCGTTTGGTTTACCACCGCCTCCTCGCTCTCCAAGTTCAGGTTTCAGTGAGTGATCCACTAAGCAGAGAAAATCATGGGCTGTCAACTACCGACATTAAAAGACCTGTTCATCGCCAGAGCGAAGAAAAGAGCTGAAAAAATTACTGCTGACTCCACCCACCTCCAGTCACCTATGTGCCAAATTATCATTAGGGAAACACTACAAGTCCATCGCCACTACTTTACTTTATTACATTATTGTCACCAAACAATTGATACTAAAGTGTACAATCATCACAGCGATATTTGATTCTGCGCTTCCTGCTCCCTGGAGTACAAATCGATAGTAAATATAATAAAAATTTAAATTATACATCATAAATAGAAAATAAAAAAGGGAAAGTAAGGTAGTGCAAAAAAACTGAGAGGCAGGTCCGGATATTTGGAGGGTACGGCCCAGATCCGGGTCAGGATCTGTTCAGCAGTCTTAACACAGTTGGAAAGAAGCTGTTCCAAAATCTGGCCATACGAGTCTTCAAGATCCTGAGCCTTCTCCCGGAGGGAAGAGGGATGAAAAGTGTGTTGGCTGGGTGGGTCGTGTCCTTGACTATCCTGGCAGTACTAGGACGACACGTCATCTCCGAAGCTTCTTTCCTGTAATTATCCAGCTTCTCAACAAAACTCACTCAGGTGTAATACCCTAACTGTCCCTGCATAGGATCCATTCAATGGTCTTTCCTGCTCTCCTTGGTCTGTTGACAATTATTTAATCTGTTCATATGTTCACATTTATTTAAATTTGATTATTTACATTTGTACATGTGACCATTCTGCTAATTGTTGATTGTTCAGGGCTGTTTGCACAATTGTCTTGTGAATTGTTGAATGTTATTGTGTTGTCTGTAATGATATTATCCTGTGTTTTATGCTTGGCACCGAACCACAATCAATTCTGGGATGTTTCACTTACAGGCAATAAAGTGATTCTGATTCTGAAGTGGAGATTTCATTGAGACTCTGGAAATCCCAGTTGGAATCAGAGTCAAAATCAAGCTTATTGCACTGGAAAACAAAGATTTGCTTCCTGAATACTGTTGGGTGTATCGTCTGCTTGTTGGGCTCCTGATCATGAAAATCACCATGAAATTTCCATATACGCAACTTTTTTTTTAAATCGCCGATATTTATAATTTCAATTTTTAATTCAAGACAGAATAACTGATGCTAATATTAAGGAAGGCAATTTTGTTGGTCCACAAATCAAACAGGTCATCAATGACAGGCAATTTAAAGAACTTCCCCTGGGCCTGGAGAAAGTCCCATGGAAGTATAGGCCACGACGGATTTAAAATGTTGAACTCGAATGGGTTAAGGACAATGGAAGGAGACAGAGCAATTGTCTTTGTTCCTGCCATGTGCCTGGAGACAGAGACTACAATTTTGTGGAACTGTTTTACATCCTCCATTTTGTCAGATGGAGTTGCTTTGCTCTCTGTGTTTTAAAATAGAGACAATGATGTCTCAGGTCATCTGCTGGGCTGGAGATCATTTCAATTAACAAGTTATTTGTGAGGTGTTCTTTGATTTAACATAATGTGCAGGTTTGTGAATGTTGGGGTTGGGGTTGGTGCCTGCCTGGAGTGATTTGAACTGGTTACTGAAGAGGACAAAGAGCTGTCACTTGCTGGGAAGAGGGCAATAAGTGGATGCTGACCTGGAGCAGAGCTAATAAAACATGTTTAAGGGTCAATCGGATGACCTACAGCCAATGACACTGGAATGCAATATTTGAATTGGGAAGGAATAGATATAAAAGTGGACACTTCAAATGCGCTATCAGCAATAAGTCTCTCAAGAGACCCACCACCACAAGGAAGAACCACCATGCCAGGGGCCGGGTGAAGAAGGAATCAATCATCTGGCCAACAGAGATCCCCTATGTCGGTGTTATAAATTGGACAAGTTGTCCGAGTTATTATTGGTAAAGAGGGGAACAGTAGAATTCATGTTCTAAGCTTTTGGCCCGGGGTCAACATAGTTACGTTGTTGTTTGTACAGAGACAATAAAGTGCAAACTTCAATTAATTATGAGTTGTGTAGTGTTCCCTAACCTAGTTCCATTGACGAACGGTCAACAGAAGGGATTCAAGGATGTTGTTGAAAACTTTCTTGGCAACTACAGAGCACCAGACTACACACAGCTGGTTGATAAAATGCTTCAAGCATACAAAACCCTGAAGTGCAACATGTCACTAAAGATTCATTTTCTGCATTCCCATTTAGACTACTTTTCAGCAAATCTTGGCAGTCAGTGGTGAGCATGGTGAAAGGTCCACTTTTATATTTGTTTCTTCCCAAGACGTTGCGGTCATGGAGAAACAGTATCAGGACAAATGGAATCAATCAAAGCTGGCTGATTATTGTTGGACGCTGAAGCAAGAAGCCTCAGACACTGATTATAAATGAAAATCATCAGCAAAACATTTTTAGCTTAGTTGAACTATGGCAGAGTGTCAGCACCATTATGCAACTAAATGCTTTATATTCAATAAAAGTTAATTTCTCACTTCTCCAAATTCCTACATGATACAAGTAGTCTGAAATGATATGTGTTCAGCCTCAAGTGGTCTATCATAAACAAAAATAAAATTCTGAGAAAGCAACACTTTTGAAAAAAAACTTGTCCTGAATGTTCTGAAGTTTGTTGTTTTACAGCAGCAGTACCATGCAAGGCACAAAAAAATCAGTAGAAGTTAGAATAAGAAATAAAAAAAACTTGTTCAAAAAGTGAGGTGGTGTTCATGGGTTCATTGTCCATTTAGAAATCTGACAGAAGAATCAGAACCAAAATCAGCCTGATTATCAGCAACTACAAGTTTGCAGAGATTAAGCGTGATGTCTAAAACTTTGACAAACTCCTATAGATGTGTATTGGAGAGAATATTGTCTGGCTGCATCACAGCCTGGTATGGAAACACCAATGCCCTAGAATGGGAAATCCTACAAAAGGTAGGATCAAGGGTACAGCTCTCCCCACCATTGAGCACATCTACACGAAGCATTGTTGCAGGAAAACAGCATGCAACATCAGGGACCTCTATCATCCAAGACATGATCTCTTCTCACTGCTGCAATCAGGAAGAAGGTAGAAGAGCCTTAGGAATCATACCATCAGGAATAGTTACTACCCCTCAGCCATCAGACTCTTTAACCTTCACTCAACTTCACTTGCCATCACTGAAATGCTCCCACAACCAAAGGGCTCACTTTCAACCTCTCTTCATCTCACGTTCTCAACAATTATAGCTTATTTATTTATTATTATTAATTTTTCTTTTGCATTTATGGGGTTCATTGTCTTCTGCACTCTGGTTGAATGCCCTAGGTGCTCAGCCTTTCATTGATCCTGTTATAGTTACTATTCTATAGACTTGCTGAGTATGCCCACAAGAAAATGAATCTTGAGGTTATATTTTAGAATCAGGGCTATTATCACCAGCATGTGACGTGAAATTTGTTAACTTAGTAGCAGCAGTTCAATGCAATACATAATCTAGCAGAGAGAAAAATAATAATAAAAAATAAAATAAAACATAATAATAAATAAACAAGTAAATCAATTACATACATTGGGTAGATTTTTTAAAATGTGCAAAAATAGAAATACTGTATATTAAAAAAAGTGAGGTAGTGTCCAAAGCTTCAAAGTCCGTTTAGGAATCAGATGGCAGAGGGGAAGAAACTGTTCCTGAATCGCTGAGTGTGTGCCTTCAGGCTTCTGTACCTCCTACCTGATGGTAACAGTGAGAAAAGGGCATGCCTGCGTGCTGGAGGTTCTTAATAATGGACGCTGACTTTCTGAGACACCACCTCCTAAAAATATCCTGGGTACTTTGTAGGCTAGTGCCCAAAATAGAGCTGACTAGATTTACAACCTTCTGCAGTTTCTTTCGGTCCTGTGCAGAAGCCCATCCATACCAGTGATGCAGCCTGTCAGAATGCTCTCCATTGTACAACTATAGAAGTTTTTCAGTGTATTTGTTGACATGCCAAATCTCTTCAAACTCCTAATAAAGTATAGCCACTGTCTTGCCTTCTTTATGACTACATCAGTTTGTTGGGACCAGGATAGGTCCTCAGAGATCTTGACACCCAGGAACTTGAAGCTGCTCACTCTGTCCACTTCTGCCCCCTCTATGAGGATTGGTATGTGTTCTTTCATCTTACCCTTCCTGAAGTCCACAATCAGATCTTTCATCTTACTGACGTTGAGTGCCAGGTTGTTGCTGCAGCACCACTCCACTAGTTGGCATATCTCACTCCTGTATAGCCTCTCGTCACCATCTGAGATTCTACCAACAATGGATGTATCGTCAGCAAATTTGGTGACATATAGGTACTTTAATAATAAAATTTACATTGAACTTTGATATGTTATGAAATTTGTTATCTTGGGGCAGTAATACAGTGCAAGACATAAAAATATGAAAATTACAAAATAAATAAATAGTGCAAAGGAGGAATAGTGAGGCAGTGCTCATGGACCATTCAGAAATCTGATGGTGGAGGGGAAGAAGCTGTTTTGAAATTTCTGAGTGTGTGTCTTCAGGCTCCTGTACCTCCTCCCCAATGGTACTAACAAGAAGAGGGCTTCTCCTAAATGGTAAGAGTCCTTAATGATCGATGTCGCCTTCAGGCCTCTGCAGAGAGTGGTGCGGACAGCCCAGCGCATCTGTAGATGTGAACTTCCCACGATTCAGGAAATTTACAAAGACATGTTTGTAAAAAGGGCCCAACGGATCACTGGGAACCCAAATCACCCCAACCACAAACTGTTCCAGCTGCTACCATTTGGTAAACGGTACCGCAGCGTAAAAGCCAGGACCAACAGGCTCCAGAACAGCTTCTTGCACTAGGCCATCAGACTGATGAACTCCCGCTGATACAATTGTGTTTCTATGCTATATTGCCTGTTCTGTTGTACATACTATTTATTACAAATGACTATAATTTGCACATTCAGACGGAGATGTAACATAAAGATTTTTTCTCCACACGTGTGAAAGATGAAACCGGCCGTCGGATCTTATTCAGTATCGTTAAAAGTGTACTTAGGCGTCCATCCGGGTAATGCTAGAATAGTTGTCTGTGCCTTTAAGGGCGACGGTGATGTCATTATGCACATGCGGGATAGTGGGGAGACCATTTTGTTTCTGCTGAAGACGCTGGTGGGGCGTTGGAATCTGGTCTCCCCCAGAGTGTGCTGGGCATGGTGAGGAAAGGTGAGCATTAATTGACAATATCCATGTGAATTCGTTTATGCTTGTTAGCAAATTGAGAATATTGGTAGTTTGACATGTTTTACATGTGGATGCTTTAGATTTTCTTGATTGAATGACTCAACGCTGGATCGCGTGGCTTGGGCAAAGTTTCTCACCATCAGGCTTCCTGTAATTTAACTAGCAGGCAATACCTTGTAAAAGTTGTGCCAAAGTGTATCTTCTGTCTAACTTTATTGTATCAGGACTGATTGTGAATGCAACTGCATAGCATGAATGTTTAGTCTCTGTTCGGGAGTTCAGCACGCATGTACGTCTTAGATGAGATGTATTCGCTTACATTTTTCGTTGTTATGTTTAAGATGCAGGGTGGGTGGGATTCTAATGTTGTCTGTATTGTGTTCCTTCAGGATTGCCACCACCGTATTTGTACCGGATTTGTTCTGGTGTTTTTTTTATACTGCATACGCGATTCTGTTCATACACAAGAGTGTGAATCGGAAGTTAAACTGAGACTGTAATAGCAAGAACTGGTTGTAAATTAGTTTGTTTTGTTTCGCGACCTCTTCTGGCACGTAAACATCGAAAACCAATAAAGGAATTAAAACCCGAAAAAGTCTTTGTTGTCCTCAGTGTGTACTTTTCCCCAGGCTACAAAGGTGTACGCAATAAAGTCAATACAATTCAATTCAATTGAGACATCGCCTTTTGAAGACGTCCTCGATGGTGAAGTTGTTTGTGCCTGTGATGGAATGGCTGAGTCTACAGCCCTCTGCAGTCTCTTGCGATCCTGTGCTTTAGAGCCTCCATTCCAGGCTGTGATACGCATTATTGACTCCTTCTAGTGGTCAGACAAAGACAGAAAATAGTTTTGTGCAGGAAAGCATATGATTAAACCATGAGAGAATTTCTATGATCATTGCAATCTGCAGCTGTGATTTCCCTTTAACTGAAGTACTTTTGAATCAACTAAACAAACTTCTGATTTTATGATTCAGTAAATTTGACTCCTGGGAATACAGGTATGACACCTTGAAGATGAAGGCTGGCCACTGACAGGGCGGCCATTGCTGGGGTGGACCAGGCCACATGAAAGGATTGAGGCCCAAGGTCGGAATATGAACCAGTGTTCAGCTCACTACTCCATGCCAACCAAGATCCCTCCATCTGAGCCGGTCCCATCTGCCTATGTTTGACCATCCTCGCTCTCTTCTCACTTTCTCCCATCGGGTGGGAGGTGTGACAAGTCTTGGGTCTCACCTCACGCTACCATGTTCAGCCATTGGGCTCTTGAAGCCACTTAACCAGCTTCAGCACAGAACTGACCCTTCAGCCTGTGGACTCACTTTCAGTGTCTCTGCAGCCTGTGGACTCACTTTCAGGGTCTCTGCGGCCCGTGGACTCACTTTCAGGGTCTCTGCGGCCTGTGGAACCACATTCAGGGTCTCTGCGGCCTGTGGACTCACTTTCAGGGTCTCTGTGGCCTGGGGACTCACCTTCAGGGTCTCTGCAGCCTGTGGACTCACCTTCAGGGTCTCTGCGGCCTGTGGACCCACTATCAGTGTCTCTGCAGCCTGTGGACTCACCTTCAGGGTCTCTGCAGCCTGTGGACTCATTTTCGGTGTCTCTGCGGCCTGTGGTCTCACTTTCAAGGTCTCTGAAGCACCTTCAATAACTCCAAAAGACTGAGGTTTGGTAAAATACTAAAAGGCTTTTATTCGCTGTACAACACGACCTCCACGACCACCACGGTGAGTGTCTGGCCCCGGACTGAGGGGGAGGGGCAAGGTGAAATCCCTTTATACAGGACTCTGTGGGAGAAGCCACAGGGGCAGTCAGCAGAGGGACGTGTCCAGACAAGTAACCGAGTTACAACATATATACATGGTTTACCACATTCACCCCTCCTTTTTTTAAAAAGAGTCCCGCGGGGTGAAGTGACTGACAATATTTACAACAAGTATATTTACAGGTTAAGTCTATCAGGCGGTCGAGTCCGTCGCTGTGATCTACGTAGCACCAGTGGTGATTACATCGGCGACGGTGGTTGTGATGGCTCCGGCCTGACTTGAGGTGCCAGCACGTTAGGCGTTGCTAATCCCTCGTGCGTGTGCGTCGCGCCCGGTATGGGAGTGTCGTGTGGTGTCTGTGTAGGGCTTGGAGTGCGCGGTGTCTCGTGGGTACATACATCGGTGGGTACAGGGTCAATAGTCACCACGGAGTGTTCAGGGTAGGGGCCCTCCCGCCCATCAGGTAAAACCATATAGGCATACTGGGGGTTCGCATGAAGTAAGTGAACCCTTTCGACTATCGGGGAGTATTTATTGCTCCTCGCGTGTTTCCAGAGCAGCACTGGCCCCGGGGATGTCAGCCAAGTTGGTAGGGTGGTTCCAGTGGTTGATTTTCTGGGAAAAGAAAGGAGTCGCTCATGAGGGGTGGCATTGGTGGCCGTGCATAACAGGGAGTGGATGGAGTGGAGTGCCTCGGGAAGGACCTCCTGCCAGCGGGAGACCGGCAGTCCCTTTGACCTGAGGGCTAAGAGTGTGGCTTTCCACACCGTGGTATTCTCCTTCTCCACCTGTCCATTCCCCTGGGGATTATAGCTCGTGGTCCTACTGGTTGCAATTCCCCTAGCCAGTAGGTATTGGCGCAGCTCGTCACTCATAAACGAGGACCCTCTGTCACTGTGGATATAGCATGGGTATCCGAACAGAGTGAAGAGCTTGCGTAGGGCTTTTATAACTGACGTGGTAGTGGTGTCGGGGCAGGGGATGGCGAAGGGGAACTGCGAGTACTCATTGATAACGTTAAGAAAGTACACATTGCGGTCGGTGGAGGGAAGGGGGCCCTTAAAGTCAACACTCAGTCGCTCAAAAGGGTGGGTGGCCTTGATGAGTGGTGCCTTTTCGGGTCGGTAGAAGTGCGGTTTGCACTCTGCGCAGACTTGGCAGTCCCTGGCCATCATCCTGATCTCCTCAAGGGAGTAAGGCAGGTTCCGGGCTTTCACGAAGTGGAAAAGCCGGGTGACCCTCGGGTGGCAAAGATCTACATGTAGGGCGTATAGCCGGTCGATCTGCGCGCTGGCGCATGTTCCCCGGGATAGGGCATCGGAGGGCTCGTTGAGCTTCCCAGGCCTGTATATGATGTCATAGTTGTAGGTGGACAGTTCGATTCTCCACCTCAGAATTTTATCATTTTTGATTTTGCTCCGCTGCTGATTATTAAACATGAATGTGACTGAGCGCTGAACAGTTAGCAGGGTGAACCTTTTGCCGGAGAGATAGTGCCTCCAGTGCCTAATAGCTTCCACTATGGCCTGGGCCTCTTTCTCTACCGCAGAGTGCCGAATTTCAGGGCCTTGAAGAGTACGGGAGAAGAACACCACTGGTCTTCCCACCTGGTTGAGGGTAGCAGCCAGTGCAAAGTCAGAGTTGTCACTCTCTACTTGGAAGGGAATGGCCTCGTCCACCGCATGCATTGCTGCTTTGGCAATGTCCCCTTTTATGTGGCTGAAGGCCACGCGGGCCTCGGCTGAGAGGGGGAATGTGGTGGACTTGACCGGGGGCAGGCCTTGTCTGCGTACTTAGAGACCCATTGGGCGTAATATGAAAAGAAGCCCAGGCACCTTTTGAGGGCTCTGAGGGTGTTGGGAAGAGGGAGTTCCAACAGGGGGCGCATACGGTCGGGGTCAGGGCCAATGACTCCATTCTCCACGACACACCCAAGGATAGCAAGTCAGGTGGTCCCGAACACACACTTGTCCTTGTTATAGGTGAGGTTGAAAGCTTTGGCCGCTTGGAGAAATTTTTGGAGGTTGTTGTCGTGATCCTGTTGGTCCTGACCGCAGATGGTGATGTTATCCAGATATGGGAACGTGGCCTTCAGTTGGCACTGGTCCACCAGCCGGTCCATTGCCCTCTGGAAGACAGATACACCATTCGTGACACCGAAGGGGACGCGCAGGAATTGATAAAGCCTGCCGTCCGCCTCGAAGGCAGTGTAAGGGCGGTCCTCCCAGCGGATGGGGAGCTGATGGTAAGCGGATTTTAGGTCTATGGTCGGGTACACCTTGTACTGTGCTATCTGATTGACCATATCCGCGATGTGGGGTACAGGGTATGCGTCGAGCTGCGTGAACCTATTGATGGTCTGGCTATAGTCCACGACCATCCTATTCTTCTCCCCGTTCCAAACAACAACCATCTGCGCCCTCCAAGGACTTGTGCTTGCCTCAATGACCCCCTCCCTGAGCAGCCGCTGCACCTCCGACTTAATGAAGGCTCTGTCCCCCGCGTTGCACCTCCTGCTCTTAGTTGCCACAGGTTTACAGTCGGGGGTCAGGTTGGCAAACAGCGGTGGGGGAGGGATCCTGAGGGTGGAGAGGCCGCAAGTGGTGTCAGTAGTGTGGCAGTTGGCATGGTGTTGGGTGGGATGTGCGGGTCGGTGTGTGTGTGTGGTCAGTAGCGGGATACGTGACATATCTCTACAAAACTGGGGATTTACAACAGTAATTGGTGGGAGGGGCCCATCATACTCCATTGTCATGCTTTTCAGGTGGCTCTGGAAGTCGAGCCCCAATAGCACAGGGGCACACAGTTGAGGCATAACCAGTAACGTAAAGTCCCGATATTCTGTGCCCTGCACCACTAGCGTCGCTACACAACCCCCCCGGATGTCTGTTGTATGCGACCCGGAAGCCATGGTGACCTTCTGACTTACCGGCCGTATCACGAGTCCACAACGCTGCACCGTGTCCGGGTGGATAAAACTCTCCGTGCTGCCTGTGTCAAACAGGCAGCTTGTCCTGCGCCCCTCCACCAGGATGTCCATCATTGACCTTGCGAGCTGGTGGGGAGCGCTTTGGTCGAAGGTCACGGAAGCCAGTGTTGGGTCGCTGTCTTGGTCTGGCGCGGTGGGGTGCCCTGTGAGCACCCGTTGGTCATAGGCAGTGGGAGGTGGCGCTGACCAAGATGGCTGCCCCCATGTCTCGCACGTGGTGGCGGTGTGCAGGGAAGATGGCAGCAGGCAAGATGGCGACCCCCACGTCTTGCACGCGGTGCTGCTCAATCCCGCTCGCGGTTTTGACTTACAGACCTTGGCGAAGTGGCCCTTCTTTCCGCAGCTGAAGCAGGTAGCTTGTCGGGCCAGGCAGCGTTTCCAGGGGTGCTTCTCCAGTCCGCAGAAGTAGCACTTCGTGGACTCACGATTGGCGGCAGCCAAGGTCGATTCACTGGTGGGTTGCGGGGTGTGCGGCGCCCACCAGGCCATCGGGGGATCGCGTGCCTGGAGAGCCTCAGAGTTGTGCAGAGCAGCCTCCAGCATATTGGACAGCTCGATCGCTGAACTTAGGGTAAGATTGGCTTTTTCCAGCAGCCGCTGGCGCACATACGCTGACCTGGTCCCCATGACGAAGACGTCTCTCACTAGGAGCTCTGCATGCTGCGCCGCCGTCAGCTCCTGGCAATTGCAGGCTCGCACGAGCGTCTGTAGTGCCCGGACAAACTCAGCACTCGATTCCCCGGGCCGCTGTTGCTGTGTCGCTAAGCGGTGCCGAGCATAGACGCTGTTCATCGGCCGCAGGTATTGTCTTTTGAGTGCGCTCATCGCGTCGTCGTAGCTCGGCTGGTCTCTGATCAGCGAATAGACCCGTGGACTGACCCTGGAGAGTAGAACTCTCTGCTTCGCTACTGGGTCGGTCGCTTTAATCTCCTCTAGATACGCTTCGAAGCAGGCCAGCCAGAGTTCGAAAGCCTTTCCAGCTTCTGGCGTTTGTGGATCGAGGTCTAATTTGTCTGGTCTCAGTGCATGTTCCATGCTTTAAAATGTACAGTGAATAAAATTGAAGTACCTTCAATAACTCCAAAAGACTGACGTTTGGTAAAATACTGAAAGGCTTTTATTTGCTGTGCAATACGACCTCCACGACCTCCACGGTGAGTGTCTGCCCTTCGGACTGAGGGGGAGGGGCAAGGCAAAACACCTTTATACAGGACACTGTGGGAGGAGCCACGGGGCAGTCAGCAGAGGGGCGTGTCCAGACAGTTAACCCAGTTACAACATATATATATGGTTTACCACAGTCTCTGCGGCCTGTGGATTAACTTTCAGGGTCTCTGCACCCTGTGGACTCACCTTCAGGGTCTCTGTGACCTGTGGACTCACTTTCATGTTCTCTGCGGCCTGTGGACTCACTATCAGGGTCTCTGCGGCCTGTGGACCCACTTTCAGGATCTCTGCGGCCTGTGGACTCACCTTCAGGGTCTCTGCAGCCTGTGGACTCACTTTCAGGGTCTCTGCGGCCTGTGGACTCACCTTCAGGGTCTCTGTGACCTGTGGACTTACTTTCAGTGTCTCTGCAGCCTGTGGACTTACTTTCAGGGTCTCTGTGGCCTGTGGACCCACTTTCAGGGTCTCTGTGGCCTGTGGACCCACTTTCAGGGTCTCTGTGACCTGTGGACTCACTTTCAGGGTCTCTGCGGCCTTTGGACTCACTTTCAGTGTCTCTGCGGCCTGTGGACCCACTTTCAGGGTCTCTGCGGCCTGTGGACTCACCTTCAGGGTCTCTGCGGCCCGTGGACTCACCTTCAGGGTCTCTGCGGCCCGTGGACTCACTTTCAGGGTCTCTGCGGCCCCTGGACTCACCTTCAGGGTCTCTGCGGCCCGTGGACTCACTTTCAGGGTCTCTGCGGCCTGTGGACTCACTTTCAGGGTCTCTGCGGCCCGTGGACTCACTTTCAGGGTCTCTGCGGCCCGTGGACTCACTTTCAGGGTCTCTGCGGATGTGGACTCATTTTTGGGGACTCTGCAGCTTTTGTTCCATGTTTTATTTGTTTACTTTTTTATTATTTGCATGGTTTGTTCACTTTTGCACATTGGATGTTTGTCGGTCTTTGTTGGGTGTGGTTTGTTGTGGGTTCCCTTGTATTTCTTTGTTTTGCGGCAGCTTGCAAGAAGACAAATCTCAAGGTTGGATGGGGTATACATACTCTGCCAATAAATTTACTTGGAATTTGAATTACTCAACTTTTACAGGTTCTGAACTGAAATCAGCAACAATAAGCAGCAAGGATTAACCCTGCTGTTTTCAGAGTCAGTATTGTTTATTTTTGATGGTATCTTGTGGACTTAGTTTTGGAACTTTACTGAGATTTGAGCTGAACTTTATTTGCCATTGTATTGGTACGTCACAGCAAAAACCTGCCAGGCAAGATGGGTCAAAAGAATCCAGTTTTTCTGCTGAATGCTTTATTCACTTTACAGACTCACAATCAATCTACTGTATTGCACCAGGGTAGCTGTAATAGTGCAGTGGTTAGTGCAATGCTCTTTAAGCTCAGGCCATTCCGGAGTTCAGAGTTCAGAGTTCAATTCTGGTGCCAGTCTATAAAGAGTCCCGTGGAACCAGAGTTTCCTGCGGTCGGAGAGCCTAAGACCAGAGGACACAGCCTCAGAATACAGGGGCGTCTTGTTAGAGCTGAGATGAGGAGGTATTTCTTTAGCCAGAGGGTGGTGAATCTGTGGAATTCATTGCCACAGGCAGCTGGGGAGGCCAAGTCATTGGGTATATTTAAGGCAGAGGATGATAGGTTCCTGATTGGTCAGGGCATGAAGGGATACGAGGAGAAGGCAGGAGATTGGGGCTGAGAGGAAAATTGGATCAGCCATGATAAAATGGTGGAGCAGACTCGATGGGACTAATTCTGCTCCTATATCTTGTGGTTTGCTGGTCTTATGGAATGCGTGGGACTCCCCCTGGTGCTCCAGTTTCCGCCCACAGTGCAAAGACATATCAGGTAGGTCAATTGGCCGTTGTAAATATGGGGTTAGGATAATGGGGTATATTGGGGGTTTCTGGGGCCAGAAGGGCTACCTGTACTGCATCACTAAAATAATTAAATATGTACATAAGCTATCTTGAGTAATTATGCTTGATGTGCTTTTTAAAATTATTATTGTGTTCCTTATCTTACTGTGTTTTTTTTTGTACTGCATCAGATCCGAAGTAACAATTATTTCATTCTCCTTTAGGCTTGTGTACTGGAAATGCATTAAACAATCTTGAATTGGTTACTTAGATTAGTTCAACCAAGCCATGTGTTGAATAAACTGAAACAACGGATCACTTGTTTTCCATAAGTAACTAAAGAAATCTCGTTACTAGCTTTTGTTTGCTGCAAACAATTACAATTCAATCAAAAAAATATCTAGACCAGCTCCAGCTAAAGTGGGAGAGAAGATATTTGAAGAATTGTTGACATTCATTCAGGACCAGCTTCTTCCCCCACTGCAATCAGATTTCTGAATGGACCACGAACCCATGAACACTACCTCTGTATTTTGCTCTGTTTTTGCACTACTTACTACTATCAAATGGTGAAAAGCCTCGATAGAGTGGATGTGGAGAGGATGTTCCTTATGGTGGGAGAGTCTAAGACCAGAGGACACAGCCTCAGAATAGAGGGATGTCTATTTACAATGGAGAAAAGGAGGAATTTCTTTAGCCAGAGAATGTTGAATGTGTGGAATTAGTTCCCACAGGCAACTGTGGAGGCTGGATCGTTCGGTATATTTAATGCAGAGGCTGATAGATTCTTGATTGCTCAGAGTGTGAAGGAACATGGGGAGAAGGCAGGAGATTGGGGCTGAGAGGGAAATTGATTCTCCATGGTGAAATGGCACAGCAGACCCGATGGGCTAAATGGCCTAATTCTGCTCCTACATCTTATGGTCTTAATTAATGAACACAGAACATAACACAGAACATAAAGCACAGTACAGGCCCTTTTAACTTACTGTAACAGACATCCCACCCTGCAAAAATTCATTTCAGGGAGGTAGCACCGCCGAACCCCACCCCCACCCCGGTCGACCTCCAAGGGTGTATGTAATACTTTGTTTAGTGATTTTGTAAACCAAGTTGGGTATATGCAGAAAATGTGACATTAAAATATGTACTTATATTATATCAACCGTCTCGACTTCACCGCACCTTGTTCCCATTCCAACCTCACTCCTTCAGAACACTCTGCTCTCCACTCCCTCCGCACTAATCCTAACCTTATTATTAAACCCGCCGATAAGGGGGGTGCTTTTGTAGTCTGGCATACTGACCTCTACCTTGCCGAGGCACAGCGACAACTCGCAGATGCCTCCTCTTATTTACCCCATGATCGTGACCCCACTAAGGAGCACCAGGCCATTGTCTCCCACCCCATCACCAACTTTATCCGCTCAAGGGATCTCCCATCCACCGCTACCAACCTTATAGTTCCCACACCCTGCACTTCCCGTTTCTACCTCCTACCCAAGATCCACAAACCTGCCTGTCCTGGCAGACCTATTGTCTCAGCTTGCTCCTGCCCCACCGAACTCGTTTCTGCATACCTCGACACGGTTTTATCCCCCTTGTTCAATCCTTTCCTACCTATGTTCGTGACACTTCTCACGCTCTTAAACTTTTTGATGATTTTAAGTTCCCTGGCCCCCACTGCTTTATTTTCACCATGGATGTCCAGTCCTTATATACTTCCATCCCCCATCAGGAAGGTCTCAAAGCCCTCCACTTCTTTTTGGATTCCAGACCTAATCAGTTCCCCTCTACTACCACTCTGCTCTGTCTAGCGGAATTAGTCCTTACTCTTAATAATTTCTCCTTTGGCTCCTCCCACTTCCTCCAAACTAAAGGTGTAGCTATGGGCAGCCGTATGGGTCCTAGCTATGCCTGCCTTTTTGTTGGCTTTGTGGAACAATCTATGTTCCGTGCCTGTTCTGGTATCTGTCCCCCACTTTTCCTTTGCTACATCGACGACTGCATTGGCGCTGCTTCCTGCACGCATGCTGAGCTCGTTGACTTTTTTAACTTTGCCTCCAACTTTCACCCTGCCCTCAAGTTTACCTGGTCCATTTCCGACACCTCCCTCCCCTTTCTAGATCTTTCTGTCTCTGTCTCTGGAGACAGCTTATCCACTGATGTCTACTATAAGCCACTGACTCTCACAGCTATCTGGACCTCCTGTCCCATGATCCTCTCATATCCCCTTTGCCAATCAACTGTCCAGCTCTTGGCTCCATCCCTCCCCCTCCTGTCTTCTCCTATCATTTTGGATCTCCCCCTCCCCCTCCCACTTTCAAATCTCTTACTAACTCTTCCTTCGGTTAATCCTGACGAAGGATCTCAGCCTGAAACGTCGACTGTACCTCTGCCTAGAGATGCTGCCTGGCCTGCTGCGTTCACCAGCAACTTTGATGTGTATTGCTTATAATACATTATCATGGAGTCGTTTTTTTTTATTCTATTACAACTTTAAGCAAGTCTACAGGGAGTTTGGCCTCATCACGTGGGACATCAATAGCGTAGCTCCTTAGCAGCTAGCCAGCTAGTTTAAATAACGTTAGCTATGCTGATGAATGAATGACACTTTTAAAGTCACCTCAACATGTATTTTACGGTCATTTAACCCACCATGGGCAATAGAAAAGTCACTGTTGCAAACAGTGCAGCGAGCAACACTGTCATCATTTTTGACCCCTATTAGGCAGGAGTACACTTTAGTGTAGTCTGGGGAGAAGTACATTTTATATTTTCTTTTTTTGGAACACTCTGCTATGGCGCAGCAGGACACTAAACTGAACTCATGGACAATGAAAGAGAGAGAGAGAGAGAGAGATGTCAACTGTAAAGCCCGCCCACAGAGAAAACTGGTAGGTCTACTTAGCACGAAGAAAGACCAATCCGGGTGCTCCTCTCACTCTTGCTCTTCCTCTTCCTCTCCCTCTCCCTCTCCCTCTCAAAAAAATCGATTTCTGGGATATTGTATATAATTTGCGGGCATCAGGGAGCCGCTATCAATATGCAGGAGACTTCCAGAGGTTCCAGGAGAGGTGGGATGTCTGCTGTAAGATCAGAACCAGAATCAGGTTTAATATCACCGGTGTATGTTGCGAAATTTGTTAACTTAGTGGCAGCAGTACAAGGCAATGCATGATAAATATCAAAAAAAGTAAATCAATTGCAGTAAGTACGTATATGTATATTAAATAGTTAAATTAAAAATAGTGCAAAAACAGAAATAATGCAAGTGCGGTAGTGTTCATGGGTCTAGAAATTAGATGGCAGAGGGGAAGAAGCTGTTCCTGAATCACTGAGTGTGTGCCTTCAGGCTTCTGTACCTCCTTCCTGATGGTAACAGTGAGAAAAGGGCATGCCCTGGGTGCTGGAGGTCCTTAATAATGGACGCTGCCTTTCTGAGACACCACTCCCTGAAGATGTCTTGGATACTACAGAGGGTAGTGCCCAAGATGGAGATGACTCATTTTACAACTTTCTACAGCTTCTTTCAATCCAGAGCAGTAGAACCCCCACACCACACCACCACCCCCTCCCCCATACCAGACAGTGATGCAGACTGTCAGAATGCTCTCCATGGTACACCTACAGAAGTTTTTGAGTGTTTTAGGTGACATACCAAATCTCCTCAAACTCCTAATGAAATATTGCCACTGTCTTACCTTCTTTGTAGCTGCATCGGCATGTTGGGACCAGGTTAGAGCCTCAGAGATCCTGATGCCCAGGAACTTGACGCTGCTCACTCTCTCCACTTCTGATCCCTCTGTGAAGATTGTCATGTGTTCCTTCATCTGAAAGCGGTGAATCTGTGGAATTCTCTGCCACAGGAAACAGTTGAGGCCAGTTCATTGGCTATATTTAAGAGGGAGTTAGATATGGCCCTTGTGGCTAAAGGGATCAGGGGGTATGGAGGGAAGGCTGGTACAAGGTTCTGAGTTGGATGATCAGCCATGATCATACTGAATGGCGGTGCAGGCTCGAAGGGCCGAATGGCCTACTCCTGCACCTATTTTCTATGTTTCTATGTTTCTCTCTTACCCTTCCTGAAGTCCACAATCAGCTCTTTCACCTTACTGACATTGAGTGCCAGGTTGTTGCTGTGACATTACTCAACCAGCTGGTATATCTTGCCCCTAAAATCAATCTGACCTTTCCATTTTTCTACAATCCATGTGCCTGTTTCAGAGATGTTTCAATGCCCCTAATGTATGCATATCTACCACCCCTCCCGGCAGTACACAATAAGCTCCACACACAACTAACCCTGACAAATATCCCCAAGTGTAAAAGAGGACAAATTGTGCAAATAATGAAAAAGTAAACAAATAGCACACAGAACGTGAACTGCAGAGTCCCAGAAAGTTACTGGCCCTGTTCCAGCACCCTTCTGTATATATGTCCTTGATGGCATCCAGAAAAAGTTCAGGGCATTTGTAATGCTTTGCTGGGAGCAAAGCCTCCAGACCTGCGGGAAGAATTTAAAAAGAGATAATTTTGTCTTCAGCCGTTCGATCGAGGCACACTTGCGCAGACGTGTGGACGTCAGCGAGCTAGACTGGTGGGAAGAATTTAAAAGGAGATCAGTTTTTTCTTCAGCGATTTGACTGAGGCATGACTGCGCAGGTGCGTAGACATCAGCCAGTTAGACCTGCGGAAAGAATTTAAAAAGAAGACACCTTTATAGAATGGGTGCTGGAGTAGAGGGAGTCAGAGCAAGAGGGCTTTGGCTCAACGGGGCTTCGGCGATAATGGGTCGAGGCAATGTAAGTTTCTTGTGAAGAATAGGAATAGGAAGTATGTGAATGAGGCTGGTGTTCTATACTTGGTGCCGGATGTGGGATATCCGGGAGACTCCCAGCATCCCAGACAGCCACATCTGCACCAGGTGCGTCGAGCTGCAGCTCCTGAGGGACCGGGTTGGGGATCTGGAGCTGCAGCTCAATGACCTTCGTCTGGTCAGGGAAAGAGAAGATCTATAGGCAAGTAGTCACACTGGGGCCTCGGGAGACAGATAAGTGTGTAACAGTCAGGAGAGGGAGGGGCAAGAGGCAGATACTAAAGAGTACCCCTGTGGCTGTCCCCATTAACAATAAGTACTCCTGCTTGAGTACTGCTGGGGGCACAACCTACCTGAGGGAAGCAACAGTGGCCATACCTCTGGCACAGAGTCTGGCGCTGTGGCTCAGAAGGGTAGGGAAAGGAAGAGAATGGCAGCAGTGATAGGAAACTCTATAGTTAGGGGGTCAGACAGGTGATTCTGTGGACACAGGAAAGAAACACGATGGTAGTTTGCCTCCCATGTACCAGGGTCCAGGATGTTTCTGATAATGTCCACAATATCCTGAAGTGGGAAGGTGAACAGCCAGAGGTCGTGGTACATATTGGTACTGACGACGTAGGTAGGAAAAGGGAGGAGTTCCTGAAAGCAGACTACAGGGAGTTAGAAAAGAAGCTGAGAAGCAGGACCACAAAGGTAGTAATCTCGGGATTACTGCCTGTGTCACGTGACAGTGAGTATAGGAATAGAATGAGGTGGAGGATAAATGTGTGACTGAGGGATTGGAACAGAGGGCAGGGATTCAGATTTCTGGATCATTGGGACCTTTTTTGGGGCAGGAGTGACCTGTACAAAAAGGACGGGTTGCACTTGAATCCAAGGGGGACCAATATCCTGGCAGGGAGGTTTGCTAAGGCTTTTGGGGAGAGTTTAAACTAGAATTGCTGGGGGGTGGGAACCAAACTGAAGAGACAGAGGAAGGGGCGTTTGGCTCACAAATAGAGAAAGCTTGTAGGCAGTGTGAGAAGGAGGATAGGCAGGTTATAGAGAGAGAATACGTTCAGACTGATGGTTTGAGATGTGTCTATTTTAATGCAAGGAGTATCATGAACAAAGCGGATGAGTTTAGAGGGTGAGTTGGTACTAGAATCTAAGAAGTTGTGACCATTATAGAGACTTGGATGGCTTAGGGGCAGGAATGGCTACTTAGAGTGCCAGACTTTAGATCTTTCAGAAAGGACAGGAAGGGAGGCAAAAGAGGTGGGGTGTGGCACTGTTGATCAGAGATAGTGTCACGGCTGCAGAAAAGGAGGAAGTCATGGAGGGATTGTTCTACTGAGTCTCTGTGGGTGGAAGTTAGAAACAGGAAGGGGTCAATAACTCTACTGGGTGTTTTTTATAGACCACCCAACAGTAACAGGGACATCGAGGAGCAGATAGAGAGAAAGATTCTGGAACGGTGGAATAATAACAGGGTTGTTGTGATGGGAGATTTTAATTTCCCCAATATTAGAAACATAGAAAACATACAGCACAATACAGGCCCTTCGGCCCACAAAGCTGTGCCGAACATGTTCCTACTTTAGAATTATCTAGGCTTTACCCATAGCCCTCTATTTTTCTAAGCTCCATGTACCTATCCAAAAGTCTCTTAAAAGACCCTATCGTATCCGCCTCCACCACCGTTGCCAGCAGCCCATTCCACACACTCACCACTCTCTGCGTGAAAAACTTACCCCCGACATCTCCTCTGTACCTACTTCCAAGCAGCTTAAAACTGTGCCCTCTCGCGCCAGCCATTTCAGCCCTGGGGAGAAGCCTCTGACTATCCACATGATTAATGCCTCTCATCATCTTATACACCTCTATCAGGTCACCTCTCATCCTCCGTCACTCCAAGAAGAAAAGGCCAAGTTCACTCAAGCTATTCTCATAAGTTATGCTCCCCAATCCAGGCAACCTCTCCTCTGCACCCTTTCTATTGTTTCCATGACCTTCCTATAGTGAGGCGACCAAAATTGAGCACAGTACTCCAAGTGGGGTCTGACCAGGGTCCTATATAGCTGCAACATTACCTCTCGGCGCTTCAACCCAATCCCACGATTGGTGAAGGTCAATGTACCGTATGCCTTCTTAACCACAGAGTCAACCTGCACAGCAGCTTTGAGTATCCTATGGACTCAGACCCTAAGCTTCACACTGCCAAGAGTCTTACCATTAATAATATATTCTGCCATTAAAATTGATTGGCATCTCCCTTGAGCAAGGGGTTTAGATGGGGTGGAGTTTGATAGGTGTGCTCAGGAAGGTTTCCTGACACAATATGTAGAAAAGCCTACAAGAGGAGAGGCTGTACTTGATCTGGTATTGGGAAGTGAACCTGGTCAGGTGTCAGATCTCTCAGTGGGAGAGCATTTTGGAGATAGTGATCTATAGAAAAGGGCTTTGGCAATTATAGGAATGACTTACAGCAGACTGAAAAGCTTGAGCATATAGACATTAAGAAAGAGGATATGCTGGAGATTTTGGAAAGCATCAAGTTGGATAAGTCACTGGGACCAGATGAGATATACCCCAGGCTACTGTGGAGGCAAGGGAGGAGATTTCTGAGCCTCTGGCGATGATCTTTGCATCATCAATGGGGATGGGAGAGGTTCCGGAGGATTGGAGGGTTGCGGATGTTGTTCCCTTATTCAAGACAGGGAGTAGGGATAGCCCAGGAAATTACAAACCAGTGAGTCTTACCTCAGTGGTTGGTAAGTTACAAACATAGAAACATAGAAAACCTACAGCACAATACAGGCCCTTCGGCCAACAATGCTGTGCCAAACATGTACTTACTTTAGACATTACCTAGGCTACCCATAGCCCTCTATTTTTCTAAGTTCCATGTACCTATCCAGGAGTCTCTTAAAAGACCTTATCGTATCTGCCTCCACCACCATCACCAGCAGTCCATTCCACATACTCACCACTCTGTATCTTCATCAATGTGTTTAATCACATCCTCAAAAAATTCAATCAGGCTGGTAAGGCACGATCTACCTTTGACAAAGCCATGCTGATTATTCCTAATTATATTATGCCTCTCCAAATTGACCCCTTCCTGTTTCTAACTTCCACCCACAGAGACTCCGTAGACAATCCCTCTATGACTTCCTCCTTTTCTGCAGCCGTGACACTATCTCTGATCAGCAGTGTCACGCCCCACCTCTTTTGCCTCCCTCCCTGCCATTTCTGAAACATCTAAAGCCCGGCGCTCTAAGTAGTCGTTCCTGCCACGAGCCATCCAAGTCTCTGTAATGGCCACAACATCATAGCTCCAAGTACTGATTCACGCTCCAAGCTCATCCGCTTTGTTCATGATATTCCTTGCATTAAGACAGACACATCTCAATCCATCAGTCTGAGTGCATCCCTTCTCGATCACCTGCCTATCCTTCCTTTCATACTCTCTACAAACTCTCTCGATTTGTGAGCCAACTGCCCCTTCCTGCATCTCCAGTTTGGAGAAGATCCTGAGAGGCAGGATTTATGAACATTTGGAGAGGCATAATATGATTAGGAATAGTCAGCATGGCTTTGTCAAAGGCAGGTCGTGCCTTACAAGCCTGATTGAATTTTTTGAGGATGTGACTAAACACATTGGTGAAGGTAGAGCAGTAGATGTAGTGTATATGGAGGCATTTGACAAGGTACCCTATGCAAGGCTTATTGAGAGAGTAAGGAGGCATGGGATCCAAGGGGACATTGCTTTGTGGATCCAGAACTAGCTTGCCCACAGAAGGCAAAGAGTGGTTGTAGATGGGTCTTAGTCTGCATGGAGGTCAGTGACCAGTGGTGTGCCTCAGGGATCTGTTCTGGGACCCCTACTCTTCGTGATTTTTATAAATGACCTGGATGAGGAAGTGAAGGGGTGGGTTAGTAAATTTGCTGATGACACAAAGGTTGGGGGTGTTGTGGATAGTGTGGAGGGCTGTCAGAGGTTACAGCGGGACATTGATAGGATGCAAAACTGGGCTGAGAAGTGGCAGGTGGAGTTCAACCCAGATAAGTGTGAGGTGGTTCATTTCGGTAGGTCAAATATGATGGCAGAATATAGTATTAATGGTAAGACTCTTGGCAGTGTGGAGGATCAGAGGAATCTTGGGGTCTGAGTCTATAAGACACTCAAAGCTGCTGCTCGGGTTGACTGTGTGGTTAAGAAGGCATACAGAGTATTGGGCTTCATCAACCATGGGATTGAGTTTAAGAGCTGAGAGGTAATGTTTTTGAGGAAAGCACACAGAGAATGCAGAGGGGGATAACAAAGTCGAGGAAGGTGTACCAGGTTGAGACAACAGAGACTTATGGAGAAGAGGAGTTCGGTGAGTAACAAAACGGATGAGTTCACGGCGCTAGCCAGGCATCAGAGAACATTTCAGGAGTGCAGTGTTATGTGTTTCACTGGAACGGGGCTGCACGAGGACATACCCGATCAAAACTTCTCCATGGACGGCTTCCAGACCGTTCCGGCTGACCAGAAGTGCACTGAGAGCGGTAAGCGTAAAGGGTGCTTACTGTTCTGGTTAACAACAGATGGTGCAAGCCGGGTCATATTACGATCGAGGAACGTGTTTGTAGACCGGATATTGAACTTTTTACTGTTGGACTTCGGCCACATTCCACCGAGATTCAACACTGGGTGGCACAGGAGGTCGTTCGTGCCTGTGGCCATCGAACTTGCAGCTCCTCCCGTGGAGGGTCAGACACCCTGAGCCAATAGACTGGTCCTGGACTTTTTTCCATCTGGGATAGTTTGCATTTTGTTGTTTGATTGTTTGTGGTTTTTGTATTGCTATATTTATGCTCTATTCTTGGTTGATGCGGCTGTAACGAAACCCAATTTCCCTCGGGAGCAATAAAGTATATCTATCTATCTATCTATATAGGACCCTGGTCAGGCCCCACTTGGAGTACTGTGCTCAGTTCCGTTCAGCTCATTACAGAAAGGATGTGGAAGCTATAGAAAGGGTTACAGAAGAGATTTACAAGTATGTTGCCTGGATTGGGGAGCATGCCTTATGAGAATCGATTGAGTGAACTTGGCCTTTTCTTCTTGGCGCGACGGAAGATGAGAGGTGACCTGATTGAGGTGTATATGATGATGAGGGGCATTGATTGTGTGGATAGTCAGAGGCTTTTTCCCAGAGCTGAAATGGCTAACATGAGAGGGCACAGGTTTAATGTGCTTGGAAGTAGGTACAGAGGAGATGTCAGGGGTAATTTTTTTACGCAGAGAGTGGTGAGTGTGTGGAATGGGCTGCCGGTGACAATGGTGGAGGCGAATACAACAGGGTCTTTTAAGAGACTCCTGGATAGGTACATGGAGCTTACTAAAACAGAGGGCTATGAGTAACCCTGGATAATTTCTAAAGTGAGTACATGTTTGGCACAGCATTGTGGGCCGAAGGGCCTGTATTGTGCTGTAGGTTTTCTACGTTTCTATGACTAGAAATGGCAATCTCGGACAACCAATCACCGTGAAGCCCATTGGCAAAATTGAAAGTCAGCATATGCATAATCTTACTTCTCATCTCTCAATTTCTCACTTCAACCCCACCCACCCACTTTCCTCCTCACCTGGTCTCACCTATCACCTTCCCCTCGCCCCACCTTCTTGTTCCTGCTTTTCTCTCCTTCCTTTCCAGTCCTGATGAAGAGTCTCAGCCTGAAATGTCGGCTGTTTATTACCCTCCATGAATGCTGCCTGGTCTGCCGAGTTCCTCCAGCATTTTGTGTGTGTTGCTCTGGATTTAAACATATGCTGGTCTCCCACTCTTGATGTTGTTGCAGGAGTGATCTCTCCTTCCCTCACTAGTGAGAGAGAGCCTGTCTGAGATACTGAATTGTTGGGACAGACTGTGGAGTTTTGATGGATTCTAGATCAAGGTCTCTTTGGGAGCTTTTCTGTTGCTTGCGTGGTGGGGGGAGGAGGTCGGTGCTTATGCTGGTGTAAGGGGGGAAGGTCAATGCTTTTGCTAATGCTCATGTGTGGGAGGGGGTAGGGGAGGTTTTGGAGTTCTGATGTTTCTGTTATTCATTCTTTGTTTCGTGGATGTCTGCGGAGAGAAAGAATTTCAGGTTGTATATTGTGTTAGAGTGACTTTTGGGTCATATACATTTAAGAATTAATTTTGGCTACCAGTCTTCACATCTGAAAATGCATTGTGGATATAATTTGGAGTGCAGTTCTGAACAAGGGGTTCCTAAAAGCTGTGAATCCCTGACCAGACAATGCTGATTAAAATTCATTTGGATGGCTGTGGTGTGGATGTAAATCAGGAAGTGTGAAATTTCTGTGTAGTTTCAAAGAAAGCATTGTAAATCTGCAATTATCTTTTGATGTTTGGCACATAAAATATCGAGTCCCCTGTTGGGCCAGCAGACCTTTCAACCAGAAGCCTCTCCATATGTTGAAAGGCATAGACAGAGTGGATGTGGCAAAGTTGTTTCCCATGGTGGGGGAATCTAGTACGAGAGGGCATGACTTAAGGATTGAGGGGCACCCATTCAGAACAGAGATGCAAAGAAATTTTTTTAGCCAGAGGATGGTGAATCTGTGGAATTTGTCGCCACGGGCAGCAGTGGAGGCCAAGTCATTGTGTGTATTTAAGGCAGAGATTGATAGGCATCTGAGTAGCCAGGGCAGCAAAGGTTATGGTGAGAAGGCAGGGGAGTGGGACTAAATGGGAGAATGGATCTGCTCATGATAAAATGGCGGAGCAGACTCGATGGGCCAAATGGCCAACTTCTGCTCCTTTGTCTTATGGTCTTATGATGCCTGCAGTACCTTGCTTTGTTGAATAAAGAAACTGCTTTGTATCTACCAGTAATTTTCTCCAACAATTTCATTCATGCAACCACATACTGTACGTATTCTCTGATATTAAATTGAAGCATTGAACCACTGATATGAACTTGATGAAGGTGAAAATGCAATTGCATCACGTGATTCAACTGAATCATTCTGCACGTAAGTTGATATCGAAGACAGCAGACATTCTCATGCTGGTGCATGAAGGACAATTCAGACCTCATTCTATATCACCGCATGGTAGCACAGCGGGGCACAATTACAACTCGCGGAAAAAGAGTTCATTTGTTAATCCTGGCGTCCCCGTACGTCCTCCCCGAGGAATGCATGGGTTTTCTCCAGGTGCTCCAGTTTCTTCCCACAGTCCAAAGGTGTATTGGTCAGTCAGTTAACTGGTCATTATATACCGTTCCATGACTAGGCTAGGGTTAAATCAGAGGTTGCTGGTCCGCTGGTCCGCGTGGCTCGAAGGACTGGGAGGGCTTGTTCCAGACTGTATGTCAGTAAATAAATAATCCTGTTTCAGTCGCCTGTACCTCCTCCCTGATGATAGTAACGAGAAGAGAGCAGCGTAGTGTAGCAGTTAATGCATCACTTTACAAGGCCAGTGATTGTGATCAGGGTTCTGTTCCTGCCACTGTCTGCAAGGAGTTTGTATGTACACCTGAAGAAGCATGCTTGTATATTCTCCCCATGACTTTGTGGGTTTCCTCAAGGTGCTCCGGTTTCAAAGTTCAAAGTAAATTTATTATCAAAGTACATATATTTCACATGTACAATCCAGAGATTCACTTTCTTGCGGGCATACTCAGTAAATCCAAGAACCATAATAGAATCAATGAAAGATTCCCTCTAATCCAAGCAGCATCCTGGTAAACCTCTTCTGCACCCTCTTTAAAGTCTTAACATCATTTCTATAATGGAGTGACCAGAACTAGATGCAATACTCCAGATGCGGCCTAACCAGAGTTTTATAAAGCTGCAACATAACTTCCTGACTCTTGAACTCAATGCCTCAAAGAATAAAGGCAAGCCTGCCAAATGCCTTCTTAACCACCCTATCAACCTGTGGAGCTATTTTCAGAGAGCTATGAACTTGGACACCAAGATCTCTCAGCTCATCAACATCGTTAAGGGTCTTCCTGTACGCTTTTGATTACATTTCATGCATACTTATTTTAATCTACACTGTGAGGGAGGAACTGTGGCAATCCTTTAGAGAAAGTTTGTTTAAAATTATTGTGAATCTACTCCCTCTAGTGGTCAGATGATCACACAATAAAGTGGCTTCGTCTATGTTAAAGTTTGTAGGTAAAACTGCAGGGACCTATGGATCCATACTACTGTTCCCTCTATGCTCCATGGGTGTGTGGCAGCGCAGTGACTGAAATGCCCCCACACACATAGCCTTTGTTGCCATGCAGCTGGAATATTATTTATATAGTATTAATATAATTTTAAAATTATGTTAACATAATTTTGAAATCTATTTTAATTTAATTGTGAAGTACCCTGTAATTAATTACATGTTAATGAATATAATCCATGAATTTTCTAATGATACAATCAGCAACGGCTGTCTGACGATTTTGTTCAAAACTGTCTTTAATGATGTTTTAGATGATCTGGCAGACCTGGAAGATTCCTTCAAAAAAGCTGTTGAAGCACTTGAAGCACTGCAGTACACAAAAGCAAAATTTACAAAATTACTCTCATAGTATATTGGTGATACTGTTTATTGAATTAGAATCAGGACCAGAATCAAGTCTATTATCATCGGCATATGCTGTGCATTTGTTTACTTAGCAGCAGGAGTACAATGCAATGCATGATAAATTTAGAAAATAAGTGAATAAATAGATAAATAAAGTACATATATATATATATATATAAAATAGTTAAATTAAAAATAGTAGTGCAAAAGCAGAAATAATAAAAAAGTAGTGAGGTGGTGTTCAATGTCCATTCAGAAATCTGATTGCAGAGGGGGCGAAGCTGATACTGAATTGTGAGTGTAATTTTTTCTTCAAACTTCTGTACCTCCTTCCTGACAGTAACACTGAGAAGAGGGATACTACGGAAGATAGTACCCAAGATAGGGCAGACAAATTTACAACTTTCTGTACCTCCTTCCTGATGGTAACGCTGGCTAGTACCCAAGGTAGAACTGACAAACTTTACAACTTTCTGTAACTCCTCTCCCCCATACCAGACGGTGACGCAGACTGTTAGAATGCTCTGTAAGGAGCATCTGCAGAAGTTTTCAAGTGTTTTAAGTGACAAACCAAATCTCCCCAAACCCCTAATGAAATATAGCTGCTGTCTTGCCTTCTTAATAGCTACATCGACATGTTGGGATCAAGTTAGATCCTCAGAGAGATTGATACCCAGGAACATGAACTTGCTCACCCTCTCATTCCTGTACACCCTCTTGTCTCCATCTGAGATTCTGCCAACAATGGTTATCATCAACAAATTTATAGATGGCATTTCAGTTATGCCTAGGCACACAGTCATGGGTATAGAGAGAGTAGGGCAGTGGGCCAAGCACACACCCCTGAGGTGCACCAGTGTTGATTGTCAGCGAGGAGGAGATGTTATCACCAATCCGCACAGATTGTGGTCTTCCTGTTAGTAAGTCAAAGTTCCAATTGCAGAGGGAGGGACAGAGGCCCAGCTTCTGTAGTTTTTCAATCAGGACTGTAGAATTGATGATGTTGAATGCTTAGTTGTAGTGAATAAACAGCAACCTGACATAGGTGTTTGTATTGTCCAGGTGACCTAAGGCCACATGAAGAGTTGTTGAGATTGTGTCTGCCGTGGACCTATTGTTGTCATAGGCAAATTGCAGTGGGTACAGGTCCTTGTTGATGCAGAAGTTCTTTGTAGCCATGACCAACCTCTCAAAGCATTTCCTCACCATAGATGTGAGTGCTACTGGGCGATAATCATTAAGGTAGCTCACACTACTCTTCTTGGGCACCGTTATAATTGTTGCCCTTTTGAAGCTGGTGGGAACTTCTGACTGCTGCAGTGAGAGATTAAAAATGTTTTTGAATACAACTGCTAGTTGGTTGGCACAAGTTTTCAGAGCCTTACTAGGTACTCCAACAGGGCCTACCGCCTTGCGAGGGCTCACCCTCCTGAAAGGCAGCCTGACATCGGCCTCCGATACCGAGATCACAGGGTCACCAGGTGCAGCAGGGATCTTCACAGCTGTAGTTATACTCTCTTTTTCAAAATGGGCATAGAAGGCTTTGGGCTCACTCTCTCATTTTAACAAAGTGAAATATCTGCTTGTATCTATAAATTCTGACGTTAATACTGCCTCTATTGTTCAATTCATTCAACGTGTGTGTAATCACTTGGATAATAGATTTCCTGATGAAGAGTTAGGAGAATGACAAGCTTTTGACCCCGCTGCTACTGCAAATGCAACCCATTTTAAATGTGGAAAAGAGAATGTTGTATGACTGACAAAAATTACTCAGCTACTATTACAAACTATAAAGAAAGTATTGCCTCAAAAATATCACAGCTAAACTGTGATTTCAAATTTGACGTTTCTAAGAAAGTTAAGACTGGTTGAATTAAGATGTACAGGGGTTCCCAACCTGGGACCCACAGACCCTTGCCTGTTGGTCCCCGGTGTAAAAAAGGTCGGGAGCCCCTGTGAGATGATATGTTGAACTACGTGCTTAGAAATGAAGAATTGGAAGAAGCGTCAATTCTTGTTAACATTGTTGGAACACTTCAATCTTCTAGTGCTGATTGTGAACGTGGATTCAGTCTTATGAATTCAGTCAAATGTAAATCGAGAAACAGACTAGAAGTGGAACGATTAGACGATCTAATGAGAATTAAGATTTATCTTTCATCTGGTTATGAAATTAACCTGGACAGTGTTTACAGACGATGGATTTGTAATAAAGACAGATGAGAAAAAGTTTATGAAACGTAAAAGATTTCTTTTGTTGTACTGAATTTCATTATACCCTTCAATTAATAAATAAAATCAAAAGTATGTGATTTTTTAATTTTCATTCTAAATATTCATAGTATGCATATTACTAAAAAAAATTTAAAGTGTTGATGAAGGCCAACATACCAATTGCTTTCTTTCCCATCCTCTCCACCTGTGGCAACACTTGCAGCAAGCTGTGCATGTCTCTTTGTTCCACACCAGTCTAATCATTCACTGTACGAGTCTACCTTGGTTTGACTTTCCAATTACAATACCTCACACTTGCCTGGATAGAAAGCCATTGCCCATCCTTGACCCACTTACCCAGCTGATCAAGGTTTCCCTGTAGTCTGGGATCACTTTCTTCACTCTCTGTGCCACCACCTATTTTAGTATCATCTTCAACCTTAGTTTGTACATTCACACCCTAATTGTTTATGTAAATAGCAAAGAGCAAAGGCCCCAGCATGGGATGCCACTTTCTGCAGACAACAAAGATTTAATTTGCTGGTATCGGCTCTCAATAAGCTACGTGGACATGTCCTATCTGATGTATTCCATATTTTCTAAAGATTCCCTCCCAACCCCCACACAGGTTTTCCCTGCTGAAAATTCCCTCATATTCTGATAAAGAAAATCCCAGCACTAACATATTAACTGTTTCTCCTTCTACAGATGCTGCCTGACCTGTTGAGAAATGAGCTGGAATGCCTGCTCTGTTCCTTTTCCTGCAGGTGCAACTTATTCTGCAGAATCTTTACCAGCATTTTCTGTTCTTATTTTAAATTTCCAGTATCTGCAGCAATTTTTTAAAAAAAATTACTTTCGAGGCTATGCAGCTTACATACAACTATCTGCCAGACCACAGCATGAGTTATCATCACTATGTGCCATGTCAAATGACATGGGTGATCATGGTCTATAGGTGACCATGATAGTTCTTGGCAAACTTTTCTACGCAAGTAGCTTGCCATTGCCTTCTTCTGGGTGGTGTCTTTACAAGACGGGTGACCCCAGCCATTATCGAGACTAATGTGGTAAACTATCACTACAAAGAATGAAGAGGCAAGTGAAGACAAATCGAACTCAAGAGATGTACCCTTCTGGTTTGTTGCAAAATTGGCGCGTGGAGTTGGAGCAGTCCTGGTTGGAGTGAACGTCTCAGAGAGGAGAGGATAAGGCAGAAGAGTTCTGATGCCCGTCCAAATGACCTGGGTGCAAGGGTAGATCATTTTAAGCACCAAGCCAATTTGGAGAGGTTGAGAATGGTTTCTACAGCAGCGGAATCTAGGCCCGGAATGATTTGCCACGGCAGAGCTCGGGTCCTAATGTGAGGTACAATCTGCTGTTCGGACAGTTTAAACGTCGGCCCAGATAGACTGGGTCTCCTTTCTCCACAATGTTAAGGCTGTGAGGCTGCTGCTGGCAGCTATGCTTAGTGTCTGTGAACTTTGTGGTGATTTATCCTGCTAATATGATGAACTGATACCGAGGAGTTGGGCCAACTCCAGGGATTTGGATCTAAGGGCTCAGTTTGGTTTGGAATGCTGTTGCTTTTGCTCGCTTCTAGTGTTTGCATGTTTATTTTCATGTTTTTTTCTCTTTCTCTGTGTGCATTGGGAGTCGGTCTTTATTTTCTCAATTGGGTTCTTTCAGGTTTTTTTGCTTTGCGGCTGCCTGTATGCAAACAAATCTCAAACTTGCATAATTTATATATTCATTGATTATAAATGTACTTTGGATCTTCTGAATCTTCAGCGACTGTCTGCCTGGCACCAGTGGTCACATAACCTTGCCCAAGGGTGACCTGCAGGCTGGTGGAGGGAAGGAGCACCTTACATCTCCACCCCACCACACAAACTGCATGAGCAGGATGTACAGTTCTGATCAATACACTACAGGGTAGATTGTGCTTAAGAGGAATTAAAGGGGATTGGTGAGAATGTTACCAGGTTTGGAAATATTTAATAGTAGTTCAATCACTCAAGTCAAGCATGATATTCTCCTGAGGGGTTGTTGTCTATTGGTGGGTCCTCAGGTGGCTGTAGATACCCACCAGGATTGACATAACCAGGATGTTAGGGTGGATTTCCTTAATGGAGAATGCCCGTGTGTGACTTTGTTGTACACGAAGTGCCGAAGCCACCATGCGGTCCCTGAAAGATGGGGGTCAGGGTTCAGTGGCGGGAAACGCAAGACAACAGGGGACCCTTCTCTGCTGCAGCTTGCCTCCACCTTCACTGCTGTTGTGGTGTGTTATCGTCATCCAGAAACTACACAAGTCTTGATTGAATTGTTCTCTGTCACCTTACCACCACCGGTGACCCTAACATGCAGACTCTCGGGATCTCAGAAATTCGCAAGCCTCTCCACCACAACAAGATGACGATCTTCGGAGACAATTGGGACTATTAGAAAAATAGAGCATGCTATTTTTTTGGGAACGTATTTGTCTGATCTCTATAACTGTAAAGTTCTGAGGTGCTGTGGACAAACAAAATAGTGAGAACCTCCTTCCCTTAGTGGACAGGTCAATTTGACATCATTGGCTGAAGAATTAGAGAGGAAATGAGAGAAACTTTTCTCAGGCAGAGAGTATTGGGGGTCTGATGCTCACTGCCTGAAGCAATGAGAAAAACAAGAACTCTCATCACTCTGAAACATTACTTGGATGTGAACTTGAGGCACCATAGTTTGTACGTTCTCCCCGTGACCACATGGGATCCTCCGAGCACTCCAGTTCCCTTCATTCCAAAGAGACACACAGTACAGGTAAGGGGCAGTAAGATGTGGGCAGGCTATGTTGGCACCGGAAGCATGGCGACACTTTGTAGACCGCACAGGTAAGGGGCAGTAAGATGTGGGCAGGCTATGTTGGCACCGGAAGCATGGCAACACTTTGTAGACAGTACAGGTAAGGGGCAGTAAGTTGTGGGCAGGCTATGTTGGCACTGGAAGCACGGCGACACTTTGTAGACAGTCCCTAGCACTTCCTCAGACTGTCTTGGTCATTGACACAAACGAAGCATTTTCCTACGTTTTGATGCTTTGATGTGCATGTGACAAATAAAGCTGATTTTAACTTTTAATCAGCAGGGCTACAGAGCAAACACTGGAGGGCAGATTAGGCTGAGTAGTTTTGCTTTTTGGCCAGTGCAGTTTCAAGAAGCCAGATAGAATTTTTCTTGCATCCTTTACAACGTTGCCTCTGTTCCCTCTAATTATTTTTATAGCTGTGCGGACCAACCATTGCTCCTAGCAGGAAATTTTTACACACACTGAAAACTGTGTGGCACTTTCAATGTTTCTTTTTTGTAATCAAACAAATACAAACCAAAATGCACAACACAAGTAAACAATGTCAGGCAGACAAAACAACTGACAGGCTCAATGGAAAAAGTAAAATGTTTTGACGAGGCAGATCGGCATTCAGCATATTGGTGATTTATTAACAATGAGTTACCAACTTCCATTCTATGTTTTTTGTTACAATTTGTAACAGTGCTGTAACTTGAAACAGTGACAATGGAAATACATAGAAGCTTTAAAATGTTTCAAAGAAAATATTTATTATTTAGAAAATTTATAGATCAGATTATATTAACACACTTAATTACAGGGCATTTCATAATTATATTAACATAGATTTCAAAATTATATTAGTATCATTTCAAAATAGTATTATTATATAAAAGGAAATTTCAGGTATGTGGCAACAAAGGCTATGTGTGTGGGAGCATTTCAGTTACTGCGTGGCCACAAAAACCTTGCAGGTTAGAGGGAACAATGGTCCTTGACAATGTTCTCACATAGGGCCTTGGGATCTTTGTTGTATTAAAGGCCCAGATAAGGGGAGAGTTATCATGGACATACAGTATATACAGAAAGCTGTATAATAAGAACATATATACAGGAAAGGGCCAGCAACATCATAAAGGATCCCACCCACCTGCTCATGGACTGTTTGTCCTACTCCCATCACACGCTAGGACCACCAGACTCAAAAATAGTTACTTTCCTTAAGCAGTAAGGCTGATCAACATCTCACCCAAGAACTCATCCCTCTACACTCCCCGCCCCCACCACTACTTTATCATTTCCTGTCAGAGTCTTCTTCCGTACAGATACTTCTGAGCCTAGTGTCACTCCATGTGTTTTACTTCTGTTGCATCGGATCCAGAGAAACAATTATTTCGTACTCCTTTACACTTGTGTATTGGAAATGACATTGAGTAATCTTGAATGTTGACACAGCAGTCTGAAATTCCGCACTGTCTCTTCAGCAAGCTGACTGAGCTAAGACAGCAGGTGCCCTCAGTTCAGTCCTTGCACTCAAATGGCAGCAAGGCTAAATACCAGGTACTCAGTCAGACAGAGTGGCACTTTCACTCTGCAGTGTCCCAGAGAGAGATGGAGATGTGGGTGTGAGGAAATATTCTGGGCTTATGTGAATATAGCCAATATTGAAGAACCACTCTTCAGTTCTTAATGTAAATTGTAAATTGCGAGCAGTGACCAGTTTGAAGTCAAAAAGACATCTTTGCAAATAAACAATACTGTCTGCAGAGCACCATTTGGCCTGCCTTGGGCAGGTGACTGCCAAGGGATATGGTTAGCAAAGTGATCATTCTTGTATGCAATTGGGTGATGTTAACAGGCCAGCATCAACATGTTATTTGCACTGTTGTGACCGGAGTTCAAGCTGGCAGACCAGACTGATGTTGACACTTAGCATATCAAACATGGTCACAGGTATCGTTGGAATCAATCGTTGGTTTATTTGTGTACTCATTGTCAGCCCTGACAACATTACTTTTGGGTGTCTGAGATCTCTGTCCCCAGAAGCAGAAATGAATTACTTTGTCCTAGCATAGGTATTTCAATATTCAGAGGTGTCTCCCACCGTAGATGTGTAAATCAAAGGAAGGATGTCAACCCAAAATATTGAAGTAAACAGTATCATTGCATTGAATCACCTGCTGTTAGCTTTCAATTTAAGGGAATAAAAATGTGACGTATTTTGAGTTTGTAAGACTCAACCTAATTGTGTGGCCTAATTTGGAGTGATCTTTTGTGAGGCTTAATTTGGAGTATTATGTGCTTCTTTGGTCACCTACCTAAGAATGAAAGAGTGCGGAGAAAATTGACAAGGATGTTGCTGGGACGGGAGGGTCTGGGTTATAGGGAAAGATTGAATAGGTTCAGACTTTATTCCCTGGAGTGTAGGAGATTAAGGGGAAGTTTGATAGAGGTATACAAAATTATGAGGGGTATAGTTAGGGTAAATGGAAGCAGACATTTTCCACTGAGATTGGGGAAGACTACGACTAGAACTTATGGGTTAAGGGTAAAAGGTGAAATGTTTAAGGGGAACATGAGGCAGAAGTTCTTCACTCAGAGGGCGGTGAGAGTGTGGAACGAGCTGCCATTGCAAATGGTAGATACGGGGTCGACTTCAACATTTAAGAGAAGTTTGGATAGTTACGTGGATGGGAGTGGTATGGAGGGCTATGGTCCAGGTGCAGGTCAATGGGACTAGGCAGATTAATGGTTCAGGCTGGACCAGATGGGCTGAAGGGCCTGTTCGTGTTCTATGACCACTCTATGTGTCTCCAGAAGACCGCCTGCTTGTTGTGCTGAATAAAGACTTCTAAATCGCCAGCTTCAGAGTCTCTCTGGTGACCATTCACAGTCACAACAGTGGGAATTTGGCAAGGATGGTAAAAAAAAACATGGTGCAAATCAAGTGGAGCTCTGTACTTACCTAAAATGGGAGTAGGAATTCTTCAAAGAGTCTGGAGTCGAGGCCTGGAGTTCGAGGTCCTCACCTAGGGTCCTTATTCATCGAAATTAGTGAGTCCTGGGGTCCATACAGAAGATCAAAGCCGGAAGGTCAGTCAGAAGTTGAGGTCTGATGACCAGAGCCCTGAATCCATGGTTCCACTGGAGGCTGGAAATGGGCTGTCCTAGGGTTAGAGGACTGTGTATGTGCATGGGTGGGAGGGAGGAACGGGGCCTGTTTGCTGACTTTCTGTTGCTGAACATTGTGGTCATGCTCGGTTGGTGCTGGAATGTGTGGCAACACTTGTGGGCTGCCCCCAGCATACCTTTAGTCTGCGCTGGTTGTTAACACTAATGACACATTTCACTACATGTTTCAACATACACAAATCTGAATTGAAATCTGGATATGCATCTGAACCTGAACCTGAATCTGAATCTGAATCTGAATCCAAAACTGTATCTGAAACTGAATCTGAATTAGAGTCAGAAGCTGAACATGAATCTGAAACTGAACCTGAACCACAATCTGAATCTCACATTGAACCTGAACCTGAATCTGCACCTGAATCAGAATCAGAATCTGAATCTGAATCTGAATGTGAATTGGAATCTGAATCCACCCCAGTAAGTAGAGAAGACCTTGCTTTAGCAGCTTAACTGAAGCACAGTGCTGTATGCTCTCAGTACAGACCATGTAGATTGATGTGTTTAAATCTATGAGAGATTAACTTTCCCTGCCCTTTCCGGGAGTCCTTGGGTTAATGAGGCTTCTGCCACAGCCAGCCAGTAAGGCAGCTTCACTGAACATCATCCATTTTCTGGGACAGCTGTTGTCAGTTAAAGATGTTCTGCTGTGAGGGACTGGCGGTGTGTTTGATACAGGGCATCAATTAAGAAGCCGTCATTAGACTATAGGGTCATAAGACACAGGAGCAGAATTAGGCCATTCAACTCATCGAGTCTGCTCCACCATTCCAGCATGGCTTTTTTATTAACCCTCTCCTGCCTTCTCCCTGTAATCTTTGACACCCTGACCAATAAAGAACCTATCAACTTCTGTTTTAAATATACCCAATAACTAGGCCTCTACAGCCATCTCTGGCAATAAATTCCACAGATTCACCACCCTCTACTTAAAGAAATTCCTCCTCATCTCCATTCTAAAGGGGAGGTCCTTCATTTCTGAGGCTGAACAACACCAAGGCCTGACCAGAGATAAGAAAGCCAACTGTTACCGAGCATTCATATACAATTACTTTGCTTGGATTTCTTGCAATATAAAAGTACAATTATCTACTTTTGTTTGATTCTTTCACCAAGAGCTTGTCCTGATCCAACCATGTAGACATTATAGCAAATAAAACACACCAATGCTTCTACTTCCTCGAGAGGGTAATGAAATTCAACATGTTTCCTTTAACATTCACCAATTTTTACCCTGATGAAGGGTCTTGGTCTGAAATGGCAATTGTTTAGTCCTCTCTATAGATGGTGTCTGACCTGCTGAGTTCCCCCAGCATTTTGTGTATGATGCTCTGGATTTCCAGCATCTGCAGAACCCCTTGTGTCTACCAGCTTTCATCAGTGCACATTGAACGAACCCTGTATGGGTGCATATGGCAACTGCTCTGCAGGACAACACAAGAAATTGCAGAAGTCACAGACACGGTTCAGCACATCACAGAAACCAGCCTCTCCTGCATGAGCTCTGTCTACACCTCTCACTGCCCCAATAAAGCAGTCAATATAATCAAAAACCCCACCCACCCCAGACATTCTCTCTCTTTCCCTTCCCGTCAGAAGATACACCTACCACCAGTCTCAAGAACAGCCTCTAACCCGCTGTTATAAGACTATTGAAAGGATCTCTTGTATGAGTGGCACAGTGGTGTAGCAGATAGCTCAACACTTCACAGTAACCAGTTATAAGATCAAGATTCAATTCCCCCTCTGTCTGTAAGGCATTTGTACATTCTCATGAGTTCCCTCTGGATACTCCAGTTTCTGCCCACGTTCCAAAGAGCTGTGGGTTAGGATTAGTGGGCTTTGAACACGCCACATTGGCACCAGAAGCTTAGCGACACTTGCCCAACAGAACCTTCGCTGATTTGATTTTGATACAAACGACACATTTCACTGTTTGTTTCCATGTACATGTGATGAGTAAATCTAATCTTTATCTTTAATCTCATAAGATGGGCTCTTGGCCTCACTGTCCACCTCGTCATAACCTTGCACATTATTGTCTGCCTGTACTGCACTTTCTCTGTAATTGTAACACTTCTGCATTCTGTTATTGTTCTCTTCTGCGCAAACTCAATGCACTGTTGTAGTGAAAGGTTCTGTAGGGTTGGCGTGGAAAATGAATGTTTTCACCGTGCCTCAGTACATAGGAAAATAATAAACTAATTTACCAGTTTGCCTTTCCTACCTGACTCAAAGGAAGGCAGATAACTCATTAACAGAATGGTTGGTGCCATGGTACTGCAGCAATTAGTTCAATGCTACTACAGCTGGGCGCATCCTGGAGTTCGGAATTACGAGCGGTGATTGAGAAGTTCGTGGCCTAAGGTAGAAGAAGTCAATTTTAGAAAACCTAGCACATTTATTTTTCAACATTGTCCCCTCCTACATTTACACACTTAGTCCAGTGGTCGTGGAGCATATGGATCCTTCTTTGTAGAAGTGGTCCACAGCAGGGCTGATTGATAAGTTTGTGGCCTAAGGTAGAAGTGGATGAGTTATTAACTTCAAACTTTCTGCATTAACTTCAAATGAGTTGTTAACTTCAAACTCAAAGAGCTGAACTGCATGTGCATGTAACGAGAGCGTCTTGGACCTCCAGGTGGTCCCCAGCAGGGGTGATTTATACATTTGTGGCCTAAGGTAGAAGGAGATGAGTTATACAGTTTTCGTTACATGCATGTGCAGTTCAACTCTTTGAGTGATAATGCAGAAAATTTGAAGTTAATAACTCATCTCCTTCTACCCTAGGCCACAAACTTATCAATCACCCCTCGTAAGTTCCAGTGCCATTTTGTAAGGATTCTCTGCATGTCCTCCCTGTGGAATGCATAGGTTTTGTGGGCCCAGCACATTGATGCAATCAAAGCAGACTCCTTTCCTCCCCACCCTCCCAGACCGTTCCCCCAGCTCCCGATCAGGCCTCTCGGTCTCTCGCTTCCAGCAGACACGCGGACAAGCACCTGAGCGGAAGTTTAGCCTTCTAACTTTGTGCCAATGCTGTTTTCAAATCTGCTTGTGCTGTGGTAATCTTGGAACAGTAGGACCTTGTTAATACTACTCTTCTGAGGCGGAATATGCTTCTGAATTCAAAATAGTGCTGACGACTGTGTAGGGACGACTCAGATCACACGAAACAATGAGAGAGTTTGGTTTGATTGAATGGAGTAATTATGTCACTGGGTGAATCACAGCTGACATCAGCAGGGACTAGAGTTAAAATTGTAGGGTTGCCAGTGCGACACACAGCAGTTGTTGATAATAACAATGAGCGAATGCTGTTGAAATCCACCCTTAGGTGGAGCAATAGTTGTGGGCAGGATGAACAATTTAAAACCCAGATAAAGTCTCAGAAAGACGGTGAAGAATATTGTACACTGTACACATCACTCATGACTGAGACACGCTGTGGAGAAAAGTGGACACAGGTCAACAGATCGCAGAAACCTCCATGGACTCTGTCTACACTTCTCACTGCCTCGGTAACGTACCTCTCTCCGTCCACCACAGCAGGCAGGACTTCCTGGTGGCCATTCCTATCTCCATTCTGAAATGTTGGTCAACAGCCTCCTCTGCTACCATGATGGGGCTACTCTCAGGTATGAGAAGCAACACCTCGTATTCTCTCTCAGTCGCATCCAACCTGCTGGTGGGTGAACCTTGATTTCTCTATCTTCAACCTTATTCACCTTCCCCTTCTCCCTTTTTCAATTCCCTATTCTGGATCCTCTCTTCCCCCTTCTCTTCTCCTCACCTGCCCATCACCTCTCTCTGATACCCCCCTTCCTTCCTTTTCTCCCATTCTCTCTCCTCCCTGTTCTTCTCCTATCAGATTCCTTCTTCTTCTGACCTTTACTTTTTCCACCTATCACCTCCCAGCTTCTCACTTCCCACTCACCCACTTTCCCCTTCACCTGGCCTCACCTATCACCAGCAAACTTAAACACCCACCCCTTCCCTCCACCCCCACCTTCTTGCCCCTTCACTTCCAGTCCTGCTGAAGGATCATGGCCTGAAATATCGACTGTTTATTTCCCTCCGTAGTTGCTGCCCGACCTCAGCATTTTATATGTTGCTTCATATAATCAAAGATCCCCCTCATCCCAGAGATTCTCTCTTCTCCCTCCTTTCATTGAGCAGAAGATACAAAAGCCTGAAGGAATATACCACCAGGTTCAAGAATAGCCTCTCTCCCACAAGATTCAAAGAGTCAAAGTACATTTATTATCAATGTATGACAATGGATTTCTGGGTATTCAAGGAATCAAGGGATGGGGCGGGATAGGAGATCTCGTAGTCAGAGGAACAGAGGTGAGGTTCTTTGGGTGCAATAGAGACACCCATATGGTATGTTCCCTCCCTGGTGCCAGGATTAGGGATGTCTCGGATCAGGTCCATGGCATTCTCAAGAACAAGAGTGAGCTGCCCGAAGTCCTGGTGCTTATTGGTACCGATGACATAGGTGGGCAAGGTGAGGAGGTCCCAAAGAGAGATTTTAGGGAGCCAGGTAGAAAGCTGAGAAGCAGAACCTCTAGTGTAGTAATTTCTGAATTGCTGCCTGTGTCATGGTCCGGATCAGGGTCCCTTTAAATTTACTTTGTTTATGTTACGATCCGGACCATTGATTCCCTGTTTTCCTGTGTCCCTCGGCCTTGGTGATTGGAGGCAATTTACTCTCGGTTGAACCGGTGGTTTATAGACTCCGGCTTTCAGCTGCTCGGCACGAGAGCGTCTGCAAAGTCACCAAAGGTACGGCGTGCCAATGTCATCTGGCCGGAGCAAGCCTAGTCTCCGCCCGAAGCGAGTGCCAGTAATTCGCCTTTCCTCACCGGAGCAACCCTGTCAAGTTACCTCGCCAAAGCGAGCCTGCAAAGTTCCTCACCGAGGTGGGTCCATCAGTTAACCCACCGGAGGGAATCAAGTACCGCTGTCTACTGTTCCCGGGCCGAGTCGAGAGCTCCACTACCCGGAGGCTCCAAGTCAAGTCCTGGCTCCGGGGGCATTCAAGTACCAAGTTAAGTCCCGGTCCTGGCGGCATCCAAGTACCGAGTAAAGTCCCGGTCCTGGCGGCCTCCAAGTTCAGTCAAGTCCTGGCCCTGGCGGTCTGTGATTCTTGTCCTACCCCCCCACCGTCTGAATTCCTTCTCTGCCCCTCTCGCCTCTAGCCCTCGTCTGCAGCCGTCGCCTGCACCTTGGTCTAGTTCTATCGCCAGGAGCTAGATAGGTACTGTCTGGTGTTCTTTCGTGTTAGTCTTGTCTTGTCCTCGCCGCCATGGGGTAAGTCAGGCCATCTTGCCATTGCCCTGCGAGGGGTCATGTCTTGTCGTGTCTTGTCCTCGCCTCCATGGGGTAAGTCAGGCCGTCTTGCCGTTGCCCTACAGGGGGGGTCATAAGTCCTGGCCCTATGTCCTGTACCCAAGGAGGGGTCCCAGCTCTGTGTTCTGTGTATGTGTTCATGGTTCCATGTACCTGCTTTCCCGAGACCGAGGCTCTGTTTTTCCATGTTCCTCCTCTCCCTAGCCCATGTCATGTCCATGCCTGGTTCTGGGGTCCAAGCCCGAGGCAAGACCCAGGTACTGGGTCCTTGCCCAGTCTCTGGCTCGGAGTCCATACCGTAGCCTCTTCATGTCGCCGCTAGTTCTGGGATCCGATTCCAAGTCCTAGCCCAGACCCCTAGTCCCAGCCCAGTCGTAGTCCTGAGTCCTTGTCCAGGTCGCTATTCCTGCTTCTGCTTTGCACTCCTGGTATCAAACAATAAACTCAATTTAATTAACCTCACTAGGTGCGTCTTGCATTTGGGTCCACCCTTGCTCCCAATGCCCCCCACTCCGCCATTGTGACAGCCTATACCATGTGCCAGTGAGTTTAAGAATAAGATGATTTGGCAGGTGAATGTGTGGCTGAGGAACTGATGCAGGGGGCAGGGTTTTAGACTTATGGACCATTGGAATCTCTTTTGGGGAAGGTATGACCTGTACAAAAGGGACAGGTTACTCCTGAACCCGAGGAGATCCAATATCCTTGTGGGCATGTTGGCTAGCGTTGTTCAGATGGGTTTAAACTAATCTGGCAGACGGATGGGAACCAGAATGATAGTGCTAAAGATAAGGTAGTTAGTTTACAAATCGTGACAATGTGTAGTGACACTTCTAGTAGGGAATCAAAGTTGGTGGTGAAAACAGCAATAATTTCAGATATGCGGATGACACTGTGTTAATTGCAAGTACAGAGGAAGAACTACAAAACTTAATTGATGTAGTTGTTGAAAAAAGTGCAAAAATGGATCTATCTATCAATTGCAAAAAGACAGAATTTATGGTGATATCCAAAAAGAAGGAGAATCCTAACTGCAGGCTGAGAATAAATGGGGAAGACATAAAACAAGTACAGAACTTTTGCTACTTAGGAAGCTGGGTGACACCAGATGGCAGGTGCGACATGGACATCAAAAGAAGAATAGGGATGGCAAAAGACACCTTTATGAGAATGAAGAGTATACTGACCAATACTAAACTTGGCATGACAACCCACCTCAGAATACTGAAATGTTATGTTTATCCAGTTATGTTATATGGCTCAGAATGTTGGACAATACCTAGTAACATGAGGAAACAAATTGAAGCAGCAGAGATGTGGTTTTTGAGAAGGATGCAAAGAATATCATGGACAAAACAATTATCTAACGAGGATGTCATGAACAGAGCAAACACGAAAAGAGAAATAATGTATGAGATCATGAAAAGGCAACATAACTTCATTGGACATGTAATTAGGAAAGAGGAGTTAGAATGCACGGTAATTATGGGAAAGATTGAAGGGAAGAAAGCAAGAGGAAGACAAAGACAAATGATGATGGAGATAGCAGCCAGAGAACTGGAAATAAATACCAATGAATTGATCCACTTGACCCGAAACAGGAGTGTGTGGGCCATGGTAGTCAAAGTTCAAACTGGGCACGGCACCTGATGATGATGAGGAGGAGAAAGTGATCAGAATATGATTGAATTTACCCTGAAAGTTGAAAAGGAGAAGCTAAAGTCAGATGTATCACTATTACAGCGGAGTAAAGGGAATTACAGAGGCGTGAGAGAGGAGTTGACCAGAATTGATTGGAAAAGAACACTAGCAGGGATGACGGCACAGCAGCAATGGCAGGAATTTTCTGATGCAATTCGGAAGGCACAGGATATATATATCCCAAAGAGGAAGAAGTATGACACAACTGTAGCTAACTAGAGAAGTCAGAGCCAACATAAAAGCCAAAGGGAGGACATATAATATAGCAAAAAATGGTGGTAAGTTAGAGGATTGGGAAGCTTTTAAATACCAACAGAAGGCAACTAAAAAAGTAATTAAGAAAGTAAAGATGGAATACAGAAGTAAGTTAGCCAATAATATTAAAGAGGATACCAAAAGTTTCTTCAGATACATAAAGTGTAAAAGAGAGGTGAGAGTAGATATCAGACTGCTGGAAAATAATCCTGGAGAGGTTGTAATGAGGAACAAGGAAATGGTGGACAAACTGTGGAAGGCACTGGCGGTATAGTGGAAGTTTCAGGTGTCAGGGGTCATGAAGTGTGTGACGTTACCATTACTAGGGAGAAGGTTCTTGGGAAACTGAAAAGTCTGAAGGTAGCTAGGTCACCTGGAGGTGGATCTGAAAGAGGTAGCTGGAGAGACTTGTGGAGACCTTACTTATGATCTTTCAAGAATCACCAGATTCTGGAATGATTCCAGAAGACTGGAAGATTGCAACTGTCACTCCACTCTTCACGAAGGGAGAGAGGCAGCAGAAAGGAAACTGTCAGCCAGTTAGTCTGACCTCAGTGGTTGGGAGGATGTTGGAGTCGATTATCAAGGCTGAGATCTCAGGGTGATTGGAGGCACATGATAAAATAGGCCGTAGTCAGTATAGTCTCCTCAAGGGAAAATCTTGCCTGACAAATATGTTGGAATTCTTTGAAGAAATAACAAGCAGGATAGACAAAGGAGAATAGGTTGATGTTGTGTATTTGGACTTTCAGAAGGCCTTTGACAAGGTACCACATATGAGGCTGCGTAACAAGCTACAAGCCTATGATATTATAGGAAAGATCCTACCAATGATAAAGCATGATGGGCAGGCGTGAGAATAAAGGGAGCCTTTTCTGTTTGGCTGCTGGTGAATAGTGGTGTTCCACAGTGGTCTGTGTTGGGACCAATTCTTTTTATGTTTTATATTAATGATTAGAATGCTGGAATTCTTGGCTTTGTTGCAAGGTTTGTAGACGATATGAGGATAGGTGAAGGGACAGGTAGTTTTGAGGAAACAGAGAAGATACGGAAGTCTCACACAGATTAGGAGAATGAGCAAATAAGTGGCAGATGGAATACAGTGTCAGGAAGTGTATGACCATGCACTTTAGTAGGAGAAATGAAAAAGTTGACTATTTTCTAAATGGAAAGAAAATATAAAAATCTGAGGTGCCATGGGACTTGGGAGCCCTTGTTCAGGATTCCCTAAAGGTTAATTTGCAGGTTGAGTAGGTGGTAGGGAAGGCAAATGTGATGTTAGCATTCATTTCAAGAGGACCAGAACACAAAAGCAGGGATGTAATGTTGAGACTTTATAAAGCACAGTTGAGGCCTCACCTAGAGTATTGTGAGCAGTTTTGGGCCCTTTATCTTTGAAAGGATGTGCTGAAACTGGAGCAGGTTCAAAGGAGGTTCACAAAAATGATTCCAGTTTTGAAAAGCTTGTCAAATGAAGAACGTTTGATGGCTCTGGGCCTGTATTCACTGGAATTCAGAAGAATAACAGGTGACCTAACTGAAACCTATCAAATAGTGAAAGACCTTGATAGAGTAGACGTCAAGAGGATGTTTCCTATGTTGGGAGAGTCTAAGACCTGAGGACATGGCCTCAGAATAGAGGGGCATCCTTTTAGAATGGAGATGAGGAGGGATTTCTTTCGTCAGAGAGTGGTGAATCTGTGGAATTTGTTGCCACAGGCAGCTGTGGAGTCCAAGTCTGTATGCATATTTAAGCAGAGGTTGATAGATTGTTGATTGATCAGGGCATGAAGGGAAATGGGGAGAAGACAGGAGTTTGGGGCTGAGAGGAAAATTGGATCAGTCATGATGAAATGGTGGAGCAGACTTGATGGACTGTTTGTCCTACTCCCAACAGAGAGGAGGCTACGTAGCATCCACGCCAAGACCATCAGACTCAAAAACAGTTACATTCCCCAAGCAGTAAGGCTGATCAACCCCTCTACACCCCCAACCACCACTACTTTATCATTTCTTGTCAGAGTCATCTTGTGTACAGACACTCCTGTGCCCAGCATCACTTTATGGACATACAATCAATCCATTTATAGAAACTATCTTATGAATTTATATTTTTTTTACTATTGTGTTTTTTTAACTTATTGTGTCTTTCTGCGTGGCATCGGATCTGGAGTAACAATTATTTCGTTCTCCTTTATACTTGTGTACTGGCAATGAACTTTCTGACCACAGAGTAGTGTCAATGCAAGTGAAACTGAGCCTGCGGCAACCTAAAGCCATAGGTCCCAAGGAGAAGGTAGACTGGAAGGCATTCTCCTCACAACCTGTTCTTCAAGCCCAGTACACAGTGGAGGTGAGAAATTGCTTCAGCCCACTGGAAAGGGAGGAGGAAGACACTGCCACCAACGGCTCATAGACGCACACACAGATGCAACAAAGAGTTTGCCTACTGTGAAGCGAATCAAGAAGAGCCGGATCTCAAAATACCCTGATGTCGTCGCAGCAAGAAGTGTGGTCAATGCTTGTCATGCTGAACTTAGAAGGAGCGAAACAGAAGAGCTAAGAGACAGGTTCAAGACAGCATAGAAGAATCTCTTTGCCACCTACGACCAGCTGAAGGAAGAGGAACTAGCTGAGAGGATTAGAGAGATATAAGCTGCTAATGAAGACAAGCAGCATGGAGAAGCATGGCGCCTAGTCAATGAGATCAGTAGACGGAAGAAGTGCCCATCAGGTTAAATAAGTGGTAAAACAGCAGAGGACCATGGCCTGACATGGTTTACCAACTTTAAGAACCTGCTGGGAAGCCCTCCAACGATCACGGAAGAAGAGGACATATCCACAATACTAACGCAAGTTGACATCGATGACGGCCCATTCACTATTGAGGAACTGAAGAAGGCCAAATATGCACTCAGACAGGGCAGGAGCGCTGGACCAGATGGGATACCACCATATGTCCTGAAGAACTGCGACCTGGACGACATCTTGCTGGACACATGTAATACGGCACTGATGAAAGACAACAAACCAGAACAGTGGTCACTCTCAAACATTATCCCAGTCCTCAAGTCTGGATCCCTCACAAAGACAGATAACTACCGCGGTATCAGCTTGACCTGCATCTTAGCATAGTTATACAATCGGATGATCTTGAACAGGATTCGCACCGCCATTGACCCTAAGCTAAGATTCAATCAGAATGGTTTTCAGCAGAAGTGCACAACAGTAATGCAAATACTTGCTCTCCGTAGGATCATCGAGGAAGTCAAGAAGAACAACCTACCAGCCGTGCTTACTTACATCGATTTTCACAAAGCTTTTGACTCCATTCACCGAGGTAAAATGCTGCAGATCCTGAAAGTTTACGGAGTGCCAGACCATCTCCTGAGAGCAACAGAGTCCAGCTATACCAAAACCATGGCGAAAGTTGTATCACCAGACAGAGAAACAGCAGTGTTCGTGCTCCTAGCTGGTGTGCTGCAAGGAGACACCCTGGCACCCTACATCTTTATAATCGTTCTTGATTACGCTCTGCGTCAAGCTACCAAAGATCATGATAAGCTTGGTTTTACCATAAAACCAGGACGAACCAAAAGGGTCAGACCAGTTACGCTCACAGATCTTGATTTTGCAGATGACATAGTCCTGCTCTCTGACCAGATGGAGGAAGCACAGCAGCTACTGACAAAAGGGGAAACTGAGTACAATAAAGTTGGACTTCACCTAAACGCTAAAAAGACAGAGTACATGGCATTTAACTGCAACGAAGGTACTCTCAAGACCGTAGAGAATGATACCATTAAGAAAATCTTTGACTACAAGTATCTCGAGTCAAGAATGATGAGTTCGGAGAAGGACATAAAGATACGGAAGGCGCTGGCATGGAGGGCTATGAACGACATGAAGGAAATCTGGAAGTCGAACCTGACCAGAGGGCTTAAAAAGAGGATTTTCATAGCAGTCATAGAGTCCATCCTCATGTACGGATACAAGACGTGGACACTATGCGGAAGTCTCTGGATGGTTGCTATACACGAATGCTCCGGATGGCTCTTGTCGCGAATTGGCAACAGTACATGACGAACATCAAGCTCTATAACAACCTACCGATGCTCACCAATAAAATCGAGGTGAGAAGACTGCAACTAGCGGGGCACTCTCTACACCACCCCAAGCTACCTGCCAGCCTAGTCATCATATGGGAGCCCAAGCACGGGAGGATGAACCCTGGGCGCCTTCCCAAGACTATGATCAACACGCTCCTAGAAGACAGCGGCACGGCTAATATAGTTGAACTGAACACACTGATGAGGGAGAGGGAGAAGTGGAGAGTCCGTCATCGTGCCCGACGCCGGCCCCCTAGGCCTGAGTCAACGTAGCAGTAGTAATAGTACTGGCAATGACATTAAGCCATCTTGAATCTTGAATCTAATTGTTACTGTAGTGTTATGACAGATTGACCTGGCACCTCTTTGTAATTACCCATCTTTTCATCGTGTCAAATCCCTTCTGTATCTCCTTTCTAGTGGTTTACCTATCACTTTAAGGTTACTTTGATCTGTTCAAAGCTTAGCAGAACTCTCTGCTGTCTGCTTGTTGCCCAGAAAGCAGGTTCATCAGTAAGATTAGCCAATGGAACAAGATTTAAATTAAGCACTAGTGGTCGAAGTGCATGCTGTGATGTCAAATTAAAGGTAATTTCTATGACAGAATGACTGCAGCAAAGGTCAAAACAATCAATCATGTAATCTATCCTCAGTTTGGCCAGCTAACAATCAAGCAGTTCATTCATTGATGTGCAGGGCAGGTTTTTTTTACACACAGAGGGTGGTGGATGTCTGGAATAAGGTATTGGGATGGTGGTGGAGGCATATGTGATAGAGGCATTCAAGAAGCTCTTAGATAGGTACATGAATGAGCAAGAAATGGGAGAGTATGGATGTTGTAGGCTGAAGGATTCAGTATGCATCAATTTCTCAACGATTCAGGAACAGCTCCTTCTCCTCTGCCACCAGATTCCTGAATGGATATTGAACCCATCAACACCACCTCACTACTTCTTGCAGTACTTTTTAATTTAACTTTATATACATTATTATTATAATATATATTAAAAAGTATATTAGAGTAGTACTTCTTACTGTAATTCAGTTTTTATTATTATGTATTGCAAAGTACTGCTGCAACATAACAGATTTCACTGATTCTGATTTCTCTAATGTAATTTCTTCTCTAATTTTCCATTCCCCTTCCTGATTCCACCCTAATCCTGTCTCTTCTTCTCAGTTGTCCACCACCTCCTTCTAGTGCCTCCCCTCCTTCCCTTTCTCCTATGGTCCACTCTCCTCCTTCCCTTTCTCCCATGGTCCACTCTCCTCCTTCCCTTTCTCCCATGGTCCACTCTCCTCCCCAATGAGATTCTTTCCTTTATCTCTTCCATCTAACACCCTCCCCAGCTTCTTATTTTACCCCCCTCCTGCACCCACCCAACCTCCCCCATGTCTGGTCTCACCTATCATCTGCCATCTTGTGCTCCTTCCCCTCCTTTCTACTTTCTTATTCTGGCTTCTTTCCCTCTTCCTCTCCAATCCTGATAAGACTATAAGACCATAACATATAGGAACAAAATTAGGCCATTTGGGCAATTGAGTTTGCTCCACTATTTCACTATGGCTAATCCATTTCCCCTCTCAGCCCCAATCTCCTGCCTTTATGCCCTGACTAATCAAGAATCTATCAAACGCTGCCTTAAATATGCCCAATAACTTGGCCTCCACAGCCGTCAATGGCAACAAATTCCACAGATTCACCACATCTCTAGCTAAAAAAATTTCTCCACGTCTATTCAGAGGCTGTGTCCTCTGGACTTGATTCCCCCACCATAGAAAACATCCTCTCCACATCCATTCTATCAAGGCCCTTTAACATTCGATAGGTTTCAATGAGGTCAGCCTTATTTTGAATTCCAGTGAGCACAGGCCCAGAGCCATCAAAGGCTTTTTACATGACAAGCCTTTCAATCCCAGAATCATTTTCATGAACTTTATTTGAACCCCCTCGAATGTCAGCACTTTCTAAGGTAAGGAGCACAAAACCACTCACGATATTCCAAGTCCTCACCAGTGCTTTATAAAGTCTCAACATTACACCCTTGTTTGTATACTCTAGTCCTCTTGAAATGAATGCTAACATCTCATTTGCCTTCCTCAGCACTGACTCAAAGTGCAAATTAACCTTTAGGGAATCCTGCACGAGGACTCCCAAGTCCCCATGCACCTTGGATTTTTTTTTATTTTCCTCTCAGTAGAAAATAGTCTACATAGAACATAGAACATAGAATAGTACAACACATTACAGGCCCTTCGGCCCACAATGTTGTGCTGACCCTCAAACTCTGCCTCCCATATAACCCCCCACCTTAAATTCCTCCATATACCTGTCTAGTAGTCTCTTAAACTTCGCGAGTGTATCTGCCTCCACCACTGACTCAGGCAATCCATTCCACCCACCAACCACTCTCTGAGTAAAAAACCTTCCTCTAGTATCCCCCTTGAACTTCCCACCCCTTACCTTAAAGCCATGTCCTCTTGTATTGAGCAGTGGTGCCCTGAGGAAGAGGCACTGGCTATCCACTCTATCTATTCCTCTTATTATCTTGTACACCTCTATCATGTCTCCTCTCATCCTCCTTCTCTCCAAAGAGTAAAGCCCTCGCTCCCTTAATCTCTGATCATAATGCATACTCTCTAAACCAGGCAGCAGCCTGATAAATCTCCTCTGTATCCTTTCCAATGCTTCCACATTCTTCCTATAGTGAGGCGACCAGAAATGGACACAGTACTCCAACTGTGGCCTAACCAGAGTTTTATAGAGCTGCATCATTACCCCATGACTCTTAAACTCTACCCCTCGACTTATGAAAGCTAACACCCCATAAGCTTTCTTAACTACCCTATCTACCTGTGAGGCACCTTTCAGGGATCTGTGGAACACCCCAGATCCCTCTGCTCCTCCACACTACCAAGTATCCTGCCATTTACTTTGTACTCTGCCTTGGAGTTTGTCCTTTCAAAGTGTACCACCTCACACTTCTCCGAGTTGAACTCCATCTGCCAGTTCTCAGCCCACTTCTGCACCCTATCAATGTCTCTCTGCAATCTTCAACAATCCTCTACACTATCTACAACACCACCAACCTTTGTGTCGTCTGCAAACTTTCCAACCCACCCCTCTACCCCCACATCCAGGTCGTTAATAAAAATCACGAAAACTAGAGGTCCCAGAGCAGATCCTTGTGGGACACCACTAGTCACAGTCCTCCAATTTGAATGTACTCCCTCCACCACAACCCTCTGTCTTCTGCAGGCAAGCCAATTCTCTATCCACCTGGCCAAACTTCCCTGGATCCCATGCCTTCTGACTTTCTGAATAAGCCTAGTGTGTGGAAACTTGTCAAATGCCTTACTAAAATCCATATAGATCACATAGACTGCACTACCCTCATCTATATCCCTGGTCTATGCTATTCCTGCTGAAGGATCTTGGCCTAAAATGTTGACTGTACTCTTTTCCATAGATGCTACCTGGTCTGCTGAGTTCCTCCAGCATTTTGTGTGTTACTTGGACTTCCAGTGTCTGCAGATTTTCTGTTGCCTACACTATTATTTCTTCTACCAAAGTGCATGACCATACACTTCCCAACACTGTATTTCATCTGCCACTTCTTTGCCCATTCTTCTAATCTGTCTAATTCCTACTGTAGCCTCCCTACTTCCTCAAAACTAACTGCCCCTCCATCTATCCTTGTATTGTCTGCAAACCTGGCCACAAAGCCATCAATTCCTCATCCAAGGGTGACAGGTGTTAACCTGCAACGTTGACTGTTTATTCTCCTTCAGAGAAGCTGTCTGACTTCCAAAGTCCCTACAGCATTTTGTGTGTGGTGCTCAAGATTTCCAGCAGAACTATGTCTCAATAAATGTTGTGTTTGAGCCAAGAAATATCTGATTAGATATGTTGCCTCTTAAACCTGTCACAAGCTTTTATCTTAAAGCAGCAAATCAAAAAAGCAAAAAATCGTAAACACTAGAAATCTAAATTAAAAATATTGGCAGGTCAGGCAGCTTCTGCAAAGGGAAAGCAGAGATAATATTTTGAATCCATTAATTTCTTCAGAATGATTAAAAGATAGAAATTGAACATTTTTGAAATTTCAATATTTGATAGATTTATCTCAAAGTTCAAAGTAAAAATTTTATTATCAAAGTACATATACGTCACCACATACAACCCTGAGATTCATTTTCCTGCAGGCATAATCAGCAAATCTATAGGACAATAACTATTACAGGATCAGTGAAAGATCAGCTGGAGTGCCGAAGACAACAAACTGTGCAAATACAAATATAAATGAATAGCATTAAATAATGAGAGGATGAAATAACAAGATAAAGAGTCCTTAAACGAAAACCGTCAGTTGTAGGAATGCCAGAAATAGAAATAAGTGTAGTTATCCCCTTTTATTCGAGAGCCTGATGGTTGAGGGATAGTAACTGTTCTTGAACCTGGTGGTGTGAGTCCTGAGGCTCCTGTACTTTCTACCTAATGGTAACAGTGAGAAAAGTGCATGGCCTGGATGCTGGGGATCTTTGATGAAGGATCCTCCTTTCCTACAACAGTGTTTCATGTATTTTTGCTCGATGTTTGGGAGGGCTTTACCCTGATATACCGGGCCAAATCCACCACCTTTTGTAGGATTTTCCATTCAAAGGCATTGGTGTTCCCAGACCAGGCTATGTTGCATCTACAGAAGTTTGTCAAAGTTTTTGAGGTCATGTCAACTCTCTGCAGACTCCGAAGGAAGTAGAGGTGCTGCCGTGCTTTCTTTGCAATTACACTTATATGAAACCCATCGAATATTGAAAGGACTAGATAGAAGTGGACGTGGAGATGATGCTTCCAATAGTGGGGAAATCTAAGGCCAGAGGGCACAGCCCCAGATCAGCCATTCGCAACCTTTTTAAAGCAATGGACCCCTACCATTAACCCAAGGGATCTGTGGAGCCAGGTTGGGAACCCCTGGAATAGAGGGACATCCATTTAGAACTGGGATAAGGAGAAATTCCAAAAGCCAGAGGGTGGTGAACCATCCCCTAAGCCGTAAGACTGCTGAACGCCCCCCCCCCACCGCCGCCACCATCCAGGTCTCACTATGCATGAAGTGCCAATGATGTTATACAGTTTACTTTTTAACATGTGTCATAAATGCATCTTATTACAGTATTTGTTAAATTACTAGTGGTAATATTTCTGTATGTGTTTTGAGTGAGTTATATGTACTGTGTTGTGCACCTTGGTCCGGAGGAATATTGTTTCATTTGGCCATATACATGTGTACAATTGAATAACTATAAACTGAACTTAAACTTGAACTTGATCAGTGGAATTCATTGCCACAAACAGCTGTGGAGGAGTGGTCTTTGGGTATATTTAAGGCAGAAGTTGATAGATTCTTGTTTAGCAAAATGTCAAAGGTTATGAGGAGAATTGGATTGAGAGGAATAGAAAATCAGCCATGCTAGCACAATGGTTAGCACGCACAATTACAGCTTGGGGTCTTCTGGAGTTGGGAGTTCATTTCCAGCGTCACCTGTAAGGAGTTTGTACATCCTCCCCATGACCATGCGGGTTTCCTCTGGGTGCTCCGGTTTCTTTCCACATCCTAAGATGTACTGGTTAATGGGTTAATTGGTCATTAGAAAATGTTCAGTGATTAGGCTAGTGTTAAGTAGGTGAGTTGCTGGGAGGTGTGGCTCATTGGGCCAGAATGGCCTGCTCCACAATGTGTCTCTAAATAAAGTAAATAAATAAACATAAGGTATTCTACAGATGCTGGAAATCCAAAGCAACACACACAAAATGCTGGACGAACAACAGGTCAGGTGGCATCCTTGGAAATGAACAAAGAGTTGATGTTTTGGGCCAAGACCCTTTATCAGGACTGGAAAGGAAGGAGGCAGATGCCAGAATAAAAAAGTGGGGAGGGGGGAGAGAACACCATAAATAAAGAAATAATTGAATGGCAGGAACAGACTCGATGGGCTAATTCTACTCCAGTGTGTTACAGTCTTATGTTTTAAGTTGTGGATAAGGAGGTGACAGGTTATTGGAAAATACACAGAGGAAAGTTCTGTGATCGGGGGAGTCGAAGAAAGTGTGAATAATGCAAGGTGGTAACATTCACTGTGAGAGGCTGATGAGGGGTTTATATTATTTGAAATAATGAACCTGAGCATTACACTTTTCAAAATTATGGAGAGCTTTTTTGGGAGAAATAAGATGTTACCTCCATTGGCAGGAATATTGAATTCCACATGAAGGTATTATTTGAAATATGACGTAACATCCAACAGAAATGGTAAATGGGATATAATTTTGTAATATAAATGAATACATACAGAACAGTTCTTTCCATATGTGAATGATAGGGAAATTACTAATCAACTCCATTCTGGACAAAATGACACCCAGTGAGCATTATATTAGATATACCTGTACACCTGCTCGTTAATACTGATCTAATCAGCCAATCATGAGGCAGCACTCAATGCATAAGAGCATGCAGACATAGTCAAGATGTTCAGTTGTTGTTCATACCAAACTCCAGAACTGGGGAGAAATGTGATCTAAGTGTCTTTGACTGTGGAATGATTGTTGGTACCAGGCAGTGTGGTTTGTGTATCGCAGAAACTGCTGATCTCCTGGGATTTTCACACACAACAGTCTCTAGAGTTTACAGCGAACAGTACGAAAAACAAATAAACATCCAGTGGGCAGCAGTTTTGTGGGTGAAAACACCTTGTTAATGAGAGAGATCACAGGAGGATGGCCAGAATGGTTCAAGCTGATGGGAAGGTGACAGTAACTAAATAACTACACTTTACAGGAGTGGTGTGCAGAAGAGCATCTTTGAACACACAAGTCCAAACTTGAAGTGGCTGGGTTACAGCGGCAGAAGACCACGAATATACATTAGGTGTACCTAATAAAGTGGTTACTGAGTGTAATTTTATTTATTTGTTTGTTTGTTTGTTTAGCGATACAATGCAGAGCAGGCCCTTCTAGCCCAATGATTCATGCCGCCCAACAACCCACCTATTTAACCCTAGCTTAATCGCAAGACAATTTACAATGACCAATTAATCTACTAACTGGCTAACTGGTATGCCTTTGGACTGCAGGTAGAAACCAGAAGGAAAACCCACACACTCACAGGGAGGAACGCATGGACTCTTTACAGATGAATTGAACTCCAAAATCCAACACCCCAAACTGTAGTGCGTTCAGATCCTTGCTGAGGTAGGAGTTCATGTTAGTCATGACCAACCTCTCAAAGCATTTCATCACTGTAGATATGAGCGCTACCAGGTGATAGTCATTAAGGCAGATCACATTATTCTTCTAGACACTGGTATAATTGTTGCCTTTTAGAAGCAAGTGGAAACTTCCGCCCATAGCAGTGAGAAGTTGAAAATGTCCTAGAATACTTCCTCCAGTTGGTTAGCACAGGTTTTCAGAGCCTTACCAGGTATTCCATCAGGACCTTCCCCCTTGAGAAGGTTCACTCTCTTTAATGACAGTCTAACATCGGCCTCTGAGACAGAGATCACAGGGTCATGAGGTGCTGCAGGGATCTTCACAGCTGTAGTTGTGTTCTCTCTTTCAAAACGGGCATAGAAGACGTTGAGTTCATCTGGTAGTGAAGTATCGCTGCCATTCATGCTGTTTGATTTTGCTTTGTAGGAAGTAATGTCCACAAACCCTGCCAGAGTTGTCTTGCATCCGATGTCACCTCCAATCTCATTCGAAATTGTCTCTTTGCCCTTGAAATAGCCCTCCGCAAATCATATCTGGTTTTCTGGTACAGATCTAGCCTTCAGCAGATGACGTTCCTCCTGGTTCATCCACAACTTTTGGTTTGGGAATGTCCATTTTGGGTAAAAGAATATTCTTTCCATTTTTTATCTATCAGCAATGCCTTGGTGACTCAACAGGATATGACTTGGATGAGCAAGATTCACTGGGTTACCAGAACACAACCTCCGTCCACACAGGTGCACCACAGGGCTGTGTGCTTAGCCCCCTGCTCTTTAACTTTACACCAATGACTGTGTGGCTAAGTACAGCTCCAACACCATACTCAAGTTTGCTGATAGCACCACTGTTGTGGGCCATATCAAAGTTGGTGATGAATCAGCATACAGGAGGGAGATGGAAAATTTAATACCAGCAAGACCAAGGAAATGATTGTAAACTTCAGGGGAGGGAAACCAGAGGTCCATGAGCCAGTCCTCATTGGAGAATCAGAGGGGGAGAGAGTCTGTAACTTTAAATTTCTGGGTGTCACTATCTCAGAGGATCTGTCCTGGACCCACCATATAAATATAATTGCAAATAAAGCATGACGGCACCTCTACTTCCTCAGGAGTCTGCAGAGATTCAGCATGTCATCAAAAATCTTGGCAGACTTCTATAGCTGTGTGTTGGAAAGTATATTGACTGGCTGCATTACAGCCTGGTATGGAAAATCCTACAAAAGGTAGTGGATTTGGCTTAGTACATCACAGGTAAGCCTCCCAACCATTGAGCACATCGCCATGAAACATTGCCGTAGAAAAGCAGCATCCATCGTCGAAGATTCTCACCACCCAGGCCATGCTCTTTTCTGCTGCCATCAGGTAGAAGGTACAGGAGCCTCAGGACTCAAACCACCAGGTTCAAGAACAGTTACTAGCCCTCAACCATCAGGCTCTTGAACAAAAGGGGATAACTACACTTATTCTATTTCGGGTGTTCCTGCAACTGATGGTCTCACTTTAAGGAGTCTTTATCTTGGGGAAGTGGGTCATCACTGGACTAGATCTAGGTCCATGGCAACCTGCAGATCCAGAGGGAAACTAGCTTCTTCCACACCCAGTGCCAGGGTGATGGTAACAATGATGGTGCTGCCCTAGGCTAATGCCCAGACAGTGGGCAATGAATCAGGCCGTGGAATCCCGGGGTTTGATCGGGTCTCGTTATTTATTGCTATTTATTTATATTTGAAATTGCAGTTTGTTTTTCATTGATCCTGTCTACAGTTACTATTCTATAGATTTGCTCAGCATGCCCACAGGAAAACGAATCTTAGGATTGTATTTCATGACATGTATATACTCTGATAATAAATTTTACTTTGAACTTTGGGTGAAATAATTAAGCTCATAGTAGTTTAGGCAGGTTGGTCCTTGCTGTGTCTTTAGAAGAACAGCAGCCTTTTCAAATGTTGTCCCTTGATTGTTGTCATCCCACCGAGCACAGCCGCAAATCTCCAGCTGACTGTTGTAATGACTGACTTCAGACAACTGGCTCAACTGCAAGACTGAACTCACTGGCCAATTAGCCTGGAACTTCTGTATGGGTAATCAAACAACCAGATGTTCGAGAAATCAGCAGGAACTTCCTTTACTCTTACGGAGCCTGAGAGAAGGAAAACACACATTTTACAATGTATTACTTGGTAAAATGAAAGTTTGGTCAAAATAGGGATCTGAGTGGTGGACAAGCACTAATTCACAGACAGAAAAGATTTGCAGATGCTGGAAACCCAGAGTACCACACACAAAATGCTGGAGGAACTCAACAGGTGAGGCAGCATCAATGGAGAGGAATAAACAGTTGACGTTTCAGACTGTGACCCTTCATCAAGACTGGAAAGGAAGGGGGCAGCTGTGGGGGGAGGTGAAGGAGTACAGACTAGAAGGTGATAGCTGAATTCAGGTGGGTTGGGGAGGAGAGTGGGGATGAAGTAAGAAGCTGGTAGGTAACAGGTGAAAAAAGCAAAGGGCTTAATCTCACTATTTTGCCCTCTTTTAGCACAATTTATTTATTCATTCATTATATTTCTTATTGCAATTTTAAGAATTTATTTAGAGATACAGCACAGTAATGGGTTCTCCTGACCCAATGAGCCTGTGCCGCCCAATTACACCCATGTAACCAATTAATATACTCACTCATAATTCCTTGGAAAGTAGGAGGAAACTGAAGCAACTGGAGGAAACCCACATGGGGAGAAACTCATTACAGACGGCAGTGGGAAATGAATCTAGGTCGTTGGTGCTAGAATAACATTCCACATTTTAGATCTACCGTGTGGCCCCATTTTTTTTATATATTGCTACTGCAAACCAGCAAATTTCAGGGGAATATGTCAGTGATAATAGAGTTCAAAGTAAGTTTATTATCAAAGTTCATATATATCACCATATACTATGGTGAGTTTCATTTTCTTGCGGGCATTCACAGTATATAGAAAGAAACACAACAGGGTCTTCTGTTGGTTGGAGTTGGCCATGAATATGACCATTGTTGTCTATGTGATACGCAAGCCAGGGCAGTGTGATATGGAGAGCAAGCTGTTGCCTTTGCAGCAGGCTCTCCCTCCCCACACAGCTGGTGAACCCAAAGGAATGGCAGAGACTGATACAGTTTGGTACCAGCAGTGTCACAGGAGTTGCCAGTCAGTGTTGAACTCAACACAGGACTGCAGAGGGCCTCCAGCTCTGAATGATTCCCTCAGGGTTAACTCCTGAAGCTTCCCAATGAGTGGGTATAGCTGCAAGGCAGTGGAGTTTGAGATCAGAGTTTTCCATCTCCTGGATGAGCTGCCAACAACAGCTGATGAGCCCCATCTGCCAGAAAGAAAAAAAACACGATAGAGTTAATGAAAACACACACACAACAGGGATAACAAGTAACCTGATTCTGAATCTGATTTGGCTTACTATAAAGCATTTTGTTGGAAGAAATAACATGTTATTTCTATCAGCAAAAACATAGAATTCCACATGAAAGCTATTATTTTATTTTATTTACATGAAAGCACATGAAAGCTGGAGCACGTGACTTTTCTATGCAAAAATGATCATTGTGCGTAGTGATCTCTGCCTAGCCAAATGTTGCATAGATTAAGAGAAAGAATCATTTGTTTAATCACATGAAAATTCCCACCTTATCTGCAGCTGAAGATCGGGTAACAACGGAAATAAGTAAATGCAATTACGAAGAAGGCAGGGCAGCACCTCTACTTCCTTTGAAGTTTGCGAAGATTTGGCATGACACCTAAAACTTCGACAAAGTTCTATAGATGTGTGGTAGAGAGTATATTGACTGGCTGCATCACAGGCTAGTATGGAAACACCAATACTCTTGAACATAAAATCATACAAAAAGTAGTGGATACAACCCTGTCCGTCACAGATAAAGCCCTCCCCATCATTGAGCACATCTACATGGTGTGCTGTTGCAGGAAAGCATCAAGGACCCCCTCCACCTAGGACATCCTCTCTTCTCACTGCTCCCATTAGGAAAAAGGTATGGGAGCCTCAGGACTCAGGTCACCAGGTTCAGGAACAGTTATTACCCCTCAACCATCAGGCTCCTGAACCAGTGGGGATAACTTCACTTAAATTCTCTCACCCCAATACTGAACTGATTCCATAATACCAAAAGATAATAGGAGCAGAATTACGCCATTTGGCCCACTGAGTCTGCCCTGCCATTTCATCATGGCTGATCCAATTTTCCTCTCAGCCCCACAACATATGGATTCACTTTCTGTCCTGATGCAGATTCAGATTCATTTACTGTCACACGTACATCAAAACATGCAGTGAAATGCGTCATTTGTATTAACACCCAGCACAACCTAGTGATGAGCTGGGGGCAGCCGGCGAGGGTTGCCACACATTCCAGCTCTGACATAGCCTGCCCGCCAGTCGCAGCAGAACAACACAAGCAACAACAGCAAAATCTACCTCACCATTTTGATCTCCTTTTACCTGGGGGGATTGGTGCTTGCTGCCGCTTGCCCATGTGAAGGAGGGAGCTGGGGGCGACTTTGGGGTCTAACATTTAACTGCTGTTCATTCTTCGGGGCACTCCTCTGTTTTCATGGATGGTTGCAAAGAAAAAGCATTTTAGGATGCATATTGTATACATTTCTCTGACATTAAATGTACCTTTGAAACCTTCCTCCCACCCAGCCACCCACCTACCACCCCCCACACACACAGACAGTCCTCTAACCCCAGGATAGGCCACCTATAGACCTCCAATGACTCACAGTCATTGGGCGTTTGATTTCGCCAGTAGACTCGTATTGATTCACTTCAGCCATGACTTTGAACCAAAGAAGTATCTCAGACATTTTATTGGCTTGGATGCTGCTAGACACATTGAGTTCCTGAAGTGTTCTACTTTTCTTCTAGATTCTCAGAATCTCAGTCTCTTTTGCCTTTACTTGCTCTATTTATTGTCGTGGGCCTGATGTCTGACTCCTTTTTGAAAGGAGACCACGAGGAAATACAAAATAATCTGCAAATGCTGGGGTCAAAGCAACACTCACAACACGCTGGAGGAACTCAGCAGGTTGGGCAGCATCCGTGGAAACGATCAGTCGACGTTTCAGGCCGGAACCCTTTGCCAGGACTGTAGAGGGAAGGGGCAGAGGCCCTATAAAGAAGGTGGGGTGAGGTTGGGAAGGAGAAGGCTGGTAGGTTCCAGGTGAAAAACCAGTAAGGGGAAAGATAAAGGGGTGGGGGAAGGGAGGCAGGGAGGTGATAGGCAGGAAAGGTGAAGAAGGAATAGTGGAAAACACAATGGGTAGTAGAAGGAGGCGGAACCATGAGCGAGGTGGTAGGCAGCTGGGGGAGGGGGCAGAGTGAAATAGGGATAGGGGAAGGGAAGGGGAATTACCGGAAGTTGGAGAAATCTATGTTCATACCAAGGGGCTGGAGACTACCTAGATGGTATATGAGGTGTTGCTCCTCCAACCTGAGTTTAGCCTCATCATGGCAGTAGAGGAGGCCATGTATGGACATATCTGAATAGGAGTGGGAAGCAGAGTTGAAGTGGGTCGCTACTGGGAGATCCTGTCTGTTTTGGCGGACGGAGCTGAGGTGCTCGACGAAGCGGTCCCCCAATCTGCGTCGGGTTCCACTGATGTAGAGGAGGCTGCACCGGGAACACCGGATGCAATAGATGACCCCAACAGACTCACAAGTGAAGTGTTGCCTCACTTGGAAGTACTGTTTGGGGCCCTGAATGGTGGCAAGAGAGGAGGTGTAGGGACAGGTGTAGCACTTGCGCTTACAGGGGTAAGTGCCAGGTGGGAGATCCGTGGGGAGGGATGTGTGGACCAGGGAGTCGCGGAGGGACTGATCCCTGCAGAAGGTGGAGAGGGGTGGAGAGGGAAAGATGTGCTCAGTGGTGGGGTCCTGTTGAAGGTGGCGGAAGTTGCGGAGGATAATGTGTTGGATCCGGAGGCTAGTGGGGTTGTAGGTGAGGACAAGGGGAACTCTGTCCCTGTTGTGGTGGTGGGAGGATGGGGTGAGAGCCAAAGTGCGGGAAATGGAGGAGATGCGGATGAGGGCATCATTGATGACAGCAGAAGGGAAACCATGATCCTTAAAGAAAGAGGACATTTGAGATGTCCTGGAACGGAAAACCTCATCCTGGGAGCAGATGCGGCAGAGACGGAGGAACTGGGAATAGGGAATGGCATTTTTGCATGTGGCGGGGTGGGAAGAGGTACAGTTGAGGTAGTTATGAGAGTCAGTGGGCTTGTAGAAGATGTCAGTGGACAGTCTGTCTCCAGAGATGGAGACCGAAAGATCGAGAAAGGGGAGAGAAGTGTCCGAGATAGACCAAGTGAATTTGAGGACTGGGTGGAAGTTAGCGGTAAAGTCGATGAAATTAACGAGCTCAGCATGGGTGCAGGAAGCAGCACCAATGTAGTTGTCAATGTACCGAAGGAAAAGTTGGGGAGCGGACAGACCTCTACCTCACTGAGGCCAAATGGCAGCTCTCTGACGCCTCCTCTTACTTACCCCTGGATTAGGACCTCAACAAAAAACATCAAACCATTGTCTCCCGCACCATCACCGCCCTTATCAACTCCGGAGACCTTCCATCCTCAGCCACTAAACTCATAATTCCCACACCCAGTACCGCTCGGTTTTACCTCCTCTCCAAGATTCACAAGCCTGACTGTCCCGGTAGACCCATAGTTTCTGCCTGTTCCTGTCCCACCGAACTTGTATCTGCCTACCTGGACTCCATTTTGTCACCCATAGTTCAATCTCTCCCCACCTACATCCGGGATACATCCCATGCCCTCCACCTCTTCAATAACTTCCAGTTCCCCGTCCCAAACGCTTCATTTTCACTATGGATGTCCAATCCCTATACACCTCCATTCCCCACGAAGAAGACCTCAAAACCCTCCACTACTTTCTGGATAATAGACCTTACCAGTTCCCCACCACCACTACCCTCGTCTGGAAGGTCTCTGGCGGAACTGGTTCTCACACTCAATAATTTCTCTTTTGGCTCTTCCCACTTTCTTCAGACCAAGGGTGTAGCTATGGAAACTCGCATGGGCCCTAGCTATGCCTGCCTCTTCGTTGGTTATGTGGAACAGTCTGTGCTCCAAACCTATTCTGGTACTGCTCCCCAACTTTTCCTTCGCTACATTGACGACTACATTGGTGCTGCTTCCTGCACCCATGCTGAGCTCGTCAATTTCATCGACTTTAATTCAAACTTCCACCCAGCCCTCAAATTCACTTGGTCTATCTCGGACACTTCTCTCCCTTGTCTCGATCTCTCGGTCTCCATCTCTGGAGACAGACTGTCCACTGACATCTTCTACAAGCCCACTGACTCTCATAACTACCTCAACTATACCTCTTCCCACCCCACCACATGCAAAAATGCCATTCCCTATTCCCAGTTCCTCCGTCTCCGCCGCATCTGCTCCGAGGATGAGCATTTCCATTCCAGGACATCTCAAATCTCCTCTTTCTTTAAGGATCGTGGTTTCCCTTCTGCTGTCATCTATGATGCCCTCACCTGCATCTCCTCCATTTTCCGCACTTTGGCTCTCCCCATCCTCCCACCAGCACAACAGGGACAGAGCTCCCCTTGTTCTCACCTACCACCCCACCAGCCTCCGGATCCAACACATTATCCTCCGCAACTTCCGCCACCTTCAACAGGACCCCACCACTAAGCACATCTTTCCCTCTCCACCCCTCTCTGCCTTCCACAGGGATCGGTCCCTCCGCGACTCCCTGGCCCGCACGTCCCTCCCCACGGATCTCCCACCTGGCACTTATCCCTGTAAGCGCAAGTGCTACACCTGTCCCTACACCTCCTCTCTTGCCACCATTCAGAGCCCCAAACAGTACTTCCAAGTGAGGCAACACTTCACTTGTGAGTCTGTTGGGGTCATCTATTGCATCCGGTGTTCCCGGTGCAGCCTCCTCTACATCGGTGAAACCCGACGCAGATTGGGGGACCGCTTCGTTGAGCACCTCTGCTCCGTCCGCCAAAACAGACAGGATCTCCCAGTAGCGACCCACTTCAACTCTGCTCCCATTCAGATATGTCCATACATGGCCTCCTCTACTGCCATGATGAGGCTAAACTCAGGTTGGAGGAGCAACACCTCATATACCATCTAGGTAGTCTCCAGCCCCTTGGTATGAACATAGAATTCTCCAACTTCTGGTAATTCCCTTCCCCTTTCCCTATGTCACTCTGCCCCCTCCCCCAGCTGCCTACCACCTCCCTCATGGTTCTGCCTCCTTCTGCTACCCATTGTGTTTTCCCCTATTCCTTCTTCACCTTTCCAGCCTATCACCTCCCTGCTTCCCCTCCCCCACCCCTTTATCTTTCCCCCTACTGGTTTTTCACCTGGAACCTACCAGCCTTCTCCTTCCCACCCTCCCCCCACCTTCTTTATAGGGCCTCTGCCCGCTCCCTCTTCAGTCCTGACGAAGGGTTCCGGCCCGAAACGTTGACTGATCATTTCCACGGATGCTGCCCGACCTGTTGAGTTCCTCCAGCATGTTGTGACCAAGAGGAAATGGCTGATATTTAAAGGTCAAGTTCAACTTCAAGTTTATTGTCACCTGACTGTATATTTACCCAAACAAATGAAACAAAGTTCCTCAGGACCACAGGCAGCCACAAAACGTATATCACACAAAGCACATAAAATAAAATATTACCATAAATAAATTAATAATATATAGTTAAAAGTGCACATCACAGGTAAACAGTAAACTGCTCTCTGCGTTGGTATCGAAACTTTGGTGGCGGCAGAGCATCCATTCATTAGCTTCACAGTTTAAGAAGCTACGGTAGCATAACAGTTAGCATGGCTAACCATACGCTGCTACTACAACTCGGACACTCCAGAGTTCAGTTCTGGCGCTGAGGAGCCTCCACGTGGAACGCATGTGTTTGCTCGGGGTCCTCCAGTTTCTTCCCACAGTCCAAAGACGTATCGGGTAGGTTAAACGGTCGTTGTAAATTGTCCCGTGATTAAGTTAGGGTTAATCAGGGTTGTGGAGGGGGCAGCATGGCTCGAACGGCCCGAAGGGCCCACTTCACGCTGCGTCACTAAATAAATAAATAGAAGTAAGTATTAGGGAAGAAGCTGTCACCCATTCTGGCAATGCTAGTCCTGATGCTCCTGTACCTCCTTCCTGATGGTGGTGGATCAAAGAGATTGTGGGATAGGTCCTTTCCTGATGCTTCTGTACCTTCTCCCTGACGGCCACGGGTCAAAGAGATTGTGGGATGGGTAGTAGGAACCCCAGCAATACTTCGGACCTTTTGTCTACCACATTCCAGTTAAATGTCACAAATAGGAGGGAGGGAAACACCAGTGATCCTCTTAGCGGTTTTTACTAACTTTAATATCTACTTATGAGAAGGAAAACTCTAATTTTAAACCTCCACTGTCTTGCGGCCATACCCACCCATGGGAAAGGCTTCCGGAATAAACCCTGAGGAAGAAATCCGGAGCCAGGGTCCCTGAGGCAGTTTGATGTTGTTCACAACTTCACTCTGGCAACCTCTGTTAGCACTTTATCCTAATGATGGACCCTTCAACAGTTCATGCTCCACCAGGAGAGTGTTAATATACTCTGAATCCACAGGTTTCAGATTCAAAGATATACATCTCTGACCCTGAGCTGGTGTGGATCACTTCCACTGCAGTCGAACGAGGGAGGCACATGCCTGAGACAAAATAATGCAGCTGATTTTGGACTGGTTGTTCTATGCCTTGGGTGGCAGGGTGGAAATAGAAGGTGTAAGGCATTCCTTCCCTCAGTTAGCCTGCAGATCACCCTTGAACAAGGTGTAGCAGCTGCTCAGCCCCCGATCAGGGTCATGGGAAGCCATGGGAGAGGTGGTGGATGGTCGGATGAGCAGCTGGTGCATATCACAAGTCCTGGTTATGTGACCAATGACGCCAGGCAGACAATCGCTGAAGAGTATTGATAATGGCTGGGGTCACCTGTCTTGTAAGGACACTGCCCAGAAGAAGGCAATGGCAAACCACTTCTGTAGAAAAAATTGCCAAGAACAATCATGGTCTTGGAAAGACTGTGATCTTCTACGTCATAGGACAGGGCACATAACGATGACGATGATGATGATGATGATTTTTTATGCCTGATATATTTCATGCCCTATATATGTACTCTGATATTAAACAGAATTTAACCCAATTGTAAGGGTCTGACTGCAGAACTAGCTTTCTCAATTACCATAGAATTATAACACAGAGCTCTCTGTTGGTTGTAGGTTTTTTTTGGTGCTTGTGCCTTCTATTTGTAAAGAACAATGTTCATATCAAACGTTTTGTGACAGTACAGATTATTTAGAGATACTGAATGGTAACAGGCCCTTCCGGCCCAATTACACCCATGTGACTAATTAATCTACTCACTCCCGTGTGTTTTGGAATGTGGGAGGAAATCGGAGCACTTGGAGGAAACCCACACAGTCACGGAGGGAACGTGCAAACTCCTTACAGAGAGTGGTGGGAATTGAACCCGGGTCTCTAGTGCTGTGATAGTGTTAGGCTAACCACTATGCTGCTGTGCAGCGCCCCCCCCCCCACCCTATGGTAGCAGAGCATTCACGTATAGAGCACCGGTAGCATTATACTGTTTACTTTTTAACCTGTGTCATAAATGCACCTCATTATTTGTTAATTTATTTGTAGTATTATTACATCATGTGTTGTGTGTGATTTATACGTATTGTGCTGTGCACCTTGGTCTGGAGGAACATTGTTTTGTTTGGTGGTGTACACATGTATGGATAAATGACAATAAACTGAACTTGAACTTGAACTTGAACAATTAGCACATGTGATCATGTGGAGGTCCCATATCATCTGTAACTTTCACTGGAGCTCTAACCTATCTGTCTCTAGACTTCAAATACTGATCCACCCCCCTGTGGGTAATATCCGGGTCAGACTAGACTTTAGCGTTCTAGTCTCCAAAACAAATTGGCGGCTCAGTGGAACATTTTTCCAACAAGAATAGGTTAATGTTTCAAGCTGAGTAGGGGGCAACGAGGTTGTCCAGGGTATTCAAGAGAGTCTGGGATCTAAGGGCATAGCTTCAGAACTAAACGACCACCCTTCAAAACTGAAATGAGAAGGATTTGTTCAGTCAGAGGGTGGGGATTCTGTGCAACTCGCTACCACAGAGGGCTGTACTGGCCATTTCAGCAGGTGGACTTAAAGTGGAGCTTCACAGCTTCTTGATGGTAAGGGAGTCAAGGGTTATGGGGAGAAAGTGGGATAAGGTGTCACGGTAGTGTAGTGGTTACCACAATGCTTTACAGTACAGCTGACCTGGGTTCAATTCCCACTGCTGCCTGTAAGCAGTTTGCTCATTTTCTCCATGACCATGTAGGTTTCCTCCGGGTGCTATGGTTTCCTTTCACGATCCAAAGACATACCAGTTGGTAGGTTAATTGGTCATTATAAATTGTACTGTGATTCGGCCAGGGTTAAATCAGGGGATTTCTGAGTGGTGTGGTTCAAAGGGCCAGACAGACCTATTCTACACTGTATCTCATCAATCAATAAATACATAAACAACATAGATATATCAATAGATCGATAGATAAACAGATAAAATGGATGAATGAATAAATAAATAAAATCAGCCATGATTGAATGGTGGAGCAGAATCAATGGGCTGAATGGCATAATACGATTGTATATCTTATGGTCTTATGATTATGGATTTTTTATCAGAACTGGCAAATCTCTGTGATAAAGTAGAGGAAAAGAATGAAAAGCTCCTTGCCCTGGAAGCTCAATGTCATCTAAGGAAAAGAGGACTATAATAAGAAATACGATCATTGTTGTGAACCTTTGTGTTAACAAATACTCTTTTCTTGGGCTTCCAGCTGTGAACAGGTATCGATTATAACCGATGTTTCGATGACAAACTCTGCCATCTTCATCTTTGTCTGTGTTTGCTCAATTAATGAACAATCAGAGTTGCTGGGAGGAGCAAATGATGTAAAAAGTTGTGCCTGCTCCTCCTTTCCAACATCCACTGCCATAACAAAACGTACTTTTTCTTTCGTCCTCAGATTTTCCCTTTAAATGCATCAATACGGAGGTCCAAAAGGCAGATGCTGAGGAGACCAGTGGTAATCTCCCAGGTACAGAAGTTGAGGCCCAAAGGTCAAAACCGTGACTGGCAGCTCATGGAGGTCGGTGAAATCCAGAAGGCTGAAGTACAGAGCTTGATGAGTCCAGAGGCAGAAGTGCAAAAGGTTGAAGATCGAAGTGCGTTATTACAGAGGTAAAGGTCTGAAGGTTGAAGCCCCTGGGTCAGCTTGTCCAGCAGTCAGAGGCCCGATGTCTGTGCCTCTGCAGGTCCAAGGACTGGAGGCTGGAGGCATGATGTCTCTGAGTCTGAGTGTCCAGAGCCAAGGATTGGAGCCCTGGAGGGGTTGTCCTGCGGTTGGAGGCCTGACTGTGTGTGTGTGTGGGGGGGGGGGGGGGGGGGCGGGGGGGGTGAGAAAGTTGCTTGTCTAGGTAGCCGCCAACCTCATGTATGAATATCGATTTCTCCTTAAGGTAAAAAATATTTCCTTCCCCTGCCCTCTTCTTCTATTCCCCACTCTGGCTTCTCACCTGTCTATCACCTCCCCTTGGATGCCCTCCTCATTTTCCTTTCTCCTATCATCCACTCTCTACTCCTATCAGATTCCTTCCTCTCCAGCCCTCTACCTTTCCCATTCCCCTAGCTTCACCTATCACCTTCTAGCTATCCTCCTATCCCGCCCCCACCTTTTTAGCCCAAAACGTTGACTGCTTATTTGTTTCCATAGATGCTACTGAGTTCCTCCAGAATTTCTGTGTGTATTACTTGAGATTTTCAGCATCTGCAGAATTCCTTGTGTTTATGAATTACTGTTGTTCAAGAGTGATGGGTTGCACCTGAACCCAAAGGGGACCGATATTCCTGCGGGCAGGTTTGTTAGAGCTGTTGGGGAGGGTTTAAACTAACTTGGCAGGGGGTGGGAACTGGAATGAAGGGACTCAGGATAGGACAGATGATAAAAAAGTAAAGATAGCATGCAGTCAGATTGTCAGGAAGGGCAGGCAGATGATAGGACTTAGTTGCAGCCAGCAAGTTGAGTATCAAATCATTAGGGATGCAGAGCCAAAAAGGACAGCAAATACAGCACTCAAGGTAAACACGAGGAATTCTGCAGATGCTGGAAATTCAAGCAACACACATTAAAGTTGTTGGTGAATGCAGCAGGCCAGGCAGCATCTCTAGGAAGAGGTACAGTCGACGTTTCGGGCCGAGACCCTTCGTCAGGACTAACTGAAGTAAGAGCTAGTAAGAGGTTTGAAAGTGGGAGGGGGAGGGGGAGATCCAAAATGATAGGAGAAGACAGGAGGGGGAGGGATGGAGCCAAGCGCTGGACAGGTGATTGGCAAAAGTGATATGAGAGGATCATGGGACAGGAGGCCCAGGGAGACGGAAAAGGGGAAAGGGGGAAAAACCCAGAGGATGAGCAAGGGGTATAGTCAGAGGGACAGAGGCAGTAAAAGGAGAGAGAGAGAAAGAATGTGTGTATATAAATAAATAACGGATGGGGTACGAGGGGGAGGTGGGGCATTAGCGGAAGTTAGGCCACACATTTTAATTCCACATCTCATTCCCATTCTGATATGTCTATCCACGGCCTCCTCTACTGTACCCAGACAGTCCTTCCAGGTGAGGCGACACTTCACCTGTGAGTCGGCTGGGGTGATATACTGCGTCCGGTGCTCCCGATGTGGCCTTCTATATATCGGCGAGACCCGACACAGACTGGGAGATCATTTTGCTGAACACCTACACCCTGTCCGCCAGAGAAAGCAGGATCTCTCAGTGGCCACACATTTTAATTCCACATCCCATTCCCATTCTGATATGTCTATCCACGGCCTCATTTACTGTAAAGATGAAGCCACACTCAAGTTGGAGGAACAACACCTTATATTCCGTCTGGGTAGCCTCCAACCTGATGGCATGAACATCTACTTCTCTAACTTCCGCCTATGCCCCACCTCCCCCTCGTACCCCATCCGTTATTTATTTATATACACACATTCTTTCTCTCTCTCTCTCCTTTTTCTCCCTCTGCTCCTCTGACTTATACCCCTTGCCCATCCTCTGAGCTTTTTTTCCCCCTCCCCCTTTTCCTTCTCCCTGAATTATGGCTGAAGGACGATTGTAGTTGGGAGCTGAATGTCCAAGGTTATACGTTATATTGGAGGGATAGGAAGATAAGCAGAGGGGGTGGTGTGGCTCTACTGGTAAGGAATGGCATCAAAACAGCAGAAAGATGTGACCTAGGATTGGAAGGTGTTGAATCCTCATGGGTTGAGTTAAGAAACTGCAAGGGTAAAAGGATGTTGGTGGCAGTTATGTACAGGCCTCACAACAGTGACTGGGAGGTGGACCACAGGTTACAACAGGAAATAGAAAAGACAAGTCAAAAGGGCAATATTATTGTCATCATGGGAGGTTTTAACATGCAGGTCGATTGGGGAAATCAGGTTGGTAATGGATCTCAAGAGAGTAAGTTTGTTGAACACCTAAGTGATAGATTTTTAGAGCAGTTTGTCGTTGAGCCTACTAGTGGATCAACTATACTGAATTGGGTATTATATAATGAATCGGAGACAATTAGGGAGCTGAAGGTAAATGAAATCTTAGGAACCAGTGATCACAATATGATTGTGTTCAACTTGAAATTTGATAGAGAGAAGGTAAAGTCTGATGTAGCAGTATTTCAGTGGAGTAAGGGAAATTACAGTGGTATGAGAGAGGAGTTGGCCAAAGTAAATTGGAAGGAACTGCTGGCAGGGATGTCAGCAGAGCAGCAATGGCGTGTGTTCCTGGGAAAAATGAGGAAGGTGCAGGACATGTGTATTCCTAAAATGAAGAAATACTCAAATGGTAAAATAGTACAACCGTGGCTGACAAGGGAAGTCAAAGCTATTGTAAAAGCAAAAGAAAGGGCGTACAACAAAGCAAAGATTAGTGGGAAGATAGAGGATTGGGAAGTTTTTAAAAACTTACAGATCAACCAAAAAAGTCATTAGAAGGGAAAAGATGAAATATGAAAGCAAGCTAGCAAATAATAACACAGTGGATAGTAAAAGTTTTTTCAAGTATGTTAAAAATAAAAGAGAACTGAGAATGGATATGGGACCGCTGGAAAATGAGGCAGGAGAAATAATAACGGGGGACATGGAGATGGCTGATGAACTAAATGAGTATTTTGCATCAGTCATCACTGTGGAAAACGCTAGCAGTATGCCTGATGTTGTAGTGTGTGAAGGAAGAGAAGTGGGTGCAGTTACTATTACAAGAGAGAAGGCGCTCAAAAAGCTGAAAGACCTAAAGGTACATAAGTCACCCGGACCAGAGGAACTGCACCCTAGGGTTCTGAAAGAGGTAGCGCTAGAGATTGTGGTGGCATTGGAAATGATTGGACTCTGGCATGGTGCCAGAGGACTGGAAAATTACAAATGTCACTCCACTCTTTAAGAAAAGAGGAAGGCAGCAGAAAGGAACTTATAGACCAGTTAGCCTGACCTCAGTGGTTGGGAAGATGTTGTAGTCAATTGTTAAGGATGAGTTGATGGAGTACTTGGTGACACAGGACAAGATAGTACAAAGTCAGTATGGATTCCTTCTGGGAAAATCCTGCCTGACGAACCTATTGGAATTCTTTGAGAAGATTACAAGTAGGATAGATAAAGGGATGCAATGGATGTTGTATATTTGGACTTTCAGAAGGCCTTTGACAAAGTGCCACACATGAGGCTGCTTATCAAGTTAAGAGCCCATTGTATTACAGGAAAGTTACTAACATGGTTATATCATTGGCTGATGGGTCAGAGGCAGTGAGTGGGAATAAAAGGATCCTTTTCTGGTTGACAGCCAGTGACTAGTGGTGTTCCGCAGGGGTTGGTGTTGGGACCACTTCTTTTTATGCTGTACATAAATGATTTAGATGATGGAATAGATGGCTTTGTTATCAAATTTGCAGATGATACGAAGATTGGTGGAGGGGCAGATAGTGTTGAGGAAACAGGTAGGAAGCAAAAGGACTTAGCCAGATTAGGAGAATGGGCAAGAGAGTGGCAAATGAAATACAATGTTGGCAAATGCACGGCCATGCACTTTGGAAATGGAAATGAATGTGTGGACTATTTTCTAAATGAGGAGAAAATCTGGGAATCTGAGAAGCAAAGGGACTTGGAAGTTCTTGTGTAGAACACCCCAAAGATTAACTTGCAGGTTAAGCTGGTGGTGAGGAAGGCAAATGCCATGTTAGCATTCATTTCAAAAGGTCTAGTTTTGGGCCCCTCATCTTAGAAAAGATGTGTTGGCATTGAAGAGGGTTCAGAGGAGATTCACAAGGATGATTCCAGGAATGAACGGGTTATCATACGAGAAATATTTGATGGCTCTGGGTTTGTACTCGCCGGAATTCAAAAGGAAGAGGGGTGATCTCTTTGAAACCTTTCGAATGTTGAAAGCCTAGACATAGTAGCTGTGGAAAGGATGTTTCCCATGGTGTGAAAGCCTAGAACAAGAGGACATAGCCTCAGGATAGAGGGGCACCCTTTCAAAACAGAGATGCGGAGAAATTCCTTTAGCCAAAGAGTGGTGAATTTGTGGAATTTGTTGCCACATGCAGCTGTGGAGTACAGGTCATTGGGCATATTTAAGGCAGAGATTGATAGGTTCTTGATTGGACATAGCATCAAAGGTTATGGGGAGAAGGCCGGGATCTGGGGTTGAGGAGGAAATAGAAAAAAAGTATCAGCCATGATTGAATGGCTGAGCAGACTTGATGGACCAGATGGCCTAATTCTGCTCGTGTGTCTTATAGTCTTGTTGTTTTGTTTTGTTTTGTTGTTTGTGTTATTCTGCTGAATAATGTTGGCATGCCAAGTTGGCACCAGAATGTGTGGCGACACTTGCAGGTTGCCCCCAGCACATCTTTGAATGACATGGTTCTAAACACAAAGACCACATTTCACAGTGTTTTGATAAATATATCTGAATCTGAATGGTTTTCATTTCCACTGATTCATATGGTAATACGTTCCACTTTCTCACTGTTCTCTGAATGATTGCACTTCTGCTCAATTACTTATTTTATTGCTGACTGTTTTAATTGAACCTTCATTTATAAATGTGTCCCTGCTGTGCCTCCAGTGAAGTACATGGCTTTATTTGGAATAAAGGTTATTCAAAATATAGTATAAAGTTCATTGTGGATGAACTGACATGTTTAAAGATTTTGTGGAGCCTGTGTTGATGCACTTTATATAAGAGAATATTATTCTCAAAATCAGTTGTTGTATGCGCTGTGGCTCCCATCTCAGCCACTGAAGCTTGAAACTCCTCCAGAGTTGTCATAGCTCTCTGTGGCCTCCCTCACTCCTCCCCTCCTTGTACGCTCACTGTTTTTGAAGACTGCCTGCTCTAGGCAGATTTACAGCTGTGCCATATTCTTTCCATATCTTGATGATTGACTTAACTGTACTCCAAGGGATACTCAGTGACTTGGAAATTTTTTTGTATCCATCTCCTGACTTGTGCTTTACAATAACCTTTTCACTGAGTTGCTTGAAGTGTTCTTTTGTCTTCATGGTGTAGTTTTTGCCAGGATACTGACTCACCAGTAGTTGGACCTTCCAGATACAGGTGTATTTTTACTATAATCAATTGAAACACCCTGACTGCACATGGTGATTTACATTTAACTAATTATGCAACTTCTAAAAGCAATTGGCTGCCCCAATGATGATTTGGTGTGTCATATTAAAGGGGATGAATACTTATGCAATTATTTTGTCTTTTATATTTGTAATTAATTTAGATTCCTTAGTAGAGATCTGTTTTCACTTTGACATAATACAGTCATTTTCTGTTGATCAGTATCAAAAAAAGCCAAATTAAGTCCACTGTGATTCAATGTTGTAAAACAATAAAACATGAAAACTTTCAAGGGGGTGAATACTTTTTATAGGCACTGTATATGGGTTCATTGCCTATTCAGAAATCTGTTGGTGGAAGGGAAGATGTTCCTAAATCATCGTGTGCATGCCTTCAGGCTCTTGTACTCATCCTTGGTGGTAGCAATGAGCAGAGGGCATGTTCTGCATGTTGGGGGCCTAAGGAAACTCTTATGAATGTATTAGGGTCCTTAGGGTTGTCATAGCCAGTGGAGTGGGGTAGGGGGAAGTAGTGAAGATAAAGCGCCCACTACATATTAAATGCTCCCAATGGCCAGTGTCTCAAATAACCTCTGACCACCAAGTCCAGCTTCTTGCCTTCATGTGTAGCTTAGCTACCAAGCCCAGTGGAACCGCTTCTACTGACAGGAGAAGGGATAAAGGTGTGTTACCTGCACCTTAAAACCAGTTGCTTTGGACAGATGGGGCTCGTCAGCCATAGTTGGCAGCTCATCTAGGTGAAGGAAAACTCTGATCTCAAACTTCAAACCTTGTGGCTCTACCCACTAATGGAGAAGGCTTCAGGAGTAAACCCCAAGGAAAAATCTAGAGCTGGAGTGCCTAAGGCAATCCTATGTTGAGTTCAAGCTGACTGGCAACCCCTGTGATATTGCTGGTGCCAAACTGTATTGGTGTCTGCCCTTCCTTTGGATTCATCAGCTGCGTGGAGAGTTCAGAGTAAATGTTGTTGTCAGAGTACAGATACGTTGCCACATTCAATCCTGAGATTCCTTTTCTTGCAGGCATGCTTAGCAAATCTATAGAATATTAACTATAACAGGATCAGTGAAAGATCAAGCAGAGCGCAGAAGACAACAAACTGTGGAAATGCAAATATAAATAAAATAGCAATAAATAATGAGATTAAGAAACAACAGGATAAAGAGTCCTTAAAGTGAGACCATTGGTTGTGGGAACATTTCAATAGATGAGTGTAGTTATCTCTTTTTGTTCAAGAGCCTGATGGTTGAGGGTAGTAACTGTTCTTGAACCTGGTGGTACGAGTCCTGAGGCACTTGTACCTTCTACCTGATGGTGGCAGTGAGAATCGAGCATGGCCCGGGTGATGAGGATGTTTGACACTGGATGATGCTTTCCTACAACTGCACTTCATATAGATGTGCAAATGGTTGGGAGGGCTTTACCTGCGAAGTACCGGGTTGAATCCGCCACCTTTGGTAGGATTTTTCACTCAAAGGCATTAGTGTTCCCATACCAGGCCATGTTTCAGCCAGTCAGCACACTTTCCACCACACATCTATAGGAGTCTGCCAAAGTTTTTGATGACATGCTGAATCTCTGTAGACTCCTAAGGAAGTGAAGATACTGTCGGGCTTTCTTTGCAATTACATTTATATGATGGGTCCAGGACAGGTCCTCTGAGATGGTGGCACTCAAGAATTTAAAGTTACTGACCCTCTCCACCTCAAATGAGGACTGACTCATTGACCTCTGGTTTCCCTCTCCTGGTCTACAATCAGTTCCTTGGTCTTGTTGACATTGAGTGAGAGGTTATTGTTATTACACCACTCAGCCAAATTTTCAATCCCTCTCCTGTATGCTGATTCATCACCACCTTTGGGATGGCCCACAACAATGGTGTCACCGGCAAACTTGAATACGGTGTTGGAGCTGTAGTTAGTCACACAGTCATAGATGCAAACCGAGTAGAGCAGGGGGATAAGTACTCAGCCCTGTGGTGCACCTGTGCTGATGGAGATTGTGGAGGAGATATTCTTGCCAATTCAAACTGACTAGGGTCTGCAAGTGAGATAATTCAGGATCCAATTGCACAAGGAGTTGTTGAGGCCCAGATCTTGGAGTTTACTGATCAGTTTTGATGGAACGATGGTGCTAAATGCGGAGCTGTAATTGATAAAGAGCATCCTGATGCTCTCTAGGTGTTCCAGGGTTGTGTGAAGAGCCAATGAGATGGCATCTGCTGTGGACCTGTTGCTTCAGTAGGCAAATTGGAGCAGATTCAACCGCCCCTCAGACAGGAGCAGATATGCTTCAACACCAGCCTCTCAAAACACTTCATCACTGTGGATGTAAGTGGATGTAAGTGCCACTGGGCGACTGTCATTGAGGCAGGATACCACACTCTTCTTAGGCACCAGCAGAAGGGTACCGACATGAGAGGTTGAAGATATCAATAGACTGCTAGGATGCAACACACACAGTTGACCCTGACCAGCTGAGGCCCTCTCTGAATTTACACAGCATCCGAATCTATATAATTTCCCCTCATTCCAATCTAGTACATTAGTATATTATATTTACTTCAAACAATTAGAGTTCAATATCTAGATAGTGACTTTTGGATGTTAGCCTGGTATAGGGTTATATAACATTCAAGATCAAAGATTCAAGTTTGTTTATCATCATTCTTCAGTATAGGAGTGTAAAGGAGAACAAAATGATTGTTACTCCGGATCTGATGCAGCATTAAAAAAAACACAGTAACATAAAGAACACAATATAAAAACACACAATAAATACAAATATAAAAGCAATTCTATAAAACACAATATACAAGTAACAGTTACATACATATTCTGATTCTTTGTACATGAAGTGACACTAGGTTATGTGTATGTGGTAGTGGTGGGTTGGGTTAATGGCTGGAGGTGTTGATCAGTCTAAGAGCTTGGCGAAGAAAGTTCAAAATAAATATATTGTCAAAGTACATATATGTCACTATATACAACCCTGAGATTCATTTTCTTGTGAACATTCATAATAAGTTCAAAGAAAGGGTATGGAATCAATGAAAGTGTGCACTCAACAGGATGGACAAACAATTAATGTGCAAGAGACAATAAACTGTGCACATACAAAGAAAACAAAAGAAAAAAGAAATAATAATAATAAATAAATAAGCAATAAATATTGAGAAGATGAGATGAAGAGTCTTTGAAAGTGAGTTCATAGCTTGTGGGAATGATGGGGAAAGTGAAATTGTGTGAAGTTATCCAAGTTGGTTCAAGAGCTTGATGGTTGAGGGGATAATAACTGTTCCTGAACCTGGTGGTGTGGGTGCTGAGGCTTCTGTTTTTAGGCATCTGTTAGTCTCGTGAGACCATGGATTTGCACCTTGGAAGGTTTCCAGGGTGCAGGCCTGGGCAAGGTTGTATGGAAGACCAGCAGTTGCCCATGCTGCAAGTCTCCCCTCTCCACGCCACTGATGTTGTCCAAGGGAAGGGCATTAGGCCGATACAGCTTGGCACCGGTGTCATCACAGAGCAATGTGTGGTTAAGTGCCTTGCTCAAGGACACAACACGTTGCCTCAGCTGAGGCTCGAACTAGCGACCTTCAGATCAGTAAACCGACGCCTTAACCACTTGGTCATGCGCCAACACACATGGTTCCTGAGGCTTCTGTACCTTCTTCCTGATAGCAGCGGTGAGGACCTGGGTGGTGGGGGTCCTTAATGATGGATGCTGCTTTCCTGCGACAATGCTCCCTGTCAATGTGGTCAAAGGTGAGTAGTGCTTTACCTGTGATAGAATGGGCCTTATCCATTACTTTTTGTTGGACTTTCCATTCAAAGGCTTTGGTGTATCCACGACAGGTTGTGATGCAACCAGTCACTATGCTCTCCACCACAATTCTATAGAAGCTTGTTGAAGTATCAGATGACATAAGACTATAAGACCATAAGACATAGGAGAATGGCTGATTTATTATCCCTCTCAACCCCATTCTCCTGCTTTCTCCTGTAACCTTTGACACCTTGACTAATCAAAACCCTATCAACCTCCACTTTAAATATAAACTATGACTTGGTCTCCACAGATGTCTATATCAATGAATTACACTGATTCACCACCCTCTGGCTAAAGAAATTTCTCCTCATCTCTCTTATAAATGGACATCTCTCTAGTTTGAGGCTGTATCCTCTGGTCCTAGACTCCCTCACTATAGGAAACATCCTCTCCACATCCACTTTATTTAAGGTCATTCAATATTTGATAGGTTTCAGTGAGATTAACTCTCATTCTTCTAAACTCCAGCGAGCATAGGCCCAGAGCCATAAAATGCTCCGTATATGTTAACCCTTTCATTCCAAAATCATATACGGTCTGACTCATACCTTATAAACTCAGCATTACACCTTTACTCCTCTAACCTAGTCCACTCAACATGAATGCTAATGTTGCATTTGCCTTCCTTACCACTGACTCGATCTGCAAGTTAGCTTTTAGGGAATTCTGCACAAGGACTCCCAAGTCCCTTTGCACCTCAGAATTTTGAACTTCCTCTCAGTTTAGAAAATAGTACACGCCTTTAATACTTCTACAAAAGTGCATGGCCAAACGTTGCCCGCACCTTATTCCATCTGCCACTTCCTTGCCCATTCTCCCAACCTATCTAAGTCCTCCTGCAGATTCCCTGCTTCCTTAACACTACCTGTTCCTCCACCTACCTTTGTATCGTCTGCAAACTTAGTCACAAAGCCATCCAAATCACTGACATATAGTGGTCCCAACACCAATCCCTGCGGAACACCACCAGTCGCCGGCAGAATATGCCAGACAGCCAGCCAGACATGCCAAATCTTCACAAACTTCAAAGGAAGTAGAGGTGCTGCTGTATTTACTCTGTAATGGCACATCCACAGGACAAATCCTCTGGAATGATGAGACTGAGGAATTTAAAGTTGTTGACTTGCTCCATCTCTGATCTTCCGATGAGGACTGGCTCATGGATCTCCAGTTTCCTCCTGCTGAACTCCTTGGTTTTTCTGACACAGAGGTGGAGGTTATTGTTGTGACTCCACTCAGTCTAGCAAAGGGTGTTTTTGATTCTGATGCTCCTGGTGTAGCCTCCTCCCTGGTGGGAGTGGGAAAACAGCCCATTAGCAGGGTGGGTGCGATACTTCATGATTTTTTTGGGCCTTTTTCTGGCACCTTTCTGTATACACACAAGAAACTTTCACAGATGCTGGAAAATCAGAGTAACACACACACAAAATGCTGGAGGAACTCAGCAGGTCGGGCAGCATCCGTGGAGATGAACAAACATTCGAGGTTTCAGGCTGAGACCTTTCTTCAGGACTGGAAAGGAAGGGGGAAGATGCCAGAATAAGATAGGGGAAGACGAAGGAAGTTAGCTAGAAGATGATTGTTGAAGCCAGGTGGGTGGGAAAGGTAAAGGGCTAGAGATGGCTGGAGCACCCTCCTGCTCCTGATATACTTACAGAATGGCTTGGGATTCTTCTGAGGAAATTCATACACTCATAGGGATTAATAAAGACAAGAGAGCTTAAAATGAATTGATGTTTAGCTGATTTAAGCACTGAGCCAAATTAAAAACATTAAGGTGTTGAGGCTGAGGGCAAAGGACAAACAAGTATTTGGCTCACTACTCTGTGAGGCTTTGCTTGCCTCAATGCTGAACTGCCTCTGTGGCTGTGGCCTGCATCATCGGGTTCCTGAACTGGTTGCGTGCTGAACTGGATATGTAGCTGTGGCCTGCATGATTGGGCTCCCGGACTGGCTGCAGTGTGGAACTGGATCTGTGGCTGTGGCCTGCATCATTGGGTTCCTGGACTGGCTCTGTGGCTGTGGACTCACTCTCTGCAGTTCATGTACGGTGTGTTATTTGCTTACTTTTTTATTGTTCACACAATTTGTTCTTTCTTTTTACGCACATTGAATATTTGACTGTGTTTGTGGTGTGAAGCTTTTCATGAATTCTAATTATGCTTATTTTCTGTCTGCCTGCAAGAAGGTAAGTTTCAAGGTTCTGTATTGTATACATACTTTGATCATAAATGTACTTTGAATTTTGAGATTCTGCAGATGCTGGAAATCCAGAGCAACAACACGAAATGCTGGAGGTGCTCAGCAGGCCAGACAGCATTTATAGACAGAAATAAACAATCAATGTTTCAGGCTGAGACACTTTATCATGATCCTGATGAATGCGCTCAGCCTAAACGTCAATTGTTTACTCCTCTCCATAGACGCTGCCTGAGCTGCTGAGCTCCTCCAGTAGATTGTATGTTAGGTGTAGGGAGAATGCGCAAATTCCATACAGACAACATTCAAAGTGACCATCAAAGTTCTCTGATGGTCAAGTCAGCATCTCAACTGACTACAGATTAGAATTTATTTTATTTGCTGTAATGTTTTTAAAAACTGTTCTGCATCTTCAATTGTATTATGTTTCGTTCAAGCCTGGAGTAGTGTTGATTGCCCAGAAATGGAGAATCAAATTACAGAGCCAAATTCAGGATAATACCATCTTGAAGGCATTTAAAGTCTTATTTTGACAAATAGGTTGCAAATGCTAACAGATCCTGAGTTTTAGTGCACTAAGTTATGCCTTTTAGAATCTTCATGCTCATCAACAAGGTGAGAAAGTGCATTGCAAGAGAACAAAATGTGTCTGGACTTGAGTAGGGAGTTAGTGTTCAGTACACCACACCCAGCTGACAATGTCATCACCACCAGTGTTTCAACAGCATTCTATATTGTGCTCTACTGTGACATTTACAGCCAGTTGTATCATTTCTCTATGGGGCGTAATCCTCTTAATGGCGCGTAATCCTCTTAATGGCAATCCCACTCCAATATACTGTCTATTTTATAATAAAACTAATAGCAGTACAAACTAAGCTACAGAAAATTGCTTCAGCCAGAAGAAATTCAGAAACACACGAGATACTGCAGATGCAGGAAATCCAGAGCAACACACACAAAATGCTGGAGGAACTCAGTAGTTCAGACAGTATCTTCTTCTTCTTAAGCCAAACACGCCTATTGGGACATAGACTGCCAACAGCAGTTTGGCAGAGTCCTCATTCCTGAGCCAGTCTTTCAAATTGTCTCCAGGCCTAGCCTATCTGCGATTTTCCTAAGCATATCCCTCCTACAGGAGCATAGGCAACCAGCAGTAGCTCACAAGAGATCTCAGACCTGAGTCAGTCTTTCAAGTTGTCCCCAGGTGTAGCCGATCTTTGAAGATCCTTCCTCACCCAGGGATGAGGTCCTTGAAGCTTCTGTTGGTGTTCCTGTAGCTCTGGGTTTTTATGGAATGGGGTTGCTAGCCCCCATCCCCAATCCTTCTCCTTTTGCAACCATGCTTGTGACCATCCAAGGCAGATTTAGGCTGCATCTGAGGAGGGGAACAGTCAATGTTTCAGGCCAAGACCATAAGATATACATAGGAGTACGGGCTCCCAAACTTCTTTATGCCATGGACCCCTACTATTAACTAAGGGGTCCATGAACCCCAGGTTGGGTATCCTGCATAGAAGGAAATTAGGCTATTTGCCCATTGAGTCTGATCTGGCATTCCATCATTCCTGATTTATTATCTCTTTTAACCCTATTCCCCTATCTTCTCACCATAACCTTTGATTCCCTTATTAATCAAGAGTCTATCAGCCTTCATTTTCATCAATCCCAGCTATGGCTCAGTAGGTGACTCTCTGGCGGGTTCACGTTCCAGTACCGAGTTCCAACAGAAATATTGCCCGTCGCTGTAATAAGGGGTAGTTGCTCTGTTGGAGATGTCTTTGTGCAGCTGGAACAACCACACTCCCATGTAAAACTAAAGCTCCATGCTAAAGTGAAAATCAAGTGCTCTCCATTCCAGACAGATAGAAAATAAGTAAATACTGCAGTTGTATAAATTGACAAAATAAGAAGAATTATGCTCAAGTCAATAGTCCAGCACCTGGCTGCCTGGTGTGCCAACAACAATCTGGCCCTTAACACCCAGAAGACCAAGGAGATCATTGTGGACTTCAGGCATGTCAGGAGTCACACTCACGTCCCCATCTACATCAACGGAGCTGTAGTGGACCGTGTATCAAGCTTCAAATTCCTTGGTGTCCACATTTCCGAGGATCTCACCTGGTCCCTGAACTCCTCCATCCTGATCAAAAAGGCGCAACAGCACCTTTATTTCCTGCGGAGCATCAAGAAAACTCACCTCTGTCCCAGGATACTGACGGACTTTTACCGCTGTACCATTGAGAGCATACTCACCAACTGCATCTCAGTGTGGTATGGCAATTATCCCGTATCGGACTGCAAAGCACTCCAGCGTGTGGTGAAAACTGCCCAGCGGATTATCGGCACCCAATTGCCCACCATTGAGAACATCTACCATAAACGCTGCCTGGGCAGGGCGAAAAGCATTATCAGGGATGCATCTCACCCTAACCATGGACTTTTTACTCTCCTCCCATCTGGTAGGCGCTACAGGAGCCTCCGCTCCCGCACCAGCATGCACAGGAAGAGCTTCTTCCCTGAGGCTGTGACACTGCTGAACCTCTCATCACAGCGCTAAGCAGTATTGCATCCATATTGTACTGTCTCAGTACTTTTATATTTGTGTGCTGTAGCACTTTTTTTATTCGCAGTTATTTTGTAAATAACATTATTCTTTGCATTTCTGGTCAGATGCTAAATGCATTTCATTGGCTTTGTATCTGTACTTGGCACAATGACAATAAAGTTGAATCTAATCTAATCTAAATCTAATAGTCCATCAGAGGAAATGCCCTCCCCATCATTGAGTACATCTACATGGAGCACCGCTACAAGAAAGCAGCATTCATCATCAAGGACCCCAGTCGCCCAGGCCATGCTCTCTTCTCACTGGTGCCATCAGGAAGGGGGTACAGGGGCCTTAGGACCAGTTCAAGAACAGTTATTATGCTTCAACCAACAGGCTTCTGAACCAGTGTGAATAACTTCACTCACTTCAACACTGAACTGATTCCACAAACTACAGGAACAACAGGAATTCTGCAGATGCTGGAAATTCAAGCAACACACATCAAAGTTGCTGGTGAACGCAGCAGGCCAGGCAGCATCTGTAGGAAGAGGTGCAGTCAACGTTTCAGGCCGAGACCCTTCGTCAGGACTAGTTCCACAAACTACAGACCCACTTTCAAAGACTCTGCAATTCATGTTTGAGGTATTAGTTATTCAATGTATTTGCACAGTTTGTCTTTTTTGACACATTGGTTGTTTGTCAATTTTTATTTTTGTGCAGTTTTTCATTGAGTCTGTTATATTCCTTTAGTCTATTGTGAACACCTGCAAGAAAATGAATCTCAGGATAGCATATGGTGACAATATGTACTTTGACAATAAATTTACATTTAACTTTGTACTGGACTAGCATTCATAAACCTCTAATAATATCTGGAAACCTGAGGTGGAATCTCACCAGAGAAGCTGAAGGATTTAAAAATCTGTCTGGTCACTGATTGCCTCCAGGGAAAGAAATCTGCTAGCTTTACCTAATCTGACCTATATGTTTCTTCAGACCCACATGCAAAGTGGCTGACACAATACATCCCTCAGAAATGGTCTGGCAAACTCCACTGTTCATAGAATAATCAGGGATTGACTATAAATGCTGTCCTTGTCCGTAAACAACATCCTTGTCCTGAGAAAACAACCCATTTAATTTTAAATGTGGAAGCAGGGAGAAAGATTTCACTTAGAAATTTGATTAACTTTCCCCTGGTTTTAACTTTTAAAATGCTATAGAGAATTCTTTGAACATAATAACCTTTAGAAGAAAATCAATTTTGAAGAATAATTTTTACCTTATCTTTGGAGTTATTTTTTCAAAAACACAGCATTACATTCCCAAAAATATTTTCTCTTGTGGTTTATATTCCAAGTAGATTTGAAAGACGTGGGATTTACAAAACAAGTCTCAACCTGCATTGTCAAACAGAGACTGTCATTGAAACCGCACAGAGTGAACTATGTTGTTAATGCTGTTGAAGTTACTTAAACCTATTCATAATTTTAAAGATGTATATCCGGTGCCTTATTCATTTTGTTTAGAAAAGCCCCAGCTTACTCAAAGCTTCCTGACAGATGCTTCTTCTGACTTCTGTCAACATACTGGCAATGCATTTCTGAATCTTTTCTTGTGATGTAATCACCATTCAGACAGCGCGGTAACATACTACTACTACGTTGACTCAGGCCTAGGGGGCCGCCGTCAGGCAAGGTGGTAACGTAGCTATTAGTACAAAGCTTTGCAGCTTCAGCTGTGACATCAAAGTTCAATTTCAGCTACTGTCTGTAGAGTTTTATGTTCTCCTCATGACAACATAGGTTTCCTCCGGGTGCTCTGGTTTCCTCCCAATGATGTACAGTTTGGGTTACTAAGTAGTGGGCATGCTATGTTGGCACAGGAGGCGTAGCCACACTTGTAGGTTGCCCCCAGCACATCCGCGTTGCTTTGATTTGACGAAAACAATGTATTTCATTGTATGTTTTGATGTACATGTGACAAATAAAGGCAATCTTTAACCTCGTTCTCAGACAATACTCCCGCTTGAGAGGTTTCATCAAGATTCCATGCATAGTCCCCTCTGTTTGTTACCATAATGATAATCTTGAATACTTTTCGGCAAATATTGTGATGGCTTCTTCACAGGTATTGATTATTGGCATCAGCTTTCAAACTATGGTATGATACTTGTTTCAAAATGTATATTTGCTTTAAGGTAACACACAAGATGCTGAAAGAACTCAAACACTCTGCAGATGCTGGAAATCTTGAGTAACGCACACAAAATTCTGGAGGAACTCAGCAGGTCAGGCAGCATCAACGGAGGGGAATAAATCATTGACGTTTCGGTCTGTTTATTCCCCCTCCATAGATGCTGCCTGACTTTGTGGTTCCTCCAGCATTTTCTGCATGGTGCTGAAGAAATTCAGTAGGTCAGGTAACATTCTTGGTGCAAATGAACAGTCAGCATTTTGGGCTGAGACCCTTCATCTGCATTGAAAGATAGAGGAGGAGGTAGTATAGAAGAATGAAGTGAAGGGATTGAGGGAGAGTTGGCAGGTGAAATAAAGAGGAGAAAGACAATACAGGTATCCCCACTTTTCAAAAGTTCCCTTTATGCCACTTCACTTTTACAAAAGACCTACATTAGCACAGTACCTGTTTTTGCTAACCAAAAGAAATCCGAAGAGGATTTTCGCTTTTACGAAAAAGGGTGAAAAGCAAAAATAGCGTTCAGCGTTTGTTTTACAGTGAGCCGTTATAGAGGCAGCGCGCACCCCAAGCAGCAAGAGTGGCACCACCAAGCTCCTTCCCCGGGAACTACATTCAGCATCTCAGCATCAAGCCGCCATAGCATTGAACTGTGCCTGTGAGCATCTGTGCTTTATCTCGATTTATATCGTGCATCCGTTAGCAAGATGTGTCCTAAGATATCAGAAAAGCCTAAGAGAGCTCGTAAGGGTGTTACGCTTAGCGTAAAACTGGATGTAATTAAGCGTTTCGATCGTGGTGAATGAAATAAAGACATTGTGCATGCGTTGAACTTGCCTGCGTCCACCATTCGTACTATTTATATAGGCTGTGTATTTATCATATCATTCCTGCTTTTACTATATGTTAGTGTTATTTTAGGTTTTATGTGTTATTTGGTATGATTGGGTAGGTTAATTTTTGAGTCTGGGAACACTCAAAAATTTTTCCCATATAAATTAATGGAAATTGCTTCTTCACTTTAAGCCATTTCGGCTAACGAAAGGTTTCATAGGAACGCTCTACTTTGGATAGCGGGGGAAACCTATATAAAGAGATGGCAGGTGATAGGTGGATCCAAGTGAAGGGGAGGGGGTAGATAGGCATATAAGGGAGGGGGAGAAGGAGGGAGAGAAGGGTAAGAGAAGGGAGAGAGGGGATGGGAGTTAGAAGTTTGGACTTCTGAGTAGGAATGGAGGGGAGGGGGAGGATGGAGGGAGGAGGGAGGGAGAAGAGGAAGAGTTGGAAGGAGGGAGGAGAGAGGGGATGAGAATGGGAATGGCATCAGAAGTTGGGAGCTAATAAGTAGAAAGGACAAACGTCATTAACACCCCTTCTGAGTAAGTGTACAGTGCGATAGTCTTTCTGTCAATAATATTATACTATCTGTTTAATATATAAAAATGACCTGAGGAAAGATGTGTTGGTTGTTAATAGGAGTAATATCCAATGGTCCAGAAAATTTGCAGAACCGACAACACCACAGATGACAGATGCCACAATATTACACTGGACAACAGAGATTTTACTTCCTGAGTACTTTTGGATGTATCTTATGGATTTTGAGATGCTGATCATGACAATCACCACGAATTTTCCCTATCACACACCATTTGTTTAAAGTCAGCTATATTTGTTATTTCAATACATAGTTCAAGTCAGAATAACTGATGGCAAGATTAAGGAAGGCATTTTTGTTGGTCCACAAATCAAACAGGTCATCAATGACAGGCAATTCAAATAACTTCTAGTGTGACCAGAGAAAATGGCATGGAAGGCATTCAATGATGTTGTCGCAAATTTTCTTGGCAACTATAGAGCACCAAACTATGTGCAGCTGGTTAACAAGATAAAACCATGAAGTGCACCATGTCACTGAAGATTCATTTTCTGCATTCCCATTTAGACTTCTTGACTGCAAATCTTGGTGCTATCAGTGACGAGCATGGGGAAAGGTTCCCCAGGACATTTCGGTCATGGACAAAACGGTATGAGGGCAGCTGGAATCCATTAATGCTGGCTGATATTGTTGGACACTGAAGTGAGAAGCTTCAGACACTGAGTTCAAATAAAAATCATCAACGAAACACTTTTAGCTTAGTTGAACTATTGCAAAACATTAGCAGCTTTATGCAATTTAAGGCTTTATATTCAATAAAAGTTAATTTCTTGTTTCTCCAAATTCCCACATGATACAAGTAGTCTGAAATTATATTTGTGTTCGGTCTCAAGCGGTCTATCATAAACAAAAAGAAAAATTCCGAGGAGCAACACTTTCAAAAATATTTGTTGTCCAACATTATCAGAGTTCTATAGGATTTATTTATTTAGTGATAAAGTGTGGATTAGGCCCTTCGAGCCACACTGTCACAGCAACCCCCAACAACCCTAATCAACACGAGCCTAATCACAGGACAACTTACAATGACCAATCAATCTACTGACCGGTACACCTTTGGACAGTGGGAGAAAATCAGAGTACCCGGAGGAAAACCCATGTGGTCACAGGGAGAATGTATAACCTCCTTGCAGAACAGAATCAGATTTAAACTCCAAACTCTGGAATGCCAAGAGCAGTATTCACCTCATGCTAACCAGGATGTTACTGTGTGGTCAATTTTGGGAATTATACTCAGGTGATGTATTTTATTCAGACACATACATGCATCTTTTCCAAATCCTTACTTGAATTCATGTTTTTTGAGACTTTAAACTTCCAGATTGACAATATAATGTTATATAACTGGTATACCTCATGCTTTTGCTGTCTAATAGAACCACAATATAAATATTCATGGAATACAGGGAGAGTAGCATGTATGTGCTTAAAGTATAGTGGGGCTGCCTGCAGAAGGACAGGACAGAGGTGGCCTGTGGATAAGGCAGGGCACAGTAATAATGCAAATGACAGAATAGAGTCACAGAGCAATATACGGCACATACGGGAGGGGTGAGGGGGGAGGGTAGGGCTGGGAAGGGGAAAGGAGACAGGGTGGTAGGGTTTCCTTTGCTTTTTGCTTGTTTACTACACATACATTCATTTGATGTTCATTATGTTGTTATAAGAAAGAAAAGAAAAAAGAAGCATTGTACTTTAGGACATTGTCGGTTGTGGTTAAGCTGATGTTGCTTCACAATAAGAACATTTGAAACAGAAAACACAGGAAACTTCATGAACGTCAACAGCCCCTGATGACCCTGTGATTTCAGTCTCTGAGGCCGATGCGAGAGCATCCTTCAGGATGGTGAACCTATGGAGATCATCTGGCCAGATGGGTTGCCTGGTCAAGTACTAAAGACCAGTGCTGATCAACTAGCTGGGATGTTCACTGACATCTTTCACTCCAGCAGTCTGAGGTACTGACCTGCTTCAAGCAAGCTTCAGTTATACTGGCGCCTAAGAACAACATGGTAACCTGCCTCAACTGCACTTACATCTGAAACACCCTGGTTTCCTCAGCTGCATAAGACAATTTCCGGCCCTGACAAATGTGTGAGATTGAGGCGTGAGCCCACCCCAAACCCCCTGTTTGTGTGGTTGCTGTGTAATTCAGTACCCTGTTACAAATGACTGCCAGAAATAACAGACAGTACACCGCATGCAATTAAATGACTTAGCTTTATAATTCTTAATTTGACTAAAGAAGAGAACAAAAAAAGAAAAGGGCCCATTTTAATGTAACAGTCTAATGTGCACAAGTTGGAGCTCACGGTTTCCCCAAGTCACTGATCCTCAATTGATCTCACCCCGGGCTTTGTCAAATCATGGTTTCACTCCAGGTTGAATCCAAGACCGCTTCTCTCCAGCAGCTTCTCTCTTCATCTCTTTTGAACCACACAAAAAAAACCCCAACCTTAGTGTCCATCACAAGAAACCTCCCCTTCAATTTGACCATCCTAATTGGATGCCAGATATTTCTCCTCATCTCTTATCTTCAATGATAACCCAAACATAAGCTGAAAGCAAGCAGCTCACACAGAACAGCACACAATGAAATACATACTGCATAACAGTAAAAAAAATGAACCAGAGCATTACATATCTAATGTGATGATATGCTTGAGAGGTTAGTGATGAAACATATTAACTCCTGCCTGAATCTTCTTCAAAAAGTCCACACCAGATGCCATTTCACTGGCTCTTCACTTAACCCTGGAACATCTGGACAGCAAAAATGCATACATCAGGATGCCCTTTATCGACTACAGCTCGGCTTTCAATACCATCATCTCCTCTAAAATAATCAATACGCTCCAAGACTTTGGCCTCAATACCTCTTTGTTCAATTGGATCCTCAGTTTCCTCACTTCCAGACCCCAGTCAGTTAGGATTGGCAACAATATCTCCACCACAATCTCCATCAGTGCAGGTGAACCACAAGGCTATGTGCTTAGCCCCCTGCTCTACTCACATTATACTTATGTCTGTGAGGCTAAGCACAGCTCCAGTCCCATATTTAACTTTGCTGATGGCACCGCTGTCATTGGCCAAATCGAAGGTGATGATGAATCAGCATTTAGGAGGGAGATTGCAAACCTGGCCGAATGGTGCCACTACAACAACCTCACAATGTTGGCAACACCAGTGAGCAGATTATTGACTCCAGGAGGAAGAAACCAGAGGTCCATGAGCCAGTCCTCATCAGGACTCAAGAGATTGAGAGTGCCAGCAACTTTAAGTTCTTTGGTGTTACAATTTCAGAGGCTATGTCCTGGGCCCAGCATGTAAGTGCAATTATGAAGAAAACACAGCAGCACCTCTGCTACTTGAGAAATTTGTGAAGATTTGGCATTATATCCAAAACTTTGATGAGCATCTATAGTTACGCGGTGGAGAGTATATTGATTGGTTGTATCACAGCCTGGAATAGAAGCACCAATGCCCTTAAATGGAAAATCTTGCAAAGAAGCAGTGGATATGGCCCAGTCCATCATGGGTAAAACCCTCCCCACCATTGAGCACAGCTGCAAGGAGCATCCATCATCAAGGACCCCCACCACACAGGCTATGCTCTCTTCTTGCTGCTGTCATCAGGAAGGAGGTACAGGAGCATCAGGACCCACTTCTCCAGGTTCAGGAACAGTTATTACCCCTCAACCATTAGACTTTTGAACCAGAGGAGATAACTTCACTCACCCCAACACTGAACTGTTCTCACAACCTATGGACTCACTTTCAAGGACTCTTCATCTCATGTTCTCAATATTTATTGCTTGTTTATTTATTATGAATTTTTTTCTCTCTTTTGTGTTTGCAGTTTGTTGTCTTTTGCACATTGGTTGTTTGTCCATCTTGTTGGATGTGGTTTTTCATTGATTCTATGGTGTCTCTTGGATTTACTGTGTATGCCTGCAAGGAAATGAATCTCAGGGTTGCATATGGAAACATAAATGTACCTTAATAATAAATGTACTTTGAATCCAGCTCATCCCAATTTCCTGTATTCAGCCAATGTCCCTCTAAGCCAGGGGTTCCCAGCCTGGGGTCCACTGGACCTCTCAGGGGTACACAGCGTAAAAAAAGGTCAGGAACTGCTGCTCTAAGACCTGCCTCTTCACAGACCTTTCCAAGTCCTTCTAAAATAATGCTATAGTACCTGCCCCAACCTCAGTGACTGCCACACCCCTCAATCAGCTATGGGTGTCTCGCCAGGTTATGCAACCACCTCCATTTTGTTTTAGCTGTGACTATTAATGAACTTCTTGTTTCTCTTTCAGATGTGAAAGGTTTAGGAACTCTGAGGGACTTGTTAAAATTAACACGGCACCAGTAATATTTACTTCCAAAACAAAAATACTTTTTCATCTATAACAAATGTTTTCTTTTTACTAATTACTTTTGGTTCTCTTTTAGGTAAAAGATGGCTATATGTTGCAAAGGCCATTTTTATCTTGCTGTGGTGAAGGAGGGGAAAGCACAAACTTCCCTTCTTGGATATTATTTTTGAATAACAACATTGATCAATCATCTCCATATAACAACCATATATCAATTATAGCATGGAAACAGGCCATCTCAGCCCTTCTAGTCCATGCCGAACTCTTACTCTCACCTAGTCCCACTGACCTACACTCAGCCCATAACCCTCTTTTCCTTTCCATATATGTCCAATTTAACTTTAAATGACAACATCGAACCTGCCTCAACCACTTCCGCTGGAAGCTTGTTCCACACAGCTACTACTCTCTGAATAAAGAAGTTCCCCCTCATGTAACCCCTAAACTTTTGCCCTTTAACTCTCAACTCATGTCTTCTTGTTTGAATCTCCCCCACTCTCAATGGAAAAACCCTATCCACGTCAACTCTATCTATCCCCCTCATAATTTTAAATACCTCTATCAAGTCCCCCCTCAACCTTCTACGCTCCAAAGAATAAAGACCCAACTTGTTCAACCTTTCTCTGTAACTTAGGAGATGAAACCCAGGCAACATTTTAGTAGATCTCCTCTGTACTCTCTCAATTTTATTGACATCTTTCCTATAACTCGGTGACTAAAACTGTGCACAATACTCCAAATTTGGCCTCACCAATGCCTTATACAATTTCAACATTACATCCCAACTTCTATACTCAATGCTCTGATTTATAAAGCCAGCATATCAAAAGCTTTCTTTACCACCCTATCCACATGAGATTCCACCTTCAGGGAACTATACACCATTATTCCTAGATCCCTCTGTTCTACTGTATTCTTCAATGCCCTACCACTTATCATGTATGTCCTATTTTGATTAGTCCTACCAAAATGTAGCACCTCACATTTATCAGCATTAAATTCCATCTGCCATCTTTCAGTCCACTCTTCTAACTGGCCTAAATCTCTCTACAAGCTTTGAAAACCCACTATCCACAATGCCACCTATCTTAGTATCATCCGCATACTTACTCATTCAATTTACCACCCCATCATCCAGATCATTAATATATATAACAAACAACATTGGATCCAGTACAGATCCCTGAGGCACACCACTAGTCACCAGCCTCCAATCTGACAAACAGTTATCCACCACTACTCTCTGGTATCTCCCATCCAGACACTGCTGAATCCATTTTATCCTTCTCTCATCCTTTTGGCTCTTTACTGGCAAAAAGTAATAGTTCCCAATCAGTGAAAGCCTTTTAAATAGGATTAAAACACCTGTGGCATATTATACACTCAATATCAGATAATACACTCAGTGGCCACTTTATTAGGTACACCTGTACACCTGTTTGTTAATACAAATATCTAATCAACCAATCACATGGCAGCAACTCAATGCATTAAAAACATGCAGACATAGTCAAGAAATTCAGTTGGGTGAGAGAGCACAAGTCTGGGTATTTTTAGCATTTTTAAGGAGAACAGGGGTTTTTTATAGAATATGATGAATAAACAGGAATAGGATACTAGGATGGTCAAAGATGGGAGGGTGAAGTGTAGGTTTGTATGTATGTGTGTTTTCTGTGCGTGCATGCGCATGGGAGATTGGGTGAAGGGATTTAGAATGTATGTCTAGTGCACATTCTGGAGCAGAGGGTGGTGGTAATGCACCATTAAGCTGGATGCCAACCGCCGTAAAACAAGATACACACAAGAGATTCAGTTGTTGTTCAGACCAAATATCAGAATGGGGAAGAAATATTATCTAAGTGACTTTGACTGTGGAATGATTGTTGGTGTCAGACTGGGTAGTTTGAGTATCACAGAAACTGCTGATCTCCTGGGATTTTCAAGCATTTTTATGCCATGGACCAATAACATTAAGCAAGGAGTCCATGGACCCCAGGTTAGGAAATCCCACTCTGTAGTTTACAGAAAATGGTGCGAGAAACAAAAAAATCCAGTAATCAGCAGTTCTGTGAGCAAAAAGACCTTGCTCATGAGAGAGGTCAGAGGAGACTGGCCAAATGTTTCAAACTGACAGAAAGGTGACAGTAATTCAAATAACCACATGTTACAACAGTGGTGTGCAGAAGAACATCTCTGAATGCACAACACATCAAACCTTAAAGTGGGGAGGCTACAGCAACAGACGATCACGAGCGTATTCTCCATAAGACCATAAGACATAGGAGCAGAATTAGGCCAGCTGGCCCATCAAGTCTGCTCCACCTTTCAATCCTTTTTTTTTAATCTCCTCCTCAACCCCTGTTCCCAGCCTTCTCTCATGGTAACTTTTGATGCCATGTCCATTCAAGAACCTATCAATCTCTGCCTTAAATACACCCAATGACCTGGCCTCCACAGCTGCATGTGGCAAAAAATTCCACAAATTCACCACCCTTTGGCTAAAAAAAATTCTCCGCATCTCTGTTTTGAAAGGGCGCCCCTCTATTCTGAGGCTGTGCCCTCTTGTCCTAGACTCTCCCACCATGGGAAACATCCTTTCCACATCTACTATGTCTAGGCCTTTCAACATTCAAAAGGTTTCAATGAGATCCCCTCTCATCCTTCCGAATTCCACCGAGTACAGACCCAGAGGCATCAAATATTCCTCATATGATAACCCTTTCATTCCTGGAATCATCCTTGTGAACCTTCTCTGGACCCTCTCCAATGCCAGCACATCTTTTCTAAGATGAGAGGCCCAAAACTGTTCACAATTCTCAAGATGAGGCCTCACCAGTTCCTTATAAAGCCTCAGCATCGCATCCTTTTCAGTGAGTTCCTCTAACATATCCTCTCAGTGAGTATATTTTTCAATTATATCTATTAATAATAATAAGCACAGTCTGTAGGAGCTGAATAATTCCCCTCTTGAAACAATTCTGTGACTGCCAATGAATCAAAAAGCACAAAGACAGGGCGTTTGTACCAGCAAATCCCTGCAGATTAGCAAACTCAGATTTCCACTGATCCCATTCCATTCTCCCTGCACTTGCGTCCTCCCGGGGCAATTAGCCTACCAATCCGTACACATTTGGGATGTGGGAGGGAAAAGGAGCACCCAGAGGAAACCACTGTAGTCACAGGGGGAACGTGCAGGCATCTTTTAGAAGACACATGACCTCACAATTGAATGAGAGTTACTGAAGCTCTAAGACAGCAGCTCCATGATGCTGTTCAAAAACACAAGAGATTCTGCTGAAGCTGGAAATTCAGATCTACACACATAAAATGTTGGAGGAACTCAGCAGGTCAGGCAGCATCTATGTAGAGGTGTAAAAAGCTAACTTTCTTGATGAAGAGTCTCAGCCTGAAACAGTCTCAGACTGTTAATCCTCTCATAGATGCTGCCTGAACTGCTGGGTTCCCCCAACATTTCGTGTGTGTTGCTCTCAGTTCATTATTAAAGAGACAGATTGTGTTAAAATCGAAGTTTCTGTCAATAACCATGTTTTCAAATGTAACAACAGCTTGCATCTTTAATAGAACAAAAATATCCCACTCAACTGACAAGAAAGTAGAAAATAAAAATCAAATTTATTATGCAGGGTCTCAGCCCAAAATGTCGACTGTCTACTTTTTTCCACAGATGCTACCTAGCCTGTTGAGTTCCTCCAACATTTTGTGTGTGTTGCTTTTATTGTGATATGCACAAGTCTGTGTATGCACAGGTGCAATGAAAAACTTACTTGCAGCAGCATTACAGACGCATAGTATCAGATACAAAACATTCACACCCAATGCAATCTGCTTACTGCCAAAACTTATCTAAATCAAACGCCGTCTCCCAGGCCTTACACTCCTCTCTGAAGCATCTGGTCCGTCAGACTATTGCTTATGACTACAGCCAGACGATAAACTGAGTGAAATGTTAAGCCAAGAACCCAAAAATTGTGAGGCGAATATCAAGAGCACAAGTGATTCTGCAGATGCTGAAAACCCGGAGTTACGCACACAACACATTAGAGGAACTCAGCAGGTCAAGCAGCATTTATGAAGAGGTATAAAGAGCTGACATTCTTGATGAAGCATTTCAGCCCAAAATGTCAGCTTTTTATTTCTTTTCATAGATGCTGCCTAATCTGCTGAGTTCCTCCAACATCTTGTGTGTGTGTATTGCTCTGTGCTGCAACTGCAGTAATCTTATTTCTGATTAGTCGACAAAGTTTAAAATATTTTCAACAATCAGCAGTTAAACCTGAAAACCCTGCACACCGAAAAGTCTCAATCAACTGAATTAAACTGAAACAGAGAGCACTGGATACTGTTAATCAGCAATTAAACTCAGGTGTACAGATTGTCAGTACAATTATAATGAAGAAAGTTTGCCAACTAAGGAAAATCATTATCCAATGCACTAAGTTAGAACATAGAAAAAAGTTCAAAGTAAATTTATTATCAAACTTCATAGATGTCACCAAATACTACCCTGAGATTTATTTTCTTGCAGGCATTTGCAGTAAAGCAAATAAATACAATAGAATTAATGAAAAATTACACACAAAGACTGACAAGTGACCAATGTGCAACAATACAGCATGGTCTGGGCCCATCAGCCCACAATGTTGTGCCTGTCATGTTTTGTAACTCCAAAAGATATAAAACTAATTGAAAAGAAAAAATGGAGCCGGTAATAATTCATGTACATTCTTAGTTTTACTTTTCAGTGAGACATGACATACTGGTGTGGTAACATTCGCATTTACAGGTAACCTGCAATGCATTATGTAAACAACAAAGAATTGTTAATCAAACAATATATTTACAATATTACTCAAATATTAGTGAAATATTAAATACACAACAGTGCTGACCTTGTAATCTACTCTGAGATCAATCTAACCTTTCCCTCCCACATAGCCCTCCGTCCATTTTTATTTCACAGAATTGGGGTTTTGGATGGTATCTAGGCCTCAGTATAGCAGAAGCTGAGGACACCCCACAACACAACTGGCTGCAAAGTTTGATAGCTCACTGCTAACAAAGGCATTTTCACTATTATCACATTGCCTGACAACTAAAACAAAAACTGAAACAGTTGTTCTTTATTTTACTTCATTTTCCATTTTGTTTGTCTCAATGTCTTGGGCCTTCACTGCTGTGCAAATTTCTTTCCTTGCAAAACCCAACCCACCACTTGGGGTGCTATTCCACTGTGGTCTATCGCCGGAAGGGTTGTGACGTCAAACCCAGCTTTGCAATAGCACCGACTGAAATTTAAAAAAAACATCTGTTTAATAACTCCATAATACTATGTACATCTATGATATCCGGCAGTGGGGTGGAGATACGTCTCTACCAAGGGCGGTGTAAGGTGCTCCTTCCCTTTGCTACAATGCAGGTCACCCTTGGGCGAGGTGTAGCACCCACCCATGCCCCCCCCCACCCTGAACAGGGTCACGTGAAGCCATGGAAGCAGGAGGTGGATAATCATACGAGCAGCTGGTGCATATCACAAGTGTGACCACTGATGCCAGGCTGACAGTCTCTGAAGAGTATTGACAATGGCTGGGGTCACCCATCTTGTAAGTACACTGCCCAGAAGAAGGCAATGGCAAACCTCTTCTGTAGAAAAATTTGCCAAGAACAACCCTGAGGTTCATTTTCTTGCAGGCATTTATAGGAAAATAAAGAAAGGCAATAGAATTTATCAAAAAATGTATATAGAAACTGACAAACAACCAAAGTGCAAAACAAGACAAATTGTGCAAATAATAACTAAATAATACTGACAACACAAGCTGTAGCATCCTTGAAGCTGAGTCTGTAGGGCTGTGGAATCAGTTCAGAGGTTGTGGTGAGAGAAGTTATCCATGCTGGTTCAGGAGTTTGCTGGTTATAGGATAATAATATTCATCATAAATTGGCAAACTGCTTTGTCAAGCACCTCTGCTCCATCTTCCAAAAGTGGAACTTCTTGGTGGCCAAACATTTTAATTCACATTCCCATTCCTGTTCTGACATGTTGATCTATGGCCTCCTCTTGTGCCAAGATGAGGCCACCTTCAAGGTGGAAGTGCAAGACTTTTTTTTTCCATTTGGGTAACCTCCAACCTGATGGCATGAATATTGATTTCTCCTTCTGGTTAAAAAAAAATTCCCTCCCCCCATTTTCTTCTATTCCCCACTTTGACCTCTTACCTCTCCTTACCTGCCTATCACTTCCCCCAGATCCCCTTTCCCTTCCCTTTCTCCCATGGTCCATTCTCCTCTCCAACCATATTCCTTCTTCTCTAGCCCTTGACCTTTCCCACCTACTTAACTTCACCTATCATCTTTTAGCTAGCCTCCTTCTCTTCTCCACACCTTTTGATTCCATCACCTTCCAGTCTCAGCCAGAAACATCGACTTTTGTTCATTTCTATAGATATTACCCATCTTTCTCAGTTCCTCCAGCATTTTGTGTGTTGCATTGGATTACCAGCATATGCAGAATTTCTTGTGTTCATTAAATTCTTGAACTTGGTGGTGTGGGTCCTAAAGCTCCTGTACCTCGTTCCTTACGGCAGTAGTGAGAAGAGAGCATGGTCAGGATGCTGCTTTCCCCTCTGATCCTGTCCTCTCTATTTTGATGATGCCAGATATCCAGGTACCTCCTGCATTTTCTGTTCTTGCTCATGCAACAAGAATACACCTATGTTTCTTGTAAATGTTCTCAGTAGTGGGGAGGGCTTTGCATGGGACGGTGGGGGGGGCGGTGATCCACCACTTTCTGTAGACTTTTCTATTCCTGGGCATTGGTGTTTTCATACCAGCCTATGATGCGGCCAGTTAGGATACTTTCCAGTGTGCATCTATAGAAGTTCATCTACGGAGGTTATTCAAATAAAGATCAATGGATTTCAGGATATTAAGGGAATCAAAAGATATCTGGATAGTACAGGAAAATAGTGCTGAGGTCAACGTCACTGCTCAGGCCTACTTCTGTTCCTACTACTTGAGTTCTTCAAATAACCTGCTAGATTAAATGTGCTCTCAAATGCAACTAGTTAGAAAATTAAATGTGAACCTTGTTTGGAATTGTAGGCCATTCAAGAATATTCAAGTGCTCAGAGATGCCCTTAAGTGTTGGGCAAGTCTTTTCTTCTCTGGCAACTGCAGGCTTAGTACTGTGCTACAGGAAACCGTTTCTTGCTAAAGAGATGCTTCCTTTATAGTGTACTTAGAAAATACAAGATCTAACTTGCGCAATATCCTGCTTAAAGAAATTTTGTTTTTAGGCTTATCAACCCCAAAATTGGACTCTTGTAGACCATTAACATTATCTTGCTTTAAATCTGTCAATGCTCAATTCAGCTTTGTGTGTGTTCAACATTTTTCTTTTAAAGATCTTAGCTCAGTCTGATGCTAAAAAAAAAATCACTTAACAGAGCATTAAGAACATAAGACATAACACATAGGAACAGAATTAGGCCATTCAGCCCGAGTATACATCACCATTCCACCATGGCTGATTTATTATCCCTCTCGACCCTATTCCCCGTAAACTTTGACGCAATGATTAAACAAGAACCTATCAACGTCCACCTTAAATATACTCTATGAGTTGGCCTGCACAGCCATCTGTGGCAATGAATTTCACAGACTCTTCAACCTCTGGCTAAAGAAATTCTTCTTCATCTCTGTTCTAAATGGATGTCCCTCTATTCTGAGTTTGTGCCCTCTGGTCCTAGACATCCCCATTATAGAAAACCACATCAACTCCATCTACGCCTTTCAATATTCAATAGGTTTCAGTGAGATCCCCCATCCTCCTTCTAAACTCCAGCAAGTACAAGCCCAGAGCTACCAAACTTCCCTCATATGTTAACCCTTTCACTCCTGATAATTCCCGTGAATCTGCTCAGGAACCTCTCCAACGCCAGCACACCTTTCCTTAGGTAAGGAGCCCAAAACTGCTCACAATACTCCAAGTGTGGTCTGACCGATGCTTTATAAAGTTTCAGCGTTGCCTCCATGCTTTTGTATTTCTCTCCACTCAAAATGAATGCTAACATTGCAATAGGCTTCTTTACCAACAACCCAGCCTGCAGGTTAACTTTTAGGGAATCCTGCATGAGGATACCCAAGTCCCTTTGCGTCTCTGTTTTTTGAATTTATTCCCATTTAGAAAATAGTGGAACATGCCTTTATCCATTCTGCTGAAGTGCAAGACCATGCATTTCCCTACACTATATTCCATATGCTACTTCTTTGCCCAGTCTCTTAATCTGTCTAAGTTCTTCTCCAGACATCCTGCTTCCTCAATACTAACTGCCCTGCACCTATCTTTGTATCATCCATAAACTTGGCTACAAAGCCATCAATCCCTTCATCCAATTCGTTGACATATAATGTGAAAAGAAGCAATCCCCACTATGGTGCACCACTAGTCCCTGGCAACAAACTAGAAAAGGCCCCCTTTATTTTGACTCTTTGCCTGATGCCAGTCAGCCATTCTTCTATCCATACTCGTAGCTTTCCTGTAATACCATGGGCTCTTAACTTGTTAAGCATCCTCAGGTCTGGCACCTTGTCAAAGGCCTTCAGAAAGTATAAGTAAACACTAAACGTTGATTCTCCTTTGTTCATCCTGTCTGTTATTTCCTCTAAAAATTCCAACAAATTTTTCAGGCAAGATTTTCCCTAAAAGAAACTATGGTCTATTTTGTCATGTGTCTTCATGTACCCTGAAACTACATTCTTACTAATACATTCCAACATGTTTTCAAACACTGAAGTCAGGCTAACTGGCCTATAATTTCCTTTCTTCTGCCTCTCTCCCTTCTTAAAGAGTGGGGTTTCAGTCAAAGCAAGCAGCTGAGAAGAAGGGAGTGAAGAAATCGGGTAGAAAAAGTCAAACAACAGGAACTCTGCAGATACTGGAAATTCAAGCAACACACATCAAAGTTGCTGGTGAACGCAGCAGGCCAGGCAGCATCTCTAGGAAGAGGTACAGTCGACGTTTCAGGCTGAGACCCTTCGTCAGGACTAACTGAAGGAAGAGTTAGTAAGAGATTTGAAAGTGGGAGGGGGAGGGGTAGATCCAAAATGATAGGAGAAGACAGGAGGGGGAGGGATGGAGCCAAGAGCTGGACAGTTGATTGGCAAAGGGGATACGAGAGGATCATGGGACAAGAGGTCCGGGGAGAAAGACAAGGGGGGGGGAACCCAGAGGACGGGCAAGGAGTATAGTCAGAGGGACAGAGGGAGAAAAAGGAGAGTGAGAGAAAGAATGTGTGTATAAAAATAAATAACGGATGGGGTACGAGGGGGAGGTGGGACATTAGCGGAAGTTAGAGAAGTCGATGTTCATGCCATCAGGTTGGAGGCTACCCAGATGAAATATAAGGTGTTGTTCCTCCAACCTGAGTGTGGCTTCATCTTTACAGTAGAGGAGGCCGTGGATAGACATGTCAGAATGGGAATGGGATGTGGAATTAAAATGTGTGGCCACTGGGAGATCCTGCTTTCTCTGGCAGACAGAGCGTAGGTGTTCAGCAAAGCGGTCTCCCAGTCTGCGTCGGGTCTCGCCAATATATAGAAGGCCACATCGGGAGCACCGGACGCAGTATATCACCCCAGCCGACTCTCAGGTGAAGTGTCACCTCACCAGGAAGGACTGTTTGGGGCCCTGAATGGTGGTAAGGGAGGAAGTGTAAGGCATGTGTAGCACTTGTTCCACTTACAAGGATCCCTGCGGAAAGCGGGGGGGGGGGGGGAGGGAAAGATGTGCTTAGTGGTGGGATCCCGTTGGAGGTGGCGGAAGTTACGGAGAATAATATGTTGGACCCGGAGCCTGGTGGAGTGGTAGGTGAGGACCAGGGAAACCCTATTCCTAGTGGGGAATCTAGTCTCCTACACGACTCCCTTGTCCATTCGTCCCCCCCATCCCTCCCCACTAATCTCCCTCCTGGAACTTATCCAGGAGGTGTTGGAGGAACAACACCTTATATTCCATCTGGGTAGCCTCCAACCTGATGGCATGAACATCGACTTCTCTAACTTCCGCTAATGCCCCACCTCCCCCTCGTACCCCATCTGTTATTTATTTTTATACACACATTCTTTCTCTCCACTCTCCTTTTTCTCCCTCTGTCCCTCTGAATATACCCCTTGCCCATCCTCTGGGTTCACCCCCGCCCTGTCTTTCTCCCCGGACCTCCTGTCCCATGATCCTCTCGTATCCCCTTTGCCAATCAACTGTCCAGCTCTTGGCTCCATCCCTCCCCCTCCTGTCTTCTCCTATCATTTTGGATCTCCCCCTCCCCCTCCCACTTTCACATCTCTTACTAACTCTTCCTTCAGTTAGTCCTGACGAAGGGTCTCGGCCTGAAACGTCGACTGTACCTCTTCCTAGAGATACAGCCTGGCCTGTTGCATTCACCAGCAACTTTGATGTGTGTTGGGTAGAAAAAGTCGTTTTTTTTTAAACACTGCTCGGTGAGAAGGATCTGCACTGCGCAGGCGCGTGACATAGCGCGCCAAGGTTTAAAAAGCAGAACACCATATACAGCGGCCACCGTCGGAGTGGACTGAGACAGAGTGGGACGGCTTTGGCTCAAATAGGCTTCGGCGAGAACAGGCAGAGGCCAGGGTAGGTTCCGGTAAATTTATTTGTTCAAATTGTTTAGTGCAGAGAGAATGCCAGGCAGGATGTTGGAATGCTCCTCTTGCAGGATGTGGGAAGTCAGGGAGCCCTCCGATGTCCCTGACAACGACACCTGCAAGAAGTGCATTTAGTTGCAGCTCCTAACAAACCGTATTAGGGAACTGGAGCAGGAGCTGGATGACCGGCGGATCATTCGGGAGAATGAGGAGATTATAGATAGTGGCTACAGGGAGGTAGTTACGCCAAAGGAGCAGAGCACAGGAAATTGGGTCACTGTCAGGTGAGGGAAGAGGAAAGGGCAGGCAGAGCAGGGTTCCCCTGTGGCCATTCCCCTCAACAACAAGTATACCACATTGGATACTGTTGCGGGGGATGACTTACCTGGGACTAGCTGCAGTAGCCGGATCTCGGGCACTGAGTCTGGCTCTGCAGTGCAGAAGGGAGGATGGAAAAAGAGGAGAGCGGTAGTGATAGGGGATAGTTAGAGGTGCAGATAGGAGGTTCTGTGGTCGTGACAGAGAATCCAGGATGGTTTGTTGCCTCCTGGGTGCCAGGGTCAAGGATGTCTCTGATCGCTTGCATGACATTCTGAAGTGGGAGGGTGACCAGCCAGATGTTGTGGTGCACATCGGTACCAATGACATAGCAAGGAAGAGTGAGAAGGTTCTGGAGAGTGAGTATAGAGAGCTTGGTAGGAAGTTGAAAAGCAGGACCTCAAGGGTGGTAATCTCAGGATTGCTACCTGTGCTATGTGCCAGTGAAGGTAGGAATAGGATGCTCTGGAGGAGGAACAAGTGGCTGAGGAACTGGTGTAGGGGGCAGGGTTTCAGATTTCAGGATCATTGGGACTTCTTCTGGGGCAGATGGGACCTGTACAAGAGAGACGGGTTGCACTTGAGCTACAGGGGGACCAATATCCTTTCAGGGAGGTTTGTTAGTGCTATTGGGGGGGCTTTAAACTAGATTTGCAGGGGGATGGGAACCAGAGAGCCAGAGCTGACAGTGTGGCTGGGGTGAAAATAAATGATGTTAAAAGTTCAAGCAAATCCGCTAACGGAAAGGTTGTGAGTGATGGTAAAAATCTTCTGAGGTGTATATATCTCAATGCTAGGAGTATTGCGGGGAAGGCGGATGAGTTGAGGGTGTGGATTGACACGTGGAATTATGATGTTATAGCAATTAGTAAAACTTGGCTACAGGAGGGGCAGGACTGGCAGCTTAATATTCCAGGGTTCCGATGTTCCAGATGTGATCGAGGCAGGGGAATGAAAGGTGGGGGAGTAGGATTGCTTGTTAGGGAAAATATTACAGCAGTGCTCAGGCAGGACAGACTAGAGGGCTTGTCTACTGAGTCCTTATGGGTGGAGCTGAGAAACAGGAAAGGTATGGCCACATTAGTGGGATTGTATTACAGACCACCCAATAGTCAACGAGACTTGGAAAAGCAAATCTGCAGAGAGATAGTAGGCAACTGTAGGAAACATAAAGTTGTGGTGGTCGGGGATTTTAATTTTCCATATATTGATTGGGACTCCCATACTGTTAGGGGTCTAGATGGTTTAGAGTTTGTAAAATGTGTTCAGGAAAGCTTTCTAAATCAATATATAGAGGGACCAACTAGAGGGGATGCAATATTGGATCTCCTGTTAGGAAACGAGTTAGGACAAGTGACGGAAGTCTGTGTAGGGGAGCACTTTGGTTCCAGTGATCATAACACCATTAGTTTCAACTTGATCATGGACAAGGATAGATCTGGTCTTAGGGTTGAGGTTCTGAACTGGAAGAAGGCCAAATTTGAAGAAATGAGAAAGGATCTAAAAAGCGTGGATTGGGACAGGTTGTTCTCTGGCAGATGTGATTGGTAGGTGGGAAGCCTTCAAAGGAGAAATTTTGAGAGTGCAGAGTTTGTATGTTCTTGTCAGGATTAAAGGCAAAACAAAGTGAACAGGAATAAGGAACCTTGGTTCTCAAGGGATATTGCAACTCTGATAAAGAAGAAGAGGGAGTTGTATGAAATGTATAGGAAACAGGGAGTAAATCAGGTGCTTGAGGAGTATAAGAAGTGCAAGAAAATACTTAAGAAAGAAATCAGGAGGGCTAAAAGAAGACATGAGGTTGCCTTGGCAGTCAAAGTGAAGGATAATCCAAAGAGTTTTTACAGGTATATTAAGAGCAAAAGGATTGTAAGGGATAAAATTGGTCCTCTTGAAGATCAGAGTGGTCGGCTATGTGCGGAACCAAAGGAAATGGAGGAGATCTTAAATAGGTTTTTTGCGCCTGTATTTACTAAGGAAACTGGCATGAAGTCTATGGAATTAAGGGAATCAAGTAGTGAGATCATGGAAACTGTACAGATTGAAAAGGAGGAGGTGCTTGCTGTCTTGAGGAAAATTTAAGTGGATAAATCCCCGGGACCTGACAGGGTGTTCCCTCGGACCTTGAAGGAGACTAGTGTTGAAATTGCGGGGGCCCTGGCAGAAATATTTAAAAAGTCGCTGTCTACAGGTGAGGTGCCGGAGGATTGGAGAGTGGCTCATGTTGTTCCGTTGTTTAAAAAAGGATCGAAAAGTAATCCGGGAAATTATAGGCCGGTAAGTTTAATGTCGGTAGTAGGTAAGTTATTGGAGGGAGCACTAAGACAGAATCTACAAGCATTTGGATAGACAGGGACTTATTAGGGAGAGTCAACATGGCTTTGTGCGTGGTAGGTCATGTTTGACCAATCTATTGGAGTTTTTCGAGGAGGTTACCAGGAAAGTGGATGAAGGGAAGGCAGTGGATATTGTCTACATGGATTTCAGTAAGGCCTTTGACAAGGTCCCGCATGGGAGGTTAGTTAGGAAAATTCAGTCGCTAGGTATACATGGAGAGGTGGTAAATTGGATTAGACATTGGCTCAATGGAAGAAGCCAAAGAGTGGTAGTAGAGAATTGCTTCTCTGAGTGGAGGCCTGTGACTAGTGGTGTGCCACAGGGATCAGTGCTGGGTCCATTGTTATTTGTTATCTATATCAATGATCTGGATGATAATGTGGTAAATTGGATCAGCAAACTTGCTGATGATACAAAGATTGGAGGTGTAGTAGACAGTGAGGAAGGTTTTCAGAGCCTGCAGAGGGACTTGGACCAGCTGGAAAAATGGGCTGAAAAATGGCAGATGGAGTTTAATACAGACAAGTGTGAGGTATTGCACATTGGAAGGACAAACCAAGGTAGAACATACAGGGTTAATGGTAAGGCACTGAGAAGTGCAGTAGAACAGAGGGATCTGGGAATACAGATACAAAATTCCCTAAAAGTGGAGTCACAGGTAGATAGGGTCGTAAAGAGAGCTTTTGGTACATTGGCCTTTATTAATCAAAGTATTGAGTATAAGAGCTGGAATGTTATGATGAGGTTGTGTAAGGCATTGGTGAGGCCGAATCTGGAGTATTGTGTTCAGTTTTGGTCACCAAATTTCAGGAAGGATATAAATAAGTTTGGAAGAGTGCAGAGAAGGTTTACAAGGATGTTGCCAGGATTTGAGAAACTCAGTTACAGAGAAAGGTTGAATAGGTTAGGACTTTATTCCCTGGAGCGTAGAAGAATGAGGGGAGATTTGATAGAGGTATATAAAATTATGATGGGTATAGATAGAGTGAATGCAAGCAGGCTTTTTCCACTGAGGCAAGGGGAGGAAAAAACCAGAGGACATGGGTTAAGGGTGAGGGGGAGGGAAAGTTTAAAGGGAACATTAGGGGAGACTTCCTCACACGGAGAGTGGTGGGAGTATGGAATGAGCAGCCAGATGAGGTGGTAAATGCGGGTTCTTTTTTAACATTTAAGAATGAATTGGACAGATACATGGATGGGAGGTGTATGGAGGGATATGGTCCGTGTGTAGGTCAGTGGGACTAGGCAGAAAATGGTTCGGCACAGCCAAGAAGGGCCAAAAGGCCTGTTTCTGTGTTGTAGTTTCTATGGTTCTATGGTTCTTTTTGCAATCTTCCAATCCTCCGGAACCATTCCAGAATCTAATGATTCTTGAAAGATCATTACTAATGACTCCACAACCTTATCAGTTACCTCTTTCAGAACTCAGTGGTGTAGTCCATCTGGTCCAGATGACTTATTTACCTTCAGACTTTTCAGCTTCTCAAGCACGTTCTCCTTAATGATAGCAATGACACTCGCTTCTGCTCCCTGACACGCTCACATTTCTGGCATTCTGCTGGTGTCTTCCACAGAGAAGACTGACACAAAATATTCATTAAGTTTGTCCACCATTTCTTTGTTCCCCATTACTATCAGAATCAGAATCAGGTTTATTATCACCGGCATGTGATGTGAAATTTGTAAACTTAGCAGCAGCAGTTCAATGCAATACATAATCTCGCAGAGAGAAAAAATAATAATAATAAAGTAAAAATAATAATAATAAATAAACAAGTAAATCAATTACAGTATACATATATGGAATAGATTTTAAAATGTGCAATAACTGAAATACTGTATATTAAAAAAAAATTAGGTAGTGTCTAAAGATTCAATGTCCATTTAGGAATCAGATGGCAGAGGGGAAGAAGCTGTTCCTGAAACGTTGAGTGTGTGCCTTCAGGCTTCTGTACCTCCTACCTGATGGTAGCAGTGAGAAAAGGGCATGCTCTGGGTGCTGGAGGTCCTTAATAATGGACGTTGCCTTTCTGAGACACCTCTCCTTGGAGATGTCCTGGGTACTTTGTAGGGTAGTACCCAAGATGGAGCTGACTAGATTTACAACCTTGTGCAGCTTCTTTCGGTCCTGTGCAGTAGCTCCTCCATACCTGATAGTGATGCAGCCTGTCAGAATGCTCTCCATGGTACAACTATAGAAGTTTTTGGGTGCCAGATTGTTGCTGTGGCACCACTTCACTAGTTGGTATATTTCATCATCACCTGAGATTCTACCAACAATGGTTGTGTCATCAGCAAATTCACAGATGGTATTTGAGATATGACTAGCCACACAGTCATGTGTATATAGAGATAGTAGAGCAGTGGGCTAAGCACACACCCCTGAGCTGCGCCAGTGTTGATCGTCAGTGAGGAGGATATGTTATCACCAATCCACACAGGTTGTGGTCTTCCGGTTAGGAGGTCGAGGATCCAATTGCAGAGGGAGGTACAGAGGCCCAGGTTCTGCAACTTCTTAATTTGGATTGTGGGAATGATGGTATTAAATGCTGAGCTATAGTCGATGAACAGCATGCTGACGTAGGTGCTTGTGTTGTCCAGGTGGTATAAAGCCGTGTGGAGAGCCATTGAGGCTGTGTCTGCCATTGACCTTTTGTGGCAAAAGGCAAATTGCAATGGGTCGGGACCATTTCAGAAAGCACAGAAAAGATACATCTGAAAGATGAAGAAGTATTCTAGAGGGAGGATGAAACAACCCTAGCTGACGAGGGAAGTCAAAGGCAGCATAAAAGCAAAGAATGGGCATATAATAAAGCAACAATTAGTGGGAAGGTAGAGGGCTGGGAAGTTTTTTAAAGCAACAGAGGCAACTAAAAAAGCTGTAAGGAGGGAAAAGATGAAATATGAAGATAAGCTAGCCAATAATATCAAAGAAGATACAAAAAGATTTTTCAGATATATAAAGACAAAAAGAGAGACGTGAGTGGCTATCTGGAAATTGACACTGAAGAGGTAGCATTGTTGTTCTGCTGTCATCCCTGCTAGTGTCCCCTTCCAATCAACTTTGGCCATCTCCTGCAATTTCCTCTGTAATTCCTTTTACTCCACTGCAACAGTGATACATCCAATTTTAGCTTCTCCTTCTCAGGGTAAATTCTATCATATTATGATCACTGTCTCCTAAGGTTTCCTTTACCTTAAGCTCCCTAATCAAATCTAGGACATTACATATCACCCAATCCAGAATTATCATTCTCTTAGTGAGCTCAACCACAAGCTGCTCCAAAAAGCTATTTCATGGGCAATCTACAAATTCTCTCTCTTGGGATCAAGCACCAACCCGAGTTTCCAAATCTACCTGCATCAGTACAAAGAGAGAATCTGCAGATGCTGGAAATCTAAACAACACACACAAAATGCTGGAGGAACTCAGCAGGACGGGCAGCATCTATGGCAAAAAGTATAGTCAACATTTTGGAGCGAAAACCTTCTACTAGTATCAGAGGTGCAAACTTTCAAATGAATGAAACTAAGGTGTCAGTTGACTAAGTTCTAAATTTAGTCAGCTCCATCATTGGCACTGGCCTCCATATCATCCAGGACATCTTCAAAGAGTGATGCCTCAAAAAGACAGCATTCATCATTAAGTACCCCTATTACCCAGATCATGCCTTGTTCTCATTGCTACCATAAGGAAGGAGGTACGGAAGCCTGAAGGCACATACTCAATGATTCAGGAACAGCTTCTTCCCCTCTGCCATCGGATTTCTGAATAGACAATGAACCCATAAACACTCAGTAATTCTTCCCTTCTCTATTGTATTGTTTATTTGTTTTATTATATATATTTCTTATTATAATTTATAGTTTTTATTACTATATATTGCAATCTATCACTGCCGTAAAACAACAAATTTCATAATGTAAGCCAGAGATATTAAACCTAATTCTGATTCCAACTGTGATAAGACTGCTGAACGGATCCTGACCCAGATCTGGGCCGTACCCTCCAAATATCCGGACCTGCCTCTCGGTTTCTTTGCACTACCTTACTTCCTGTTTTTCTATTTTCTATTTATTATTTATAATTTAAATTTTTAATATTTACGAATTTTAACTATTTTAATATCTTTAATATTTAATATTTGTAATCCAGGGAGTGTGAAGCGCAGAATCAAATATCGTTGTGATGATTGTACATTCTAGTACCAATTGTTTGGTGACAATAAAGTATAAAGTATAAAGTATTTTATTATATAAATTGGTCACTGACATAACACTGTCTATGGAAGCATACTGTTTGCAAATAGACTGTGACATATTTAACTTTAAACCAGTAGGAACTGTTCAAAAATTGGCCAGCAAGCAAGAATTGCAGAAGTCCATGCAGGTGGATTCTTTAGTAAGATTGACAAGGAACTTTGTGGAAAGAAATCACAGGCTATAATCTTATAGATATATAATAATAGTGTAGCAAAATACAGGCTCTAGAGACATTGTCCTTCATGGGCCCTTGTCATCCTTTGTGAATATATATCATTGCATAGGAGAGAACAAAGCTCAGTAGCACCATGATACTAAGCTTGACATTTTTGATCTCACATTTCCTTTTTTTTTGCTTTATTTGCTGGCATGAAAGTGAGTGAGGAGGAGACAAGTGTGGTCATGAGTAGCCGTACTATTAGACCTAAGCTTGAGGAATGTTTTTCAACTCGTCTTCCTCATTTCTCAAAAAAATCAGCTTTGTATTTAAGAATGTTTGATAAAGTCTTCAAAATGAGTTAAAAGCATGTAGTTTATAGGTCCGATTTCAGTCAGATCTCTTTTATTAGATACTATTTGTCATGTGTGATGTGATATAGTAGCTTAAATCAGCAATTACATTGACGGGTATGTGTTACAACTCTACGTGTGTCAACTTATGTGTTGACAGATCAATGTGCATTATGTAATCAAGGAAAAATTTGGTTCTAATCTGATGAAGGGTCTCAGCCCAAAATGTCAAGAAGGCAGGTCGCGCACCACGAAATGCGGTGAGTTCTTTCTCCTTGCGTGGGGGTTTTTCTTAAAAACAGAGGCCAGCGCGCAGGCACGGGAAGCGTCAGAGCCATCGGTGGCTTTGGAAGGCAGGAGCAGCACCAGCAGACGTGGTGAATTCTTCCTCCTTGCGTGGAGGTTTTTCTTATTTTTTAAACCATAAAAGAGAGATAGGGTCTAGCGGAGCAGCCATTGTTGGAGCGGCCATCGTCGGAGTGGGGACTAAAGTCACAGTGCGAACTTAGAGGCTTTGACAAAAAGAGGCTGAAGCCATAGAGACAGGTAAGAAGGGTAAGTTTTTCCTTTTGTTATTGCTGATTTGGTCTTGGTTGCCCATTGTACAGTACAGGCAGGATGGCAGGATGGCAGTGGAATGCTCCTCCTATAGGATGTAGGAATTCATGGAGACTGATGGTCTCCCTGATGACTACACCTGCGGGTAGTGCAGGCAACTCCAGCTCCTGAAAGACTGCATTAAGGAGCTGGAGCTGGAGTTGGATGAACTAAGGATCATCCAGAAGGCAGTGCAATTGATAGATAAGACCGGTTACACCCAGAGTGCAGAATTCAGGGAGTAGATGGGTGAATTCCGAGAGAGGTTAAGGGAGAAGGAAGTCAGTGCAGGGTCCCCCTGTGGCCATTCCCCTCAACAACAGGTGTACCCCTTTGGACACTGGTGACCAATCTGGGCAAGGCAGCAGCAGCCAGACCAATAACACTGTGGTCGGCTCTGAGTCTGAGAAGGGTAGGGTAAAGTCAGGCAGAGCAATAGTTGATAGTTAGGGGGGGGACAGATAGAAGATTCTACGGCAGCAAAAGAAACGCCAGGATAATGTGTGTTTCTTCCTGGTGCTAAGGTCCAGGATGTCTCTGAGCTGTTGCATAATATTCTAGAAGGGGATGGTGAGCAGCCAGAGGTCATGTTTCATGCTGGTACCAATGATATAGACAGGAGAGGGGTAGAGGTCCTGTGCAGTATGTTTAGGGATTTAGGAAGGAGGCTGAAGAGCAGGACCCCCAAGGTGGTAATCTCTGGATTACTCTCAGTGCAATGAGCTAGGGAAGGTCAGAACAGGAAGATAGCAGAGAAGAATGAGTGGCTGAAGAGATGGTGCAGGGGGCAGGCTTTCAAGTTCTTGGATCATTGGAACCTTTTCTGTGGAAGGTGTGACCTGTACAAGTGGGACAGGTTACACCTGAACTGGAGGGGAACCAATATCATGGCAGGGGGGTTTGCTAATGCTATTGGGGAGGGTTTAAACTAGATTTGAACGTGGTGGGAACCAAAGTGAAGAGGCAGAGGATGGAGCAGTTGATGCACAAGTAGAGACAGCTTGTAGGGAGTTTGTGAGGAAGGATAGGCAGATGATAGAACAAAGATGCACTCAGCCAGATGACTTGAGATGTGTCTATTTTAATGCAAGGAGTATCATAAAAAAAGGCAGATGAACTTAGAGCGTGGATCAATACACGGAATTATGACATTGTGACCATTACAGGGACTTGGATGTCTCAGGGCAGGAATGGCTGCTGAGTGTGTCAGGCTTCAGATGTTTCAAAGAGGACAGAGAGGGAGACAAAAAAGATCGGGGTGTGTCATTGCTAATCAGGGATAGTACCACAGCTGTAGAAAAGGAGGAAGTTATGGAGGGATTGTCTACTGAGTCAGTGTAGGTGGAAGTCAGAAACAGGACAGGGGCAATAACTCTACTAAATGTTTCTTATAGATCTCCTCAATAGTAACAGAGACATTGAGGAGCAGATAGGAAGGAGATTCTGAAATGGTGCATTAGTAATAGGGTTGTTGTGATGGGTGATTTTAACTTTCCTAATATTGACTGGCATCTCCTTAGAGCAAGGGCTTTGGTTAGAGTGGAGTTTGTTAGGTATGTTTAGGAAGGTTTCCTGATGCAATATGTAGATAAGCCAACTAGAGGAGAGGCTGTACTTGATTTGGTATTGGGAAATAAACCTGGTCAGGTATCAGATGGTGAGAGAGCATTTTGGAGGTACTGATCACAAATCTGTCTCCTTTACCATAGAGCTGGAGAGGGATAGGAGCAGATAGTTTGGGAAAACTTTTAATTGGGTAGGGGGAAATATGATGCTATTAGGCGGAAAATTGGGAGCATTAACTGGGAGTAGATGTTCTCAGGGAAATTCACAACAGAAATGTGGTAAATGTTCAGGGAACATTTGCATAGCATGCAGCATAGATATCTTCCATTGAGGCAGGGAAAGGATGGTAGGGTAAAAGAACCATGGTGTACAAAGGATGTGGAAAATCTAGTTAGGAAGAAAAGAAAGGCTTACAAAAGTTTCAAGAAACTAGGTACTGTTAGAGCTCTAGAAAATTACAAGGTTGCCAGGAAGGAGCATAACAATAAAATTGCGAGAGCTACCAGAGGCCATGTGAAGGCCTTGGTGAGCAAGATTAAGGAAAGCTTCAAAGCATTCTACAAGTATGTGAAGAGCAAGAGAATGAGCTGTGTGAGAATAGGACCAATCAGGTGTGATAGTGGAAATGCGTGCATGGAGTTGGAGGAGGTAGCGGAGGTACTTAATGAATACTTTGCTTCAGTATTCACCAGGGAAAAGGGCAATTGTGAGAACTACTTACAGCGGACTGAAACGCTTGAGCATACAGACAATAAGAAAGAGGATGGGCTGGAGCATTTGAAAAGCATTACGAGGGGTGATTGATAAGTTCGTGGCCTAAAGCTGAAGGAGTCAATTTTAGAAAACCTAGCACATTTATTTTTCCTACATTTACACACATGGTCCAGCGGTCATGGAGCATACAGATTCCTTCTTGGTAGAAGTCGGCGTCTTGGACCTCCAGAAGAGGACCACAGCAGGGATGATTGATAAGTCATGGCCTAAAGTAGAAGGAGATGAATATTAACTTCAAACTTCCTGCATTTTCACTCAAAGAGTTGAACTGCATGTGCATGTAATGAGAGCTGTATAACTCATCTCCTTCTACCTTAGGCCATGAACTTATCAATCACGCCTGCTGTGGACCACTTCTACAAAGAAGGGATCCGTATGCTCCACGAATGCTGGACTAAGTGTGTACATGTAGGAGGGGACTACGTTGAAAAATAAATGTGCTAGATTTTCTAAAATTGACTCCTTCTACCTTATAGGCATCCGTTAGTCTCATGAGACCATGGATTTGTGCCTTGGAAGGTTTCCAGGGCGCAGGCCTGGGCAAGGTTATATGGAAGACCGGCAGTTGCCCATGCTTCAAGTCTCCCCTCTTCACACCACCGATGTTGTCCAAGGGAAGGGCACTAGGGCCGATACAGCTTGACACTGGTGTCGACGCAGAGCAATGTGTGGTTAAGTGCCTTTGGCCACGAACTTATCAATCACCCCTCGTATGTTAGATAAGTCGCTGGATCCAGATGAGATATACCCCAGGCTGCCGTGGGAAGCAAGGGAGGAGATTACTGAGCCTCTGGTGATGATCTTTGCATCATCAATAGTGATGGGAGAAGTACCAGAGGATTGGAGGGTTGCAAATGTTGTTCCCTTTTTCAAGAAAGGGAGTAGGGATAACCCAAGAAGTTATAGACCAGTGAGTTTTACTTCAGTAGTTGGCAAGTTGTTGGAAAAGATTCTGAGAGGCAGGATTTATGAGCATTGGGAGAGACATAATCTGATTAGGGATAGTCAGCATGGCTTTGTCAACTGCAGGTTGTGCCTTACAAGCCTGATTGAATTCACTGAGGATGTAACAAAACACATTGTTGAAGGTAGAGCAGTGGATGTAGTGTATATGGATTTCAGTAAGACATTTGATAAGGCTCCCCATGCAAGGCTGAGTCAGAAAGTAAGGAGGCATGGGATCCATGGAGACCTTGCTTTGTTGATCCAGAACTGGCTTGCCCACAGAAGGCAAATGATGGTTGTAGATGATTCGTATTCTGAATGGAGGTCAGTGACAATGGTGTTCTACAGAGATATGTTTTGGGACCCCTCCTCTTTGTGATTTTTATAAATGACCTGGATGAAGGGTGAGTTGGTAAGTTTGCTGATGACACAAAAGTTGGGGGTGTTGTGGATAGTCTGGAGGGTGGTCAGAGGTTACAGCGGGACATTGATAGGATGAAGAACTGGACTGAGAAATGGCAGATGGAGTTCATCCCAGATAAGTGTGAAGTGGTTCATTTTGATAGATCAAATTCAAAGAAAGAATATAGTATTAATGGTAAGTCTCTTGGCAGAGTGAAGGATCAGAGAGATCTTGGGATCCATGTCCATAGGACTCTCAAAGCTGCTGCACAGGTTGACGATGTTGTAAAGAAGGCGTTTGGTGTGTTGGCCTTCATGAACCGTGGGACTGAGTTCAAGAGCCGTGAGGTAATGTTACAGCTATACAAGACCTTGGTTAGACTCCACTTGGAGTACTGTGTTCAGTTCTGGTCACCTCACTACAGGAAGGATGTGAATACTATAGAGTGCAGAGGAGTTTACAAGGATGTTGCTTGGATTGGAGAGCGTGCCTTATGAGAATAGGTTGAATGTACTTGGCCTTTTCTCCTTCGAGTGACAGAGGATGAGAGGTGACCGGATCAAGGTGTATAAGATGATGAGGGGCATTGATCATGTGGATAGCCAGAGGCTTTTTCTCAGGGCTGAAATGGCTAATACGAGGGGACACAGTTTTAAGGGGTGATGTCAGAAGTAAGTTTTCACACAGAGAGTGGTGAGTATGTGGAATGCACTGCCAGTGACTGTGGTAGAGCTGGATACAATAGGGTCTTTTTCGATAGGTTCATGGAGCTCAGAAAAACAGACGTCTATGCAGTAGAGAAATTCTAGGCAGTTTCTAGAGTAGGTTACATGGTTGGCACAACATTGTGGGCCTAAGGCCAGTGATGTTGTGGGGATGGAACTGGACTTTCTGACAGTGGTGTCTGAAAAGAGGATGCTGTCCAAGTTGCATGCCATCTTGGACAATGTCTCCCATCCACTACATAATGGACTGGTTGGGCATAGGAGTACATTCAGCCAGAGACTCATTCCACCGAGATGCAACACTGAGCATCATAGGAAGTCATTCCTGTCTGTGGCCATCAAACTTTACAACTCCTCCCTTGGAGGGTCAGACACCCTGCGCCAAAAGGCTGGTCCTGGACATTTCCTGGCATAATTTATATATTACTATTTAATTATTTATGGTTTTATTACTATTTAACTATTTATGGTGCAACTGTAACGAAAACCAATTTCCCTCGGGATCAATAAAGTATGACTATGACTACAATGTACTGTAGATTTCCATGTTCTATACTCTATGTTCTACAGTATGTCAGCTCTTAATACATTTCCATAGATGCTGCCTGACCTTCTAAGTTCCTCCAGCATTTTGCATGTGCTTTGAAGAATTTTATTTGCGCAGCCATCTCAATATTTCCAAATTAACCTTAGCTGAAATAATACATATATTAATCTCGAACAACAGGAATTCTGCAGATGCTGGAAATTCAAGCAACACACATAAAAGTTGCTGGTGAACACAGCAGGCCAGGCAGCATCTCTAGGAAGAGGTGCAGCCAACGTTTCAGGCCGAGACCCTTCGTCAGGACTAAGTTAGTCCTGATGAAGGGTCTCGGCCTGAAACGTCGACTGCACCTCTTCCTAGAGATGCTGCCTGGCCTGCTGCGTTCACCAGCAACTTTTATGTGTGTTACATATATTAATCTACTGTCAGGCCTTGCACTATTGAAAGAATGTATGACAATTTTGCCTCTCAAAGCCTAACCTTACGTCCCCATAGTGAGAGGTGGAAATGGGTAAGGCTGGCCAACAGGGATCTGGTGAAGCTGAATAGTTCAAATACCCTGTACAGTGGATGCAATGGATTGCAGAAGCGTTGATGATCTCCAGCCATACCATTGACTTCAGAGGACAATGGGGACAGGGTAGGGTGGTGGGAGGGGGCCATCGATGGCTTATGCCACACTCAGTAGCTAAGGGCCATGTAAGTAAGTGTGACAACTTTGAAATGACAAGCAGTAAGAATGAATAACAGATTCTGAGAAAATATTTTGGCATGAATACTTGTGGCCAGTATTTCCTACGGTAAACTGATGGGTCGTATTTCCATGGCACCTTGCTCCAAGACTGTCATCCTGGGGCCACGGGGCAATGATCCTTTCAGTTATCATCTGTTGTATGTTGGGACAAATATTTTCTAAGGACAAAATAATCCATTTTGAGGACACAGTTTCAACTGAAGAAATAAAGAGGAAATGTAGAAAAGCCAAATGGAAGTAGGTAGAGCTGCACACATGGCATTAGGAAATAGTCATGATTTTAATGTTCGATGGAATATACTCAAGGCAATGAATGGCCAATTCCTGTCCCTATGAATGCTAACTGGAACAATCTTCCCGAGCATTGTAAGCACCTGCATCTTACGATTACTGTCTTGGTAGATTTTCTCAGTAAAATAATGTGAATTCTTAACCTCACTTAACATGAATAAAAAAGGAAGTGGTTACACTTCTAAAGTCAGAAAGCACCTATGAAGAGGAATAAACAGTCAACATTTCAGGCCAGGACCCTTCATTAATCCCAGCTTTGGCTCAGTAGGTGACTCTCTGGTTTCGAAGTCAGCAAGTGATGGGTACAAGTTCCAGACCTGAGTTCCAACAAAAATAAGGCCATAAGACCATAAGACATAGGAGCAGAATTAGGTCATTCAGCCATTGAGTCTACTCCACTAGTCCATCATGGCTGATCCCGGATCCCACTCAACCCCATACACCTGCCTTCTCGCCATATCCTTTGATGCCCTGACCAATCAGGAAACTATCTACCTCTGCCTTAAATATACCCACGGACTTAGCCTCCACCACAGTGTACGGCAGAGTATTCCACGGATTTTCTACTCTCTCGCTAAAAAAATTTGCCCTTACCTCTGTTCTAAAGGGTCGCCTCTTAATTTTGAGGCTGTGCCCTAGTTCTGGATACCCCCACCACAGGAAACATCTTCTCCACATCCACCTTATCTAGTCCTTTCAACATTCGGTAGCTTTCAATGAGATCCCCACGCATTCTTCTAAATTCCAGTGAGTACAGGCCCAAAGTGCCAAAAGCTCCTCATATGTTAACCCTTTTGTTCTTGGAATCATCCTCATGAACCACTCTGGACTCTCTCCAATGACAACATATCCTTTCTGAGAAATGCGTGCCCAAAACTGTTGAAAATACTCCAAGTGTGGCTTGACTAGTGTCTTATAAAGGCTCAGCATTATCTCCTTGCTTTTATATTCTATTCCTTTTGAAATAAAAGCCAACATTGCATTTGCCTTCTTTACCACAGACTCAACCTGTAAATTAACCTCAGGGAGTCTTGCATGAGGACTCCTAAGTCCCTCCGCACCTCTGATGTTTGAACCTTCTCCCCACTTAAAAAATAGTCTGCACTATTGTTCCTTTTACCAAAATGCATTATTATACATTTCCCAGCAGTGTATTCCATTTGCAATTTTTTTTGCCCTTTCTTCCAATTTGTCTAAGTCCTGTTGCAATCACATTGCTTCCTCAACACTACTTACCCCTTCACCTATCTTTGTATCATCCAAAAACTTTGCCACAAAGCCATCAGTTCCATTATCTAAGTCACTGACAAACAATGTGAAAAGTAGTGGTCCCAATACTGACCCCTGAGGAACACCACTAATCACTGGCAGCCAACCAGAAAAAGCCCCTTTTATTCCAACTCGCTGCCTCCTGGTTGTCAGCCATTCCTCTATCCATGCCAATATCTTTCCTGTAACGCCACAGGATTTTATTTTGTTAAGCAGCCTCTTGTGTGGCACCTTATCAAACGCCTTCTGAAAATCCAAGTAAATGACATCCACTGCCTCTCCTTTGTTACTTCCTCAAAGAATTATAACAGAGTATAACAGATTTGTCAGGCAAGATTTTCCTTCACAAAAACTATTTTATTATTAGTCTCCAAACCTCATCCTTAATAATAGACTCCAACACTTTCCCAACCACTGAGGTTAGACTAAATGGCCTATAATTTCCTTCCTTTTGCCCTCCTCCCTTCTTGAAGAGTGGAGTGACATTTGCAAACTTCCAGTCCTCCGAGATCATGTCAGAATCAAGTGATTCTTGAAAGATCATGACTCATCCACCTGTATACCTGCTTGCTAATGCAAATATCTAATTGGCCAATAAAGTCAATGCATAAACATGCAGACATGGTCAAGAGATTCAGGCCAATCATCAGAATAGGGAAGAAAATTGATCTAAGTGACTTTGATTGTGGAATTATTGTTGGTGCTAGAAGGGCTAGTTTGAGTATTTCAGAAACTGCTGATCTCTTGGGAGTTTCATGCACAATAGTCTCTAGAGTTTAGAGAAAATGGTGCGAAAAACAAAAACATCCAGTGAGTGGCAGTTCAGTGTGTGAAAACACCTTATTAATGACAGAGGTCAGACTGGTTCAAGTTGACAAGAAGGCGACAGCAGCTCAGATAACCTTGCTTTACAACAGCAGTGTACAGAAGAGCATCTCTGAACGTACATGTTGAACCCTGAACTGGATGAAGTGCAGCACCAGAAGACCACAAACACACACTCAGTGGCCACTTTATTAGGTACAGGAAGTATAGTAAAGTGCAGGATTCAAGCAGCATCTGTAATGGAGAAAGACAATTAATATTTCATGTCCATGATCTTTCATTGAAACCGACAACTGACAACCATGGTTAGATGTGTTTACTGAATGTAAAAGATGTGAAAATAAATTAATAAATAAATTGTTCCTCAAATTTCCACCAGGTTTCATTCAAACAGTATAAGTGGATAAAGGCAGAGAAATCAGAGTGGGATTTGGGTGGACAATGACAGTGATGCAATTATTGTACATAAATTCCCTTAGCATCTTATCTAATCTCTCCAGAGTTCCCTTTGTCTGTTATCAGTTCAAATGTCTTTCCAATCTAAATTAAAATGCTGGGGAAGATATTAGTCAATGTCATAGAATATGGAATATAGATACAGTACAATGTTGTGCCAAACTAAGTAAATGAGTAATTAGACATAATTATAGAAAGGTGCCTGAAAAAGGCCAGCAATATCATGAAGGACTCCACCACCCTGCTCATGCATTGTTTGTCCAACTCACGTCAGGGAAGAGGCTGCACAGCATTTACTCTAGGAACACTATAGTTAATACAGTTGCTTCCCCCAAGCTGTCAAGCTGATTGACACCTCCACCCATTTACCCACACCACCATCACATTATGTAGTGTCACTTAATTTACATACAATCAATCTACATATATAACAGCAGGATTGTTTTTATATTAATGTTTATAGTGTTCTCTTTGCTTATTATGTTTCTTTATGCTGCACTGGATCTGGAGTAACACTAGTACAAGTATCATCAAACTAGTAGGGACCAAGCACAGCATTAGACACAAGAGATTCTGCAGATGCCAGAAATCCAGAGTAGCACACACAGAGTGCTGGAGGAACTCAGAACTCAGCTGGTCAGGCAGCACCTATGGAGACGAATAAATAGTCAATGTTTTGGGCCGAAACCCTTCATCAGGACTGAAGAGGAAGCACAGCTTACCCCTTACTCTGGGAGAACAGACTGCTGGCCATAACAAAATCAGTGAAGACAAAACAAATGCTTTAATCCTCCTTTTCACACCCCACAACCATTCAAACCGCAATGTCTTCTTGTGCACCAGCAGCAAACAGTGTAAGCAAACACATCTTATTATCCTTGCACCAAACTGTGCTGATGTACCAGAAGCTTTTAACCTGCCTCCTGTAGCTCCAGTGGCCATTCATGCCAGCCATGCATGCATTGCATACAAGCAATTCCAGTCAAACTGATATTCATGGAGTCTGGCCTACAGGCACTTTGAAGCTCAATTTCCAAACTTATTATTTTACTGTTTCAAACAGTTCCCCTTTTTGCTTATTAGTTCACTGCTAAAGTTGTTCCCTTTTCTTGTGGTTGCGATCTTTCAGTTCCTTTGCCATTATTCTGTTTTAACATCAAGTCAAAAAGGAAGCTGTATACAATATCCAAACCAGAGTAGGACTGACTTCCCAACTGGCAAGATGTATTGTTTGGACAAATATCTTCACATTTCTAACCACTGTCATGCATTGATTTGATTTTATTGTTGTAATCCTTGTGAGAATGATTGCTCTAGTGGATTTGTATCTTCTGTGGACAAGAATCAATATAAAGTATCGACAAAGACTAACATTTGGAACTATTTATGGCAATGAAATTGATAGGGTGTAATGAGCACATACTGGAAACTTAGGGGCCACAGTTTTAAACACAGGTGATTCCTCAGAGGCTGGAAATCCAGAATAACACACACAAAATGCTGGAGCAACAAAGCAGGTCAGATCAGGCAGCATTTATGGAGGGGAATTCAGGGCCTTCACCATATTTGTGGATGCAGAAAAAAAACTTGAGCTGTCCTGGGATTGTTGCCCAAATGAAGTCTGATGAAGGGTTTGGACCCAAAACTGTTTACTCACAGATATTTTGGGGACATTGGCATTTCTACACATCTGTTCCCAGCTTCTTATACCATTGTCATTGCAATTCCCCCTCTCCCCTCCCTCCTCCTCTCTAGGCCTATCTACATGCCCCCTTCACTTTTATTCCATCTCTTTACTGTATATTGACTATCTCCCCTCTATTTCACCTGCCAGCTCTTCCTCCATCCCTACACTTCATCTTTCTATATGATCTCCTCCTCTATTTCTCAATACAGATGAAGGGTCTCAACCCAAAATGCTGACTGTTTATTTGTCCCCAAGGAGGTTACCTGGACCGCTGAGTTCTTTCAACAACACGCATAAAATGCTAGAGGAACTGTGCAAGTCAGGCAGCATCTATGGAGGACTGACATTTCAGGCTGAATCATCAACTCTGTATTCCTTTCTATAGATGCTGCTTGACCTGCTGAGTTCCTCCAGCATTTCATCCTTGTTGCTTTATTTAATATTATTCTGAACTCTTCAAAAGAAGCAAGGGAGGAATGCGTCCCCAAGCTGATTTCAAAATCAATCTGTTTCTGTCGAAATTTTTCCTGTTTTATTTGACACAGCAAAAAAAAAACAACCTCTCAGTGTTCTTGCATTCAATATAAAACTGCAGAGTTTGAGCATCATTTTCCAAACTTCTTCTTTGACTTTGGTGATGGAAGATAGGAAGACTGCTACTGTAGAGGGAAAGGACATTGAGCACCTACAAATCAGTGCTGACATCCGTGATGTGCAACTTATTGGGGAAAAATGTGACATAATTAATTCAGCAATTTGAGGACAGTCAGCATGAATTTGTTCAACTGACTTGATTTCACCTTTTTGAAGCCTTCACAAGAGATGATGAGATTGGTATATTTGATGTATGCTGCATGGATCTGAGGAGGGTGCTTAACATGGCAAATATTACATAAGTAATAGATGAAATGTCAAGGCAGTAATAGCTTAAGGTGACAGAATGGATAAAAGTGTAAAATGCAAAGGGTAGCATTCAGAGACAGCTTTAATGGTTGGAGCAATATGTGTATAGTATTCTTTAGTTATGTTCCCTTGCTTTCCTGTGGTGGGGGAATCTAAGACCAGAGATCACAGCCTCAGAATAGAGAGACATCCATATACATACATAGAACATAGAAATTTACAACACATTACAGGCCCTTCAGCCCACAATGTTGTGCTGACCATGTAACCTACTCTACAGACTGCCTAGGATTTCCCTAGCCCATAGCCCTCTATTTTTCTAAGCTCCATGTACCTACCTATGAGTCTCTAAAATGACCCTATTGTATCTGCGTATAGAACAGAGATTAGGAGGAATTTCCTTTGTCAGAGAGTGGAGAATCTGAATCTGTGGAATTTGTTGCAACAAGCGGCTGTGAAGACCAAGTCATTGGGTATATTTAAAGCAGAGGTGGATAAATTCTTGATTAGTCAGGGCATGAAGGCAGGAGATTGGGGCTGAGAGGGAAATGGACCAGCCACGATGAAATGGTGGAGCAGACTTGATGGACCAAATGGCCTCATTCTGCTCCTATATCTTATGGTCTTTTTGAGATAATATTAATGCTTTGGAATCATACAGTCATAGAGCCAAATAACATGGTAACGGCTTTTCAGCCCAACTCATCCATACTGACCCAGATGTTCCATCTAAGCTAGACCCATTTGCCAGCCTTTGGCCCATAAAACTCCACTCTCCACGGAGCATACAGGTGCAATTCTACACCTCCATCATAGAAAGCACCCTCACATCAGCCATCACTGTCTGGTTTGGTGCAGCATCCTCTCACAGCACACAGCAAACTCTCAGGTCAGCAGAAAAGATCTACCATCACTGCAGGACTTTCTCTGGCAGCTCATTTACATATTTCACAGATTGTGTATAAGAAACACCTAACCCTCAAGTTCATATTAAATTTTTCCCCTTAGACTTGAAACCAAAAGTGGAGAGATGATGGAAAAAGTTGGTATGCAACAAGAAAATATCAGTGGATGGATGAGATAGGCACAGAAATTATTCAAATTTATCCAACACTGAGAAGTGTCAGGTAATGGGAGGAGCTATCAAGGCAAAAGAATATATAAAAGCTGTTTGGATGCTAAAAGGTATGGAGTAGTAGAGAGATCTCAGAGTACTGGTGCACTAATCTCTGAAGAAAGCAGGACAGGTATGGAACTAGTATTGCCTTTATCTAAAAGGCTCAGAACATATAGCATGCTAAGAGTGAATGAACATACTGAAAATATATTAATAAAACACAGTGGCTGATACACAACTGATCCATAAGAGATTGCAGATGCTGGACATGCAGGAGGAACTCAGGAGGTCTGGCAGTATTTATGGAGGAAAATGATGGTCATTCTCAGGCCAAGACCTTTCAGGACTAGAAAAGAAGAAGAATTAGCCATAGCTAAACATATGTGTATAATTTTAGTCTCAACAGTAGGACAAGTGTGTGGTGAAGTGGAAAGGGTTCTGAGAAAATCTGAGGCTGAGATAATGAAAAGGAAAGACTAATTAGACTGTGATTGTTTTATTTCGAGCAAAGGAGACATTAACTGAGATGTATAAAAGAAGCTGGAGAAGGTGAGCAAGTATTTCCTTTGGCACCAAGTTCATTTACGAGGATTCATAGATTTAAATTAATATGTAGAAGAACTTGGCAGACAATGACAAATTGTTTTTTCTTCTTGAACTGCTGAGTTCCTCCAGCATTTTATCTGTTAGTCAGCCATTAGGAAAAGGGTACTCTTAATTGGCTTCCACTAATCTTCTTCTTCTTCTTAGCCCATCATCACTACTGGGTCAAGGGCTGCCGACAGCAATTCGCCAGAGCCCTCTGTCCTAGGCCAAGCATTGATCAGCCCTGTGGCTTCCACTTTCACTGCACACTTTCACTGTACAATCTCATAAGTCTTCTAGGAAAGAGGTCCTTGAACGTTCTGTTGGCGTTTCTGTAGCTCTGGGTTTTTACAGTATGGGGTTGCAAATCCCATGACTAGCCCTCCTCCTTTTGCAGCCAGGCTGAGGAATACACATGGCAGAGTTTTCTTCCAAGCAGCCATCCTCCAATAAGTGCTTTTGAGGGGTCAATAAATGAGCTATAAATATTACCATGGAAAATCGTTGTGATATTTCCATTAAATAAATTTGAAGAAAATTATTTCAGGAGATAACTGACCAACCTTAACACTGAATATAATTTAGCTACTGTAACACCAAATCTCACTAGGTATATATCTCAGTGTCATTTTTGAGATATCCCTATCATATCTGCCTTCCTATTAATGGTGACTATATTTCAAAAATTAATCAGCTCTGAGGTACTTTGGAATATTCTGCAGGTTTGAAAAAATTATATAAATCAAAGAGTTCCTTTTGTCTTCTGATAACTCCACCTTCTTGTAGGAACACATTTGTAATATTAACTGGTATTTAAATTATGATTAGATTGTAATTTGCCTCATCTCTGAATGCCTGGGGTTACCTCAGTAATATGCTAAAGAAGAATTGCTTAAACTGTTCGGCAATTCCCTTATCACAATGAATTACTTTGCTCTGTACAATATTAAGTTAATATACCTATTCATCTACTTCCATTTATGGGGTCTATTGTAAAGCAGAACAAATATTACATTCAGATTATATTTAAGTTATAGTTGAAATACTGTAGTTCAGTTTTTTTACACATATTGATTGACATATGCCAGAGATACTTACATCTTTTTTAAGACAAAGCGTAGTGCTATAGGCCTTTCCAGCCCTTTGGGCCCTGCTGCCCAGCAATCCCCCAATTTAACCTATTCACAGGACAATTTACAATGGCCAGTTAACCTACCGACCTACCAACTTTGGACTGTGGGAGGGAACTAGAGCACCCCGAGGAAACCCAAGTGGTCAAGGGAGAATGTAGAAACTCCATACAGGCAGTGATGGGAATTGAACCCAGGACACTGGTACTGTAAGCGCTGTGCTAACCTCTACACTACCATGCTGCCCTATTAAACCTGATTCTGATTCTGATTCCGAAAATTGTGCTATTTTCATTTCTTTAACCCTAATGCATTTCCAGGATTCACATCAAAATCTTAGAGGATAGGTTGAATGACTTAGAGCTTTTCTTTTTGGAGTGAAAGAGGATGAGAGTTGACTTGATACGGGTGTACAAGATGATAAGAGGTATAGGTCAAGTGGATAACTTTTTCCATGGCGGAAATGGCTAATACAAGGGGGCATCATTTCATGGTGACCGGTGTCGCTCGCTGCTGCTGGAGCAAGGTGCTTGCATTTAACTGGTCTCTTGCTTGCTCTTGCTCACTACTCCCGAAGGAAGGTGCCTGCGTTTGACCTGTCTCTGTCTCTCCCTCTTGCTTGATGCTGCCGGACGATGGTGCCAGAGTTTTGGGTCTCAGGCAAGGTATAATCAATGCAGTTTGTGGATTGGACTCTGTAGTTCATTCTATGATGTGTTTCTGGTTTCTGGTTACTCCTTATTTTATTGCTATTTGTGTGATTTTGATTGGGCAGACTGGCTCTGCAGCCTGCAGTCAAGAAACGACACAGCGCTGGACTGAACTGAACTGAACTGAACTGAACTAAACTGAGCACTCCTAGTCTGTTTCAATGACTTTGTGGTTTGATGTTTTATATTCTGCTTCTCTCGCCCACTTTTTGCCATTTGCGTGATTTGTTCTTTTTTTGAGTGTTGGGTATTTGATGTTTTCTTTGAATGGGTTCTATAGTGTTGCATTGTTTCGTGGCTGTTGGAAGCCGAATCTCATGGTTGTATATTGCATACATACTTTGATCCTAAATATACTTTGAATCTTATGAATCATTGGAAAGTATAGGAGGATGCCAGAGGTAGGTTTTTCTTTTGCAGAGAGTGGTTGGTACATGGAACATGTGGCCAGGCGTGGTGTAGAAGCAAATACATTCAGGTCTTTAAAAAAAACTCTTAGATAGCCAAATGAGTGATAGAAAAAATGAAGGGAAGGGTTAGATTGATCTCATAGTAGGGTAAAAGGTCGGCATGATATTGTGGGATGAAGGGCCTGTACTGTGCTGTAGTGTTTTATGTTCATTAAGTGGTGGTGTAAGTGAACAAAAGACTTACTAAAGTTACATTTAATCAGGTCTTGTGTGAAAATGTACCACTGACAAGAAGTCAGCAATCCCTGATTAATTAATGCCAAGTGCCACTTAAGAAATATGGTCACTTCCAAAAAGTGCCAGTAGCTTGAATGAATGTGTGCATTAAGGGCATAGCAGGTCCCTGGATGAGGAAAATAGCATTTGAATACAGATAAGGTTGTCTTTGCATCAATCAATGACATCTACAGCTGCAGTACAAAACAAGTCATGGAAAGAATGATAAATGAAAGCCCAAACAAAGCATCAAAACTGAACACCATCTTTAATAAACAGGATTTTCTGGTGTCCAAACATTTTAATTCCAATCCTCTCTCCCATTCCAACATGCCAATTCACAGCTTCCTCTCCTTCCATGGCGAGGACACTTTCAGGTTGGAGAAGCAACTCTCCATCTGGGTAGCTTCTAACCTGATGGCATCAACATTGATTTCTTTAGCCTCTGGTAATTTTTCCCCTCCATCTTTCCTCTTCTTCCATTCCCACTCCGGTTCCCATCTTAACTCTTCTCTTTTCCTTAGCTACCTATCCCCTCCCCCTGATGCCCCTCCTCCTTCCCACTCTCCTCTCCTAATAGATTCCTCCTTCTCCAGCCCTTTACCTGTTCCACCTATCACCTCCCAGCTTCTCACTTCATCCTTGCTCCGCCACCCACCTGGCTTCACTTATCACCTTCCAGCTTGTACTCCTTCCTTTCTCCTCTTCTTAATCTGGTATTCCTTTCCAGTCCCAATGAGGTATTCACTCTTTATTCCTCTCCATAGAGGCTGCCTGACCTGACCTGCTGAGTTAAAAGATCCAAAGTACATTTGTTATCAAAGTATGTATACATTCTACTCTGAGATTTGTCCTCCCACAGGCAGCCACGAAATAAAGAACCCATTCAAAAAAACATCAACTACCCAACACGCGAGAAAAGAACAATTTGCGCAAACAGCAAAAAGCAAGCAGACAACACATAGAATATCAACCATCAAACCAGGAGTCCAGTAGTATTCAGTGTAATTTAGTTCAGCATCATACCACTAGCCTACTGCAGGCCGCAGGGCAAAGCATCCTTCGCAGAAGTGCCCCAGACCGTCCCAATCGAACCGCTCAAAAACAGCAAAAAAAGAAACCAGAATCCCCAACGTCCCACAAAATGAGTCCACAGCCTCTCTGATAAATCCTTGTAATGTGGATCTCAAGACTCCCGCACTTTCCTCCAACAGCAGATAGCGAGAGGGTAAGGAAGACTGGTCAAACACCAGCATTTTGTATGTGTTAAAAAAAATTCAGGTTCCAGATTCTAAAATTCCCCCACTATACCAAGTCTTAAGTCATCTGTCATAATATCTCCTGATGTGGCTCAGAAATAAATGTTGTTTGATAATGCGCCTTTGGTAAATTGGTTTATTATTTTCACGTGTATTGAAGTCCGGTGAAAAACTTGTGTTGCATGCTATCCATACAGATCATTTCACTACAATAGTTTATTGAAGTAGTACAAAGGAAAACAATAATTTTTTATATTCTCCTTTATATTCTGTGTTTTCGCTCATTTTTTGTTGTAATTTGCATGATTTTTTTGCACGGGGGGGGGAGTTGATGTCTGATATTTTTCTTTGAACACGTTTGTTTCCATGGTTCTACTTTATTTCGTGACTGTCTGGGGAAGACAAATCTCAGGGTTGTATGCTGCAAACATATATTGATAGTAAATGTACTTTGAACTTTTGATACAAACTGTCCTTTGGCCTGGTGGTACCCGCTTTTAGGCGTTTGTATTTTCAGCTGATGGGGGGGGGAGAAGAGAGAATGTGTATTGTTCTCTGACAAAAAAAAACAACTATTAACCATGGAAATGAATTGAAAATGTGAAATTTGGTTCTATTTTTCAATATTTTATATAAAAAGTAATTGAATTGAGTAATAAACAAATAACCAGACAGTCTGGATAGGTTGTAAGGCTGGTTTGGTCTAAAATCTCTCATAAAATAAACCAGAATGACTACAATTGTACATACAGCTTTATCAGCACTTAGTCAATTTAAATATTGCTGTAGGTTAGTGTATACATAGAGGAAATGAAATCAAGTCCCTTCCAACAACTGCCACTCCCTGCTGAGCTCTGAGTAAAAAATTACCAAAATTGAACACATGCTAAGCTGTCTTCAGACTTGATTTAACAGAAAAAAAGTATTGAAAATCAATTTGTGTTTTAAAGGCTAATATCTCATGTTCTTAAATCTTATTTGGTTATCATTTGAACTGGAAAATATTTTATTACTTTATTTGGGAATTAAAGCATTAGTTTAGAGTAGACTCCTAACTTCCTGCAATATGCAAGAGATGAGGAACTCTTCAGAAATGGGTAACTGGATGACGTTTTACTTAAGGGTTATGCTCTACACATTCAGTTGTGGAATCACACATGCTACGTTGTTCAAAGCACTAATTAAGACAGTTTGCAGAAATATAAGGAGTAATTTTTTTTAATTCAACAAAACAATCGAGTTAAGTTTTACTGTTTTGACATTTAAAAAGTACATGGACCCTATACACCCTTTGTTTCGAGAAAATAGTTAAACTTAAAGTGTTTGGGAGAAAAAAACCTATTTTCTTGTGACAGCTGTAACAATGCTTTGTGGAAAAACAAAGTCATAAAGACTTAGACTTGTATAGCACAGAAACAGGCCCTTCAGCCCAATGTCTGCATGCTGCCCAATGTCCCATTTAGCTGCATTTCAGATTAATTTATGTATCACATGTGTAACAAAGCATACAGTGAAATACATGGCCCACGTCAACAACCAACACAACCTACGGATGCACTGGGGGGGGCAACCTGTTAAGTGTTGTCGCACATTCTAGTGCCAACATAACATGCCTACAATGTTCACAGGTAACACAAGCAACAACCAAACAACGGCAACTACACAAAAGCAAAACAAGACCTGTTTTTTTCTCTCACCCACACACACACAGATAGTGGACTTGTGGTTTTGCAGACGTGAGACCTTTCACTTCCCCAGTGGATTTGCAGGGCTTGAAGATGATCTATATTCTCTATACCAGGGGTTCCCAATCTGGGGTCAACGGAACCTCAGTTAATTATAGAGGCTCATGGCATAAAAAAGGGTTAGGAACCCCTGCTCTAATCCTTTCCCATCTATGAACCTATCCAAATGAGCTTTCAATTCTGTTGACATGATGTATTTAGATCTTGTAAGAACCTATAGAAAAATTAATAACCTTTTTACATCATTGACGTTCTGACAAAAAATGTTTCCAATACAATTATTTAACAGTAATCCGCCAAGGCACGAAATATATTTATATTACCTTAGTTACCCTTTTAATTTATATTAAAAACTAGTTTTAATATTATAGAAATAGTTTCTAATATAAATTAAAGGACTATTACAGCTCCCACCTAACTTGTATCTGCCGCCTGCTCCTGTCCCACCGAACTTGTATCTGCCTACCTGGACTCCATTTTCTCACCCATAGTTCAGTCTCTCCCCACCTACATCCGGGATACATCCCATGCCCTCCACCTCTTCAATAACTTCCAGTTCCCCGGTCCCAACCGCTTCATTTTCACTATGGATGTCCAATCCCTATACACCTCCATTCCCCATGAAGAAGGCCTCAAAGCCCTCCGCTACTTTCTGGATAATAGACCTCACCAGTTCCCCACCACCACTACCCTCCTCCGGTTGGCGGAACTGGTTCTCACACTCAATAACTTCTCTTTTGGCTCTTCCCACTTTCTTCAGACCAAGGGTGTAGCTATGGGAACTTGCATGGGCCCTAGCTATGCCTACCCCTTCGTTGGTTATGTGGAACAGTCTGTGCTCCAAACCTATTCTGGTACTACTCCTCAACTTTTCCTTCAGTACATTGACGACTACATTGGTGCTGCTTCCTGCACCCATGCTGAGCTCGTCAATTTCGACTTTACTTTTAACTTCCACCCAGCCCTCAAATTCACTTGTTCTATCTTGAACACTTCTCTCCCCTTTCTCGATCTCTCGGTCTCCATCTCTGGAGACAGACTGTCCACTGACATCTTCTACAAGCCCAATGACTCTCATAACTACCTCAACTATACCTCTTCCCACCCCGCCACATGCAAAAATGCCATTCCCTATTCCCAGTTCCTCCGTCTCTGCCGCATCTGCTCCCAGGATGAGGTTTTCCATTCCAGGACATCTCAAATGTCCTCTTTCTTTAAGAATCGTGGTTTTCCTTCTGCTGTCATCAATGATACCCTCACCCACATCTCCTCCATTTCCCGCACTTCGGCTCTCACCTCATCCTCCTGCCACCACAACAGGGACAGAGTTCCCCTTGTCCTCACCTACCACCCCACCAGCCTCCGGATCCAACACATTATCCTCTGCAACTTCCGCCACCTTCAACAGGACCCCACCACTAAACACACCTTTCCCTCTCTACCCCTCTCCGCCTTCCGCAGGGATCGGTCCCTCCGCAACTCTCTGGTCCACACGTCCCTCCCAACGGATCTCCCACCTGGCACTTATCCCTGTAAGCGCAAGTGCTACACCTGTCCCTATACCTCCTCTCTTGCCACCATTCAGGGCCCCAAACAGTACTACCAAGTGAGGTAACACTTCACTTCTGAGCCTGTTGGGGTCATCTATTGCATCCGTTGCTCCCGGTGTGGCCTCCTCTACATCAGTGGAACCCGACGCAGATTGGGGGACCGCTTCGTCGAGCACCTCCGCTCCATCCGCCAAAACAGACAGGATCTCCCAGTAGCCACCCACTTCAACTCTGCTTCCCACTCCCATTCAGATATGTCCATACATGGCCTCCTCTACTGCCATGACGAGGCTAAACTCAGGTTGGAGGAGCAACACCTCATATACTATCTAGGTAGTCTCCAGCCCCTTGGTATGAACATAGAATTCTCCAACTTCCGGTAATTCCCTCCCCTTCCCTTCCCCTATCCCTATGTCACTCTGCCCCCTCCCCCAGCTGCCTACCACCTCCCTCATGGTTCCGCCTCCTTCTACTACCCATTGTGTTTTCCCCTATTCTTTCTTCACCTTTCCTGCCTATCACCTCCCTGCCTCCCCTCCCCCACCCTTTTATCTTTCCCCTTACTGGTTTTTCACCTGGAACCTACCAGCTTTCTCCTTCCCAACCTCACCCCACCTTCTTTATAGGGCCTCTGCCCCTTCCCTCTACAGTCCTGGCAAAGGGTTCCGGCCCGAAACGTCGACTGATCGTTTCCACGGATGCTGCCCGACCTCCAGCGTGTTGTAAGTGTTACTATTACAGCTAGGGTGTCAGAGTTCGGCATTCAATCTCGGTGTCCTTTATAAAGAGTCCGTATGTCCTCCCCGCAGAACGTGTAGATTTTATTCATTGAGCCACGCCATCCACCAATCGCTCTATTTAATCCTACCCTAATTACAGGACAATTTACAATGACCAATTAACCTACCAATGGGTATGTCTTTCGGCTGTGGGAGGTACTAGATCACCCTGGTCAGAGGGAGAGCATACACACTCCTGACAGGCAGCATCAGGAACTGAACCTGGGTCACCAGTGCCTGTAATGTGTTGTGCTAACTACCACACTACTGTTACACCACAGTTTTCTCCAGGTGCTCCAATTCCCTTCCACAGTCCAAAGACATACCAACTGGTCATTGTAAATTGTCACTTGATTAGGTTAGAGTTACTCAGGTTTGTCAGAGGTTGCTGGGGCACCATTGTTTGAAAGGCCGGAAGGGTCTATTCTGCACCATGTCGCTAAATAAATAAATAGATAAACAAAATCAGGAATTAGGTTTGAGAGCAGGTTTGGTTTTAACTTGGGGCACAGACTATATCTGTAGGATCATGAAATCTTGTGGACTTTTATAAGACCATAAGACATAGGAACAGAATTAGACCATTCAGCCCATCGAGTCTGCTCTGTCATTCCATCATGGCCAATCCTGGATCCTACTCAAGCACATTCACCTGCCTTCTTGCCTTATTCTTTGATGCCCTGACTGATCAGGAATCTATCAACTCTGCCCTAAATATACCCACGGGCCTGGCCTCCACCACAGTCTGTGGCAGAGCATTCCACAGATTCACTACTCTTTGGCTAAAAACATTCCTTCTTACACCTGTTCTAAAAGGTGTCTGCTCAATTTTGAGGTTGTGCCCTCTAGTTCTGGATACCCTCACTATAGGAAACGTCCTCTGCACATCCACCCTATCTAGTCCTTTCAACAATCAGTAGGTTTCAATGAGATCCCCACGCATTTTTCTAAATTCCACTGAGTACAGGCCCAAAGCTGCCAAATGCTCCTCATATGTTCCTCATATGTTAACCCCTTCATTCCTGGAATCATCCTTGTGAACCTCCTCTGGACTCTCTCCAATGACAATGAATCTTTTCTGAAATACAGGGCCTAAAACTGTTGACAATACTCTAAGGGCGGACTGACTAGTGTCTTATAAAAACTCAGCATGATCTCCTTGCTTTTATATTCTGTTCCCCATGAAATAAATGCCAACATTGCATTTACCATCTTTACCACAGACTCAACCTATAAATGAACTTTCTGGGAGACTTGCACAGGGACTCCAGGTCCCTCTGCACCTCTGATGTTTGAACTTTCTCCCCATTTAGATAATAGTCTGCACTATTGTTCCTTTTACCAAAATGCATTATCATATATTTCCCAACACTGTATTCCATCTGCCACATTTTGCCGATACTTCCAATTTGTCTAAGTTCTGTTACAATCACATTGCTTCCTCAGAACTACCTACCCCTCCACCTATCTTTGTATCATCCACAAACTTTGCCACAAAGCCATCAATTCCATTATTCAAATCATTGACAAACAATGTGAAAAGTTGCGGTCTCAATACTGAACCCCGAGGAACACAGCTAGTCACTGGTAGCCAACCAGAGAAGGCCCCCTTTATTCCTACTCACTGATTCCTGCTTGTCAGCCATTCCTTTATCCATGCCGGTAACTTTCCTGTAATGCCATTGGATTTTATCTTGTTAAGCAGCTTCATGTGTGGCACCTTATCAAATGCCTTCTGAAAATCCAAGTAAATGACATCCACTGCCTCTTCTTTGTCCACCCTGTTTGTTACTTCCTCAAAGAACTCTAACAAATTTGTCAAACAAGATTTCCCTTTACAAAAACCATGCTGACTTTGACTTACTTTACCATTAGTCTCCAAGTATCCCGAAACCTCATCCTTAATAATAGATTCCAACACTTTCAGAACCACTGAGTTTAGGCTAACTGGCCTATAATTTCTTTTGCTTTCTTCCCTTCTTAAAGAGCAGAGTGAGATTTGCAATCTTCCAGTCATCTGGAACCAAGCCAGAATCAAGTGAGCTTGAAAGATCGTGACCAATGCATCCGATATCTCTTCAGCAACCTTCCTCAGGACTCTGGGCTATAGTCCATCTGGTCCAGATGACTTTCTTAAGACCTTTGACTTTGCCTAGCACTTTTTCCTTTGTCATAGCAATGGCACTCACTTCTGCTCCTTGACACTCACAGACCTCTGGCACATTGTTTGTGTCTTTCACAGTGAAGACAGATGCAAAGTACCCATTAAGTTCACCTGCCATTTCTTTGTCCCCCATTACTACCTCACCAGCATTATTTTCCAGTAGTCCAATACCAATTCTCATCTCCCTTTTACTCTTTATATAACTGAAAAATCTTCTAATATCCTTCAAAATTATTGGCTAGTTTGCCCTATTTCATCTTTTCCCTTCTTACAGCTTCTTTTAGTTGCCCTTTGATGGATTTTAAAAGCTTCCCAATCATACAACTTCCCACTCACTTTTGCTACCTTTTATGCCCTTTCCTTGTCTTTTATGTGACCTTGTCATCCGCGGTTGCCCACCACTGCCATTTGGGAACTTTTTCTGTGGGACTTATTTGCCCTGCGCCTTGTGAACTATTCCCAGAAACTTCAGCTGTTCCACCATCATCCCTGCCAATATCCTCCTCCTATCCACCTGGGCAAGCTCCTCTCTCATGCCTCTGTAATTCCCTTTATTCCATTGTGATACTGATACATGTGACTTATGCTTCCCCCTCTCAAATTGCAGTATGAATTCAATCACATTATGATTACTGCTTCCTAAGGGTTCCTTTACATTAAGTTCCCTAATAAGATCTGGGTTATTGCACAACACCCAATCTAAGATAGCCTTTCCCCAAGCAGGCTCAAGCACAAGCTGCCCTAAAAAGCCATGTCATAGGCATTCAACAAATTCCCTCTTTTGCGATCTGACACCAACCTAATTTTCCCAATTCCATTGCATATTGAAATCCCCCATTACAACGGTGTCATTACCCTTATTACATGTCATTACTGTCATTACATGTCTTTTCTGGCTCCCTTTGAAATCTCAACCCCACATCTTGGCTTCAATTTGGAGGCCTATATATGACTCCCATAATAGAAACATAAAAACATAGAAAATAGGTGCAGGAGTAGGCCATTCGGCCCTTCGAGCCTGCACCGCCATTCAGTATGATCATGGGTGATCATCCAACTCAGAACCCTGTACCTGCCTTCTCTCCCTACCCCCTGATCCCTTTAGCCACAAGGGCCATATCTAACTCCCTCTGAAATATAGCCAATGAACTGGCCTCAACTGTTTCCTGTGGCAGAGAATTCCACAGATTCACCACTTTCTGTGTGAAGAAGTATTTCCTCATCTCGGTCCTAAAAGGCTTCCCCTTTATCCTTAAACTGTGACCCCTCGTTCTGGACTTCCCCAACATCGGGAACGATCTGCCTGCATCTGGCCTGTCCAATCCCTTTAGAATTTTATACGTTTCAATAAGATCCCCCCTCAATCTTCTAAATTCCAGCGAGTATAAGCTTAGTCGATCCAATCTTTCATCATATTAAAGTACTGCCATCCCAGGAATCAATCTGGTGAACCTTCTTTGTACTCCCTCTATGGCAAGAATGTCTTTCCTCAGATTAGGGGACCAAAACTGCACAATATACTCCAGGTGTGGTCTCACCAAGGCCTTGTACAACTGCAGTAGAACCTCCCTGCTCCTGTACTCGAATCCTCTTGCTATGAATGCCAGCATACCATTCGCGTTTTTCACCCCCTGCTGTACCTGCATGCCCACTTTCAACGACTGGCGTACAATGACACCCAGGTTTCGTTGCACCTCCCATTTTCCTAACAGGCCACCATTCAGATAATAATCTGTTTTCCTGTTCTTGCCACCAAAGTGGATAACCTCACATTTATCCACATTAAATTGCATCTGCCATGAATTTGCCCACTCACTTAACCTAACCAAGTCACCCTGCATCCTCTTAGCATCCTGCTCATAGCTAACACTGCCGCCCTGCTTCGTGCCATCTGCAACTTGGAGATGCTGCATTGAATTCCCTTGTCCAAGTCATCAATATATATTGTAAACAACTGGGGTCCCAGCACTGAGCCTTGCGGTACCCCACTAATCACTGCCTGCCATTCTGAAAAGGTCCTGTTTATTCCCACTCTTTGCTTCCCGTCTGCCAACCAATTCTCTATCCACATCAATACCATACCCCCAATACCATGTGCACACTATTCTCCTGTGTGGGACCTTGTTAAAAGCCTTTTGAAAATCCAAATATACCACATCCACTGGTTCTCCCCTATCCACTCTACTAGTTACATCCTCAAAAAATTCTATGAGATTCATCAGACATGATTTTCCTTTCACAAATCCATGCTGACTTTGTCCGATGATTTCACCGCTTTCCAAATGTGCTGTTATCACATCTTTGATAACTGACTCCAGCAGTTTCCCCACCACCGATGTTTTTTTACCCTTGCAGTTTCTTAACTTCACCCACAAAGATTCAACATTCTCTGACTCAATATCACCTCTTTCGAAACATGCAATTCCATCTACTAGCTACAGTGCCACACCACTGTCTATGCCTTCCTGCCTGTCCTTTCAATGTAAAGCATATCCTTTGATGTTGAATTCCCAATTATGGCCTTCTTGCAGCCACGACTCTTACTGACCAGTATTTAATTGCGCCATGAGTTTGTCCACCTTATTCTGAATACTACACACATTTAAATACAGCACCTTCAGTCCTGCATTCTTCGCCCTTCTGAATTTTGCCCCTATGGTACAGTTTAACTCTTTGCTCTGTCTGAATTTGTAACCAGTCATTGGCTTGTCCTTCCTTACATTCATGTTACATCTATCATCTACTTGTAAACCTGCTGGCTCATTCTCAGCTCTATCATCCTGGTTCCCACCCCCCTGCATATTAGTTTAAACCACTCCCAACAGCTCTAAGAAATCTGCCTGCAAGAATTTTGGTCCCCCTCAGATTCAAGTGCGATTAGTTCCTTTTGTACAGGTCCAACCTGCCCCAGAAGATGTCCCATTATGCAAAAATCTGAATACCTGCCCCCCTGCTCCCATTCTTCAGCCCAAAGCAGTAGTTTTGATCAGGAATTAAGGACAGAGTGTGGAAACCATTGAGAATGCTAGGAAATGGCCCTTGACGTTATTGACCATGGACATCACTTCAGAACAAAGATAAGGAGCAATTTCTTTAACCGGAGGGTGGTGAATATGTGAAATCCATCGCCACAGTCGGCTGTGGAGGCCAAGTTATTGGGTATACTTGAATTGGAGATTAATAGATCCTTGATTAGTAAAGGTGTCAAAGGTAATAGGGAGAAGGAAGGGGAAAGGGTTTGAGAGGGAAAATAAATTAGCCATGTTGGAATGCTGGCACAGACTTGCTGGGCCGAATGGCCTAATTCTGCTCCTATGTGTTATAATGTGTCTTTTTATTGTTTAGAAGTGAGGGAGGAGGTTCTAAATGGTAGGGGAGTCTGACAATTCTTTCTGTGATCTGAAGGAGAAGTTATATCCTCTTTGCTCCCAAGGAAACTTCTTTTACTTACCCTGGCCTCTTTTAGCCCTCTACTTCATGGTGCACTTGTCTGTAATTGTTATTCTGATGGATACAATTAATTGGACCATTGTCAACAATAGCAAGAAATGACTGTCACTTGCTTTTCACAGAATATCATCTGCTTTTGCTTGACCTGCTGAAATCCTTCAGCATTTTGTGTGTGTTGCTCTGGATTTCCAGCATCTGCAGAATCTCTTGTGTTTATGCTTTTCCATAGTTCTGCGAAAACTGAAATGTTTGAACCAATGTGTTTTCAGCTTTCAGAACTGCAAAATGTGTACAATGAGGTTACTAAATTTATATCAAAGGCAAATTATTAAATTTTTACCATTGAAAGCAGACAGTGGTGTAACATTGAGTGATTTTGCACTGGTATTGAACTTGGTGTCTCTGAATAAAAGGCAAAATAATAATATTTTTTCCCACTTTTTCTGCTTAGTAGGGTTTTTTTTTCACCAAAATTTTTCAATCTTTAAAATAATGTTTTTTTTTCTTGAGACATTGTAAGTGTTGCTTACTTTGATGTACTCATGTTATTTTTGAATAATATAATAATAAAAAGATTTGAAAAGAAAAGAAAATGATATGTAAAATATAATTCTCATGGAATAATTTTAAAAGTTCTTCAATTAAAAAATGACTTATCGTAATTCACAAAATTATGAGGGGTGTCGATAAGGTAAATGCAAGCAGACTTTTTCCATTGATGACTGGAGGGACTGCAACCAGAGGTCATGGGTTAAGGATGAAAGGTGAAAAGTTTAAGGAGAATATGAGGGGAGACTTCTTCATTCAAAGGGTCATGAGAGTTGGGAATGAGCTGGCAGTGCAAGTGGTGCATGTAACCTCGATTTCAATGTTTAAAAGAAGTTTGGATAGGTCCATGGATGGTAGGAGTAAGAGCTATGGTCCCGGTGCAGGTAAATGGGAAAATGCAGATTAAATGGTTTGGCATGGACTAGAGTGTACATTTCTTTGCTGTACTTTTCTATGACTCTATAAGTAATCACTATGATATATGATAGAGATTGCAGAAATATTATGCTACTGCTAAAATACAAATTTGTACTTCATATTCTGTGTTGGCGCATGGCCAAGTGGTTAAGGTGTTGGTCTACTGATCTGAAGGTCGCAGTTCGAGCCTTGGCTGAGGCAGCGTGTTGTGTCCTTGAGCAAGGCACTTTATCACACATTGCTCTGCGATGACACCGGTGCCAAGCAGTGGCGTGGAGAGGAGAGACTTGCAGCAACTGCCGGTCTTCCATACAACCTGGAAACCTTCCAAGGCGCAAATCCATGGACTCACAAAGACTAACGGATGCCTTAAAAACTTTAGATTCTTCTGGATTAACCAAAATATAGCCAACGATCTTTGAGGCCTATTTTTAATCTTCAGGAACTAATTATTGGAGTATTTGTCAGAAGGGTAAGTAATTTCAAATGTGAACTCTTTTCCAAGTCACTTCAAATGGTCTCTTATTTTAGCTCACTGTCTACAGGCAAAAAGGACAACACAGATATAGGGAAGCCCAGAGTTAGACCCTGGATTAAGAGGCAAAGTGGAACTGGATTACCACATGGCTATCTTCCTGGATCAAAAACATAAACCTTTTGGTTTATCCCTTAAAATTGCAATAAGGTTTATATTTTTCATCTACAATGCTAAGTCATACTGTAAATTCAAGTTTGTCATTTGCCTGTACATATATACAACCAAATGAAACAATGTTCCTCTAGACAATGGTGCACAACAATGCATATATCACATACAGCACATAAAACAAAATATCACCACAAATAAGTTACATAATTCATAGAATTAAAAACGCACATAAAGAATGCAGACCAGGTAAAGAGTAAACAGCTCTCTCTCCTTGTGACAAGACCTCAGTGGTGGCAGGGTATTCATTAGTCTCACAGCCTCGGGGTAGTCCTAGTCCTGATACTTCTGTACCTTCCTTCTGATGGTAGTGGGTCAAAGAAATTGGTGTATGCGTGTAGGGATCCTCAACAAAGCTTTGGACCTTTTGTCTTCAATGCTCCCAGTAAATGACACAAATAGGGGAGAAGAAGAGCCTGTGATCTTCTCGGCGATTAACAGCACAGGTAAACAGTAAACAGTACAGTAAACAGCTCGCTTTCCTAGTAACAAGACCTTGGTGGTAGCAGGGCATTCATCAGCCTGGCAGTCCTAATCCTGATGCTCCTGTACCTCCGCTCTGATGGTAGTAGATCAAAAGGGATTGTGGGATGGGTGGTGGGGATTCTCAACAATGTTTTGGGCCCTTTGTATACAACAATCGCCTTGTGTGAGACATGGGGAAGATGATCAATCTAACCATGACCATAAGACCATAAAATATGAGTGGAATTAGGCCATTTGCCCCACTGAGGCTGCTTTGCCATTTCATCATGGCTGATCCAATTTTCCTCTCAGCCCCAATCTCCTGCCTTCTTCCCATATCGCTTCATGCCCAGACCAGTCAAGAATTTATCAACCTCTGCTTTAAAGACCTAGCCCCAGAGCTGGCTGTGGCAAAGAATGCCACAGAATCACCACTCTCTGTCTAAAGAAATTCCTCCTTATCTTTGTTCTAAAAGGATGCCTCTCTATTCCGAGACTGTGTCCTCTGGTCTTAGGCTTTCCCACCATAGGAAATATCCTCTCCACATCCACTGTATCAAGGCCTTTCACCATTTGATAGGTTTCAATTAGGTCAACCCTCATTCTTCTGAAATTCCAGTGAGTACAGGCCCAGAGCCATCAAACACTCTTCATATGACAAGCCGTTCAATCTTGGAATCATTTTTGTGAACTTCCTTTGAATTCTCTCTAGTTTCAGCGCATCCTTTCTAAGATAAAGGGCCCAAAACTGTTCACAATACTCAAAGTGAGGCTTCACCAATGCTTTATAAAATCTCAACATTACATCCCTACTTTTATATTCTAGTTCTCTTGAAATGAAAGTGAACATTGCATTTGCTTTCCTCACCACAGACTCAACCTCCAAATTAACCTTTAGGGAATCCTGCACAAGGACTCTCAAGTCCTCTCGCACCTCAGTTTTTTGTACTTTCTCTCCATTTTGAAAATAGCTAACCCTTTTGTTTCTTCTACCAAAGTGCACAACCATACACTTCGTGATTGTATTCCATCTGCCATTTTTTTGCCCATTCTCCTCATATGTCAGAAGGACTGTCTAAGTCCTTCTGTAACCTCTCTATTTCCTCACTTTGCAACAAAGCCATCAATTCCATCATCCAAATCATTGACACATAATGTAAAAAGAATTAGTCCCAACACAGACCCCTGTGGAACACCAGTATTCGCCAGCAGCAAGCTAGTAAAGGCTGCTTTTATTTCCACCCTTTGCCTCCTGCCAATCAGCCACTGCTTTATCCCTGCTAGAATCTTTCCTATAATACCATGGGCTCATAGCTTGTTAAGCAGCCTCATGTGTGGCACCTTGTCAAAGATCTTCCTAAAATCCAAATACACAACATCAACCGATTCTCCTTTATCTACCCTGCTTGTTACTACTTCAAAGAATTCCAACAGATTTGTCAGGGAAGATTTTCCCTTGAGAAAACCATGCTGACTATGGCCTACTTTATCATGTACCTCCAAGTACCCTGAGATCTCATCCTTAATAATCAACTCCAACCTCTTCCCGACTACTGAGGTCAAACTAACTGGCCTATAGTTTCCTTTCTTCTGCCTCTCCCCCTTCTTGAAGAGTGGAGTGACATTTGCATTTTCCAGTCTTCCAGAACCATTCGAGAATCTAGTGATTCTTGAAAGATAATTACTAATTCCTCCATAATCTCTTCAACCACCTCTTTCAAAACTCTAGGGTGTACACCATCTGTTCCAGGTGACTTATCCACCTTTAGACCTTTCATTTTCCCAAGAACCTTCTCTCTGGTTATGGTAACTTCACACACTTCATGCCCCCTGACACCGGGAACTTCCATCATACTGCTAGTGTCTTCCACAGTGAATAACAAATTATTAAGTCTACAAACTGCATTTCAACTATTCCTGACTTGCCAATGACAGCTTCAAATTGTTAAAATTGACCTTCAGTTTCTGCTCTGTCTAATGAATGTTTAGACAGATTCTTTACTACATTTGGCCCAGGACAAACAACTTTTCCAATTTTAATTCTCCTCATTGTGTTTGAAACATGGCAAAGTCTTGCCCCGCACTCTCTTTAATTTTCTACAACCTGTAACTCGCCAAGGTATTTGGATTTCTCCAATGATGACCTCTTGTGCAATTACTGTATTTACTGTAAATACTGTATTTTACAGTATTTCATTATTTTTTGTTGTACCTTCAATTATCTCAGTTCTAAATTTTGTAACACAGACAAAATGCTGGAAAAACCTAGTAAGTCAGACAGCATTTATGAATAGGAATAAACAATTGACATTTCAGGCCTAGATCCTTCATCAGGACTCATAAAAGGTCTTGGCCTGAAATGTTGTCTGTTTATTCTTCCTCACAGATGCTGCTTGACCTGCTGAGTTGCTCTTGCAACTTGTGTGTGTTCCTCTGGATTTTCAGCATCTGCAGAATCTCTTGTGTCCTAAATTTTGTGACGTTGCTTTAACCTCTCCTTCTCTCTATTATCCTTTAAGATATAATTTTAACCAATACTGCTGACCAAGTAAGTTATACCTTGAATAATATTCCTTTGTGGTTTGGCAACCAATTTTGTTTAATATTGCTTCTGTGTCAGAAGCTTTACTGTGTTAAGGTGCAATATAAATACAATTTGCTTTTGTTTAAGACTTGCGTGGGAATCAGACTTTATGCTCACTGCATAGTTTAGAACCCAGTGTTCAGTTAAAGGAACAGCAGTTCACAGCTGATGCAAGGAGAGTGTTTTGAATCTGTGGAATAGCTGTACTAATGGGTTCTGATTGCACAGTCACTGAACAAACCCAAATCAAAGATGCATGCTTCAAGGATAAACAGGGGTCATCAGAATAGGAAAGTTCAAAGTTCAAAGCCAATTTATTATCAAAGTACATTTTCATCAGCATATACTCCCCTGAGATTCATTTTTCTTGTGGGCCTTTGTGGTAGATACAAAGAAGCACAATGGAATCAATGAAAAACTAGACCAAGAAAGTGGAGTTGAGGTAGAAAATTTTCAATGATCATTTTGAATATGGTGCAGGCAAAGGGGAAATGCATTATTACTCTTGACTTTTTTTTTATGAAGATAATAACAAACTATTTTCTGGCGTCCTTTCATATTATTTTGTAATTAAAGCCAAATTATCAATCAATTAATGCATCTTTGTCTGCTAGTAGTTCAGCAAATGTAATATCATTGTTTCCAAAGGGCATAGAACATCGAACAATACAACACAGGAACAGTCCCTTCAGCCCCAATGAAATTAGTAATCAAATGGCTAACTGAGCTAATTCTTTCTACCTACACAATGTTTTGATATCCCTCCATTTTGCTCACATTCAAGTGCCTATCTAAACGACTCTTAAAAGTCCCGAATGTACCTGCCTCTATCATCACCCCCAACAGCATATTCCCCCTCTCAACTTAAATGTATGCCCTCTGCATCATTGATCACATCTACATGGAGTGTTGTCACAAGAAAGCAGCATCCATCATCAAGAAACCCCCATCACCTAGCTCCCTTCTCGCTGCTGGCATCAGGAAGAACATATAGGAGCTTCAGGATTTACACCACCAGGTTCAGGAACAGTTATTATCCTTCAACCATCAGGCTCTTGGCCAGAGGGGATAACCTCACTCAACTTTACTTGCCCCATCACTGAACTGTCCCCTCAATCTTGGACTTACTTTCAAGGACGTTTCATCTGATGTTCTAAATATTTATTGCTTATTTATTTGTTATTATTATTTCTATTTTTTTCTATTATATTTGTACAGTTTCTTGCCTTTTACATACTGATTGTCTGCCCAGTTGGTGCAGTCTTTCATTGATTCAATTATGCTCATCGAATTTATTGCTTATGCCCACAACAAAATGAATCTTAATGTTCTATATGGTGACATATATGTACTGTACTTTGATAATAAATTTACTCTGGGCTTTGACCTTCCATGTTTTTCTTTTGTAGTTGCACAGTTTGTTGTCTTTTGCACATGGGTTCTTCGTCCACCCTGTAGGGCGGGGTCTTTCATTGATTCTATTATGGTTATTGGATTTATTAAGTGTGCCGACAACAAAATGAATCTTAATTTTCTATATGGTGACATATATGTACTTTGATAATGAATTTCTTAATGGCATCTCTTTTATTTTCATCTTCAGAAACGGCTTTATTTCTATCTTTAATATCTCTTTTTTTCCCTTTCAAGGTTGTTTGGAAGACCCTGACCTGGAGTTATACACTGACACTGGTTCTTTGCGGAAATGGGACCCGCTTTTGGGGCCTCACAACTGGTCACTTTTCGATATGCCAAGGATGCGGCTTGGAAGACTAACACACCTTCAGGGTGCTGTATTTTCATTGCTCTGGAGGCAGGCAGATTCAAGGCCAGTGCTGCCGTCTGATGTGTCGTGGGAGATGGAAGACCATAAGCAGCAAGCTGGCTGCTGGCTGTGTGCCCAGAGACCCAAGTTCTTTGGGCACAGAGCTCAGAAAAAGCGATGCAACAGACTTTTAACACCATAAATCAGGGAGTTGCTTTGTTATGTCTCCCCTCTCGATGTGAAAAGGGGACATCTCTTTTTCTCTTATTAGGGAGAGAGAGAGAGAGCCTGTGGTTTGTCGAATTACTGGGTGAACGAGTAGTCTTTGGGGTACTGCAAGTCTGTCTTTATTGATGCTTTGCTGCATGTTTGAGTGCTCGGTTGGGGGTGCCGATGCTTTTTTGCTGGTGGGGGAGGGGAGGGTCATTGCCTTGCTGTTGCTTATGCATTGGGGGGGAGTGTGGGGGCTTTGGGGTTCTAACATTGAGCTGTCATTCATCCTTTGAGGCACTCCTTTTTCGTGGATGCAAAGAAAAAGAATTTCAAGATGTATATTGTATATACTTATCTGACATTAAATGTACCTATTGAACTTCAAACTTAAACCTCTATCAGATCTCCCCTCAGCCTCCGCCACTCCAGAGAAAACAACACAAGTTTGGACATCATAACAGAAAAAATAGTCATGTCCCAAAATATATTTGTAAGCTGGTGTATTGACGATCATACTATAGGGTGGGTTGTATTTACTTAATTTCACAGTTACTGCTATCAGAACCACTGGAAATATGTGTGGTCTGGAAGGATGCTGAATGGAGACGGAGTTCAAGGGATGTGAACACAAGGATTAGTATTTGGAATTTGAGATGCTAGGAATCTGGAACCAGTTTAGGTCAATAAACACAGGAATAACCGGTAAGTTGAATGTGGTAGAGAATTAAATTTTGAATGAGTTTAATTTTTTTTGGAGCACTGAGGAAACTTGGAGATTCTAATAAGTGACTACAAGGCACAATGCCTCATGGGCAATACTACATATGTAAAACAGCAAATGCCTGCTTTGGACATAATCTTTTTCAGTATAATCGATAACACATTTCCAATTGGAAGCACTTTCAGGACCCTTTGTGTCATTCTGGTGCTTAGGGTGTCTATTTGCACCAGAAAAATGGTGCAGATGGGCTTAAGTTACAGACCAATAGAATCTGAGATGAGTTATTCATTAATAACTTTTCAGACAGAATTTTTGAAAATTTTTTAATATTTGGGAATTTTCTTTATTTAAGAACAACTAGTAGCATGGATCCTGGATCTGGTTAAGCACACTGATGTTGATTTTTGTTTACTAGAAGATTACTGTGTCGCCACAGTGCCTTTCAATATGTTCTGAATACAAATGTGTCACAAAGTCATGCAGTGATTTGGCATAGTGTTACCCTAAACAGTGCAGGCTTAATAAAAGCTGTGATAAATGACAGCAAATAAGAGATTCTTCACATGCTGGAAATCCAGAGCAAGACACACTAAATACTGAAGGAACTCAGCAGGTCAGGCAGCAGCGATAGTGAGGAATAAACAGTCAACATTTTGGACCCTTCTCATCCTGAAATGTGGACCGTTTATTTCTTTCCATGGATAAATGACAGAAATGTATGAATAGTAAGTAAGTAATCAAAGGAAGGATGGGGCTAATTAGGGAGCAAAAAGGTTTTTTTTTATGGAGGCTGAGGTACCAAATGAATACTGTGTGTTGGACTTTACCAGAGAAGGCAATCCTATGCATTCACAGAGATAGTATGGGTTAAATATGAAAACAATACACTTAATGCAGTCAGTTCTCCAGCTTTGGATAACTTGTTATTTCTGTTTTTTTTTAAACTTGCTTTTGCTCTCTTCCTTTTTTTTCTTTTATTTGTTTATCCTGACTTGCTAAGCATGTCACAGTAGGCCAGATCACACAACATCAGCTAGATTTCTCAACGTTATTAAAATATTGCACAGACAAAGAAATTTACCCACCCATTTAATTGCTACATTATCTCACCCTACAGCAGGTATTCTTTTGTTCCATCCAATGCCAATCGCCATCTCCTCTGCTAGCTAAAATAATTTCTCTCTTCTTCAGTTCCAATGAAAAATTAACTCTTTCTCCTTCCACAGATATTTCCTGATCTGCTGAGGTTTCCCAACATTTTCTCTTTTTATTTCAGATTTCTAGCATTTGCAGGTTCATTTTAAGTGCTAGTGAAGGATCTGGGCCCGAAATGTTGACTGTTTACTCTCTTCCATAGACGCTGCCTGACCTACTGAGTTCCTCCAGCATTTTGTGTGTGTTGCTTTGGATTTCTAGCATCTGCAGATTTTGTGATGTTTGAGTTTATTTTTATTTTCATTTACTTAAAACAGCTGACAGTCCTCAAAGTAAAGTCACTTGGTCCTAATGAGGTTCCTGAGAGGACAGAAATTGTGGAGGCTCCAGTCACATTTTCAATTCTCTAAAGAATGTAGATGATTGCAAATATCACTTTTCTTGTTTTTATTTTAAAGAGAAGATTATGTCCAAAATCATCAACTAATCAGGACACCTTCAATGCGGGGAATTTTTGGGGAGAAAAGTCAGACTAAAGAAAGGGATAAATTTGTTTAATAACATGTCTGATTAACTTTTTTCTTGACAACATAGGCGGAGGGGTTGCTGGTACAGGATCTTACAATAGTAAATAGTAATTAAAATAAAAAGGGTTGCAGGGCCTTCAACCTAAAACATTAAATTTGTCACTTATTTGGATGTGTGAATGTTTTGTGTTTGTTTGGAATGTTATAAAATTCTGGTAGTTTCCAAATCCGTACTTGTAACTGCATTATTTTTGATTCCAGAGAACATAGTCAGTGAAACTTGAATTCTCCGTTTGTTGAATGTCTAGACCTGCAGCAGGCCTTTGGATTATGAATCTAGTAACTTATCTACTTTCTACATTAAGATGCCATTTTATAGTGATTGGCGTTGTGTTTGTGGGTTTACAAGCTGCATGAGGCAAAGTGTTATGAGAGGGCTGATTAGAAAAAATAAAGCCCAGAGATTTAAAAGCACAATGGCAGCATGGCTACAGAAATGTATAAGGGATGGAAAGCATAGTGTTGAATGGCTAATTTTTAGGTCAAAATACAGTGATCTCCTGTAGGAATCAGTACAAGGAAAACAGCTCTTCCTCGCATATTAATGTCCTAGCAGAGACGAAGTTCAAAGTAAATTTTATTATCAAAGTACATATTTGCCACCATATACAACCCTGAGATTCATTTTCTTGTGGGCATACTCAGCAAATCTATAGAATAGTAACTATAACAGGCTCAGTGAAATGTCGACCAGAGTGCAGAAGGCAACAAACTATGCAAATGCAAATATAAATAAATAGTAATAAATAACGACAGTGTGAGATAATGAGATAAAGAGCCCTTAAAGCGAGATATCAATGATGGGACAAGTAAGTGTAGTTATTCCCTTTTTATACCCTGATGGTTGAAGGTATTAACTGTCCTTGAAACTGGTGGTATGAGTCCTGAGGGTTTTGTACATTCTTCCTGATGGCAGCAGTAAGAAGAGAGCATGGCCTGGGTGGTGGGGATCTCTGATGAAGGATGCATCTTTCCTATGATAGAGAGTGACAGAGAAACTCGTGCCTCTAAGGAAGAAGGTTACAAGTTCAATCCCCACTTGAAAGGTGATCACAAACCCCAGACAGTTGCTCCAGTCTGGAGATGTCTTCTTTTGGTATTGGTTTATTACTGTCACATGTGAAAAGCCTTTGTGTGCCATCAGGTAGATTGTGCCATACTAAGTGCATTAGAATGATAAAAAGAAAAGGTAATATAAAATATAGTGTTGCAACTACAGAGAAAGCCCTGTAAAGGTAAACAAATAAGGTCAATGGCTACCTTGAGGTACATTAGGAGATCAAGAATTCACCTTTAGCATATGAGAAGTCCTTTCAGGATTCTGACAACATGATAAAGATGAACTCCTGATCTCTTAGGACAACGTTAGAACATCTCTCAAGAGGCTGAACTCTCACAAGGTGTCAGGCTCTGATGGTGTAGCTGGTAGGGCTCTGAAAACCTGTGCTAACCAACTGACAGGAGTATTGAAGGACATCTTCAATCTCTCATTGCTGCAGTCTGAGGATCCCACCTGCTTCAAAAGGGCGGCAATCAGACCAGTGCCTAAGAAGAGCAGGGTGAGCTGCCTTAGGAACCATCACTCAGTGGCACTCTTGCCTACTGTGATGAAGTGCTTTGAGAGGTTCGGTCATGGGCAGAATCAACTCCTGCCTACGCCCCTTTTTGCCTAACCCCACAATAGGTCTACAGTGGATGCAATCTCACTGATTCTCCACTTGGCCTTGGATCAGCTGGACAATAGTAATACTTACATATGTCAGGCTGCTGATTTTTTTTTATCTACAGCTCAGCGTTCAACACAATCATACCCCCAGCTCTAATCAACAAGCTCCAAAACCTGAACTTCTAAACCTCCTTCTGTAACTGGATCCTGGACTTCCACACTGGTAGACTACAGTCTGTGTGGATTAGAATTAACAGCTTCTTACCAACATCAAAACTGGCGCACCTCAAGGATGTGTACTTAGTCCACTGCTCTACACTCTCTAGACACATGATTGTGTGGCTAGATACAGCTCAAATGCCATCTATAAAGTTGTTGGCGACACAACTATTGTTGGCAGAATTTCAGACGGCGACGAGGAGGTAAACAGAAGTGAGATAGATATGGTTGAGTGGTGTCGCAACAACAATATTGCACTCAATGTCCGTAAAACCAAGGAATTTAGTGTGGACTTCAGGAAGGGGAAGTCAAGGGGACACACACCAGTTCTCACCACAGTATCAAAAGTGGAAAGGGTGAGCAGTTTCAAGTTCCTGGGTGTCACCATCTCTGAGGATCTATTCTGGGCCCAACATACTGATGCAATTACCAAGAAGGCATGATAGTGGTTATATTTCATAAGGAATTTGAGGAGAATTGGTATGTCACCAAAGACATTCACAAACTTCTACAGCTGTACTGAGGAGAGTATTCTAACTGGATCAATCACCATCTGGTATGGAGGGGCCACTGCACAGATCAAAATAAGCTGCATATTGGGCACTAACCTCCCCAGCACTGAGGACACTTTCAAAAGGTGATCCCTCAAAAAGATGGCATCCATTAGTAAGAACTCCCATAATACAGCACTTTCCCTCTTCTCATTGCTACTATCAAGGAGTTGTTCCAGGAGCCTGAAGACACAAACTCAATGTTTCAGGAACAGCTTTTTCCCCTCCACTATCAGATTTCTTAATGGACAATGAACCCATGAACGCTACCTCATTTTCCCCCTCTCTTTTTGTACTATTTGTTTAATTTTGTATATACAAATATATAGTACAGTGCAAAAGTCTTGGGCACATATATATAGCTAGGATGCCTAAGACTTTTGTACAGTACTGTATTTGTCAATGTGGAGTGGAGAGTGAATTTGTAAATCTGGAGGGAGCAAAGGATGTTGGGAAGATGAGGGTGGAGCGCCGCGGAAGGGTTGTGGGACAGGTGGCAGAGGAGTGCCAGGGATTGGGAGGGAGTGACGCAGATGCAGACACACCCAGCCCTGAGACACCAGGCAAAGTAATTTAATTTCAAATAATTTGTTTCATTAATCATTACAGAATGTCTCTCTGGTGTTTCCTGCTCCCTCCCCTCTCCTGCCCCCTTCCCACTCTCAGTTCACAATAGAGACCCATATCAGAATCAGGTTTATCATCACTCATACTGTATGACATGAAATCTGTTTTTTTGTGGCAACAGTACAGTGCAATACATAAAGTTGCTACGTACTGTGCAAAAGTCTTAGGTACCCTAGCTATATACATGTGCCTAAGACATTTGCACAGGACTGTATGTATACACTTCTTATTGTAATTCATTGTTTTTATTATTATGTATTGCAATGTACTGCTACATTGTTTTGTTTTGTTTTCATAGAAACAAAGGAACATAGAAACCTACAGCACAATACAGGCCCTTTGGCCCATAAAGCTGTGCCGAACATGTCCCTACCTTAGAACTACCTAGGCTTTACCCATAGCCCTCTATTTTTCTAAGCTCCATGTACCTGTCCAGGAGTCTCTTAAAAGACCCTTTTGTTTCCGCCTCCACCACTGCCGCCGGCAGCCCATTCCACGCACTCACCACTCTCTACGTAAAAAACTTACCCCTGACATCTCCTTTTGTGTTACCTCAGTGTAATTTATGGAACGATCTGTCTGGATGGTATACAATTTTTTTCACTGTAGCTTGGTACATATGACGATGATACGCTACTTACCAATTACCAACAGTGGAATATAAGCTGTCTTTGAGCCTGCTGATACACGCGTTCAGGGGTGGAGAAGAGAGAATGTCCGTGGTGGATGGGGTCTTTGATTATTTTGGCTGCTTTCCCAGGCAGCAAGAAGTGTTGACTGAGACAGTGGAGGGTAGGCTGGTTTCCATGCAGGAGTGAGCTGTGTCCATATCTCTCTGTGGCTTTTTGTGGTCTTGGGCAGGGCAGTTGCTGTACCAAGCTGTGATGTATCTTGTTAGGATATTTTCTATGGTGCACCAATTTTTAAAAAATGGTGATGGTCATCAGGGATATTTCAAATTTCCTTAGCCTTCTGAGGAGGTAGAGGTGCTATTACGCCTGCTTATAATAACTGTATTTTTTTTACAAAGTCCTGAGTGCTCACAACTTTATGCGGAAGTTGTCATACCAAGTTGTTATTAAAGATATCAAAATTGAAATCAAAAATCACAGGATAAGATGTTAATATCCCTCGTGCCAATGGGTCACGAGCACTTGCTTGATACTGTTCTGATTTTGGGAGTGGCATAGGGCTGACACGCAGGGGTTTTCAAATTGGCACCCTCCTTCCTCGATTAGCCCACTACATCTCCGGAGGGCTTGACGATGATTTCTGATATCCCAGGGTCACACCCCCCCCCACCCCATTGTGTCCTCCCACTCTTTTGATGATACCTTGGAGCCCAGGAGAAGTCTTTCTGCTTGATCCAAAGCTATTGACTGCTTACTTCCGCTGCCTGTGATGTGGTTCTGATGGTTTGCTGTAGAGTCTGACCATGAATCCCTAGCTCCTTCAGTAACTTGATGGTGGATGTGGCTATAAATACCCTACAACAGGTCAAACATTGGTTTTCCAGCCCCGTCGCTGAGCTTCAGCTGTTAGATCTGCATAGTGTAACCTCTTGCGCTCATATGCTTCAGCCACTGAATCCTCCCACCAGACTGTGAGTTCCACAATGTAGATGATCTGTAATGAATTGGACCAGAGAACCAAGACTGGCCTAGGGTTGGTGGTAGCAATGTCCGGTGGAAAGGTGAGTTGTTTATTGACATCCACCAGCATTTTCCAATCACGGGCCATGTTCATCTGTCCTGTTTCTTCTTAGGAGGGAGATTAGTTGGTCTTTTCCCTCCCTCCCAGACAAATGCTGGTAGCATTAGAGTGTTAGTCGCTGTGGGGGTGAAGGGGGGAGGAGTTGGTTGCTATCCTCTTGATTTTGATTGCTGCTGCCAGACTCTTCAGGACCTGGTTAGGGCACCACATGCACCTGCCTTGTATGAGGCTGGTTTTGCAGCTTGCCAGGATATGCTTGAGGGTTGCCAGAATTGGGAATCGGGCACAGGGCACAAGTTGGGTTCTGGTGGAGGTTTTTTGTGAGGGAAGCACATAATATGTAGTTTTGATGAGAAAGCTTAATCTGTTTGCTTTCATCACCCATATGTCCTTCCAGCTGATTTTCCTCCTCGTAGTGCTTTCTCACCACATCCATTGCCCCTGCTTAGCCAGGGAGATACTTCTGTCTGACTCTTTGTGTCACTGTACTTCCTCAACAACCATCTTCCTTCGCTCTGGAATTGTGGCCTTGTACCAGACCAAAGCCACCTCTGCCCTGTTAGATTTGTCCCACAATGTCTCTAAGCCTAAGGGCTGCTGTCGCTTGCTGCATTAGCGGGGTTCCATTTCCACCCAGTTGATAAGCGTTATTGATGGTCTTGTCACAAGAGTCTTTGAGTGTCATCTGTAGATGCACCTTAGAAGACTTGAATTCCTCTGAAAGGCCAAGGATTCCTTTACCATACAGACTGATGTTACTGATAAACCTTAGGACCCCAAGCTACTTCTTTACAAACGACATGATGGTTCACTTGAGCTTCTTCATGGTTGTTAGTGGGAGCTCATAGATAGTGAGTGGCTGCATCACCCAGTGTAGGAGTCCAAACTGTAAGCACCAGAACTTCAGTTTTCCAGGCAGCATGGTCTTGTCAATGAAATCCAGGCCATTGGCGATGTGTTGCTTTAGTTGCTACACCTGCTCTTTGTCCGTGAAGCTGACATTGTACCATCTACCCAGGCTTTTGACAGGCTGTTCAAACTCTGTTGGAATTGGGTCATCACCGATGAAGAACATCCTCTTTCAGCATTCCCTTGACTATGGAGATGCTTTGTGACTTGCTGGGTCTGATTTTCATTCTGGCCCACTTGATGTTTTCCTGCAGCTTTCCAAGTAGCCGCTTGGTGCATGCTACAGTAGTGGTCAGTGTTGTTATATCATCCATGTACAGCCTAATAGGGAGAAGAAGTCCAGCACTTGTCCTTTCACCGCTACCACCCATCTTGAAGCCCTGATAATGACCTCCATGGCCATTGTGAAGGCTAGGGGTGATATAGTGCAACCTGCCATAATGCCTCCTTCTAGTCTCTGCCATGTTGTGGGAAAATCTGCTGTTGTGAAGCACAGCTGCAGGTCTTGAAAGTACAACTTCACCAGTGTTGTGATGGGCTCTGGTATCTGGAAGAGGTCAAGTGCTTCCCAGAGGAGTGCACGGGGAATTGAGCTGAATGCATTGGTGAGGTGCAGGAAGCTCACATAAAAATTTCTGTTGTCCTTCCGAGCTGCTTGGATCTAGGGCCATATCATGCTTGTATGTTCCAAACACCCGGGGAGTCCTGGAATTTCTGCTTTCTGTACAGATGTATCAATGTACTTACTTTTTTTACAAGTAGCTGGCCAGCCTCTGTGCTATTACAGTGAAGAAAAATTTCCCCTTGATGTTCAAAAGGCAGATTGGTCGAAACTGACTGACGTTTTCTACATCCTTTTCTTTTGGAATCGGGACACTGACAGCCCTTCACCACGTTTTGGATATTATTTGCCTCTGCCACACTACCCTCATGAGCCTCCAGAAAAACCGCAAGACGTTTGGTGCGTTCTTATAAAGCCTATATGGTGCCTCATTAGGCCTGGGAGCAGATGCCGCCCCTGCCCGTTTGACTGCCTTCTCTATTTCTCTCCATTTTGGAGAAATTGAAAATCAAAGTCTAGAATTCAAGGCTTGATAGCCAAAGGCCTGGGTCTGTAAATTCACTGGGGGAGTTGGAGGCTGAGCTCCATGAATCCAATGGAGGAAGCCTAGTTTGTTCTGGGGTTGGAAGAGTGTGTGTGTGTGTGTGTGTGTGTGTATACACGCGTGCATGGGTGGACGAAAAGGGGCTTGTTTTATTGCTGAGCATTGTAGGCATGTTATGTTAATAGAAGAATGTGTGGCAACACTTGCGGGCTGTCCCCAGCACATCCTTAGATTGAGTTGCTTGTTAACCCAAATGACATATTTCACTGTATGTTTCCAAGTGCACATGACAGATAAATGAATCTGTATCTATAGTGCATCTGTAAAAATGGTGAGGGTCTTTTGGACAGTGAGCTCCTTGTTTCTCCACTGGATGGACAACCAAGAGACAGACAGACAGACACACACACACACACACACACACACACACACACACACACACACACAGCAGGCCAGGCAGCATCTAGGAAAAGAGTACAGTCAACATTTCGGGCCAAGACCCTTCAGCAGGAATAGCATCGACTATTTTCTTTCCAGGTTAAAAAAAACGTTTTTTCTCCAGTCCTGTCAAAGGGGTTCAGCCCAAAACATCAACTGTTTACTCGTTTCCTAGATGCTGCCTGGCCTGTTGAGTTCCTTCAGCATTTTGTGTGTGTTGCTCCGATTTCCAGCATCTGCAGATTTTCCCGTTTGTGATTGGACAACCAAAAGTTCTTGAAACTACAGGTTAAGACAGTTTCCTCAAAAATAGAAAGCCACCCAACATCAGTGAAACTGTTGATGGGAAATGCCTGCAAGAAAATAAACCTCAGGGCGGTAATGTATATGGCGACATAAATATACTTTAATAGTACATTTACTTCGACTTTGATGAGGTCAATATTAGATGGCCGTTTCTGACAGCTAGTTAGTTTCTGCACTGCACGGAAGCAAAGTGATTTTAACAACAACAGAACCGCTCAGAAATGTCCCTTTTTAAAGTTTGTAAAATATAATAAATACCGGATTACTGGTGGTCGAGTTACCGGTGAGACGGTCCACCTGGGTCCCGCCGATGAGGATGGGGAATATAGAGTGAGGGGGGCGCGCGGGCGGCGGGACGGTCACTCGCGAGGAGCGGGCGCGCGCTCCCTCCGTCGGAGATGGGGATCTATGGAGGGCGCGCGGGTGGTGGGACAGTCGGTGAGTCGCGAGGAGCGAGGCGCGCGGGTGGTGGGACGGCCTGTTAGTCACGAGGAGCGAGGCGCACGGGCGGCGAGACGGTCTGTCCGTCGCCAGGAGCGCATTCCCGCCGTCGGGATAGCGATTATGGGGAGGGCGCGCGGGCGGCGGGACGCTCGGTCGCGAGGAGCGCGCTCCTGCCAGTATTTCCTTCCCTGTTGTCGGACCGCGCGCCCGCGTGTGAGGACGGCAGTCTGCCAGTGCTCCTGCCTCGGGGAGGCTCCCTCTCTCTCCTCTTCTTCACGTTGTTACTATTATTTTAAAGTCAGCATCGTCCTATTGCAAAGGGGATATTTGATCCGGAAAGGGGGAAATAATAAAAATAGGAAGACATGCCGGAGGTCATCACGGTGCAGGAATTTATCAGCGAGACCTTGGAGGACCACAGCTCGCCGACGACCTCCTCGTTTACCACCAAAATGGGGAACTGCAGGAACGCGGTGACTGCCTTGGAGGAGGTAAAAGCCCGGGACACCCCGCTCTGCCCGTCAGCCGCCTTCTGTCCCTCCCTGGTATCTCGCCTCTCCTCGTCACCTCGTCCATCTCCCCTCCCCAGGGTTCAGGAAGCACCAACTCCCCCTTTCTGCCTTCGTGGAGCTCAGCTACGACCCCAGAGACGGGATGGGGGGTCGGGAGTGAGGTGTCGTCTGTCAGGGGCAGAGGACGCGGCTGCCCCTCGGTTGTACTTCAGAGGTGCAAAGCGCTCTCCAGAAACCCGATCTGTTGCTTTAAAAGTACAAATGCAGAAGTCCTGAAGATGGATTTTCTCCCGTTATACATGCCGACCAAACATGACTAATATCTTCTAAAATCCCAACTATACCGTGAACCTGTCAAAATGTCTTAAATGTCCTAACTGTGCCTGACCCTACCACTTCCTCTGGTAGTTAGTTCCATAAATCTACTATCCCCGTTGTGAAAATGTGGCCCGACAGGGCTCCAATCTCAGTTTAAATCTATGCACTTTAGTTCCATATCTCCTCCTCCTCCTCCCCCCCCCCCACCTACGCTGGGGAAAAGAAAGTGGCTATTCACCTTATCTTTGCCCCTCATGGTTTAACATACCTCTTACAAGGTCATCCCTTCAGCCTCATCTGCGCCAGGGAAAACAGCCTCTCCTATTAACTCAAGCTACCCAGTCCTGTTAATGGTCTTGACAATCTTTCTGAAACCTTTCCAGTTTAATGACATCCTTCCTCTCGCCGGGTGACCAGGTCAGGACACAATACTCTGACTAGCTACTTGTACAGTTGCAACATGATGTCATAACTTGTGTACTCAATGCCCTAACCAATGAAAGCAAGGGTCATTGTTGTCACCACTTTCAGGAAACTATGTACCTGAAAATGGCCACTTTGGTAAAACAGTGGAACCCAATTCAACTTGTTGTGCATTCAGAATCGGGTTTATTATCATCACTAGCACGTGACGTGAAATTTATTAACTTAGCAGCAGCAGTTCAATGCAGTACGTAATCTAGCAGAGAGGGAAAAAAAATAATAAATAAAATAATAATAAACAAGTAAATCAATTACATATATTGGACAGATTTAAAAACATGCAAAAACAGAAAGACTGTATATTTTTTAAAAAGTGAGGTAGTGTCCAAAGATTCAATGTCCATTTAGGAATTGGATGGCAGAGTGGAAGAAACTGTTCCTGAATTGCTGAGTGTGTGCCTTCAGGCTTCTGTACCTCCTACCTGATGGTAGCAGTGAGAAAAGGACATGCCCTGGATACTGGAGGTTCTTAATAATGGATGCTGTCTTTCTGAGACACCACTTCCTAAAGATGTCCTGGGTACTTTGTAGACTAGTGCCCAGGATGGAGTTGACTAGATTTACAAACTTCTGCAGCTTCTTTTGGTCCTGTGCAGTAGCCCCTCCATACCAGACAGTGATGCAGCCTGTCAGAATGCTCTCCACGGTACAACAAAAGAAGTTTTTGAGTGTATTTGTTGACATGCCAAATCTCTTCAAACTCCTAATGAAGTATAGTCACTGTCTTGCCTTCTTTATAACATCATTGATATGATGGGACCAGGTTAGATCCTCAGAGGTCTTGACACCCAGGAACTTGAAGCTGCTCACTCTCTCCACTTCTGATCCCACTATGAGGATTGGTATGCATTCCTTCATCTTACCCTTCCTGAAGTCCACAATCAGCTCTTTTGTCTTACTGATGTTGAGTGCCAGGTTGTCAGGTTGTTGCTGTGGTACCACTCCACTAGTTGGCATATCTCACTCCTGCATGCCCTCTTGTCATCACCTGAGATTCTGCCAACAATGGTTGTATCAGCAGCAAATTTATAGATGGCATGTGAGCTATGCCTAGCCACACAGTCAGGTGTATATAGAGAGTAGAGCAGTGGGCTAAGCACACACCCCTGAGGTGCGCCAGTGTTGATCATCAGCGAGGAGGATATGTTATCACTAATCCGCACAGACTGTGGTCTTCAGGTTAGGAGGTCAAGGATCCACTTGCAGAGGGAGGTACAGAGGCCCAGGTTCTGCAACTTCTCAATCAGGTGAGAATGATCGTATTAAGTGCTAAGCTATAGTCAATGAACAGCATCTTGACATAGGTGTTTGTGTTGTCCAGGTGGTCTAAAGTTGTGTGGAGAGCCATTGAGATTTCATCTGCTGTTGACCTATTGTGGCGATAGGCAAATTGCAATAGGTCCAGGTTCCTTGTTGAGGCAGGAGTTCAGTCTGGTCATGACCAACCTCTCAAAGCATTTCATTGTCGATGTGAGTACTACCGGCTGATGGGTCATTAAGGCAGCCCACATTATTCTTCTTAGGCACTGGTATAATTGTTGCCTTTTTGAAGCAAGTCGGAACTTCTGCCCATAGCAGTGAGAGGTTGAAAATGTCCTTGAATACTCCCGCCAGTTGGCTGGCACAGGTTTTCAGAGCCTTACCAGTTACTCCATCAGGACCTTCTGCCTTGTGAGGGTTCATTCTCTTTAAAGACAGCCTAATATCGGCCTCTGAGATGGAGACCACAGGGTCATCAGGTGCAGCAGGGATCTTCACAGCTGTAGTTGTGTTCTCCCTTTCAAAGCGGGCACAGAAGGCGTTGAGTTCATCTGGTAGTGAAGCATTGCTGTCAATTGTGCTATTGGGTTTCGCTTTGTAGGAAGTAATGTCTTGCAGATCCTGCCAGAGTTGCCATACATCCGATGTCGCCTCCAACCTCATTCGAAATTGTCTCTTCACCCTTGAAATAGCCTCCTGCAAATCATACCTGATTTTCTGGTACAGTCCTAGGTCGCCAAACTTGAATGCCACAGATCTAGCCTTCAGCAGATGACATCCTCCTGGTTCATTCTCAGCTTTTGGTTTGGCAATGTACAGTAAGTATTTGTGGGCACACATTCATCTACACAGGTTTAAATAAAATGGGTAACAACTGCAGCATACTCATTCAAGTTCGAAGATGAACCCCTGAATACAGTCCAGTCCACCGATTCAAAGCAGTCCTGCAGGTGCGCCTCTGCTTCCCTTGTCCGTACCTTCTTGGTCCTCACCGCTGGTGCTGCAGTCTTCAGTCTCTGCCTATACTCAGGGAGTAGAAGTACAGCTAGGTGATCAGACTTCCTGAAGTGAGGGCGTGGAATAGCACGGTAGGCATTCTTGATGGTGGTGTAGCAATGGTCCAGTGTGTTGTTTCCTCTGGTATTGCAAGTGATCTGTTGATGGTAGTTGCTTCGTGATTTTTTCCAGACATGCTCTTCTGCACATCACTGTTATAATGTGTGGTTATTTGAATTACTGTTGCCTTCCTGTGCGCTTGAACCAACTTGGCCTTTCTCCTCTGATCTCTCATTAACCAGGCAATTTTGCCCACGGAACTGCTACATACTGAACATGTATTTTAGCAGTTTCTGAGGTGTTCAAACATCTTCTCTGGCACTAACAATCATTCCAAGGTCAAAATCACTTTGATAACATTTCTTCCTCATTCAGATGTTTGGTCTGAACAACAAATGAACTTCTTGACCATGTCTCGCATGCTTTTATGGATTGAATTGATGCCACATTGATTGGCTGACTAGATATTTGCATTAACGAGCAGATGTACAGTTGTACCTAATAAAGTGGCCACTGAACCAACTCTCCTGGACCCTACCATTTACCATGCAAGTCCTACCCTGGTTTAGCTGGTCAAAATGCACCACCTCACACTTTTCCAAGTTAAATTCCACGTGCCATTCCATTGTTCACTTCCCCAGTTGATCATGATGCTGTTCTGATGTTAGATAGCCTTCTTCGCTGTCCTGTGGGACATTACCCTTTGCAGCGTTTGCCATTACTAACAGGGTGAATTTTTGAACACCTGTGGCATTTTAATTGAGAAGAGCATGGGTTTTGTTATATACTGCATATAGTAGCCATTATGTTTAACTTATAATCCAGAAGCTTGTACAATTCATCTGGAAATGAAGTCTTACCACACTGGCTGGAGAATTAAAATACTGTAAATTTTAGCCAAATAGATGAAACCTATTATTGGTAGTCGTGAAATCGCTTGGTTGTAAAACCCCATCTGGTTCACTGATTAGCTTGAAAGCAAACATGTATCTCTCGCCCAGTCTGGTAGATTTGTAACTCCAGATGTACTGATATGATTGGCTCTGTAATGGGCCAGCTTAGGAGCAATTAGGTTTGGACAACAAATGCCAACCTTGCCATTAAAGTCAAGGTCTCGGATTTATGACATTTCATGTTAATGACCTGTGATCACAGCTGTTTTACTTCATATTTCCAGCATCTGCTGTATTTTGCTTTTTAGACACCAAAGGTGTCAAAAAAAATATGGGGATTGTGAGGAGATTGGAATTGGGTTTCCTAAGGTACAGAAGCAGGTGGGGGCTGTTAAGCTGTTTCTTGCTTGCAGTCACTTTCCTGCACTTTCCCCATATCCAAAGGCTTTTTAAGGCACTAGTTAGACTGTACGGAGTACTGTGAGCCGTTTTGGGCCCCTTATCTAAGAAATGATGTGCTGGCATTGGGGATGCATAGAGACTTTGGAGTTGTTGTGCTGGATTCCCTAAAGTTTAACTTGTAAATGGAGTTATTGGTGAGGCCCCTTGTCTCAGAAAGAATGTGCTGACACTAGAGAGGATTCAGAGGAGGTTCACAAGAATGATTCTAGGAATGAAAGGGTTAGCGTATGAAGTGTATTTGATGGCTCTGGGCCTGTACTTGCTGGATTTTAGAAGAATGAAGGGGGAAAGATCTCATTGAAACCTATTGAATGCTGAAAGGGGCCTAGATGGAGTGGACGTGAATAGGATGTTTTCTATAATGGGGGGGGGGGTTCTAGGACCAAAGAATTGAGCACAACCTCAGAATTGAGGGGTGACCCTTTAGAACAATGATGAAAATGATTTTTTTTTTTAGCCAGAGGGTGGTGAATCTGTGGAATTCATTGCCGCAGGTATCTGGGGAGGCCAAGTCATTGGGTATTTTTAAAGCAGAGGTTGATAAGTTCTTGGTTAGTAATGATGTCAAAGATTACAGGAAGAAGGCAGGAGAATGGGGTTGAGAAGGATAATAAATCAGCCATGATGGAATGGCAGAGCAAACTCAGTGGGCCAAATGGCCTAATTCTCATTTGTCTTATGGTCTGATATCCCTCAGTGCCCGTAATCAAAATAATACAAAACAGAAATAGGTCCTTTAGCACACTGAGTCTGCACTGATCATTGAACACACATTTATATCCATTTCCCCAGACACTACCACTCATCTATGCTCCAGAGCAGGGGTTCCCAACCTGGTGTACACAGACCCCTTAGTTAACGGTAAGGCTACATGGCATAAAAAAGGCTGGGAATCCCTTCTCTAGAGGTAGTTTACAGTGGTCAATTAACTTGCTAACCTGAATATCTTTGGGATACAGGAGGAAGTCACAAGTCAATTGTGCAAGCTTCATGCAGACACTCTGGAATTCAGGATTGAACCCAGAGCATTAGAGCATAGAGGCAGCAGCTCCACAAACTAATTAATAATTAATGGCTTCATCTGTCTAAGTACACAATGGATGCTCCCGCTTGGGGCGCAGACCTGGGCGATGAATATGGAGATCCTGGGCTGCCCAGACATCAAGATCCGCCCTCGGCCTCGCGGGTGTGGTCCAAAGGAATACGAAGTAGTACATTTGGCATCAGCTTGGCTGCAGGAGCTGCCGGGAGGTGACGTGATACGTCATCCAACCGCCTTTTAGGGGCTCCGCTCCGGATTTGTGTAGGGTTTACTCCTTAGCTTTCTCTTCTCCCGAAGATACCCGCAAGGCAGTGGGATCCGTAACCCTGGGTAGGAGCCCATACTGGGTGCTGTCAGCTGGAGCCAGCTGAGCCTGGGACTCTGTAAGGCAGAGTCGTCACGCCCTGTAGTAGTGACATATGGAGCCACTACCCACCACCCAAACTGTAGCACCCTTATAATATCTACAAATCTTTGCCTGGATATATTCAGTTCCTGAGCCTTGTTGCATAGAGAAGACACAGTTCGGTCTTCAACACCATACTTTCCAACAAGTTAACCATTAAACTACACAATCCGGAACTCAATACATCAATCTGCAACTGGATTCTGGGCTTTCGTACCAATCGCGCCCAGACAGTTATACTAGTCAAGTACATAACAACCTCTCAGACCCTGAACACCAGTTCACCCATGAGTATGCCCCTGCCAGTGCCACCAACTCCATCATCGAATTTGCAGGTGACATCACAGTATTTGGATTAATCACAAATAACAACAAAATAGAGAGCAGGTGCAGAAACTGAATAGTGCAATAATCGTAACCTTTCACTCAACATCAAAAATACAAAGAAATGATTATCAATTTCAGGGAATCAAGAAGGTATGGACAAGCTTCACTACTTATAAACAGTGAAACAATGGAAAGGGTTTCCAGCTCTAAGTTCTTTGGAGTGAACATCGCAGAGGAGCTTTCTTGGACCACCATCACCTCTTTGATACCCCTGGGAAGGCTCGGCAGCGCCTATACAATCTTAAGAGTTTATAAAGAGAAAATCTGCCCCAAAATCTGCTGGTAAACTTTTACTAATGTGGAATTGAGAGCATATTAACCTATTGCATCATAGTATTGTATATTAGCTGCAACAACATCGACCAGAAAGCACTTCAATGAATGATCAGGACTGCACAGAACAACATTATTGGGACGCAACTACCTGATATGGAAACTATCAACAATTCACGCTGCCTACGATGGGCTCGCAGCAACATGATGGACTCACCTCACCCCAGTAGTCACCTGTTCAGCCTTCTACCATCTGGCAGGAGATACAGAAACATCTCTGCACAGACCCATAGTCCATAGGTAATACATAGACGTGCAATATTTGGGTTTAAATAGGGCAGCTACCTTCCTTTGATTTCAGAGCTTTTTTAAAAATCTCAGTTTTAATTCTTGAAGCTATTTTATATTTACCCATTGTAGTTTATAACTTGGGCATATGCAATACTTGAATGGGGCAGCCACTGTTCCTTTTAATTTAAGAGTTGTTTGTTTTTAATTCAGTTGTAGCTGAGCTGCCATTCTAAATAACTCAGACATTATTTTAAACTTAGTCACTGTGTTTTTAGTAATTGAATTGTTAGAATGCTGTTTTGCACTAAATGGGGTAGCACTGCAATCTCATTTTCCTCACCAATGGTAATAAAGATCAAATAACTAAGTAAAGGTCAAAAATAAAAGTAAAAACTAAAATGTAAGTTGATCTTTGCTTTTTTAAATTTTTTTACTTTAACAAATTTAACATCACATACCAGTGATAATAAACCTGATTCTGATTCTTTTGTCTTTGCTCTTTGACTCTCATAAACCTGTTGCATAGAGAATTCCAATGTCTTACTCCTAATTCCATCTTCTAAGTGAAGAACTTTACTGTCACCAGTCCTGAATGCTTGACCCTTATTTTGTGTCTGTTGCTATAAGAATTTTCTATCAGAATTAGAATCAGGTTTAATAGCACTAGCATACAGAATGTCATGAAATCTGTTGTTTTGCGACAGCTATGCAATGGAATGCATAATAAAAACTATAAATTACAATAAGAAATATAGATAAAAAATAAATAAGTAATACAAAAAGAGATAAAAATATATAGTGGGGTAGTGTTCATGGGTAAATTATCCATTCAGAAATCTGATGGTGGAGGGGAAGAGGCTGTTCCTAAAATGTCAGTGTGTATCTTCAGGCTTCTGTACTTCCTCCTTGATGGGAGCAATGAGAAGAGGCTATGTCCTGTGTGATGGGGGTCATTAGTGATGGATGTTGCCCTTTTGAAGATGTCCTTGAGGGTGGGGAGGTTATTGTCCATGGTGGAGCTGGCTGAGTTTGCAATGTTCTGCAGCTTTTTCCCAGTCCTGTGCAGTAGCTCCTGCATACCAGACAATGATGCAACCAGTTAGAAAGCTCTCCATGGTTCCGTGGAAAATTGCTAGAGTCTTTGGTGACATATCAAATCTCCTCAAACTGCTCATGAAATTTATTTCCATGAGGTTATAGGTCCAGTCTGCTTACTCTGTCCCCATAGGGCAACTCTAGCTCCTGCCCGTCCCACCATCTCAGGCATCTGATCTTTTGTTACTTTTCTACCTTATACATTATTCCAGGTGTGGTCCGAACAGAATTCAATTTAGTTGCATTGAGAAGTCTTTGCTCTTGAACACAAATCCTTTTGCTTTAAAGGCAAACATATTTGATGCTTAAGCCTGTCATCTCTATTGGAGCATTGGCTGCTGACAGCAGCTCGTCAGAATCCTCTATTCTGGGCCAGTCTTTCAAGTTGTCCCATGGTGTAGCCTATCTTCAAAGACCATTCCTCACCCAGGGATGAGGCCTTTGGAGATTCTGTTGACATCTTTGTAGCTCTGGGTTTTTATGGGGTGTGGTTGCGAGCACCATGCCCAAATCCTTCCTTTCACGGCTGGGCTTGGGACCATCCATGGCAGAGTTATATTTTATGTATCTGCACATTAGCTTTCATTAATCTATGTATAAGACCATCTAGGTCCCTCTGAATGGCAATGCATTTCAATCCCTTACCATTTATATACTGTGTGTGTGTGTGTGTGTGTATATATATATATATATATATATATACCGCCTTTCTATTTTTCTACTGATGGATAACATCTGCTATGTCCTTTTTATTCATTTGACTTATTTATACCCCCTTTGCATCTTCATAGCTAAGACTACTACTTAGGTTTGTATTGTATTAGGTTTGTAAACTGGATGTGTCACACTGATCAGATTATGAACAGCTGGGGCTTCAGCACCAGTTCCTGTGGCACCCATAAATCATGGCCTCTGAAAACCAACAGTGACCTACTTCTTCCTGCTCTCTGTTTTCACTTCATTGCTCAACCCCTGCCCATCCATACCAGTTTGTTGTTCTCGGTTTCAGCACCTGTACTTCCTTCTTGATGATAGCAATGAGAAGAGGCCATGTCCTGGGTGATGGGTCGTCAGTGATAGATGCCACTCTTTTGAAGCACTGCCTTTTGAAATTGTCCTCAATGGTGGAGAAGTACAGATCACCTCTAATGCTCTTCCACTTGGCAGTGGAAGCCAAGTCCGTAGGTATGTTTAAAGTGGAAGTTGATAGTTTCCTTGATTGGTCAGGGCATCAAAAAACATGGCGAGAAGGGAGATGTATGGGTTGAAGTGGGATCCGGGATCAGCCATGATGGAATAGTGTAGCAGACTCGATGGGCTGAATGACCTAATTCTTCTTCTATGTCTAATAGATTTAATGTATCTTAATGTCACTTATTGAAAACACAAATGCACAATATCTATTGGTTTCTCCTTATTTATTTTGTTAGAAATAAAAAAATATGAAATTTGTGAATCACCATTTTCCCTTTCATGGTCAATGTTGGCTCTGACCAATCCTATTATTTTCTTTAAGTGGCCTTCTACCATTTCCTTAGTAATAAATTTTTAGTATTTTCCTTGCTATTGATCTCAAGCTAACTAATCTGTAGTTTCCTATATTTTATTTCTTAGTTAGCGTGATTATATTTGCTTCCTTTCAATTTGTGGAAGTTATTTTAGAATCTGGAATATAGCAGCCAGTGCCATTATCTTCCTCTTCATTGTTCAAATCCTTAGGAAGTCATCAGGTCCTGGAAGTTTATCTGCTTTTGATTGTGTTAATATCTCTATTATTTTTTCACTACTGCTGGTTTCTTTCCACTCCTCATTCAGTCTTGATCTGTTGCTCTCTGCCATATCCAGGAGTTTTACTTTGTTCTCTCCACGAATACAGTTGCTAGTTATTTGTTCTAATTCAAAGTACAAAGTAAATTTATTATCAAACTACAAATATGTCACTATGTACGGCCCTGAGATTCATTTTCTGGGGTAATTTTCTGCCACTTCCTTATTCCCCAAAGTAGTTTCTTGTCACTGTAAGGAACGCGCATTAAGTTTTACTAACATTTTCTGTATCTATAGAAACTTTTGCAGTCTGTTGTTTCTCACTGGAGCACCTGTCTTCTGCTTCACTAGTCTTTATCAAATTCTTGGTTCTTTTGTTCAATTTTGAAAATTTTCAAATTCTTATACTTAGGCTCTGTTTGGCAATATTGTTTAAACTTTTCCTTTGATCTATTACTATCTTTCAATTCTCTAGTTAAGCCATAACTATACCACTATTCCTGCTGGATATTTGAGTCTTAAAGGGATATATTTTCTTTAAGCTATGAATTATACTCAGTGGCCATGTTATTAGGTACACCTTTCCCACCCACCTGGCTTCAACTATCACATTCTAGCTTGTTCTTCTTCCCCTCCCCCACCTTCCTCCTTTTTCCTCCTCCTTTCTAGTCCTGATGGAGCATTTGGCCTGAAACGTCGACTGTTTATTCATTTTCATAGATGCTGCTTGAGTTCCTCCAGCATATTGTGTATGTTCACCTGTACATCTATTTATTAATGCAAATATCTAATCAACCAGTCATGTGGCCACAGCTCAATGCATCAAAGCATGCAGGCATGGTCAAGAGGTTCAGTTGTTGATCAGCTCAAACATCAGAATGGGAAAGAAATATGATCTAAGTAACTTGACCTTGGAATGATTGTTGGTGCCAGATGGGCGGGTATCTCAGAAACTGCTGATCTGGGATTTTCATGCACAACAGTCTCTAGAATTTATAGAGAATGGTGCTAAAAACAAAAAACATCCAGTGAGCGGCAGTTCTGTGGGTGAAAATGACATCAGAGGGGAATGGCCAGACTGGTTCAAGCTGATAGAGAGGCCACAGCAACTCAAATAACCACGTGTTACAACAATGGTGGGCAAAAGAGCATCTCTGAATGCAGAACTCTCCGAACCTTAAAGTGCATCAGCTATAATAGCAGTAGACCACAAACATGCACTCAGTGGCACTTTATTAAGTACTTATTGCCTGTTATGCTGCTGGCATTTAGGGCAATAATGAAGGTCTTCCATCTCTGGCTATACCATCACACACAGATTTAGACGGATTCTTCATTGCTGTTTCCATAACACTTGTTAGGTCTAGGAAATGCCTAATGAAGTGGCCACTGAGTGTATGTTGCCACAGTCTTTACAGTAATAGATAAATCTCATTAATACCAAATACTGCTGGAGGAGAACCAAATCGATCATGAGAAAATCACTATTGGGTAAAGTAATAGGACTAAAGGCTGATAAGTATCCTGTACTGGATGGCTTGTGTCCTAGGTTTCTAGAAAAAAATGACTACAGAGGGAGTGGCTGCATTGGTTATAATCTTTGAAAGATCTTTAACTTCTAGAGTGGAACGTGACATACATTTTCAAAAAAGGGTGGAGGCAACAAGCAAGCAAGTATGGGCTGATTAGCCTGACATCCATTGTCAGAAATACTGCATGTGAGAATCAATTATTAAGGAAGTAACAGCAGTACATTTGGAAAATCCTAATCTAATCAGAGTCACAAGGCTTCATGAAGGGACAAATCATGTCGGACAAATTTATGACAATCTCGACATTGTAGATAATAGATGTATTATATTCAGAAGGCATTTGAAAAGATGCTTCACCAAAGGCATTGTGTCAAAGTTAATATCTAATATAATATTAGCTGCGGCATGGCAGCATAGTGGTTAGCGTAATGCTATTACAACACCACGGTTGAATTCCTCTCTGTAAGGAGTGTCTGCGTTCTCCCTGCGAAAATGTGTTTTCTCTGGGTGCTCCACTTTCCTCCCACGTTCCAAAGATGTGGGTTAGGTTAGGAGGTTAATTGGTCACATGGATGTAGTTGAGTGGCATTGGGTTTGAAGGGCCTGTTACTGTGTTGTAACTCTAAATACAATAAATAAATAAATAAATAAATAAATAAATAAATAAGATGTGGAGAGTAGGCATAAGGAGACAGTTTCAGCGTGGGAAATTGTCTAGTGAGATATCATAGTGATCAATGCATAGACCCTAAGTGTTCCTGACATGTGTTAATGACTCAGAAGAAGAAAGCAAATGTGCAATAGCCAAATTTTCAAATGGTACAAAAATAATTTGGGAGACAAGTTGCAAGGAGTTAACAAACAGCTTACAGAGGGATATTGGTAGATGAGTGAGTGGCCATAAATTTGGCAAACAGAGTATAAAGTGAGAGGTTGTGCTGTTCATTTTGGAAAAGCACTATTTAAGTAGAGAGAATGTGCAGAAAGGAATTAGGGGTCTTTTATGTATGAAGACTTACGTAAATGCAGCATTAAATAGGAAAGACTCAATGCTGGGCCTTTTTTAAAGTGGCTAGAATGTAAATGCAGGAAGGTTTTACTTCAATTAAAAATACACCAGTTCAAAATAAATTTATTTTCAAAGTACATTTATGGCACCATATACAACCTGTTTCTTGTGGGCATGCTCAATAAATCCATTATAGAATAATAACCATAAGAGAATTGATGAAAGACCACACCAACTGGGCATTCAACCAGTGTGCAAAAGAAAAACTGTGCAAATACAAAAAGAAAGAATGGATAACGACAGGTAAATAAGAAATAAATATTGAGAACATGTGATGCAGAGTTCTTGAAAGTGAGTCCATAGGTGGTAGGGACATTACAATGATGGAGCAAGTGGAGTTGAGTGAAGTTATCCCCTTTGATTCAAAAGCCTGATTGTTGAGGGGTAATAACTGTTCCTGAACTTGCTGGTGTGAGTCCTGAGGCTCCTGTACCACCTTCTTGATGGCAGCAGTGAGAAGAGAGCATGATCTGCGTGATGGGGGTCACTGATGATGGATGCTGCTTTCTTGTGACACACTTCACATAGATGTGCTCAATGGTGAGAAGGGCCTTACCTGTGATGGACTGGGCTGTATCCACTACGTTTTGTTGGATTTTCCATTCAAGCGCATGGGTGTTTCTGTAGTAGGCTGTGATGCAGCCTGTCAATATACTTTCCTTTATATATCTATAGAAGTTTGTCAAATTTTTAGATATCCTTTGCAAACCACGTTTAGAGCACTATGAACAATTTTGTTCCTCTTATTTAGGGAATATTTTATTCCATTAGAGGTGATTCAGAGAAAGTTCTTTAGGATGATCAGTGCCATAGAAGGGTTGTCCGATTAGGAAAGCTTACAGAAGTTGGGACTCTACTCATTGGCGTTTAAAAGATTAATAGGTGATCTTATTGAAATATAAGATTCTTAAGGGTCTTGACAGGGTAAATGCTGGTGTAGATGTTTCTTCTCATAGAAGAGTCCAGAACTAGAATCATGGTCTCACAATAAGGGGCCACTCACTCGGTACTGAGATGGCAAAGAATTTCTCTCGGGTGGTTAAGAATCTTTGGAACTCCTTGCCATACAGAGCTGAGGGCAGAGTCCTTGAGTGCCTATCTTTAAGGCTAAGATAGGTAGATTTCTAATCAGTAAGAGGTTCAGCGGGAAGAGCACATGAGTTAACTTGGGGAATGACAGGTCACCCATGACTTATTGAATGATAGAGTGGCCACAGGAATCGGAATGACTTATACTTATTGCTACTTATGGCATTAATTCTTTAAAAGTTAGCCATTGCTTTATTTAACATCAAAACTTTTTAACATATCTCAATGTACTATAGCCAATTCATGTATGAATTGTAGTTTCTTTCAGTTTCAACTATATTATCAAGTTGCTTAATCCCCATAACTACCAGGTTGTGAATTAATCTTTTCTATTTTTTTAGCAATACTAAATCTATAATGACATGCTGATTGGACAGTCATTTATTTTGCACTCCATTAGATTTTTCTCAAGACTATTACAATTCATATGATTGGTCAGTCAGAGTCAGAGTCTAACAGCACAGAAACAGAAACAGACCCTCCGGCACAACTGGCCTATGGTTTCCTTCTGCCTCTCCTTTCTTGGAGTGACATTTGCAATTTTTCAGTCTTCCAGAACCATTCCAGAATTTTGTGATTCTTGAAAGATCATTACTAATGCCACCACAATCTCCTCAGTCACCTCTTTCAGAAGACACCATCTGGTCCAGGTCACTTACCTTTCAGTTTCTCAAGGATCTTCTTTCTAGTAGTGGACACTTCACACACTTCATGACTCCTGACACCTGGAACTTCCACCATACTGCTGGTGTCTTGTACAGTGAAAACTGGTGCAAAATACTTATTCAGTTTGTCCCTCATTACAACCTCTCCAGCATCTTTTTCTAGTGGTCCGATAGCCACTCTTGCTTCTCTTTTACACTTTATGTATTTGAAGAACTTTCTGGTATTCTCATTATTGGCTGGCTTACATTCGTATTCCATCTTTACCTTCTTAATGACTTTTTAAGTTGCCTTCTGTTGATATTTAAAAGCTTCCATTCCTCTAACTTCCTGCTAATTTCTGCTCCATTATATGACCTCTCTTTGACTTTTATGTTGGCTTTGACTTCCCTTGTTAGCCATGGTTGTGTCATCTTGCCTTAAGAATACTTCTTACTCTTTGGGATGTACATATCCTGTGCCTTCCGAATTGCTTCCAGAAATTCCACCTATTACTGCTCTGCCGTCATCCCTGCCAGTGTTCTTTTCCAATCAATTCTGGCCAGCTCCCTCTCATGACTCTGTAATTCCCTTCATTCCACTGTAATACTGATACATCTGACTTTAGCTTCTCCTTCTCAATTTTCAGGGTGAATTTGATCATATTGTGATCACTTTCCTCTAAGGGTTCCATTACCTTAAGGTCTCTAATCAATTCCGGTTCATTGCACGACACACAATCCAGAATTGTTTATCCCCTAGTGGGGTGAACCAGGAGCTGCTCTAAAAAGTCATCATCTAGGCATTCTAGAAACTTGCCCTCTTCAAATCCCACACCATTCTGATATTCCTAATGTACCTGCATATTGAAATCCCTATGACTATTGTAACATTGCTTTTTTGGCTTGCATTTGCTGTCTCCTATTGTATCTTGTAGACCAGTGGCCCCCGACCTCCGGAATGCACCCAGCACATCTTTAAGAAAAAAGTCGAAATAAACCACCTAATTAATTGTAAATGTCGGCCCAGATCAGAGGCGACACAATCCCTAATATTGATTGGTACTTGATTAGTTCCAATGGTTTAGACGGGGCAGAGCTTCTTAAGTGTGTCCAGGACGGATTCCTGTCACAGTATGTAGACAGGCCGACCAGGCGGAATGCCATACTAGATCTAGTATTAGGTAACGAACCAGGTCAGGTCACAGATCTCTCTGGCATGGGATCCAGGGAAGTTTGGCCAGGTGGATTCAGAATTGTCTTGCCTGCAGAAAGCAGAGTGTCGTGGTGGAGGGAATACATTCGGATTGGTGGGTTGTGACTAGTGTTGTCCCACAAGGATCTGTTCTGGGACCTCTAGTTTTCGTGATTTTTATTAATGACCTGGATGTGGGGGTAGAAGGGTGGGATAGCAAGTTTGCAGATGACACAAAGGTTGGTGGTGTTGTAGATAGTGTAGAGGATTGTTGAAGATTGCAGAGACATTGATAAGATGCAGAAGTGGGCTGAGAAGTGGCAGGTGGAGTTCAACCCGGAGAAGTGTGAGGTGGTACACTTTGGAAAGACAAACTCCAAGGCAGAGTACAAAGTAAATGGCAGGATACTTGGAAGTGTGGAGGAGCCGAGGGCTCTGGGGGTACATGTCCACAGATCCCTGAAAGCTGCCTCACAGGTAGATAGGGAAGTTAAGAAAGCTTATGGAGTGTTAGCTTTCATAATAGAGTTTAGGAGTCGCAGGGTAATGATGCAGCTCTATAAAACTCTGGTTAGGCCACACTTGGAGTACTGTGTCCAGTTCTGGTCGCCTCACTATAGGAAGGATGTGGAAGCATTGGCAAGGGTACGGAGAAGGTTTACCAGAATGCTGCCTGGTTTAGAGAGTATGGATTATGATCAGAGATTAAGGGAGCTAGGGTTTTACTCTTTGGAGAGAAGGAGGATGAGAGGAGACATGATAGAGGTGTACAAGATATTAAGAGGAATAGATAGAGTGGATAACCAGCGCCTCTTCCCCAGGGCACCACTGCTCAATACAAGAGGACGTGGCTTTAAGATAAGGGATGGGAAATTCAAGGGGGATATTAGAGGAAGGTTTTTTTACTCAGAGAGTGGTTGGTGCCTGGAATGCACTGCCTGAGTCAGTGGTGGAGGCAGATACACTAGTGAAATTTAAGAGACTACTGGACAGGTATATGGAGGAATTTAAGGTGGGGGGTTATATGGGAGGCAGGGTTTAAAGGTCATCACAACATTGTGGGCGGAAGGGCCTGTACTGTGCTGTACTGTTCTATGTTTATTTCAGTTTTTTTCTCAAAGATGTGCTGGGTGCGTTCCGGCTACTGCTGCACCGCTGCATGCTTCGCGGCAATGTATCGGTCCGTGGCCCAGAGGTTGGGGACCACTGTTGTAGACCACATCATTACTACTACTTGGGAGTGTAAGTCACATCACGGTCTTTTTACCCTTGCAGTTCCTTAAGCTCTATCCACAACAATTCAACACCTTCTGACCTATTTCACCTTTATCTAATAATTTCATTTCATTTTTTACCAGCTGAGGCATGCCACCCCCTCTGCCTTCCTACCTATCCTTTTGATACAATGTGTATCCTTGGACATTAAGCTCCCAGCTATAATCTTTCAGCCATGATTCAGCAACATCCTTACCCCACTAAGGAGCACCAGGCCATTGTCTCCCACACCATCACCGACTTTATCCGCTCAGGGGCTCTCCCATCCACTGCTACCAACCTTATAGTTCCCACACCTCGCACTTCCCGTTTCTACCTCCTACTCAAGATCCACAAACCTGCCTGTCCTGGCAGACCTATTGTTTCAGCTTGCTCCTGCCCCACCAAACTCGTTTCTGCATACCTCGACACGGTTTTATCCCCCCTTGTTCAATCCCTTCCTACCTATGTTCAGGACACTTCTCACGCTCTTAAACTTTTCGATGATTTTAAGTTCCCTGGCCCCCACCGCTTTATTTTCACCATGGATGTCCAGTCCCTATATACTTCCATCCCCCATCAGGAAGGCCTCAAAGCTCTCCGCTTCTTTTTGGATTCCAGACCTAATCAGTTCTCCTCTACCACCACTCCGCTCCGTCTAGCGGAATTAGTCCTTACTCTTAATAATTTCTCCTTTGGCTCCTCCCACTTCCTCCAAACTAAAGGTGTAGCTATGGGCACCCGCATGGGTCCGAGCTATGCCTGCCTTTTTGTTGGCTTTGTGGAACAATCTATGTTCCGTACCTATTCTGGTATCTGTCCCCCACTTTTCCTTCGCTACATCGACGACTGCATTGGCGCTGCTTCCTGCTCGCATGCTGAGCTCGTTGGCTTTGTTAACTTTGCCTCCAACTTTCACCCTGCCCTCAAGTTTACCTGGTCCATTTCCGACACCTCCCTCCCCTTTCTAGATCTTTCTGTCTCTGTCTCTGGAGACAGCTTATCCACTGATATCTACTATAAGCCTACTGACTCTCACAGCTATCTGGACTATTCCTCTTCTCACCCTGTCTCTTGCAAAAATGCCATCCCCTTCTCGCAATTCCTCCTTCTCCACCGCATCTGCTCTCAGGATGAGGCTTTTCATTGCAGGACGAGGGAGGTGTCCTCCTTTTTTAAAGAAAGGGGCTTCCCTTCCTCCACCATCAACTCTGCTCTCAAACGCATCTCCCCTATTTCACGTACATCTGCTCTCACTCCATCCTCCTGCCGCCCCACTAGGAATAGGGTTCCCCTGGTCCTCGCCTACCACCCCACCAGCCTCCGGGTCCAACATATTATTCTCCGTAACTTCCGCCACCTCCAACGGGATCCCATCACTAAGCACACCTTTCCCTCCCCCCCCCCCCCGGCTTTCCGCAGGGATCACTCCCTACGCGACACCCTTGTCCATTTGTCCCCCCCCATCCCTCCCCACTGATCTCCTTCCTGGCACTTATCCTTGTAAGTGGAACAAGTGCTATACATGCCCTTACACTTCCTCCCTTACCACCATTCAGGGCCCCAAACTGTCCTTCCAGGTGAGACGACACTTCACCTGCGAGTCGGCTGGGGTGATATACTGCGTCGGGTGCTCCCGATGTGGCCTTTTATATATTGGCAAGACCCGACGCAGACTGAGAGACCGCTTTGCTGAACACCTACACTCTGTCCGCCAGAAAAAGTAGGATCTCCCAGTGGCCACACATTTTAATTCCACATCCCATTCCCATTCTGACATGTCTATCCACGGCCTCCTCTACTGTAAAGATGAAGCCACACTCAGGTTGGAGGAACAACACCTTATATTCCGTCTGGGTAGCCTCCAACCTGATGGCATGAACATCGACTTCTCTAACTTCCGCTAATGCCCCACCTCCCCCTCGTACCCCATCTGTTATTTATTTTTATACACACATTCTTTCTCTCACTCTCCTTTTTCTCCCTCTGTCCCTCTGAATATACCCCTTGCCCATCCTCTGGGTTCCCCCCCGCCCTGTCTTTCTCCCCGGACCTCCTGTCCCATGATCCTCTCGTATCCCCTTTTGCCAATCACCTGTCCAGCTCTTGGCTCCATCCCTCCCCCTCCTGTCTTCTCCTATCATTTTGGATCTCCCCCTCCCCCTCCCACTTTCAAATCTCTTACTAACTCTTCCTTCAGTTAGTCCTGACGAAGGGTCTCGGCCTGAAACGTCGACTGTACCTCTTCCTAGAGATGCTGCCTGGCCTGCTGCGTTCACCAGCAACTTTGATGTGTGTTGTCAGCAACATCACACTTGCCAGTCTGTAACTGTGTTACAAGTTCATCGACCTTATTCTGTGTACTATGCGCTTTCAAATAAAAAACCGTCAGTCCTGTATTCACTCTTTTTAATTTTGATTGTATTAATCCTATGCCAATTGGCATATGCCTTGGGTTATAATCCAGAGTATATAAATATTTTAAAATTCAAAACTAAAACTGTAAATCTGAAATAAAAACAGAAATGCCAAGAAAGTCACAGGTACAGTGGACTCCCTGGAAAGATCAATATTTCACATATGGGGACCTTTGGCAAACAGTATGGAAAGGGAAACTGTTAAATTTTCAGGTCTGGGACCCTTCATCAGAACTGAGTGGAAAGAGAAACAGTTGCCATTTCAAACTAGTTAACATTTTCCCAGTTCTGATGAAGAGTCCCAGTAGTTTTGAATATGTTCAGCATATCGACAGCAAACAAGTAGAATTGGGGCTGTGTGAGAAGGGAGGCTGTTCAGCCATTACAATTATTGTCTTCTCAGCACACTTAAGTTTGAAAGCTGAAATGTCAGCAGGATAGTAAGTAAAGTTTTTGTTGTGGTGCAGCTAAGATGGAAATGATGGATGTCCTTTAAAATTATAAGCTGTTGAATCCTTCTGAAGCTTCCTGAAGGAATAATGTGTTCTTTTTTTATTTAGGGATACAACACAGTTACAGGGCCTTCTGGCCCAACAGTTTCTGTGCTGCCCAATTACATCCATGTGCACAATTAACTTACCAACACTTCTATTTTTGGATCATGGGAGGAAACCGGAGCACTCAGAGGAAACCCACGTAGTCATGCAAAGATTGTACAAGCTCTGTACAGGCAGTGGCAGGTATTGAACCCAGACTGCTAGCTCTGTAAAGCAATGTGCTAACCACTATGCTACTGTACCGCTTCCTAGGTAGGGTAGAAATGTAGGGTAGCACACACAAAATGCTGGAGGAACTCAGTAGGTCATGCAGCATCTGTGGAAGGGAGTAAAGAGTTGACATTTCAGGCTGAGTCCCTTCATCAGTACTCAATGGACCCAGAATCTCAGCCCAGAATGTCAACTCTTTATTTCTGTCAATAGGAGAGCTTACGAAAGGTTCAAAAAATGAGGTAATGATAGAGATCTCGACGATGATAAGGCTAGCAGGAAGGAGCTTAAGAATGAAATTAGGAGAGCCAGAAGGGGCCATGAGAGGGCCTTGGCGGACAGGATTAAGGAAGACCCCAAGGCATTTTACAAATATGTGAAGAGCAAGAGGATAAGATGCAAGAGAATAGGACCAATCAAGTGTGACAGTGGAAAAGTGTGTATGGATCCGGAGGAGATACCAGAGGTACTTAATGAATACTTTGCTTCAGTATTCACTACGGAAAAGGATCTTGGTGATTATAGGGATGACTTGCAGCAGACTGAAATGCTTGAGCATGTGATATTAAGGAAGAGGATATGCTGGAGCTTTTGGAAAGCATCAAGTTGGATAAGTCACCGGGACTAGATGAGATGTACCCCAGGCTACTATGGGAGGTAAGGGAGGAGATTGCTGAGCCTCTGGTGATGATCTTTGCATCATCAATGAGGATGGGAGAGGTTCCAGAGGATTGGAGGATTGCGGATGTTGTTCCCTTATTCAAGAAGGGAAGTAGAGATAGCCTAGGAAATTATAGGCCAGTGAGTCTTACTTCAGTGGTTGGTAAGTTGATGGAGAAGATCCTGAGAGGCAAGATTTATGAATATTTGGAGAGGCATAATATGATCAGGAATAGTCAGCATGGCTTTGTCAAAGGCAGGTCGTGCCTTATGAGCCTGACTGAATTTTTTGAGGATGTGACTAAACACATTGATGAAGGTAGAGCCATAGATGTAGGGTTTATGGATTTCAGCAAGGCATTTGATAAGATACCCCGTGCAAGGCTTATTGAGAAAGTAAGGAGGCATGGGATACAAGGGGACATCACTTTATGGATCCAGAACTGGCTTGCCCACGGAAGACAAAGAGTGGTTATAGATGGGTCATATCCTGCATGGAGGTCAGTGACCAGTGGTGTGCCTCAGGGATCTGTTCTGGGATCCCTACTCTTTGTGATTTTTATAAATGACCTTGATGAGGAAGTGGAGGGATGGGTTAATAAATTTGTGATGACACAAAGTTTGGGGGTGTTGTTGAGAGTGTGGAGGGCTGTCAGAGGTTACAGCGGGACATTAATAGGATGCAAAACTGGGCTGAGAAGTAGCAGATGGAGTTCAACCCAGATGTGAGGTGGTTCATTTTGGTAGGTAAAATATGATGGCAAAATATAGCATTAATGGTAAGACTCTTGGCAGTGTGAAGGATCAGAGGGATCGTGGGGTCTGGGTCCATAGGACACTCAAAGCTGCTATGCAAGTTGACTCTGTGGTTAAGAAGGCATATGGTGCATGGCCTTCGTCAATTGTGGGATTGAGTTTAAGAGCCGAGAGGTAATGTTGCAGCTATAAAGGACCTTGGTCAGACCCCACTTGAAGTACTGAGCTCAATTCTGGTCACATTATAGGAAGGACGTGGAAACCATAGAAAGGGTGCAGAGATTTACAAGGATGTTGCCCAGATTGGGGAGCATGCCTTATGAGAATAGATTGGGTGAACTTGGCCTTTTCTCCTTTGAGCGATGGAGGATGAGAGGTGACCTGATAGAGGTGTACAAGATAATGAGAGGCATTGGTTGTGTGGATACTCAGAGGCTTTTTTCCAGGGCTGAAATAGCTAGCATGAGAGAGCATCGTTTTAAGGTGCTTGGAAGTAGGTACAGAGGAGATGGCAGGGGTGAGTTTTTTATGCAGAGAGTGGTGAGTGCATGGAATGAGCTGCGGGAGGCAGAAACGATAGGGTCTTTTACGAGGATCCTGGATAGGTACGTGGAGCTTAGAAAAATAGAGGGCTATGGGTAAGCCTAGGTAGTTCTAGGGTAAGGGCATATTTAGCATAGCTTTGTGGGCCAAAGGGCCTGTATTGTGCTGTAGGTTTTTTATGTTTCTATACTGTCTGACCTGCTGAGTTCCTCCAGTGTTTTGTATCTGTGTTTCTCAGCATTTCCAGTATCTGCAGAATCTTTTGTGTTCTAAAATGTAGGGTTGCTTTGCCCAATGGTATATGGTGGTAAGCAAGATAACTGTGTCAAGAACTATAGATATTTTGTTATAAATGATGCCACTTTTTCCTATTTTCTGAGTATAACTTTGAAGAACTCTTTCTCTAAGACATTGCAGCTAAGTTCAATTTTGTGGCTTTTGAATTTCTCAGATGGCTGTGTTGGATATAATACTTGATGGGAACATCAGTGAGAACATCCTCTCATTATCTTCCTACAACCTCTCTCACTGTCCCCTTATTTTCGGAGTGGTTATATGACTACTATCATTGTATATCCGTAGCAGCTCTGGTGAGAATTTAGATTTGACGTTACTGTATATGACTGGTGATATCAGAAACATAAAAATAGTTTAAAATTTGGATCAGAATCTGTATTATATAGTTATTATTGGTATGTAAATAACTTATTTTGTTAAAAAGTGCTTTCTTAATTACAATATTCCTGAAATATCACTATTTATTGCTGAATTATCTTAATTACTGAGGTGAAAGGATGGACATAACGTCTCTACCAAAGAAAGTGTAAGATTCTGCTTCTCTCTGCTAGCCTGCAGGTCACCCTTGGGCAAGGTGTAGCACCTGCTTAGCCGTCCCCCCGTCAATCAGGGCCACGTGAAGCCATGGGAGCAGGTGGTAGATGGTCGGTTGGGCAGCTAGTGCAATTCACAAGTTCTGGATATGCGACCACTGACATCAGGCAGACGATCTCTGAAGAGTACTGACAATGGCTGGGGTCACCTGCTTTGTAAAGACACTGCCCAGAAGTAGGCAAAGGCAAACCATTTCCATAAAAACAAAATTGCCAAGAACAGTCATGGTCATGGAAAGACTATGATCACCTATGTCATATGACGTGGCACATAATGATGAAAAGGATAAATGGGAACAGTTAATGTCATGGAGAGATATAGCAGAGAAAAAAACCTGGTGTCCACCATGTATCACACATAAAAGTTGCTGGTGAACGCAGCAGGCCAGGCAGCACCTCTTCCTAGAGATGCTGCCTGGCCTGCTGCATTCACCAGCGACTTTTATGTGTGTTGCTTGAATTTCCAGCATCTGCAGAATTCCTGTTGTCCACCATGTATGTTGGCCATCAAACTCCCACTTACATGAATCCTATTCATGTTCCACTCCATTCTCCCATTCATCGCCTCAAATCTCCTCATATTGTTTCTTACCTCCACACGAGAAGCAATTTGCAGCAACCAATTGATCGATCATACCATGCATATTTGGAATGCCATTTGAAACAGGAGAACTCGCGGAAACTCATCCTGTCACAGGGCAAAAGTGCAAATTGCATAGAAATAGCAGGATTGAACCTATGAGCTGTGCTACTCTGCTGAAAGTTTAAAATTAAACACAAAATTCTGAAATTTTGGCTTAGCGAAATTTTGGACCCTTTGGGCTCAGTGGCTTGTTTCTATATTGTATGACTATGAGTCACACAATGAACTCATCAGAACTAGAAAATCTAAAGATTGCATAGAAATTTCATTGATTCTATTATGGTTTTTACTTATTATAGATTTATTGAGTGTACTCACAAGGATAGGGTTGTATCTGGTGATATGTATGTACTTTGATAACAAGTTCATTTTGAACTTTGAAATGGAACGTAATATTAATAAAAATTGTGAAGTGTGTAGCTCTAGCATAGGTATTAAATCTGGAAGCACTTTTAATGTCATGTGATCTGCAGCTCCCAAAGTTTCTTTGTGTTGACCAGAGTGCTCTAGGCTGTTTCTCAGTTCCTCCTGGTGGCAATGCCCCTTTGATGTCTTCCTACCTTGCACAAAGTCCAGGTAGAAAGATTTCAAATCATTGAACTAAATACTATAATTACATAACAGTCCTATTTTGTTGTCATTGTTTGGTTTGTAATGTGAGCATCAATGCACGTACTAGTCCATTAGCCAGAAGGTGGTGAATCTGGAATTCATTGCCACAGGTAGCTGTGGAAACCAAGTCATTGGGTATGTTTAAATCTGAGGTTGGTAGGCTCTTGATTAGTAACAGTGATGAAGGTTATGGGGAGAAGGCAGGAGAATGGTGTTGAAGGGCATAATAAATCAAGTCATGATGGCCCAACAGAGTAGATTCAATGGGCTGAATACCCTAATTCTGCTCTTACATCTTAATAGTCATATTGACATTGATAGCATAGTTCAATAGTTTTCCCCTCAATGATCAGATACTTCCTATCTTCTCATTCCCTCTTCTTTTGAAATATCTTGCATACTTGGAGAGTGGATTGTGGTAGAGAGGAAGGTTTAGCAAGTAAAGCCCTCCCCACCATTGAGCACATCGACATGAAATGCTGAAATAGGAAAGCAGCATCCATCATCAGGGAGCCACACCACTCAGGACAAGCTCTCTTCTCGCTGCTGCCATCTGGAAGAAGGTACAGGAGCCTCAGGACTCATACCACCAGGTTCAGAAACAGTTATTACCCCTCAACCATCAGGCTCCTGAAGCAATGGGGATAACTTCACACCGTCACTGAACTGTTCCCACAATTTATGCTCTCACCTTCAAGGATTCTTCATCTTATGTTCTTGATATTTATTGCTTATTTATTATTATTATTATTTCTTTTTTCTTTTGTCTTTGCAGTTTGCTGTCTTGTTCACATTAATTGCTTGTCTGTCCTGTTGAGTGTGTTCTTTCATTGATTCTATTGTGGTTCTTGGATTTACTGAATATGCCCACAAGAAAATGAATCTCAGGGTTGTATACAGTGACATATATGTACTTTGTTATTATATTTACTTTGCACTTTGTTCAGAAATATCTTTTCCCCATACTGACTCTGCTCTTTTACTAAGGAATGCCATATAAGCAGTAAGTACAAGTACTGTTTACATATCCTATCTTCTATGTGTGCTGTTAAGATGTAATTCAATGCAGTAGAATGAACGTTTGCTTCAGTTGTGATTGCAGGTTGCTGTACCCTTTTAGCTACTTTTTCTTTTGTAATTAAATGTTATTGCGGCAGCCAAAACACAGTATTATCAGATCAGATATCTCAGTTTGGGCAGATTTGAATACTCTCTGCTTCCAGCAACTCCACAGGGAGTCTACTCCATTGATTCATCAATTCCTGGTAAAATTGTGTCCCCAATGACACACAATGAGGGCAAGGGTAAGTATGGATGTGTGGAAAATCCTCAGACTGTGGTACTCCTGTTGAATTTAGCATCAGGACTTCATCAAATACTGTATGTTGTGTTATTTCCTTCCCCCTCAATGATCAGATGGGCAGGCAGCCAGGAGGTAAAAACAGTGGTTAAAGATCATAAATGTAGGCAACTGGGGATGCTTCTCTGCAGATAAAAAATATAGCAGCTCTGTGTGTGTGTGTGTGTGTGTGTGTGTGTGTGTGTGTGTGTGTGTGTTGGGGGGGTGGTGGGTGGTGGAGTTTGCTTGTCACATGGAATTCAAGTAGGTTATGAAGCACAGAAGTAGTTTTGAAAACAGCACAGAGATCTGGATGTCAAACGTTACTGGAAAATTTGTGGCCAGCATCTTTATTACAATGTGTTACGATCACATATTGCATATTTTAATATTCTGTTGACTTTTTAATATGCAGGTTGAAATCCAATGGTTTATTTTTATTTCAAGATGTAGTTAAGACCATAACACATAGGAGCAGAATTAGGCCATTTGGCCCATAGAGTCTGCTCTGCCATTCAGTCTTAGCTGATCCTTTTTTCTCTTCTCAGCCCCACTCTCCCACTTTTTCCCCTTGACCTTTGATGTCATGTCCTATAAAGCTCTGCCTTAAATACACCCAATATCTTGGCCTTCACAGCTGCCTGTAGTAATAAATTTCAGAAATTCACTACCCTCTGGCTAAAGAAATTTTTCCACATTTCTGTTTTAAATGGACACCTCTCTACCCTGAAGCTGTGCCTTCTTGTCCTTGACTCCCCCACCATGGGAAACGTCCTTCCATATCCACTCTATCCAGGCGTTCCAACATTCGAAAGGTTTCAATGAGATTCCCCCCCATCCTTCTAAATTCCAGCGAGTACAGACTCAGAGCTATCAAACATTCCTTGTATGATAACCTTTTCATTCCCAGAATCATCCTTGTGAACCTCCTCTAAACCTTCTCTAATGCCAGCACATCTTTTCTTAAATGAGGAGCCCAAAACCGTTCGCAGTACTCAAGGTGAGGCCTCACCAGTGCCTTTTAAAATCTCAGCATCACATCCCTGCTTTTGTATTCTAGACCTCTTGAAACGAATGCTAACATTGCATTTGCCTTCCTCACCACTGGTTCTACCTGCAAGTTAACCTTTAGGGTGTTCTGCACAAGGACTCCCAAGTCCCTTTGCATTTCAGATTTTTGGATTTTCTCTCCATTCAGAAAATAGTCTGCATGCACATTTATTTCTATTTCCAAAGTGCACGACCATGCATTTTCCAACATTATATTTCATTTGCCACTTTCTTGCCCATTCTCCCAATCTGTCGAAATCCTTCCGCATCCTACCTGTTTCCTCAACACTACCTGCCCCTCCACCAATCTTCATATTGGCTGATGTTGCTCAGGCTGATGTATCCTCAGCTGGGTGAATGGCTGAAAATCACAGTTTACACCAATAATGCAAACTCTTTTACACACTACTTGCCTTTTGCATGCCTATATTTATTGTAGTCCGTAAATTCTGCACTTTAAATAGCCTGTTCTTTATTCATCCAATAAGCAGTGCTTTTAAAAATATTGTAGGTACTGAAATATGTAACCAATAACTGCCCTGAAAGCAAGTTGGGGATTGCAAAATATGTTAAATTTTTTAAAAAGCATTTCATTTTAAATGATTATCATTAGCATGTGGGAGGCTGGTCAAGTGAACAGGTAAAGTTGCCTTTTGGGACCAGGTGTTTGATTCCACAAGGCAAATAGCAACTAGAAGAATGTCAGCATTACTCTAATAGTGGCAAAAGTGGAAAACAGTAACATTTTCCATTTCATCACTGAAAAGCTGAAACATTAGGAGAAAGAAAACTTGTATTTATGTCAGAATCAGGTTTAATATCACCAGCATATGTTATGAAGTTTGTTAACTTAGCGGCAGTAGTACAATGCAATTCATGATAATATAAGAAAACATAAATAAGTAAATCAATTGAGTATATATGTATATTAAATAGTTAAATTTAAAATAGTCCAAAAACAAAAATTAAAAAGTGAGATAGTGTTCATGGATTCAATGTCCATTTAGGAATCGGATGGCAGAGGGGAAGAAACTGTTCCTGAATCACATGTTCGTATATATGTTGAAATTTTTTAAAAGGAATTTTACTACACAAATATAGTCTCTTTTAACACCTTTCAAAAGCAATTTGTTATTTTTGATTAATTCTGATATTTTTTCTGATGGTGATTCTGCAAAACAATAGTTTCTCCTTGTAGGTGCTTCAAAATATCACAAAGCCATTCAGTACTTGTTCAAAGTCTATTCTGGCAGAGTCCATGTCTCTTTCTGTGTTGCATCAATGAGCACAATGACATTGCCTCCACAGCATGCATTTCCTTCATTTCTGGCAGATATGATCTGACTCCCGTACTGTTCTGTACCCAGCCAGAACAACAATAGAGTTTCCTTGGTCCTCGTCTTTCAGCCACCATCCATCACAACCTTGCCATTACTATCAACTCCAATATGATCCCACTATCTGTTACATCTTCCCTTCCTACTCTTCCTATTCCCCACTTGCTCACCTCAATCTTTTGGCTTTCCATTCTCTTTGGGACTTCTTGGTCAGATTATCTTTTCACCAACAGTTTTACCTGAAACCAAAGGACATGTTCTTTCATCGCCGCCATCACCATTCAGGTGAAGCAGAAGTCCACCTGCAACTCTTCCAAACTGTTCTATTGCTCAGTGCTCATAATGTCGCCTCCTGTATATTGGTGAAATGAAGCGTAGACTAAGCAGTGTTTTTTAAGAGGACCTTGAGCTTCCATTCATATATCACCTTTAACTCTCCTTCCCACTCCCATGTTGATCTGACTGTCTTTATCTTTCTCCATTGTTATGGAGAAGCCAAACACAAAATCTCATATACTGCTTGGATAGCGTGTATGAAGCCTAAACTTTCAAATTTCAGGTAACCCACACCCTCAGTACCCTTGTGCCATAAACACTCATCTATTTATCTACATTTCTTCTCCTTTGATTACCTTTCCTGTCCCCTGCCTCCACCCGGTTCCGTCTGCCCATTATCCCCTCCTTTTCTCGTTCCACTTACCATCTACCACTCTCTCTCCCAAACCCCTGTGTACTGCTGTAAACTGACAGTTTCCTGTTTCTTCTCAGCTCTGAAGCAAGGTCTCAACTGAAACATCATCTTACACCTTTTACTCCACAGATACTGCCCGACCCACTGAGTTCTTCCAATATCTTATTTATTGTTCCATAAAATATACAGACTGGATTTTTGAAGTGTGTGCTTTGTTGATTTTAATAGTGTTTTGGTGACAATATCCAAAGTCTGCAAAGGTCAGTCTTTCATTCCTAAGTGAAAATATTGAGGCCCTCCGTTGGTCTGGGTCAACCATAGATGTTGCATCCCAGCTGTCTACATGATGCACAAGCCAGGGCAGTATGATATAAAGAGCAAGCTGTTGCCCATGGCTGGCAATTATCTCCAAAGTAGGAAAAAATGCAGTTGATTATTATTTCTGTTTTTGCATTTGCTGATGTTTAAAAAGGAAATTAAAAATAGTTTCTCCAGCTTCTCAATGACATATTTAAAACAAAAAGGAGAAGTACTTTCTGCTTTTGGTATATTTGCACCTCGCCCTTTGTACAATATTATTTTGTTTCTAGTAATATATGTTGCATGATATCACTGTATTTGGTTATCAGAAATCAATATGAAATTTATATTTAAAATTGATGTAACATCATGCTTGTGTGCAGTTTTGGGCTTCTTATTTTAGAAAGGATATACTGACATTGGAGAGGATTCAGAGAAGATTCACGAGAATGAATACAGGCATGAAAAGGTTACTGTATGAGGAATGTCTGGCAGCTCTTGGGCTGTATTCCCTGGAGTTCAGGAGAATGAGCGGGGATCTTATAGAAACATTCAGAATGTTAAAAGGCCTGAACAGATTAGATATGGCAAAGTTATTTCCCATGGTAGGGGATTCTAGGACAAGAGGGCATGAAGGATGTCCTCTTAGAACTGAGATGCGAAGAAATTATTTTAGTCAGAGGGTGTTAAATCTGTGGAATTTGTTGCTGTTAGCGGCTGTGGAGGCCAAGGCCTTGAGCGCATTTAAGGCAGAGATAGATATGTTCTTGATTAGCCAGGGCATCAGAGGGTATGGGGTGAAAGCAGGGGAGTGAGGATGACTGGATGAATTGGATCAGCCCATGATTGAATGGCCTACTTCTGTTCCTATATCTTATGGTCTAATGGTCTTGTGATCATTTGCTAAATTGGAATTTAGTTTAATGTATTTTTCTGTCCATTCTCTGAAGAAATGTTTGCTAATTCCACTCCAAAAAAGAAGGGAATTTTGTTTTTAGTTGGTGTAAAGTTTAGATATGTATATTAAATAGTTAAATTAAAAATAGTGCAAAACAGGTAGGTTTGCTAGAGAGGCTCCAGTGGATTTAAACTAGATACAAGGGGGGGAGGGAAACCAGAGTGTAGAAACAGATGTAGGGGAGAAGGAAGAAAATGAAAATAGTAAAGTTTGCACCGTTAAGGATAAACAGAGAGTAAGAGGTGGAAAATTTCTTAAATGCATTTATTTTAACGCTAGGAGCATTATAAGGAAGGTGGATGAGCTTAAAGCATGGATTGATACCTGGAAGTATGATGTGGTAGCTGTTAGTGAAACATCGTTGCAGGAGGGGTGTGATTGGCAACTAAATAGTCCTGGATTTCGTTGCTTCAGGTGTGATAGAATCGGAGGGACAAGAGGTGGAGGTGTTGCATTGCTTGTTAGAGAAAATATTACAGCAGTGCTCTGGCAGGATAGATTAAGAGGGCTCATCTAGGGAGGCTATTTGGGTGGAATTGAGGAATGGGAAAGGTGTAGTAACACTTATAGGGGTGTATTATAGACCATCTAATGGGGAGCGAGAATTGGAGGAGCAAATTTGTATGGAGATAGCAGATATTTGTAGTAAGCACAAGGTTGTCATTGTGGAAGATTTTAATTTTCCACACATAGACTGGGAAGCCCATACTGTAAAAGGGCTGGATGGTTTGGAGTTTGTTAAATGAGTGCAGGATAGTCTTTTGCAGCAATACATAGAGGTACCAACTAGAGAAGGGGCAGTGTTGGATCTCCTGTTAGGGAATGAGATAGGGCAGGTGACGGAGGTATGTGTTGGGGAGCACTTCAGGTCCAGTGATCACAATGCTATTAGTTTACAATATAATTATGGAGAAGGATAGGTCTGGACCCAGGGTTGAAATTTTTGATTGGAGAAAGGCTAATTTTGAGGAGATGCAAAAGGATTTAGAAGGAGTGGATTAGGACAATTTGTTTTATGGGAAGGATGTAATAGAGAAATGGAGGTCATTTAAAGGTGAAATTTTGAGGGTACAGAATCTTTATGTTCCTGTTAGGTTGAAAGGAAAGGTTAAAAGTTTGAGAGAGCCATGGTTTTCAAGGGATATTGGAAACTTGGTTTGGAAAAAGAGAGATATCTACAATAAATATAGGCAGTATGGAGTAAATGAGGTGCTCGAGGAATATAAAGAATGTAAAAAGAATCTTAAGAAAGAAATTAGAAAAGCTAAAAGAAGATATGAGGTTGCTTTTGCAAGTAAGGTGAAAATAAATCCAAAGGGTTTCTACAGTTATATTAATAGCAAAAGGATAGTGAGGGATAAAATTGGTCCCTTAGAGGGTCAGAGTGGACAGCTATGTGTGGAACCAAAGGAGATGGGGGAGATTTTGAACGATTTCGTTTCTTCAGTATTCACTAAGGAGAAGGATATTGAATTGTGTAAGGTAAGGGAAACAGGTAGGGAATTTATGGAAACTATGATGATTAAAGAAGAGGAAGTACTGGCACTTTTATGGAATATAAAAGTGGATAAGTCTCCGGGTCCTGACAGGATATTCCCTAGGACCTTGAGGGAAGTTAGTGTGGAAATAGCAGGGGCTCTGAGAGAAATATTTCAAATGTCATTAGAAACGGGGATGGTGCCAGAGGATTGGCGTATAGCTCATGTTGTTCCATTGTTTAAAGAGGGTTCTAAGAGTAAACCTAGCAATTATCAGCCTGTGAATTTGACGTCAGTGGTGGGGAATTTGATGGAAAGTATTCTTAGAGATGGTATATATAATTATCTGGATAGACAGGGTCTGATTAGGAACAGTTAACATGGACTTGTGCATGGAAGGTCATGTTTGACAAATCTTATTGAATTTTTTGAAGAGGTTACTGAGAAAGTTGATGAGGGTAAAGCGGTGGATGTTGTCTATGTGGACTTCAGTAAGGCCTTTGACAAGGTTCCACACGGATGGTTGGTTAGGAAGGTTCAGTCGTTAGGTATTAATATTGAAGTAGTAAAATGGATTCAGCAGTGGCTGGATGGGAGATGCCAGAGAGTGGTGGTGGACAACTGTTTGTCAGATTGGAGGCTGGTGACTAGTGGTGTGCCTCAGGGATCTGTACTGGGTCCAATGCTGTTTGTCATATACATTAATGATCTGGATGATGGGGTGGTAAATTGGATTAGTAAGTATGCAGATGATACTAAGATAGGTGGCGGTGTGGATAATGAAGTAGGTTTTCAAAGGTTGCAGAGAAATTTAGGCCAGTTAGAATAGTGAGCTGAAAGATGGCAGATGGAGTTTAACGCTGATAAATGTGAGGTGCTACATTTTGATAGGACTAATCAAAATAGGACATACATGGTAAATGGTAGGGCATTGAAGAATGCAGTAGAACAGAGGGATCTAGGAATAATGGTGCATAGTTCCCTGAAGGTGGAATCTCATGTGGATTGGGTGGTGAAGAAAGCTTTTGGTGTTCTGGCCTTTATAAATCAGAGCATTGAGTATAGGACTTGGGATGTATATGTTAAAATTGTACAAGACATTTGTCAGCCCAAATTTGGAGTGTTGTATCCAGTTCTGGTCTCTGAATTATAGGAAAGATGTCAACAAAATAGAGAGAGTACAGAGAAGTTGTACTAGGATGTTACCTGGGTTTCATCACCTAAGTTACAGAGAGAGGTTGAACAAGTTGGGTCTTTATTCTTTGGAGCGTAGAAGGTTGAGGGGGGACTTGATAATTGTATTTAAAATTATGAGGGGGATAGATAGAGTTGACATGGATAGGCTTTTTCCACTGAGAGTAGGGGAGATTCAAACAAGAGGACATGAGTTGAGAGTTAGGGGGAAAAAGTTTCGGGGTAACATGAGGGGGAACATCTTTACTCAGAGAGTGGTAGCTGTGTGGAACGAGTTTCCAGCAGAAGTGGTTGAGGCAGGTTTGATATTGTCATTTAAAGTAAAATTGGATAGCTATATGGACAGGAAGGGAATGGACGGTTATGGGCTGAGTGCAGGTCGGTGGGACTAGGTGAGAGTAAGCGTTTGGTATGGACTAGAAGGGCCAAGATGGCCTGTTTCCGTGCTGTAATTGTTATGTGGTTATATAATAAAACTAAGGTAGTGTTCATGGGTTCAATGTCTATTTAGGATTTGGATGGCAGAGGGAAAGAAACTCTGCAAGGATGACTTGCAGCGGACTGAAAAGCTTCAGCATGTAGATATTATAGAAGAGGATGTACAAGATGCTTTTGGAAAGCATCAAGTTGGATAAGTCACCAGGACCACATGGGATGTACCCCAGGCTACTCTTGGAAGTGAGGGAGGAGATTGCTGAGCCTCTGGCGATGATCTTTGCATCATCAATGAGGATGGGAGAGGTTCTGGAGGATTGGAGGGTTGTGAATGTTGCTCCCATATTCAAGAAAGGGAATAGAAATAGCCCAGGAAATTATAGACCAGTGAGTCTTACTTCGGTGGTTGGTATGTTGATGGAGAAGATCCTGAGAAGCAAGATTTATGAACATTTGGAGAGGCATAATATGATCAGGAATAGTCAGCATGGCTTTGTCAAAGGCAGGTCCTGCCTTACAAGCCTGATTGAAGTTTTTGAGGATGTGAATAAATGCATTGATGAAAGTAGAGCCATAGATGGATTCCAGCAAGGCATTTGATAAGGTACCCCATGCAAGGCTTATTGAGAAAATAGGAAGGCATGGGAATCAAGGGGAAATTGCTTTGTGGATCCAGAACTGGCTTGCCCACAGAAGGCAAAGAGCAGTTGTAGACAGGTCTTATTCTGCATGGAGGTCGGTGACCAGTGGAGTGTCTCAGGGATCTGTTCTGGGAGCCTTACTCTTCATGATTTTTATAAATGACCTTGATGAGGAAGTGGAGGGATGCGTTAGTAAATTTGCTGATGACACAAATGTTGGAGGTGTTGTGGATAGTGTGGAGGGCTGTCAGAGGTTACAGCGGGATATTGATAGGATGCAAAACTGGACTGAGAAGTGGCAGATGGAATTCAACCCAGATAAGTGTGAGGTGGTTTATTTTGGTCGGTCAAATATGATGGCAGAATATAGTATTAATGGTAAGACTCTTGGCAGTGTGGAGGATCAGAGGGATCTTAGGGTCCGAGTCCATAGGACACTCAAAGCTGCTGTGCAGGTTGACTCTGTGGTTAGGAAGGCATACGGTGCATTGGCCTTCATCAATTGTGGGATTGAGCTTAAGAGCCGAGGGGTAATGTTGCAGCTATACAGGACCCTGGTCAGACCCCACTTGGAGTACTGTGCTCAGTTCTGGTCATCTCATTACAGGAAAGACGTGGAAATCATAGAAAGGGTACAGAGGAAATTTAAAAGGATGTTGCCTGGATTGCGGAGCATGCCTTTTGAGAATAGGTTGTGAGAACTCGGCCTTTTCTCCTTGGAGCGACGGGGGATGAGACGTGCCCTGATAGAGGTGTATAAAATGATGAGCAGCACTGATCGTGTGGATAGTCAGAGGCTTTTCCCCAGGGCTGTAATGGCTAGCATGAGAGGGCATAGTTTTAAGGTGCTGGGGAGTAGATATAGAGGAGATGTCATGGGTAAGTTTTTTTACACAGAGTGGTGAGTGTGTGGAATGGGGCGGCGGAGGCGGAAACAATAGGGTCTTTTAAGAGATTCCTGGATAGGTACATGGAGCTTAGAAAAATAGAGGGTTGTGGGTAAGCCTAGGTAATTTCTAAAGTCAGGACATGTTCTGCACAGCTTTGTGGGCCGAAAGGCCTGTATTGTGCTGTAGGTTTTCTATGTTTCTGTGTTTCTAAACTGTTCCTGAATCACATGTTCATATATATGTGGCATATTTCATAATCATAGTATATTTAGATATACTTTACAGCCCCTGAGACTGTTTGGAAATATAGCAAATAAAACGGGGCCTTACCTTGCAGTTGAAGTTTTGAAATGGAATTTTTACTGCACAAATACAATCTCTTTTAGCACCTTCCATCCTTTGCACAAATGTAACAAGGAAGAAGCAGAGTTTAATTAATGATAAAGATGACAGTGTTAACTGAGTAGGTTGTTTTATAGGACCTGCCGTCATTATGCAATGAGGTCAAGTCCTTCTAAAGTGTTTCCCCTCAGGTTAAAGTTCATTAGCACATTGGAGGAATGCTGTATATCACATCTTAATTTACAAACCATTAATCGTAAGAGTTTTATTCTAAAAGAGTTTGCTAGTGCAAGTGGTGCATGTGATTTTGATTTCAATGTTTAAGAGAAGGTTGGATAAGTACATGGATGGTAGGGATATGGAGGGCTTTGGCCCGGGTGCAGGTCGATGGGACTAGGCAGTTTGGAATGGACTAGACGGGTCAAAGGGCTTGTTTCTGTGCTGTAGTTTTCTATGACTGTAAATGTTTGGCCATTCATTTCTAATTTGCAAGATCCTTATCATTTTTTTCCCAATTTTAAGATGGCTGTCCTGCCTTCTGTTTGTTTTGTCGTCACTGTCACCTCTGCTCATCAATATTTCTCCATTATTTACTGTTCTTCCTCATTATAGTGTTACTGATTGCACAACCAATGATTTCATATTTCTTTAGCCCTAACTGCTTGCTTAAACAGCACGAGGAAATCTGCAGATGCTGGAATTTCAAGCAACACACATAAAAGTTGTTGGTGAACACAGCAGGCTAGGCAGCATCTCTAGGAAGAGGTACCGTCGACGTTTCGGTCCTGACGAAGGGTCTCGGTCCGAAACGTCGACTGTACCCCTTCCTAGCGATGCTGCCTGGCCTGCTGCGTTCACCAGCAACTTTTATGTGTGCTGCTTAAACAGCACCATCAATTTCCCCAGTCATGTGACCTGTTGAAGTAAGGGTTTATTGAAATTTACTCAGATCTGTTTGGTGTAATCATACCCATTGAATAGAAGTGAGATGCGACACGTGGGGCTTAAAGTGTAGTCCTGATGTTAATGAAGTTGGTAACTAAAATTAGGAGAAGATTGTCTGCTCATTTACATTTACAGTGCAAGGTAGTGCTTTGTAATCCTGATTATAAAGTAATCTGCCACAAATGGTCTTGCTTTTTAAGAGAATACAGTACTATGAAAAGCAGAGACAAAACAGTGTAACACACACAATATGTTGGAGGACCTCAGCAGGTCAGGCAACATCTATAGAAAGGAATAAAAAGTTGATGTTCTGGGCCAAGACCCTTCATTAATACTTAATCTTGACCCGAAATAGCAACTTTTTATTCCTTTCCATAGATGCTGCCTGACCTGCTGAGTTCCTCCAGTATTTTGTATGTGTTACTCTGGATTTTATTTAGTTATTGAGATACAATGTGAAATAGGCCCTTCTGGCTGAACAAGCCACACTGCCCAGCAACCCCAGTTTAACCCTAGTTTAATCACAGGGCAAATTACAATGACCAATTAACCTACTAACTAGTACATCTTTGGAAGCAGGAGGACTCTGAGGAAACCCATGCAGTCACTGGGAGAATGTACAAACATCTTATAGGCAGCGGCAAGAATTGAACCCATGTCCCTGGTACTGTAAAGCATTGTGCTAATCACTGCACAATCATGCTGCCCTGCATTTCTAGCATCTGCAGAATCTCTTGTGTTTAAGAGAATAAGCAATCCCAGGGATGGGCAGAGGGTTTTGCACACAGTTTTAAGGTTGTAATTTAGGCTGAACTGAAGTCAGCGTCAGAGTTAAGAAATCTAATTTTGCTGAAGAATGGAGATCAGGAGAGAGAGGACAATGGATAACCAAACCTCATCCCTGAAGGGAGCTTGTTTTTCTTATTAGATACTTGATGCCAGAAAATTGCTGTGGACAATATTTGCTCGCTTTCAAAATTCTGTGTTGCATTTTATAAGAAAGATATATTTAAAAGGTGCTCTACTATTCCATGAGGGAATAAAGGTAAATGCCCAGATTGAGAATGAAACACCATCTAAGACCAGAGGTTCCCAACCTGGGGTCCACTGATCCCTTGGTTAATGGTATTGGTCCTTGGCATAAAAAAGGTTGGAAACCCCTGAACTAAGATCAATATCAGTACCTTATATAAAGATAGTCTGCTGTTTTGTGTCAACTGTTTTTGGAATTTTCTCTATTATCTCGTGTTTGTTTTTAACAACAATAAATCTGCATACGGTAGAATTGAAGATGGACAACTTGTTCAAAATTATAACATTACGGAACAACAAAAGAGGCATCATCTTTGTGCGCTCTAATCTTTATGGATGATGCTACATTCATAGTTAACACACTTGATTAACTGCAGTGTATGATGGACAGATTCTCCTATCCATAGGTAATACTAGGATTGGCAATCAGTATAAGAAAAAATAATTGTCATTGTTAGATAGCATCATATCACATAAAATTTGTGTTGATAACAAAGTGGTCTACAAGATGACTTCTAATATCTCAGCTCATTTCTTATCTGGTCTCTTAGCCTGAATAACCATGTCGATGAGAAAGCCAGTGAAATCTTTAACACGATTACAGTATGCATACAAGCAAGGTTTAGTAAGTTGTGAGCATGCTATATTGGTACTGGAAGCATGGCAGCACTTGCAGGTTACTCCTAACACATCCCCAAAATGTGACAAATAAAGCTCATGTTTTTAAAGTCTTTTTTTAAAAAGATTTGTGGTAAACTTGTCCTGCGCGTCTGGAAGAACACTCAGTTGACTTCAATACAGTATGGTCTATCTATCAGGTTTATGTCCTCAATAATCTACTACATGAGTGTGTATTCTCAAACATTAGAGGAGAGAGTTGTATGTAGTCAATGCAGGCCATGGTAGATTTTCTCAGGCTCAATATGTGAAGTTATTATGCAGTTTTAGTTCATTTCTAGGTTGGAATTCTGGAATCTGAATATGAGTCTGAGGCAGCATTTTCTGCATTCGGAGATTCGAGTATTCTTACATATGCTATTAAATGTTTTGAAGGACTTGAAGTAAAATTTTATTTGATTAATAAACCTATTTGGTTAAGTTTTTAACTCTTCTATCCTTAAGGCATTAATTTAATGCTCTGATTCCACAGGGCATTTATTGCAGATGGATTGTGAACTAAGTTTCTTTGTTGGATGAAGAAATGGGAATGCTCCTTTCATATTTACATAGAAGTCTTTGGCTTGGCTTTAGGTGCACACCTAATCCACACCTAACCTAACCTAGATTGTGCGCTGATCCTAACTTGGCCCTAGATTCCTTACTGAGTGCTTATCATTGAATTTCAATTCCCAGTTACTGAGTGTTTTTAATAAAAAATGTACGCTAAGGAAATATGGGATGGAGATTGGGTGGATTTCATATCCAAGCGTTTGTTGCCAATTTTGAGATTCATACAGACCTTCAAGATTATGTCTCTCCTCTAATATCAGAACCATTGTATTTTTAATATAAAAGAAAGAGGGAATGAAAATGCAGAGGTCATTAGTTCCCCATGAAGAATATTCTACATTTAAGTTTCAATACTAGAACTTGTAACCAGCTTGTAAGCTAGCACTTAATTGTAGTTAGGAATACTGAAATTAATTTCCTTTCATTGTTATTGTGACTATTTAGAAAATTGTAGATCTGCAAGGGAAGTATTTTATTTCACTTTTATTATTTCCCTTAATATATCTTTGCACTTTCACCAGTTATTGCAGCTCAAGTGCGTAAATGCTGTTTATTACTGAATAATTTTTACCTGGCAGTAAATAGAAATCTACACATCATGTGTTGAATTACAGACTCCCCCCCCCCCCCACCTGTCCCACTTTACTTATCACACGTACATCAAAACGTAGAGTGAAATGTGTCATTTGCATCAGATCAAATCGTGAGGTTTGTACTGATCAGCCTGCAAGTATCATCATGCTTCTGAGACCAACGTAGCATGCTCACAACTTAAAGATTCAAGATTCAAAAAACTTTATTGTCATTCTAACCATACATCAGCTCTGCAGGGTAGAATGAGACAGCGTTTCTCAGGGACAGTGCAATCATAACATAACAAACGCAACACTAAATAATAAACATAACAATAAATAGTAAAACACAACAGCCACATGTCAGTTAAAATCAGTTATAAGTGTCCAGTACAAGTTAAAAGTGTCCAAGCAGAGTCAGGTGGAGCAGCTATTTAGCAGTCTGACTGCCTGTGGGAGGAAGCTGTTTAGTAGCCTTGTGGTTTTAGTCTTGATGCTCCTGTAACGTTTGCCTGATGGCAGAAGAACAAACAGTTCATGGAGAGGGTGTGAGGGGTCTTTAATGATGTACCGTGTCTTCTGGAGGCATCGACTCTGAAAGAGGTCTTGGACAGAAAGTAGGGAGACCCCAATAACCTTCTCTGCTCTCCTAACCACCCTCTGCAAGGCTTTTTTGTTGACAGCACTGCAGCTGGAGTACCAGGTTGTGATGCAAAAGGTCAGCACACTCTTAACCACGCCTCTGTAGAATGTAGTTAAGATGTTAGTGGGGAGTGATGCTTGTTTAAGCTTCCTCAGAAAGTGCAATCTCTGCTGGGCCCATTTCACAATCCCAGTGGTGTTCCTGGACCAGGTGAGATTATCCGAGATCTGCACCCCGAGGAAATTGATGTTTTCCACTCTCTCCACTTACTAACTCTAACTGTATGTCTTTAGAATGCGGAGGAAACTGGAGCTCCCGGGAAAAACTCATGCAGTCATGGGGAGAACATACAAACTTCTTACAGGCAGAAGCAGGATTTGAACCCTGATTGGTGAATTGCTAGTGCTGTAAAGTGTTATGCTAAGCCCTATGCTACTGTGCTGATTCAACACACCTCATTAAACCTAACAAATAGAAGCTGGGATGAGTTAATATGCAATCCTTCAGTAATGTTTAACTCTTCTAACATTTAGTGTCAACTGCTCTACCTCCTGACCTTTGATCCCTTTACAGTCCAATATTCTATCCATTTGCTTCTTCAATATATCTACTTATCAGTATCCACGCCTGTCTGTTGTAGCAAATTCCAAAGATTTACAAACTTCCAAGAAGAAATTTCTCCTTTAATTTTAGAATCCCTCAATTCCCACCAGACGAAACATTCATCTTGCCAAGCCCCCTGAGCATTGTGTATGTTTCAATAAGATAAATTTTCATTTTTCTAAACTCAAGTGCCCATGATGGAGCTGGCTGAGTTTGCAACTTTCTGCAGCTTTTTGCAATCTTGTGCAGTGGCCCCTTTGTACCACACAGTGATGCAACCAGTTAGAATGCTCTGCACGATACATCAGTAGAAATTTGCGAGTGTCTTTGGTGATATACCGAGTCTCCTTAAGCATCTAATGAAATATAGCCATTGTCGTACTTCTTTGTAAATGCATCAGTATGCTAGGCCTGGGGAAGGTTTTTGAAGATATTGCCAGCCAGGAACTTGAAATTGCTCACCCTTCCCACTGCTGATCCCTTAATGAGGATTGATGTGTGTTCTCTTGACTTCCCCTTCCTGAAGTTCACAGTCAGTTCCTTGGTCTTACTGAGGTTGAATGCAAGGTTGTTGTTGCAACACCACTCAACCAGCTGATCTGTCTTGCTCCTGTATGCCTCCTTGTCACCATCTGAAATTCGTCTGCAAATTTACAGATGGCGTTTGAACTATGCGTAGTCACACAGTTATGGGTGTAGAGAGAGAAGAGCAGTGGGCTAAGCACACATCCTTGAGAGGTGCCAGTGTTGATTGTCAATGAGGAGGAGATGTTATTTCCAATCCACATGGACTATGGTCTCCTGGTGAGGAAGTCAAGGATCTAGTTACAGATGGATGTACAGAAGCCCAGGTTTTGGAGCTTTTTTTTAGTATTAAGGGTGTGAAGGTGTTGAATGTTGAGCTGTCATCAATGAACAGTAGCCTAACCAGGCATGACATGTTTTGAATCCACCTTGTCAGTTAACCATTGTTCTTTATTAACTTCAATAAATTGAAACATTTATTTCCTCTATTATGTGGAATTAATAAATAATAATAATTCTAATAATTACTCCATTGATCCCAAGTGGGAAATTCTTTCGTTAAACAGCAAGATTTAAAAACACACTTAGTGTGCAGACTTAACTCATAATACAGAATGGTAATATACACAATAATATATTTACCAATGTACAAATAATGTGCAATAATAATGTATGAAATAATACTTGTTAAACAGAAACTATTGTGTTATGATGTGTGTTCTCCTGTCGCACAGAGATGAACTATTAGAACATAGACATAGAATATAGAAATCTACAACACATTACAGGCCCTTGGGCCCACAATGTTATGCCGACTATGTAACCTACTCTAGAAACTGCCTAGAATTTCCCTAGTGCATAGCACTCCATTTTCCTAAACTCCATGTACCTACCTAAGAGGGTCTTAAAAGACACTATTGTATCAGCTTCCACCACCATTGCTGGCCGTGCATTCCACACACCCACCATTCTCTGTGTGAAAAACTTACCCCTGATATCCCCTCGGTACCTATTTCCAAGCACTTTAAAACTATGCCCCCATGTGATAGCCATTTCAGCCCTGGGAAAAAGCCGCTGGCTATCCACACAATCAATGCCTCCCATCATCTTATACACTTCTATCAGGTCACCTCTCATCCTTTGTCGCTCCAAAGAGAGAAGGCCAAGTACATTCACCTATTCTCATAAGGTACGCCCTCCAATTCAGGCAACATCCTTGTAAATGTCCTCTGCACTCTCTTTATAGTATCCATATCCTTCTTGTAGTGAGGTGACCAGAACTGAACACAGTACTCCAAGTGGGGGTCTGACCAAGGGCTTATATAGCTGTAAGATTACCACACGGCTCTTGAACTCAATCCCATGGTTGATGAATGCCAATATACAATGTGCCTTCTTAACAACACTGTCAACCTGCGCAGCAACTTTGAGTTTCCTATCGACATAGACCCCAAGATCGCTCAGATCCTCCACATTGCCAAGAGTCTTACCATTAATATTATATTCTGTCTTCAAATTTGACCTACCAAAATGAACCACCACACTCATCTGGGTTGAAGTCTATCTGCCAGTTCTCAGCCCAGTTCTGCATTTTATCAATGTTTCGCTGTAACCTCTGACAACCCTCCAGACTATTCACAACACTCCCAACCTTTGTGTCATCAGCAAACTTACTAACCCATCATTCTACTTCTTCATCCAGGTCATTTATAAAAATCACTAAAAGGAGGGGTCCCTGAAGAGATCTCTGTGGCCACCACTGGTCACTGACCTCCATGCAGAATGCGAACCATCTACAACCACCCTTTACCTTCTGTGGACAAGCCAATTCTGGATCCACAAAGCAAGGTCTCCTTGAATCCCATGCCTCCTTACTTTCTGAATGAGTGTTGCATGGGGAACCTTATCAAATGCCTTACTAAAATCCATATACACTTCATCCGCTGTTCTACCTTCTACAATTTGTTTGTTACATCCTCAAAGAATTCAGTCAGGCTCATAAAGCATGATCTGCCCTTGACAAAGCCATGCTGACTATCCCTAATCAGACTGTATCTCTCCAAATGTTCATAAATCCTCCCTCTCAGGATCTTCTCCAACAACTTGCCCACCATTGAAGTCAGACTCACTAGTCTATAATTTCCTGGGTTATCTCTATTCCCTTTCTTGAAAAGTGAACAACATTTGCAACCCTCCAATCCTCCAGTACTTCTTCCATCCCTATTGATGATGCAAAGATCATCACAAGAGGCTCAGCAATCTCCTCCCTCACTTCCCACAGTAGCCTGAGGTATATCTTGTCCGGTCTCGGTGACTTATCTAACTTAATGCTTTTCAAAAGCTCCAGCACATCCTCTTTCTTAATGTCTATATGTTGAAGCATTTCAGTCCACTGTAAGTCATCCCCACAAATGTCAAGGTCTTTTTCCCTGGTGAATACTGAAGCAAAGTATTCATTAAGTACTTCCGCTACCATCTCCAACTCCATGCATATGTTTCCACTATCACACCTGATCGGTCCTATTCTCACACGGCTTATCCTCTTGCTCTTCACATACTTGTAGAATGCCTTAGGGGTTTTCCTTAATCCTGCTCACCAAGCCTTATGGCCCCTTTTGGCTCTCCTAATTCCATTCTTAAGCTCCTTCCTAGCAACCTTGTAATTTTCTCGAGCTCTGGCAGTACCTAGTTTCTTGAACCTTTCGTAAGCTTTTCTTTTCTTCTTTACTAGATTTTCTACATCCTTTGTACACCATAGTTCTTTTACCTTACCACCGTTTCCCTGCCTCAATGGAACATACCTATGCAGAATTCCATGCAAATGTTCCCTGAATACTTGCCACATTTCTGACGTGCATTTCTCTGAGAGGATCTGCTCTCAATTTATGTTGCCAAGTTCCTGCCTAATAGCATAACATTTCCTTCTGCCCCAATTAAATGTTTTCCTAAATTGTCTGCTCCTATCCCTCTCCAGCGCTATGGTGAAGGAGATAGTTGTGATCATTACCTCCAAAATGCTCTCTTGGTGAGAGATCTGACACCTGACCAGGTTCATTTCCCAATACCAGATCAAGTACAGCCTCTTCTGTAGTTGGCTTATCTACATATTGTGTTTGGAAGCCTTCCTGAACACGCCTAACAAACTCCACCCCATCTAAACCCCTTGCACTAAGGAGATGCCAATCAACATTAGGAAAGTTAAAATCTCCCGTATTGCATATGCTTATTGCATTTGATAGAAAAGATTTTTTGTAATGATCCTTGTGACAGCAGAGCTGAATGAGTCTGTCTGAAAGAGTGCTTTACTGCTTATTCAGTAGGTCATGGAGAGGATGTTCCAGATTGTCCATAATGGATAACAGAATTATGTGATTTCTTTTATGTGTAATTTATCTGAATGCATTTTGCAAATGCATATATATTCCATCCCCATTGTCTCATCATTTGTCCTGCTAGTTACATTCTCAAAGAGCCTCAAGTAAGTAAATCGAACACTATTGCCTTTGCATTAAGCCATGTGGACTCTGCCTAATCATACTATGATTTTCTCAGTTCCTAGTGTGTCTTCTGCAATAATGGATTCTATTATTTTCCTGTGACTGATGTCCTGTTAGGCTAACTTATTCTTAGGATAAATTTTTATAAAGAAGTTATGCATTTCAAATGAAGGAACTATGAATAATTTCTTCATCCATGAATAATAGTGTTGACTGTTTTCCATTCAACCGCTGTTTTTCCAAAAGGTAGGGAGTTTTGACAGTGATGTATCTGTTATTTCCACTGTCACTGCCTCAGATCCTTGCATAAAGGCCATTAGGTCTAGGAGACCATCCTTTACCTTGTAATGATGTTGATTATTTTAGGTTCCTTCCTCTAATTTGTTCTCTGTGCTTGTAGAATCTTCTGCTGTGAACACAGGAAGTATAAGATTAATAAAAGTGATATATCTTTATTTCCCATTATTAATGCACTTGTCTCAACTTCTAAGAGATCAGCATCTGTTCTGGTATTCTTCTTACATACTTAAGGAAGCTCCTTCAATCCCATTTTAATCCTTGAAAGTTAATGTTCATTATTTTTTTCTCCTGTTTTTCAATTATTTAGTCAGAACTAAATTCTAAAATTTTCCCTATCCTGAGCCTACTCTTATTATTTGAAATGTTATAGGCCTTCTCTTTTGATTTAATGTCACCTCAATTTTTTTAGCTCGCCACAGATGGGTACTTTTCTTTATTTCTGAATAAATTCTTTGCTGATAATTATTTCTTTCTTTCATTGATTGTTTATTGTTATACCCGTTAATTCAGATTTCAAATGTATTTAGTGTACTTTCCCTCATATTTGTAAGATATTTAAATTTAAGTCTCTAGGTTTGTTCTGAAATTTGTCACTTGAATTGAATATGTAAAATTAAAATATTGTAATCCCTTTTCTCCAGGTGATTTTTTGTATGAGATTAGATATAATCCGATCTAAATTGCAACAGGAAATTATCTTAAATGTATTTCACTAATTGGCCCTTAAAACTACCTTCACAAATGTGCTCAGTCTCTGTGAAGATGAAAGATGCCCAGAATCGTTCCAATCTCTTTCTTGATTAGTTGATGCTTTCGTGGGTGGTCAGAAGTCTGTCTCACATTTCTATGTAGTCTCTTGACACAATATTTTACTTTCTATTATTTCTTGAAATACATGGCTTTATTTCCAATTTATAAGAGTTCCCTACGTTCATTAATAATTATTCTGGTCACATGTACAGTGAAAAACTTACCTTTCATATTGTCCGTACAGATCTATTTAATACTACAGTGCAATCAAGTAGTACAAGGGAAATTAATAACAGAGTGCAGAATAAAGTGTACAGTTAGAGAGAAAGTGCAGTACAGGCAGAAAATAAGGCACAAGGTCACATGAGGTAAATTTCATTGCATACGTCAGTAATAATAGGCCTGATTCTGATCCCGAGATTGTGAGGCGATATTATCATGCTAGGGAATCATTCAGTAGTCTTTTAATAGTGGGATTGAAGTTTTCCCTGAACCTTTCAGGCTTTCAGGCTTTTATGTCTTCTGCCCAATGGGAGTGTGAAGAAAAGGGAATGTGAGACATAGAAGAGATCTTTGATTATGATGGCCACTTTACTGAGCCAACAAGAAGGTTTGGGAGACACCATGAGGGAGGTTAACAGATTTTCATGATGGACTGCCCTATGTCCACTATTCTCTGATTACCTGAGGTCATGGGCTGAGCAGATCAGTTGTCATACAAGTCTTGATGATATCTGGATAGGATGCTTTCTATGAAACATCAATCAAAATTGGTAAGAGTCAAAGAGGACATGCCAAATTTCTTTAGCCTGTTGAGGAAAAAGAGGCAGTGATGAGCTTTCTTGGCTGTGCTGTCAACGTCGTCAGACCAGTTCAGACGATTGGTAATGTTCACTTCTAGGAACTTATACCCTTTTGATGTCAGCACTGTTCATGTGAACAGGAATATGTGCACCACACCCCCCACTCCTCCTTCCTGTACTCTGACTCATCACTACTTGAGACATGGCCTATGACAATGGTATCATCTTCAGACATATAGATGGAGTTACAGCACAGTGGCCACGTGGTCTGAGTGCATAGGGAGTAGAGTAGGACAGAGCTTTGTGGAGCACCAGTGTTGAGAATAATTTTGGCAGAAATGTTGCTGCCTATCCCTACTGATTGTGGTCTGTTGGTCAGGAGGTCAAGGATCCAGTTGCAAAGGGAGGTTTGAGTCCTGGATTTAGGAGTTTGGAGATGACTTTGCTCAGAATTATAGTTTTGAATGTGGAGTCATTGTCCTTACTCCAGATGCACTAGAGATGAATATAGGGCTAGGGAGATGACATCTGCTATAGACCTGTTTCAGTGGTAGCCAAATTGCAGTGGGTCAAATTGTCTTGGAAGCTGAAGTCAGTGCAGGCCATGACCAGCTTCTCAAAGCACTTCATAATAGTGGATGTCAGAGCTACCAGGCAGTAGTCATTAAGGCACATTAAAAATCAGTGAATGGTATAGAATAGTCTTGTTCATAGTGGGAACTATGTCAAACATTACACTTCAGGATAGCATGTCCCAGATTTGGTTTTGAATAATGAGCATACAATGCCTGCACAAAAACTGTATGAAGTAGTGTACAGTTGCAATTCTTGGTCTTATGGGATTTCTAAACCTATTTCAACAGCAGAGGGATATGGCTGTATCCTTCCATATTTGGTGATAAAGACCATTTGGCAAAGAGCCAGCCACATCATTGAAGTTCCTGACTGAGAAACTGAGAGTTCAAAATTAAGACCATCTTTATTCCTTGTTGAGTGTGCTCTAATAACTGTTTAGTGTTTCCGTGTATGCCATTTAACTTTAAATGGAACTAACTAATTTCCACAATTCATTTTCTCCAAGTGTCATGTGTGCCCGCCCTTTGAATTTTGATATAGACAGTCTAGATTCTTAAAAACATCTCACCCTAAAGTACCTGTGTTCATCTTATTGTTATCATTAACAGTGTTAATTTAGTTTGTCACAAAACTTGACTGGTGTGTAGAATGAACTCCTCATTTTTTTTTCTAATTTTTCACTTCAGGTTATTACAATATTGTATTGATTGCTGATATGATAGATAACATTATCATGTGTAGTTTATAGTGTTAAGTAAACACCCACTTCTTTTAAACTCTGCCCTATCAATTCTAAGAAATTTATTGTTTCTTAAATTTTATTTTGGTTATTTTTGACACTCAAAAAGGTTAAGCAATATCATCAATAAGTGCCTTTTCATACTCAGGTTAATTTTGGTCTGTATTCTTTAGTAGGCATGGTCTTTTCAATGAATATTGATTAGTATACATGTGCCGCTTACAACCTAATGTTGCATTTCATTTCAAAAGTTTGATGAAATGATCGTTTTTGGAACTATCGGACTAGGTTAATGGACTCAAAAAGGTGAAGTCACAGATGAAGGGAATTTCTTACCCTAGTGATTGGTGAATTATTGGAATTCCATTTGGGGACTGTTTTCCCTGGATAAAAGAAGTCTGAGCAGTTCTATACATTCATTAACAGGAAAGTAAGCAAGGAGAGTTTGGATCACTCAAAAACAAAGGAGAGAATTTATGCCTGAGTCAAAGGAAGTGAGCGAGATACTAAATGAGTACTTCAGATTTGTAGGGCACAGGTGCCCTACAGGGCTGTGTACTCAGCCCCCTGCTGTACTCACTGTACACCCATGATTGTGTAGCCAAGTTTCCATCGAACTCAATATGTAAGTTTGCTGATGACACAACAATTTAGGCCGTACCTCGGGTAATGATGGGTTTGAGTACAGAGAGAAAATTAAGAACCTGGTGGCATGGTGCAAAGACAATAACCTATCCCTCAACGTCAGCAAGATGAAGGAATTGGTTGTTGACTTCAGAAGGAGTAGCGGACCGCACGACCCCATTTATATCGGTGGTGCGCAAGTGGAACAGGTCAAAAGCTTTAAGTTCCTCGGGGTCAATGTCACAAATGACCTGTCTTGGTCCAACCAAGCAGAGTCCACTGCCAAGAAGGCCCACCAGCGCCATTACTTCCTGAGAAAACGGAAGAAATTTGGCCTGTCCCCTACCCTCACTAATTTTTAGAGATGCACCGTAGAAAGCATTCTTCTAGGGTGCATCACAACCTGGTATGGAAGTTGTCCTATTCAAGACCAAAAGAAGCTGCAGAAGATCGTGAACATGGCGCAGCACATCACACAAACCAATCTTCCGTCGTTGGACTCACTTTACACGGCACGCTGTCAGAGCAGTGCTGCCAGGATAATCAAGGACACAACCCACCCAGCCAACACACTTTTTTGTCCCTCTTCCCTCTGGGAGAAGAGTCAGGAGCTTGAAGACTCATATGGCCAGATCTGGGAACAGCTTCTTTCCAACTGTGATAAGACTGCTGAACGGATCCTGACCCGGATCTGGGCCGTACCCTCCAAATATCCGGACCTGCCTCTCGGTTTTTTTTTTTTTTGCACTACCTTACTTTCCATTTTTCTATTTTCTATTTATGATTTATAATTTAAATTTTTGATGTTTACTATCGATTTGTAATCCAGGGAGTGGGAAGCGCAGAATCAAATATCACTGTGATGATTGTATGTTCTAGTATCAATTGTTTGGCGACAATAAAGTATAAAGTATTCACCATAGAGAGAGCGATGCTTTTGTTCTAGGATATATTAATATCAAGAAGGAAGAGATGTTGGTGCTCTTGAAAATATATTAAGGTGAATTGAATTGACTTTATCACTTGCATCCTTCAAATACATGAGGAGTAAAAATCCTGATGTTACATCTCTGTCTAAATAGGCAATGTGCAATTTATAGTCATTTATAATAAATAGTATGTATAGCAGGACAGTCAATATAATGGAGAAATACAATTGTATCAGCATGAATTAATTGAGTTCTTAGGATTTGGGGGTTCGTACCAAACTTCTTCAACCGTCTGAGGTGAAAGAGGCACTGTTGTGCCTATTTCACCAAACAGCAGGTATGTACAGACCATGTGAGATCTTCGGTGATGTGTATGCCGAGGAACTTAAAGCTGTTCACCCACTCAACCCCGGATCCATTGATGTCAATAGGGGTGAGCCTGTCTCCATTCCTCCTGTAGTCCACAAACAGCTCCTTTGTTTTTGAGACATTGAGGGAGAGGTTGTTTTCTTGCCACCACTGTGTCAGGGTGATGACTTCTTCTCTGTAGGCTGCCTTGTTATTATTTGAGATTAGGCCAATCAATGTAGTATTGTCAGCAAATTTAATTAGCAGATTGGAGCTGTAGGTTGTGACACAGTCATTGGTATACAGCGAGTAAAGGAGGGGGCTTAGTACACAGCCCTGAGGGGCACCTGTGTTGAGAGTCAGAGGGTCAGAGGTGAGGGAGCCCACTCTTACCACCTGTCGGCGATCTGACCGGAAGTCCAGGAGCCAGCTACATAATGCAGGATGAAGGCCGAGGTCTTTGAGCTTCTTGTCGAGTCTGGAGGGAGTTATGGTGTTGAATGCAGGACTGTAGTCCAAGAGCGGCATTCTCACATAAGCATCCTTCTTCTCCAGATGTGTAAGGATGGTGTGTAGATCTGTGGCTATTGCATCATCTGACAATCGGTTGTGTCGGTAGGCAAATTGTAGGGGGTCCAGTGTGGGACTTCACAGAAATATTTGTCACAAACAAGAGAAAATCTGCAGATGTGGAAATCCGAGCAACACACACAAAATGCTGGCGGATCTCAGCAAGCCTGAAACGTTGGCCGTACTCTTTTCCTAGATGCTGCCTGGTCTGCTGAGTTCCGCCAGCATTTTGTGTGTGTTGCACAGAAATCCTTGTATTTTGGGAGGTCAAGTGTAATAGAAAAGTAGACAGAAAATTGAAAAGCTTTGAGGGGTGTAGACGTACAGAGGGTTCTTGGGTTGGAATCAGTATTTGCTCAGGAAGCTGGCATAGTGTATATGGAAGGAAGAGAAACAAGCAGCAGTGTCATGGAACACATAGAGATTAAAGAGGAGGAGGTGCTTGCTGCCATACAGAGAATAAAAGTAGATAAATCTCCCGGGCCTGACAGGATATTTCCACGGACCTTTAGAGAGCCTAGTGTAGAAATTGCAGAGGCCCTGGCAGAAATATTTAAAATGTCCTTAGCCACGGGTGCAGTGCCGGAGGATTGGAGAGTAGCTCATGTTGTTCCGTTGTTTAAAAAAGGCTCCAATAGTAAACCAGGTAATTACAGGCCGGTGAGCCTGACATCAGTAGTAGGTAAATTATTGGAAGGTGTTCTGAGAGATCGGATATACAAGTATTTGGACGGCCAAGGGCTGATTAAGGATAGTCAGTATGGCTTTGTGCGTGGTAGATCGTGTAGAGTTTTTCGAGGAGGTTACCAAGAAAGTAGATGAAGGAAAAGCTGTGGATGTTGTCTACATAGACTTTAATAAGGCCTTTGACAAGGTCCCACATGGGAGGTTAGTTCAGAAGGTTCATACACTAGGTAGCCATGGAGAGGTTGTAAACTGGATTCGAAACTGGCTGTGTGGTAGTGGATGATTGCTTATCAGACTGGAGGCCTGTGACTAGTGGTGTGCCCCAAGGATCTGTGCTGGGACTATTGTTGTTTGTTGTCTATATCAATGATCTGGATGATAATGTGGTAAATTGGATCAGCAAGTTTGCTGATGACACTAAGGTTGGAGGCGTTGTGGACAGCGAGGAAGGCTTTCAAAGCTTGCAGAGGGATCTGGACCAACTGGAAAAATGGGCCAGAAAATGGCAGATGGAAATTAATGCAGACAAGTGTGAGGTGTTGCATTTTGGAAAGACAAATCAAGGTAGAACATACACAGTAAATGGTAGGGCACAGAGGAGTGCAGAGGAACAAAGGGATCTGGGAGTTCAGATACATAATTCCCAGAAAGTGGCGTCACAGGTAGACAGGATTGTAAAGAAGGCTTTTGGCTTCCTGGGATTTATAAATCTAAGTATTGCATGTCGGAGTTGGGATGTTATGGTGAGGTTGTATAAAACATTGGCGAGGTCAAATTTAGAGTATTGTGTGCAGTTCTGGTCACCTAACTATAGGAAGGATATCAGTAAGATTGAAGGAGTGCAGAGAAGATTTACTCGGATGTTGCTGGGTCTTCAGGAGTTGAGTTACAGGGAAAGATTGAACAGGTTAGGACTTCATTCCTTGGAGCGTAGAAGAATGAGGGGAGATTTGATAGAGGTTTACAAAATTGTGTGGGGTATAGACAGAGTAAATGTGAGCAGGCTCTTTCCACTTAGATTAGGAGAGATAAATATGAGAGGACATGGCTTTGAGGTGAAAGGGGAAAGGTTTAGGGGGAACATTAGGGGGAATTTCTTTCCTCAGAGAGTGGTGGGAGTGTGGAACGAGCTGCCATCTGACATGGTAAATGCTCAGTCTTAAGATTTAAGAATAAGTTGGATAGATACATGGATGGGAGAGGTCTGGAGGGTTATGGACTGGGCACAGGACAATGGGACTAGTGGAATAAAGTTTTGACACAGACTAGAAGGGCCGAATGGCCTGTTTTCTGTGCTGTAGTGTTCTATGGAATCCATAGCTTCCTAGGAATGGAAACACGAGTAGATAGGGTGGTGAAGAATGCATGTGACAGACTTGCCTTCATCAATCAGGGTGTTGAGTATAAAAATTAAGAAGTCTGTTGTGGTCCTGGCTGTATTAAACTTTGTTTCAGCTTAATTTGGAGTATGGTACATAGTTCTTGTTGACACAATACAAAAAGGATGTGAAGACTTTTGAGAGGATGCAGAAGTTGTTCACCTAGATGTAACCTAGATTAGAGAATATTAGAAATAATGAGAGGTTGGACAAACTTGGATTGTTTTCTCTAGAATGTTGGATGCTCAGGGGCAACTTGATAGAAGTATATAAAATTATAAGAGGCATAGATAGGGTGGATAAAGTTTTTTTTTCCTAGGGTAGCTTTAAGGTGAGAGGAGAAAAGTTAAATAGGGATTTGTGAGGCAAGTTTTTAATTTAATTTAGAGATATAGCACGATAACAGGCCTTTCCATCCCAACGAGCCTATGCCACCCGGTTGCACCCATGTGACCAGTTAAAACCTAGTAACTTGTATGTGGGAGGAAACTGGAGCACCCAGAGGAAATCAACACTGTCACAGCAAGAACTTACCGGCTCCTTACAAACAGTGATGGGAATTGAACGCAGATCGCTGGCGATGTACTACCACCATTACACAGAAAGTGGTAGGTTCCTGGAATGCACTGCAGGGAAATTGTTTGAAGGAGATGTAAGAGCAATATTTGGGAGGTACTTAGACTAGCACATCAATAGCCAGGAAGTGAATAGATTTAGACTATGGATATATGCTGGAAAATGGGATTATCTAGATTGTACATTCTGGTTAGAAAACATGCTCACAATCATTGAATTTTTGGGTTTACATTTTATGGCTGGAGTTATGGAAAACTATAATCAAGAGGTATACAAAATTATGCGGTTAAAGATGAAAGGCAAATATTGAAGGGGAACAGGAGGAGAAACTTTTTCACTCAGAGAGTGGTGAGAGTGGGGAAGCTGCCAGAGGAAGTGGTGGAAGTGGGTTTGATTGCAACATTTAAGAAAAGTTTGGATAAGTACATGGATAGGAGGGGTATTGAGGGCTATGGGCCATGTGTGGGTCAGTGGGACCAGGCAGAATAATAGTTTGGCGTGGGCTGGCTGGTGTCGTGGCATCGGTTCTGGACTTCAAAGCAGGTGGTCCTGAGTTGAAACCCAGCCGGGTCCCAACCTGGGCAGCAGCAATATCTGTGTGTAAGAAAGGCCTGGCTATCTATTTCCGTAACTTTGCCATGAAAATGTGGACCGAAGGATCTTTTTCTCTCCTCTAGTCCTCTATGGCTCTATGAATTGTAAATCCACATAAAGGTTCAGTCAGACCATACTTACAGTAATGTATTCTGATTTAGTCTGTAGTAAACAAGAATGATATTGAGGCACCTGCACCTGTTGGCACAGGCCAGATTTGCAAGTGAATACCACATGCCCAATAAAACCTACATTCAAAGGGAGCTTTGGAAATATGGAATAGATATTTATTTGATACAAATTATAGCATGTCTTCAAGTGATTGCAAATTCTCAAGAGTTTTGGTCACTTTCATTCACTAAATGTACTTTAAAGGGCATCTGATGTGTCAACAGACTGATGTTTTATTTTCTTTCTTTAGACTTTAGACAAGGACAGGTCTGTACTCCAGAAAATGAAGAAGGCAGTCAAAATGAGATATACCTCAGGTCAAGGTAAAGAGCAAAGCACATCTTTAAATATGATGACATATAAAAATGCATTCAAGGATTGTTATTTTGTTATACAGTGAATATGGATATTTGGATCTAATGGTTTTGCTTCAGTTAGAGAGCTTACCTTCAATTGAATTCAAAATTAAATTACTGACTTGTGTCTTTGCATTAAGACATGTAACAGAGTTTTTGTGGAGTTCATATCCTCAATTTTTTCCTGTTTTTCCTGATTTTCTATTATTTTTAAATTTTATTTAGCGATTCAGGACAGTCACAGGCTATTTTGGCCCAGTAAGCTGGCACCACCCAACTACATGCATGTGACCAATTAACCTATTAATCTGTATGTTTTTGGAATGTGGGAGGAAACCCACATGGTCATGGGAAGATCGTACAAACTCCTTAAATACAGTGGCAAGATTTTAACTCGGTTTGCTGGCGCTGTAATATAATTGCACTAACATCTTAGACATCTCTAGACTCAATTATTTCACGGTGTTCTGGGATGTCCTTTCATCTTGTGTCCTCCATAAACTTTAAGTTACATATAACTCTGCTACTTCTTTTCTGACATACCAAATCCTGCTTGCCCATCACTCCTGTGCTTCTGAGCTACAGTGCTTCTTGGTTAGTACCTGAATTTAAAAAAAAAATCTTACTCTTTTCTTCAAACCACTCCATGTTCTCAGTCTTCAGTAGTTCTGTGATCTCCTCCTGTCATGAAACTTCCAAGATAAAGTAAGTTCTGGGAACACTAAGCTGCAACAGTGGGTGAGAAACAGTCTGCAAAAGGGTACTTAGGTGATGAGACATTCCACTCTAGTGCTCTTAAGATGTCTTTTTCTTGCGACTCCCCCTCCACCATCATTGATATGGTACTCAGCATATTTCCGCAAATCCCTGTACTGTACTTCTGTTCTCATTCCATCTCCTCCCAGGCAGAACAAGAATATACTTCTATTGCAGCACCAGCCTCACTAGCCTACACATTCAATGGATTAACATCTGTAACTTCTAACACCTGCAACAGGATTTCACAACCAGACTCTTTACCTTTCCTAGCATTCTGAAGGGACTGTTTCCTTCATTATTTCCTGGTCCACTCCTCCACCTTCACCATCTGCTCCAGTTCTTATGGCACTTTTCCATACAACTATTGGAGATCTATCACATGACTTCGCTAAACACAGGTATCAGCTTTGCACTTTGTCAACCTATCAATCTTTAGACCATACCACCCAGGGACTTCTGCTAATATTATTTTGTGACTGTTTGTACTGGATCATAATCATATGCGCTATGTGCAACTATTTGGCCCCAGAGAAATAATGTTTTGTTTAGCTGCATACAATACATGTGGTTGGTTGAATGACAATAAACTTGAACTAGAACCACTAAGTCAGTCCAATTGAAATAAGAATTCACTTGCACTCCTGCTTACCTAATGCATTGCATTTTGTGCTCACAATGTAATCACCTCCATGTGGAAGGGAACAAATTCTGATCGGGTAATTGCTTTGCAGTACACCTCAATTCGGTCTGCAAGAGCATCCCTGAGCATCCACTCACCTGTCACTTTCACTGTCCATCTGGCCTCCACTCTAGCTTTTATGTCCTTTGCTTCCTACGTTGCTCCAATATACACTCAGTGGCCACTTTATTATGTATCTCCGATACCTAGTAAAGCGGCCATTGAGTAAACATTCATGGTCTTCTGCTGCTGTAGACCATCCACTTCAATTGTTGCCAGTTCAGAGATGCTTTTCTGCACATCATTGTTGTAACATATAGTTATTTGAGTTACTATTGTCTTCCTGTCAGCTTGAACCAGTCTGGCCGCTCTCGTCTGACCTCTCTCTTTAACAAGATACTTGCATTAACGGGCAGGTGTACAGGTGTACCTAGTAAAGTGGCCACTGGGTGTATATGTTCGGCGATTGGCACCTCATCCTCTATCTAGGTACAGTAACACTTAATACTGAATTTCACAATTTCTGGTAACTATTCTTTTTATTGTCCCTGCAGTATGCATGTATCTCTATGCTTTGATTCTTTTTCTTTACTGTCACAGATGTTCCCTCTGCTTTCTGCTGTTTAAAGCATGGTTGTTTTCTCACTTTCCCGGTTCTGATGAAATGGCCCAAAATATCTACTCTATTTTTGATGAATGTTTTCTGCATTTCTGTTTTTTGTTTTGCATTTTCAACATCTGCAGTTTTTTCTCTCGAATTTTGGCTTCCTGAACAGTCCTATTTTAAAACACTCTACCATTCAGAATCAGGTCTATTTTTAAAAATAATTTTATTGAGATACATCACAGAGAAGGCCCTTTTGTAACTTTAAGCCACGCCACTCAGCAACCCCCGACTTAGCCCCAGCCTAATCACGGGACAATCTACAATGACTAATTAACCTACTAACCGTTTCGCCTTTGGACTGTGGGAAGAAACCAGAGCACCCAGAGGAAACCCACACATGTATGATCTCCTTACAGGCAGCAACAGGAAATGAACCTGGTTCACTGGTACTACAAAGCATTGTGCTAACCATTACGTTACTGTGGTGCCCTCACTGACTTATGTCATGAAATAGGTTGTTTTGCAGCAGTAGTACAGAGCAATACATTTTTTAAAGAACTATATGATACAATAATAAATGTGTAGTTCAAAAAGTGAGCAAACTGGTAGAATCTGACACCATTGACACTTCTACATTTCAGCTATCAAGACCCTTAAGGTGACACTCTTGTGAAGCCCCTTGTTAAATTTGTTGCACAAATACAGAATGTTGGTGTTGATTCATTTATTTTTATGGAGCTTGGTATACAAGGCACCACTCTGTGTTTGCTGTGTGACTCTTCTAAATATTAGGTGTATGATAATTATAGTAGACCACAATTTGTTATTTGGAATTTATGCTGTAGGATTCAGTTACATATTTGCATAACAATCTGAATTACCAGATCAGAATCTGAATTAGTTACTGCAATTAAAATGAATACTGCCATCAAGTTTGTGTCAAAAATAAAGCTACAATGAACATATGCTGCTAGATTTAAAATGATATATGTGTAAAAGTAATTGAGGATTTTTGTGACTTGTCCTGAATTTTTGAAGCCATCTCAAATGCCGCAGTAAATTTGATATTGCTGATTCATCACCGGATTTTCTTACTCAATTATGAAGGCATGCTTCCTTTAATTGCCTGCAGCCATTAAAGCAATTTTAGAACTTCAGAGTTCAATTATAGAGGAATGCACTTTTAAGTCTCTCTGTTTATTTTACAAATCTTTCCACATTCCATTTCACAAGAGTTACTGAAAATGACACATATTCAAAGCATCTGTATCATTAGGAATTAATTAATTGATCTTGTAATGATGCATGGGGCTCAATAGTACTTGAAGTATAAGAGTGCTGCTTTACTGATATGTGATTCTTCAAGAATGCAACTGAATTGAATTTCAATTTTTCTATAAATTACAGGAAGTTTACACCACATTAAATCTCTGCTATGATGACTTGCATTATAATAGCACCCAACATCTGTTGAAAACACAAAGTAATGTATCACCACAGAAGTCACTGTGTTTTGTAGATTCTATTAACAAATACAAAGTGCTGTTTAAATGTTTCAAAAATTCTGATCTTGTGTCTGAGTTCCAAAATAAAAGCTTCAATTTATCCATTATTGTTGTTTAGAGATATAAAACACTACCACACAGAAATTGACCCTTTGGTCCATCTAGTCTGTGCAAAAATATTATTATGCCTAGTCCCATTGACCTGCACCCAGACCGTAGTCCTCTATTCCCCTCCCATCTACATTTCTCTTAAATGCTAAAGTCAAATCTGCATCCACCACTTGTGTTGACAGCTTTTTCCTCACACTTGCCACCCTCTGAGTTTAGTTTAATATATTCTTGTATTTCTCCCTTACTTCATTCTAGAGCAGGGGTTCCCAACTTGGAGTCCACGTACCCCTCGGCTAATGGTAGGGGTCCGTGGCATTAAAAAGGTTGGGAACCTGGTTGTAGAGGAAGGAATATTGTTCTATGTCTTGCAGAAATGATAGATGATCCTTGTGAATGATCAGTTCCGGTAACTAGAGCTCGTCTTTTTATCTTTGTAGGTTGATTACCAGAGAATAAAAGCTTTGAAATGTTAAAAGATAAACCAATTTGTTTTACATCAATGGAAATCAATGCAGAATCATCAATGAAATTTGCCAACATTGGACTAGCAATAAACAACATGTGTATGTACATTTTTTTCTGGAAACTAACTGCTAGACTTTTTACATTTACAGAAGGCCTTTCCTTTCAAGAAACATTTGTTAATGAGCTGGACAAACTTGTAGCTAATTTCCAAAGTAATGAGGAGTTGGTCCTGGCTGAAGCTTTCAGTAAATTTGCAGAGTACTCTCGAGAGCTGCTGACACCGATGAGGAACCTGGTAAGGCCAGTGGTGAATGTGAAAAATTGAACTCTGAAGAAGTCATCAAGGCATGGTTAAACAAATGCGATTCATCTCAGAGCAGGGGTTCCCAACTTGAGGTCCACAGACCTCTCAGTAAATTGTAGGGGTCATGCTATAAAAAAGGTTGGGAACCCCTGTTTCAGAGAATTTGTTTTTGTGCTGCATTTCTTGAATAAGTTTGTTTCAAAAGCTTATTTATATACTTCTGTTTCCTTGGAATGTACAAAACACAAATGTCAGATTTATTATACATGAGATGGACAGAAATAGAGTTGTCACAGAGCCCTCTAACTATTTTTTATACATACACAAAATGTCGGAAAAACTCAGCACATCAGGCAGCATCTATGGAAAATAGTAAACAGTTGACATTGCGGGCTGAGACACAGAAGGAAGGAGAAAGATGCCAGAATAAAAAGGCAGGGTGAAGGGCAAGAGGCTAGCTGGAAAATGATAGATGAAGCCAGGTGGGTGGGAAAGGTCAAGCGCTGAAGAAGAAAGAATCTGATAGGAGAAGAGAGTAGACAATAAGGGAAGGAAGGGGGACCCAGGGGGGAATAATAGGCAGGTGAGAAGAAGTGCAAGGTCAGAGTGGGGAAAAGGAGTGGGGGGGGGGGGAGGAACTTGTTCACCTGAAAGAGAAACTGATATTCATGCCATTTGCTTGGAGGCTACCCAGATGGAATATAAGTTGTTGCTCCTCCACCCTAAGGGAGGCCTCATCTTGGCACAAGAGGAGGCCATGGATCGAAATGTCGGAATGGGAATCGAATTAAAGTGTTTGGCCACTGGGAAATCCCACTTGTGGCGGATGGTGCGATGGTGCTTGACAAAGCAGTCCCATAATTTACGATGGGTCTCTCCAACGTAGAGTAGACTGCATCGGGAGCACTGGACACAATAGACAACGCCACCTGATTTGCAGATGAGGTGTTGCCTCACCTGGAAGAACTGTTTGCAACCCTGAACAGAGGTGAGGGAGGAGATGCATGGGTAGGTGTAGGACTTGGGCAGTTTTTAATATATATATTAGGCGCTTTTTAATATATGTGGATATAATTTTCAATTTAGTGCATAATTTTGTAATATTTTGCAAAAAACTGGTATTAATGTTTTAAAATAGTATTGATTAATTAGTTGTAGTTGTATCAATGGAAAATGATAATAAAATGCAGCATTTAACAAAATGCATAGGATAGATTTGGAGGGATATGGGACAAATGTGAGTAAATGCGTCTAATATTAGTTATGTCCAGTATTGACCTGTGGACACAAGCCGGGGCCGACAACCCTGGCTGGGTCGCCTGAGCAAGGGTGTCTGACATTGAAAACTTGAAATACTCGATGATCCCAAGTTACATCACTGATGATGTGTCACAGTGCATCCTCGAGTGTACCTCAGCATCATGTCCAGTATTGGTTAATTAGCTTTAATTGTGTAAATTTAAAATTATTATAAAATGAAACTTTTTAACAAACTGTTTTAGATAGGAAAAATTTGGAGGGATATGGGCTAAATGTGGGCAAATAGGTTTAGCTCAGCTGGGGGTTTTGGTCGATATGAATAAGCTAGGTCACAGTGCGTGTTTCTGTGCTGTAGATTCTATGACTATAGAAACTGAATAGAGTGCAAACATTTAAGAGAAAACTAAAATGAAATAAAACCTAAGTGTTTATATGAAAGAGTTCTAAAGACATCAATATATTCAAATCTAATAGGAAAAGATGTTGATAAGCACGAGTAATGTGGCACCAACCTTGAGAACTTGACTGTGGTGTGGAATAGTCAGAGAGAGCCGTGACTGGTGTTTTGGCTGATATACTATACAAGCTCAATATCAGAATCAGGTTTAATATCATTGGCATATGTTGTGAAATTTGTTGTTGTGTGGCAGCAGTACATTGGAATACATAATAAAAACTGGAAATTACCATAAGAAGTATGTGGTAAATTAAATAATTAGTGCAAAAAAGTAGTGAGGTAGTGTTCATGTGTTCAATGTCCATACAGAAATCTGATGGCAGAGGGGAAGAAGCTGTTACTGAGTCATTGAGTGTATACCTTCAGACTTCTGTACCTCCTTCCTGATGGTAGCAATGAGAAGAGGTCATGTGCTGAGTGATGGGGGTCCTTAATTTTTGAGGCATCAATCCTTAGAGATGTACTAGATACTGAGGAGGCTAATGCCCATGATGGCGCTGAATTTACAACTTTCTGCAGTTTATTTTAATCCTGTGCCATGGCCCCCACCTCCCCACCCCATACCAGACAGTGATGCAGCCAGTTAGAATGCTGTCCATGGTACGTCGGTACATCTGTAGACATTTGCAAGTGCATTTAATAACATACCAAATCTCCTCAAACTCCAAATAAAATACAGCTGCTTGTAATTCTGTAGTTCAAACAGTGTAATGACTCTAAATTACCTACTCCTATTTGAATTTATTGTTGATAGGAACTAAAATTGAGTACTCAGCAGTTTAGGTAAATCTGATCAATAAAGCTAAGGTTAAAACTGGAAGTTAAGTAGTACTGATTCAGACTTAAGATCAATCATACTCAGTATGAGCCAATATGAACAACCTGCTGCTGTCATCTGAAATAGCCTATTAATCAGTTTTTGTAGCATGACAGCTCCAGACGAGGTATCATAACCCAAATATAAAACTTAGTTCACTTTTAGTTAGTAGCTGTTTTTGGAGAATATTTTAAAACATTAGTCCAGATTATATAATGTTAGAAAACCTACTCGTTGTTCTGTATATTTAGTCAGCTTCAGCTCATTATTTTTATATAAAAATAAATTTGTACAATGGAGACTTTGATATTATGGTTCTAACTTAGAATTTTGTTGCTTGTGAGCCATTTTGAATTAATAATTTTGCAAGTACTAAATCATTTTTTAAAGATTTCCAGTATTTGGAAAATTATTAATTCAAAGCAGCTTATAAGTATCAAAATTATAAGTTAGAACCACAATAAAATCAAAATCTTGTAGCGGTGTGCTACACGCAGCGCTAGAATAACCACACGGAGTCAGTGAGTTGGAGTTGCAATGAAAGCGATTTATTCAAACTTCGCGGCCTGCTTTAAAGCCTTCCCGTTCCCGCCCTCCCTGGGCGGGACTGCTGTGGGGAATGCATATTCCCAGACCCCTTCCGCGTGCAGGATTTTCACCCTGCTGGTGAAGATGGCCTGGCGCCCTTTTTGGGGCCGGCCCTCTGCCTGCGCGCGCTGTTGTGAGCCGGTTCGTGTGTGCTAGAAAGTGGGTCGCCACAATCTCCTCTTTACATATTTATGATATACAAAGCATCACATGCTGGAGGATGGAGGAACTCAGCGGGTCAGGCAGCATGTCTGGAAAAAAATAAACAGTCGATGTTTTGGGCCAAGACACATCCTCAGGACTGAAGGGGGAAGGTGCCAGAATAAAAAGGTGGGTGGAGGGGAAAGAGGCTAGCTGGAAGGTGATAGGTGAAGCCTGGTATGTGGAAAAGGTCAAGGGCAAGATGTACAATGTTGTAAAATGTTTTCCATTACTTCAACAAATCATTACAAGTATGATTCCTCAAGGCTTGATCCACAAACATCATATACAGTATCACAAAGTTGCTGGTCCTTTGCGGTTGGTCCTTTTCAATGGTCCAGTGCTATTTTAAATCAGAGATTATCTAAGTATCAAATTACCACTTCACTAAGGGAGAACAGTGCACAGAGCACAATTGAATTGAATTGAAATATCAGATTACCACTCCACTGTGGGAGAACAGTCACAATTGAATTGAAATATCAGATTACCACTCCACTGTAGGAGAACAGTCACAATTGAATTGAAATATCAGATTACCACTCCAGTGAGGGAGAACAGTGCACAGTGCACAATTGAATTGAAATATCAGATTACAACTCCACTGTGGGAGAACAGTGCACGATGCCAGTTGGAAAAACATGGATGTTTATGGTATGGAAAGCATAAGAGTCAGCTTCAGTGCAGGTCTAAACCTACAATTGAACTCTAAGCAGGTAGCTTTATGTGATCACTGTCTGCTTTTTTTTTGTTTTGGAGACCTAATTGGACTACCTTATTATTCTCTGTTCTTCATTGTACTTATTAGAAAATAAGTAATTTATAAAGCAGTTGGGCTTTAGAGCATATTTCTAGATTGTATTTATTAATTTTGTGGTTTATGAGGTTGTATACATTTTAATACTATTAAAAACTAATGTTTTATACTGATAGCAGGATTTCAGATCCAATTTTTGGTATGTCTGTGCTTTCACTCTCAGAATTATGGGGGTGGCCACAGCAAAAAATCTACCAGAATACAGTGTAGCCGTGGGAACTTCATATCAGAAAACAGGAAATCTACCATATCAGCAGTGCTTTGAAATGTAAAAGTCAAATCATTTACAGAAATGAGCATTCATTTTATTTACTGATAGCGTCAGAACAGGGAGTGAATGCCATTTAGTAATAAAAATTGGTTTGAGTAATATATTTAAAAGGACATCATTTCTTTCAGAACTGTTACAGTAGAAGATGGTCTTTATAGCCATTTGAAAGGTAAGAGGTTAGAGGAGGAACCTTGGTCCTTGGCAAAAGCCAACAGATTCCCCTTCAAAAGCGAGAAAGCAGGTTTCATAAGATTTGGAAAATCCTGCTTTTGAATAAATGATCCACACTATCCAGAGACTACACGAGCATAGCCCAAAATCATGATAATTATGACACATTTCTGGGCAGTTCCATGCATAAATGAGACCCAGAATTGTCACGATCTTTGTAAATAAATAAATATTTCCCTGATTTTTATTCATGGTCGCCTTTTATTTTAAGTATATAGAGTAGCATACATAAATATTGCATTATCAATATAATAAAGTTTTCTTGAATTCTCTTGTCCTTCATCATGAGCCTAGAATTCCATAGGAAAAGGAAAGTGTATTTAATGTAGTTGAATTAAAAAGTTCCAATTTATTTAAACCAGCCCCTAACATGAGGGATTTAATAAAAAGCTAATACAATATACAAAACTGCTCAGTTGAAGAAACAAAATGTTAATGGTAATTAATCTATCAGTTTTTGAGGGCAGGCGAATATAATTAAAGTGAGAATACACAGCTGGTGGACAAATTGGGATGTGGGAGGAATGGAGATGAAAGTTATGTTTCTGGCTTCATACTTTTGCGGTGGAGGTTGAAAACTGTGATTCCAGCTTTTCCATTGTAAGGAGGTGTCACATTTTAAATTTGTCTGTTGCTTTTGGTCTGCAAAAGGGTTTAAAATTGTATGCCCCAAAACACATGAACAATGTTTGCACCATTCTTCATCAAATTAAAATATTTCTGATTCTCAATCTAGATAGGATCGGTAACTATCTGTGCATAATATTATGATATCACAGTGATTAACTGAATGGTGATACAAGTTTAAATAGGTGCTTGCGAGTTTTAATTTAAGTAATGAAATAGATCTGGAATTTTAAAAAAATGTTCTGAGTAAAAATCTCATTTAAAACTGTCTGGTTCTCTCTGATGCCCAAAAGGGTAGTAAATGTAGAGCAACACACAATCTGCTGGAGGAATCCTGTGGGTCGAGCAACATCTGTGAGAGAAAGGAATTGTCGATGTTTCAGGGCAAAAACCTACATCATGACTGATGGCCAGGTTGGACCCAAAACATTGGCAATTCCTTCCCCTATTAGATACTGCTCAATCCACTGAGTTCAATCAGTATTCCTCTACATTCCAATATCTGCAATCTCGTGTGTCTCCAGGGAAGGAACTGTACTGTTTTTGATCAATGTGACCTTGTGATTCCATGCAACTAATGATAAATAACTCCTCCTTTCGAGGGTGATTAAGGATGGACAGTAAATGACAGCATTTCCTGTGTCATCGATATCACATGAATGAAAATTTATTATCTATCTTACACATTCATTAATATTAATCAGTTAATTTTCACATTTCTGGCTTTGGTGAAAGATCTTAAATCTGATTCTGTTCTCAAGTGTGATTCTGTTCATATTAATTTTTACAGCTGTTAATATGTCCCTGATCTAAATATGTAGGTAGTTTGAAAGGACAAGAAATAAAAGCAAGGCTGTAATGCTGAGGCTTTATAAGGCATTGACCACAACACATTATGTTGAGAAATTTTGGGCTCCTGATGTACTAGCATTGAAGAGAGTCCAAAGGAGGTGCACGGGAGTCATCCTGGAAATGAAGGGGTTAACATACGAGGAGCATTTGAAGCCTCTGGGCCTGTACTCGGTGGAATTTAGAAGAATGTTGGGGGGAAAATCTCATTGAAACCAGTCAGACATAGAAAAGCCTAGACAAAGTGGACAGGGAGAGAATGTTTCTTATGATGGAGTCTAGGTCCAGAGGACTTAGCCCCAGAATACAAGGTCACTCCAATAGAACAGAGATGAGGAGGAACTTCTTTAGACAGAGAGTAGTAAATCTGTGGAATTCATTGCCACAGATAGCTGTGAAAGCCAAGTCATTGGGTATATTTAAAATGGAGGTTGATAGGTTCTTGATTCATAAGGGTGTCAGAGGCAGGAGAGGGATAATAAATGGAATGGTGGAGCAGACCCAATGGGCTGAATGGCCTAATTCTGCTCTGTCTTATGGTCTTATGTAACAGGGTTATTTTATAAGTATTATTTAAAATGAAATTGCTGCTTGAAAGTGTCAGTATATTGCATGATGTGTCTATTTAGTTGATCAACAGGATTTCACAGCTCTACTGGTTATTCTGATTGTAACTCTTAATTGATTTCTAAATTGATTAGTTTTTTAAAAAAAATTACTTATTCAAAAAATTGACAAGACCTGCTTTTAATTTGAATTTCTTAGAGACTAGCCAGAAACAATACGAAGAAAATAATTAATTTTTAACTAACTCTGCCACAAAGTCATTTGCAATGTTTGACTTTGATCAATTTATCTTCAGTCACATTTGTACCATAACTTATTTAAGAAGTGTATGGGTCAAAAGTAGAAACTTAAGAACAGGATTTGGTATTCCCTCTTTGTTTTGACATTCAATTACAACATGACTAATCTGGATCATTATTACATGACGATGCTCCATATCCTTTGGTAACTTTACCCAACAAAAATCTAGCGTTTTCATTGAATTAAATAGAACACAGATTTTATTTCAAACAACATAACGTAGATCAATCTCCATGATTAATCTTTTCTGAAACAAAACAAAACACAGTAAATCTTTGTAAGGTTTAGCAATGAGGGCTGGCAGATAATTTGATTGTAAAAGGTATTATCATGCCCAGTCTTGTTCTAACCTGACATCCAAATAAACACACCTGCAGACTTGGCGGCAGAGGTGCAGCTTTCCTTGCTGATTCTCCCATTCAGGTGACACATGCTACTCAGATTATTCAAAACTGAAGATTAAAGCTGGATCCATCTATTTGTTCGCCTGCTTGCTAAGCTCGCTGGCCCTTTAAACAAGAAAATTATTTATCATTAAGCTCATATTACTTAGTTTTACACTTATTGTCTACTGTATGGTTTCCCTTTCACACACATTCTCATTCAGTTCTTTCATAATCCTGACTGTATGTTTTCTGCTTCAGTTGCAGAGTGCGAATCATATTGTATTTTTCCTGAACTCTCTACTGAGAGGAGAACTGAAAGGAGTCAAAGGGGTAAGGAAGTATTGACTATGATTTTACAAAAATCCTTTGGCAATATAGAACAATTAATGATGAATAAATCCTCTGATTTTTATGCTTCTTTGGAGTATCAGATGCAGCTTGTTACTAACATAAATACAACTACTTTTTTAAAAAAAAGCAATTGCAGAACTCAGGACAAATTAACTACTATGTGCTGAGTTTAATTCCCAGCTTCCTCTTAGGTAACTAAACTGAGTGAAGTACTCCCGAAAAGTGTTCATTAACACTCTCCTATCCCAATCCATCGACCACAGTCAGCAGTTGAAAATAAAATTGGATTTGAATCAATTTGTTATCAGTATGCATCTTGACTGACTGTGTCACCGCCTGGTACAGGAACTGTACTACCCTCAATTGCAGGGCACTGCAGAGAGTGGTGCAGACACCCAGCGCATCTGTGAATGTGAACTTTCCTCTATTCAGGACATATACAGCAGCAGGTGCATAAAACGGGCCCAGAAGATCATCAGGGACTCCAGCCACCCCAACAACAAACTGTTTCAGCTGCTACTGTCTGGCAAAAGGCATCAAGGCCAGGAATAACAGGCTATCAGATTTATCAATAGACATTGATCTCACTGTACATAGTATCTGACTGTACATACATGTATTCAAAACAAATATGTATACAATCTTATCACAAACAAGAGAAAATCTGCAGATGCTGGAAATCCAAGCAACGCACACAAAATGCTGGAGGAACTTAGCAGGCCAGGCAGCATCTATGGAAAGGAGTACAGCTGACGTTTCAGGCCTAGACCCTTCAATTGTACTCTTTTCCATACATGCTACCTGGCTGCTAAGTTCCTCCAGCATTTTGTGTGTGTTGCATGTATACAATCTTAGTGTTTGGGTAATATCTTCCCTCATTTCTCCTCTTAGTTGCTTGTATATTGCAACGGAGACGCAACATAAAGATTTTTACTCCTTAGATGTAAGAAATTAATAAATGATCAATTATCAATTTGAATTGACTAAAGCCAACACATTACCTCAGCTTTTACCAAGAATGCAAGCATGGACATGAGGTTGTTGGAGGATTCTCTGATGTTATGACTGAAAGAAGGAAGTATACAGAATGAGAATCAGGTTTATTATCACCGGCATGTGTCGGGAAATTTGTTACCTTAACAGCAGCAGTTTAATGCAATACGTAATATAGAAGAAGAGAAATAAATAAGTAAATACTATAGGAAGGATGTGGAAGCATTGGAAAGAGTACAGAGGAGATTTACCAGGATGCTGCCTCGTTTAGAGAGTATGCATTATGATCAGAGGTTAAGGGAACTAGGGCTTTACTCTTTGGAGAGGAGGATGAGAGGAGACATGATAGAGGTGTACAAGATAATAAGAGGAATAAATAGAGTGGATAGCCAGTGCCTCTTCCCCAGGGCACCACTGCTCAATACAAGAGGACATGGCTTTAAGGTGAGGGGTGGGAAGTTCAAGGGGGATATTAGAGGAAGGTTTTTTACTCAGAGAGTGGTTGGTGCATGGAATGCATTGCCTGAGTCAGTGGTGGAGGCAGATACACTCGTGAAGTTTAAGAGACTACTAGACAGGTATATGGAGGAATTTAAGGTGGGGGCTTATATGGGAGGCAGGGTTTGAGGGTCGGCACAATATTGTGGGCTGAAGGGCCTGTACTGTGCTGTACTGTTCTATGTTCTATGTAAATCAATTACAGTATGCATATATTGAAGATTAAAAATCGTGCAAAAAGCAGAAATAATAACCATATAACCATATAACAATTATAGCACAGAAATAGGCCATCTCGGCCCTTCTAGTCCGTGCCGAACTCTTACTCTCACCTAATCCCACCGACCTGCACTCAGCCCATAACCCTCCATTCTTTTCCTGTTTCCAATTTAACTTTAAACAACATCGACCCCGCCTCAACCACTTCTGCTGAAAGCTCGTTCCACACAGCTACCACTCTCTGGGTAAAGAAGTTCCCCCTCATGTTACCCCTAAACTTTTGCCCTTTAACTCTCAACTCATGTCCTCTTGTTTGAATCTCCCCCACTCTCAATGGAAAAAGCCTGTACACATCAACTCTATCTATCCCCCTCATAATTTTAAATACCTCTATCAAATCCCCCCTCAACCTTCTATGTTCCAAAGAATAAATCCCAACTTTTCAACCTTTCTCTGTAACTTAGGTGATGAAACCCAGGTAACATTCTGTAAATCTTCTCTGTACTCTCTCTATTTTGTTGGCATCTTTCCTATAATTCGGTGACCAAAACTGTACACAATACTCCAAATTTGGCCTCACCAATGCCATGTACAAATTCAACATTACATCCCAACTCCTATACTCAATGCTCTGATTTATAAAGGTCAGCATACCAAAAGCTTTCTTCACCATCCTATCCACATGAGATTCCACCTTCAGGGAACTATGCACCATTATTCCTAGATCCCTCTGTTCTACTGCATTCTTCAATGCCCTACCATTTACCATGTATGTTCTGTTTTGATTAGTCCTACCAAAATGTAGCACCTCACATTTATCAGCATTAAATTCCATCTGCCATCTTTCAGCCCACTCTTCTAACTGGCCTAAATCTCTCTGCAACCTTTGAAAACCTACTTCATTATCCACAACTCCACCTATCTTAGTATCATCTGCATACTTACTAATCCAATTTACCACCCTATCATCCGGATCATTAATGTATATGACAAACAACATTGGACCCAGTACAGATCCCTGAGACACACCACTAGTCACCGGCCTCCAATCTGACAAACAGTTATCCACCACCACTCTCTGGCGTCTCCCCTCCAGCCACTGCTGAATCTATTTTACTACTTCAATATTAATACCTGATGATTGAACCTTCCTAACCAACCTTCCGTGTGGAACCTTGTCAAAGGCCTAACTGAAGTCCATATAGAAAGCATCCACCGCCTTATCCTCGTCAACTTTCCTAGTAACCTCTTCAAAAAATTCAATAAGATTTGCCGAACATGACCTTCCACGCCAAATCCATGTTGACTGTTCCTAATCAGACCCTGTCTATCCAGATAATTATATATACCATCTCTAAGAATACTTTCCATCAATTTACCCACCACTGACGTCAAACTCACAGGCCGATAATTGCTAGGTTTACTCTTAAAACCCTTTTTAAACAATGGAACAACATGAGCAATACGCCAGTCCTCTGGCACCATCCCTGTTTCTAATGACATTTGAAATATTTCTGTCAGAGCTCCTGCTATTTCCACACTAACTTTCTTCAAGGACCTAGGGAATATCCTGTCAGGACCCGGAGACTTATCCACTCTTATATTCCTTCAAGGCTCTAGTACTTCCTCTTCTTTAATCATCATAGTTTTGATAACTTCCCTATCTGTTTCCCTTATCTTACACACTTCAATATCCTTCTGTCTACTCCCCTTCCCTCTCCTGACATTCACCCAGCTACCTGTCTCCTGACTCTTAGGGGTGACTATCTCCCTGTAACTCCTCTCTATTTCTGTCTCTGCCTCCCGAATGATCCGAAGTTCATCCAGCTCCAGCTCCAGTTCCCTAACTTGGTTTGTCAGGAGCTGCAGCTAGATGCACCTTTCGCAGGTGTAGTTATCAGGGACGATTGTGCTCGCCCTGACTTTCCACATCCTGCAAACGGAGCACTCAACTGCCCTAACTGCTGCCTCCATTACCTACTGTTAAGGTAATTAGATTTATTAAAGGAACTGACCCAACCTTACCTCACTTGGAGTGAAGCTCTTCCTCAGCCTCTGCTCGCCGAAGCCTCAGGAGCCAAAGCCTTCCTACTCTGTCTCCCTCTACTCCGTCGCCCGCTACAACTAATATAATATATTAAAATATATATTTTTAATATATATTAAAAAACTGAGGTAGTGTTCACGGGTTCAATGTCCATTTAGGAATCTGATGGCAGAGGAGAAGAAGATGTTCCTGAATCGCTGAGTGTGTGCCTTCAGGCTTCTGTACCTCCTACTTGATTGTAACAGTGAGAAAAGGGCATGCCCTTGGTGCTGGAGATCCTTAGTAATGGATGCTGTCTTTCTGAGACACCGTTCCTTGAACATGTCCTAGGTACTTTGTAGGCTAGTACTCAAGATGGAGCCGACTAAATTTACAACCCTCTGCAGCTTCTTTCGGTCCTGTGCAGTAGCCCCCCCCTCCTCCCCAATACGAGACAGTGATGGAGCCTGTCAGAATGCACTCCTCGGTACAGCTATAGAAGTTTTTGAGTGTATTTGTTGACACATCAAATCTCTTCAAACTCATAATTCAGTATAGTTGCTGTCTTGCCTTCTTTATAGCTGCATCGATATGTTGGGACCAGGTTAGGTCCTCAGAGAACTTGACACCTAGAACCTTGAAACAGCTCACTCTATCCAATTCTGATCCCACTAAAGATTGGTATGTGTTCCTTCATCTTACCCTTCCTGAAGTCCACAATAGTTTTTCCATCTTACTGATGTTGGGTGCAAGGTTGTTGATGCAACACCACTCCACTAGTTGCTGAGTCTAATTTGGTTTGGGAACCAATCTTTTATTGAGCCTAATTTATTCACAGATTTTGAAATGCATGAAAAATTCGTATTTCACCCCAGAGATAGTGGAATATGCAGCTACAGTAAGAAAAGCTGCAAATATAAATATAAAATAGGAAGCATAACCACAAGAGATTTTCTAGATGCTGGAGATCCTGCATGACACACATGCAATGCAGGAACCATTTAGCAGATCAGGTGGCATCAAGAGCACTGACATGTCTTCAATCTGAAACATGAATTCTGTTTCTCTTTCCACAGACTGCCTGACCTATTGAATGTTTATGGTTGTTTCTGTTTTTATTTCAGATATCCATCATATGTAGTTTTATTTTTATATGCATTTGCAGGTGTGATTGGGTCACAGAAATGTGTTGACTGAAAAGCAGTATGCAATATTCATAACTCATTGTAATGTGGCTTCTAATCAGCTGAATTTGAAACATGAAATGTACTAACACAAGGAATTAAGCGAATAGAATTACATTTATACTATTGATCTGTCCACCACCCAAGCCATGATGTCTTCTCACTGTTGCCATCAGGAAGAAGGTACAGGAGCCTCTGGAACCACCAGGTTCATGAACAGTTATTACCTCTCAACCATTAAGCTCTTGAACCAATGGGGATAATCATCATTGAAATGTTCCCAAAACCTTCGGACTTTGTTTAGTACCAGTCCTGGTTACTGATTCTTTTTACTTTTTATATTTTGTTGCAGGATATAAAGAAACCCTTTGACAAAGCTTGGAAAGATTATGAAGGCAAATTGTGAGTTAAAATATATGTCTTTTGATGCACCGTGAGTCCAGTAATATATATATATTTTGCTTTGTGATATCTATTATCAAAAGGTCACAGAATTTCACACGACAAAAGAAATCTTCATACTCTGCCTAGAGATGCCGATTCAAAGAGCTATACTAGTCTCACTCACCTTATTCTTTCATATAGCTGCATAAAATTTTGCTTTTCCAATTAATTATCCAGTTACCAAATTTGAGGCAGTATATTGGAAATCACGTTTTTGAAAGAAAACCATTAATTAACTAAACAATAATAACATTTAAATAAACATTCACAAAATGCTGGAGGAACTCAGCAGGCCAGGCAGCATTTAAAGAGAACAGTTGATGTTTTGGGCTGAGACCCTTCATCAGGACTGGAGAAAAAAGAAAGATTTAGATAAACTTTGCCTTGAATTCAGTTTTGAAGAAACTGCTACTCATACACTGGACTTGCCTGATTTCCAACCTACTCCCACCCATTCCATCTGCTGTCCCCTACCTGACGCCCTCCTCCCCTACAGAAACCAGTGAGCAAAGCATATTAACTAAAGATTTTTAAGCAAGTATTTCCGCTTATGATGACTGAAAAAGATGGGCTTATGTTTATGTCTAGACTTTCTGATATGAAAAAGTAATTAATCCTTTGCATCAATCCGCCCAGTTGTGTTATTACCAAAATGTCTATATAATGTTGTTGGTAATGCATTTTAAATAGTATCATATTGAGGGATTATGAATCAGAAATATGACTCAAAATTGTAAGGTACTTGTTTGGATTGGGTGGCGGAGTGGAGATACAGTATGTCTCTAACAAAGGAGGTGTAATGCACAAACAAGAGAAAATCTGCAGATGCTGGAAATCCGAGCAACACACACAAAATGCTGGAGGAATTCAGCGGGTCAGGCAGCATCTATGGGAGAAAAATACAGTTGATGTTTCGGACCGAAACCCTTCAGCAGGACTGGAGAAAAAATGCTGAGGATTAGGTTTAAAAGGTGGGGAGAGTGGGGAGAGAACCACAAGATGATAACTGAAACCTAGCGGGGGAGGGATGAAGGAAAGAGCTGGGAAGTTGATTGGTGAAAGAGACAGAAGGCCATGGAAGAAAGAAAAAGGGGTAAGAAGCACCAGAGGGAGGTGATGGGTGGGCAAGGAGATGAGAGAGGGAAAAGGGGATGTGAAATGGAGAGTAGGGGTGGTTGGAGGGTATTACCAGAAGTTTGAGAAATCGATGTTCATGCCATCAGTTTGGAGGCTTCCCAAACAGAATATAAGGTGCTGTTCCTCCAACCTAAGTGTGGTCTCATCAGGACAGTGATGGACGTATTGGAATACGAATGGGGAAGTGGAATTAAAATGGGTAGCCATTGGGAAATTCAACTTGTTCTGGCAGGTGGAGTGTAGATGCTCGTTGAAGCGGTCTCTCAATCTATATCGGGCTTACCGATGTACAGGAGGCCAACTCGGGAGAACTGAACACAGTACATGACCCTAACAGATTCACAGGTGAAGTATCGCGTCACCTGGAAGGACTGTTCAGGCTCTGGATGAAAGTGAGGGAAGAGGTGTAGGGGTAGGCATAACACTTGTTCAGCTTGCAAGGATAAGTGCCAGGAAGGAGGTCAGTGGGTAGAGATGAGTGGACAGGGGAGTCATGTCGAGAGTGATCCCTGTGGAAAGCAGAAAGTTGGCGGGGGGGTGGAGTGAAAGATGCGTTTGGTGGTAGGATCCTGTTGGAAGTGGCGGAAGTTTCGTAGAATTATGAGCTGGATGCAGAGGCTGATGGGGTGGTAGGTGAAGACAGGAGAAACCCTATCCCTGGTAGAGTGATGGGAGGATGGGGTAAGAGAAGACGTGCATGAAATGGAAGAGACGCGGTTGAGGGCAACATTGATGGTGGAGGAAGGGAAGCCCCTTTCTTTGAAAAAGGACATCTCCTTCATCCTAGATGGCATTTTTACAAGAAGTAGGCTGGGACAAGTCACAGTCTAGGTGGCTGTGAGAGTCCGTGGGTTTGTAGTAGATTTTGGTGGATACGCTGTCTCCAGAGATAGAGACAGTGAGATCGAGAAAGGGATGAGAGGTGTCAGAAATGGACCAGGTGAATTTAAGTGGGGTGGAAGTTGATGAAGTCAACAAGTTCAGCATGAGTGCAGGAAGCAGCACCAATGTAACGTAGGAAAAGTGGGGGTTCCAGTGTAGCCTTGGAACATAAACTGTTCCACGTAGCCGACTAACAGGCAGGAATAGCTGGGACCTGTGCAAGTGCACGTGGCTACCCCTTTTGTTTGAAGGAAGTGGGGGGAGCCAAAGGAAACATTATCGAGAGTGAGGACAAGTTCCGCTAGGCAGAAGACAGTGGTGGAGGGGAACGGGTTAGGTGTAATGCACTCTTCCCTCCGCTAGCCTGCAAGTCACTCTTGGGCAAGGTGTAGCACCTGCTTAGCCCTCCGATCAGGGTCACGTGAAGCCATGGGAGCAGGTGGTGGATGGTTGTACGAGCAGCTGTTGTATATCACAAGTCCTGGTTATGTGACCACTGATGCCAGCCAGACAATCTCTGAAGGGTACTGATAAAGGTTGGGGTCACCTGTCTTATAAAGACACCAACCAGAAGAAAGCAATAGCAAACCACTTCTGTAGAAAAATTTGCCAATAATCATGGAAAGACCATGCCATCCATGTCATTCATTTCATTATTGAGGTAGTACAAGGGTCAAGCAATAACATAATGTGTTTTAGTTACAGAGGGAATGCAGCTGAGGCAGAGAATAAAGTATAAGACATGGCAAGGAAGATTGTGAGCCACCACTGAGTTCCTTCAGCAGTTCGTTTTTTGCTGCAGATTCAAGCATCTGCAGTCTTCGCTGTTGGTTTGTCAGATCTGAGCTTCTCAGCTCTGTCTATGATGACCCCATCTAAATCACACAGCTGCAGAGCAGGCAGTAGTATGAAAACCTGTTTCAATGTTGAGTGCCTAGCAACCAACAACTTACATCAACTTGACCTAATTTCACAACGTAACATCATTTCATTATTATGTCTCCATCCCACGCATAAAATTGCTCATCTGACTAAGTTTGATTCATGACGCAAAGTGCCAGTTTAGATTTCTATAGATGCTACCTGGAAAATAATATAATCATATTGTACTTAATAGACATCCATTTTCATACTTATGGTGCTGCAGAAATGGAATTTTGGAATTTCGAGACACAAAACTGAATGCTGTACTCCAGGAGCATTTTATTTTATAAAACCCTGCAATTATTTGACACTGGCTAATTACATCTCATCAGTCTACCCAAGATAATCAGTAAAATCGTGGAAGATTTAAACATTAGCTTTATTTTTCACACGTACATCAAAATATAAAGTAAAATGCGTAATTTTGCATCAAATCAAATTAGCGAGGATTGTGTTTGGCCATGTTTCCCGTGCCAATATAGCATGCACACAACTCACTAACCTGACCTTGTGTCTGGAACTTGGGAGGAAACAGGAACCTGGAGAAAACATACAACACCTTGTAGACAGAGGTGGGAATCGAATCCCGATCTTACAGCTGGCGCTGTAAAGGATTGTGCTAATTGCCATGCCATCCTTTTAAGTGATTAATGATTTTTAATGTTAATTCGCCCTTGAAGATTATGGAATTGAAAAACTTACTGATTTAATCAATGACATTTATGAGACTGGAATAATACCAGAAGAGATGAAGAAATCAGTATTTATCACTCTTCCTAAGAAACACAGAGCAAGAGAATGTGAATTACATAGGACCATAAATTTAATGAGTCATATCACCAGGATATTTCTAAGAATTTTGATGATCAGCTACAAGCTGAAATAGATAAAGGACAATGTGGTTTTGTGAAAGACAAAGGTACAAGAAACGCAATACAGGTGTCCCCCGCTTTTCGAACGTTCGCTTTACGAAACCTCACTGTTAGGAAAGACCTATATTAGTTACCTGTTTTCGCTAACAGAAGGTGTTTTCACTGTTACGAAAAAAGGCAGCGTGCGCCCTGAGCAGGCGCTCCTCCCCCGGATTCAGAACGGCATTCTAGCCGGCATTGCTTAAACATGTGCCTGTGAGCAGCCATTTGCAAGATGAGTTCTAAGGTATTGGAAAAGCCTAAAAGAGCTTGTAAGGGTGTTACACTTAGCGTAAAACTAGACATAATTAAGCGTTTTGATTGTGGTGAACGAAGTGAGGACGAAGCGAGTTTGGCTTGTGGAAGTTGAAGAGGTTTTGGCATCCCATCACCAAGAACTGATAGATGAAGAGCTGATGCAATTGGAAGAGGAAAGGATAACGATCGAAACTGCATGCAGTAGCGAATGGACTGAAAGTGAAGTTGTCCAGGAACTGAACCTGAAGCAACTGCGTGAGATTTTCGCTGCAATTATTGCAGAAAAGTACGACTTTAATTTTGAAAGGGTACGTCGGTTTAGGACATATTTGTAAGATGGTTTGAGTGCTTACAGAGAACTGTATGATAGAAAAATGCGCGAGGCTAGCAGTCAAGCTTACTGTCGTTAATCAAGCCTTCCACATCAGCCACAGCAGACGACGACCTCAACCTTCGACATCGAGGCAGGCAGACATAGAAGAAGATGACCTGCCTGCTCTGATGGAAACAGACAACACCTCAGTGTCCCACCACCCCAACCCCCGGGCCGCGGACTGATACCGATTCGCAGAGAATGCAGTGGTAGCCAGGACGCACTCAGCACATCTTTAAGAAAAAAGCCGAAATAAACAAGCTAATTAATTAGGTGCCGCCTAGCACATAATTGTCGGCCCAGATCAGAGGTGACGCAATCAGCAATCGCCTCTGATGTGGGCCGACATTTATGTGCCGGGCGGCACCTAATTAATTAGCTTGTTTATTTCGGCTTTTTTCTTAAAAATGTGCTGGGTGTGTCCTGGCCACTGCTGTACCCCTGCGTGCTTCGCAGATCGGTATTGGTTCGTTGCCCGGAGGTTGGGACCACTGCACCACCCCACCCTCCAACGACTCAGCCTAAGACACCACCATCAGTGTGCTCGGCGCTGTCTTCCCAATTCCAGTAAGTGATACTATGCTGTACATACATTATTTCTACATTATATAAGCTGTATATTTTTATGCGTTATTTGGTATGATTTGGCAGCTTCATAGCTTGAAGGTTACTGGAGAGAGTGTTTCTGCCGAGAGCGCTTGCGTAAGATTTTCGCGACGGAGAACAGTGCAGCAATGATTATAGAGAAATATTTCTACTTTATATAGACTGTGTATTTATCATATCATTCCTGCTTTTACTATATGTTACTGTTATTTTAGTTTTTATGTGTTATTTGGCATGATTCGGTAGGTTATTTTTGGGTCTGCGAACGCTCACAAATTTTCCCCATATAAATAAATGGTAATTGCTTCTTCGCTTTACAACATTCTGGCTTACGAACCATTTCATAGGAACGCTCTACCTTCGGATGGTGGGGGAAACCTGTATTTTTCCAGCATCTGCAGAATTCCTGTTGTTGATGTTAAGGGTACTATCAGAACGAGCTATTCAAGTGCAAAAAGATTTGTTGGTTTGTTTTATCGACTACACAAGAGCATTTGATAAAGTGAAGCACAATAAGTTATTTGAAATATTACAGGAAACTCTAGATCTAGATTCAAAAGACCTCCACCTAATCAGAAATCTGTACTGGGAACATACTGTCGCTGTAAGAATAGATGGAGAAGTGAGTCAGTTTACGAAAATCAAGAGAGGCGTTAGACAAGGGTGTGTTTTCTCCCCGATTTATTTAATGTGTACAGTGAAACAATATTACAAAAAAAAAAGACATCTTGAGAATCAAAGTTGGCTGTGAAAACATCAATAATTTCAGATATGTGGTTGACACTGTATTAGTTGCAAGTACGGAGGAAGAACTACAAAACTTAATTGATATAGTTGTTGAAGAAAGCGCAAAAATGCATCTATCTATCAATTGCAAAAAGACAATGTATGGTGATACCCAGAAAGAAGGAGAATCCTATATGCAGGCTGAGAATAAACAGGGAAGACATAAAACAAGTACAGAACTTTTGCTACTTAGGAAGCTGGGTGACATCAGCTGGCAGGTGCGACATGGATATCAAAAGAAGAATAGGGATGGCAAAAGACACCTTTACAAGAATGAAGAGTATGCTGACCAATACTGAACTCGGCATGACAACCGGCCTCAGAGTACTGAAATGTTACGTTTATCCAGTTATGTTATATGGCTCAGAATGTTGGACAATATCTAGTAACATGAGGAAACAAATTGAAGCAGCAGAGATGTGGTTTTTGAGGAGGATGCAAAGAATATCACAAACGAAATGAATATCTAATGATGTCATGAACAGAGCAAACACAAAAAGAGAAATAATGTATGAGATCATGAAAAGGCAACGTAACTTCATTGGACATGTGATTAGGAAAGAGGAGTTAGAATGCACGGAAATTATGAGAAAGATTGAAGGGAAGAAAGCAAGAGGAAGATAAAGACAAATGATGATGGAGACAGCAGCCAGAGAACTGGAAATGAATACCAATGGATTGATCCACTTGACCGGAAACAGGAGTGTGTGGGCCATGGCAGTCAAAGCTCAAACTGGACATGGCACCTGATAGAACCATAGAACATTACAGTACAGAAACAGGCCTTTTGGCCCTTCTTGGCCATGCCGAACCATTCTTCTGCCTAGTCCCACTGACCTGCACCTGGACCATATCCCTCCATACACCTCTCATCCATGTACCTGTCCAAGTTTTTCTTAAGTGTTAAAAGTAAGCCCGTATTTACCACTTCATCTGGCAGCTCATTCCACACTCCCACCACTCTCTGTGTGAAGAAGCCCCCCCCCCATGTTCACTTTAAACTTTTCCCCCTTCACCCTTAACCCATGTTTTTTCATTTTTTTCTCCCCTAGCCTCAGTGGAAAAAGCCTGCTTGCATTCGCTCTATACCCATCATAATTTTATATACCTCTATCAAATCTCCCGTCATTCTTCTACGCTCCAGGGAATAAAGTCCTAACCTATTCAACCTTCCTCTGTAACTCAGTTTCTCAAGTCCCGGCAATATCCTTGTAAACCTTCTCTTCACTCTTTCAACCTTATTAATATCTTTCCTGTAATTTGGTGACCAAAACTGCACACAATACTCCAAATTCAGTCTCACCAATGCCTTATACAACCTCACCATAACATTCCAACTCTTATACTCGATAATGATGATGAATGTTAATTATTTCAATGACAGAACTAGCAAGAGACACCTTCTTTTCAAAAAACTTCCTACCTATTTTCATTTTGGATCTCAATAGGACCATTCAGATTCCTCATTGCAGCCTTTATCCAAATGTACACAAAGGAACTGAAATCCAGAAATGTGAGAGCATCTACTCCCGATGTCAAGGCAGGGTATGATGGGAATCCATAGAAAATCATAGCTTGCATAAATAGTTGTCATACAGCAAATGCAGTAATGCAGTGTGTGCTGTCTCCAAAATGGGGCAGCACAATAGTGTAGTTGTTATCATAATGATATTATACTGCCACCAACTCGGTTTCAAAAGCTTGTAGGGTCTCACTATGGCTATGTGGTTTTGCTCCATGTGCTCTGGTTTCCTCACACTTTCTAAAGATATACAGGTTAAAAGGTTAATTGGTCACACTGACATAATTGTATGGCATGGGCTCATTGGCAGGCTGTAACCGTGCTGTATCTCTAAATAAATAAAAGTACACTGAAGTTATTCACCAATACTACTCTGCCAGCACTTTTTCAACTCTTGACCTTCACCAGTAAAATGACCAAGAACTAATGTCATTTGGGAGTGAACTTTTAAAAAGATAAGCTTGGTATGTGAATGCATTTCTCTTTTTTTGACAGTACTAAAATTGAAAAAGAGAAGAGAGAACTTGCAAAGCAGTATGGAATGGTACGAGTTGAAGTAACTGGAGGTGAAATAGCAGAGGAAATGGAAAAAGAGCGGAGGATGTTTCAGCTACAGATGTGTGAGGTTAGTTAGAATTTCTGATGCGGCTGCTTTTCATAGTCTTTAAGTACTTTGCTCATTAGTTTTAGAAAAAAGTATTTAATTTATCATTTGTAATCACCAATGTAAAGGACTCAAGTTCTGGGAATTTGAACACTCCAGTTTTTCCCACTAGTGTTCATTAAGCATTCTTGGCTCTGCCATACCAATGGGCAAGCAAAATGCTTTCACACCTGTCTGATATAACAGCTGTCAATGTGAGTTTCCTCTGCACCAATGTTACCATTCTCTGGTTATAGTTATGGTATGGTTATCAGCTGGGATTTCACTCAACAACTACACATACATTGTCTCCAAAAGTAGTGACGTTTGATAACAGAAGAAGAAGCAAAGGAGTGATGAGAAATCATAATGAACTGGTGTCACTTGGTACAAAATTGCAAAATGATAACTCTGAAATTGGCAATGTGCTTTTGGTAATTTCACACTTGAGCATTGGCTTAATCTAAACAGCAGGTAGGTTTTTATTAGGTACGTTGGTTGTGTCCAAAGGAAAAAAGTGCTTGGAATCACTTAGCACTTTAGTTCAAGGGTCTTTGTTAGGTATGTCAAAAATCAAATTTACAAAAATTTGCAAAAATACTGAAAAGATAACTGCCAATATCTATTAAAAAAATTATCTACCAGAAAACACAATAATAGCTCCATGCTATTCTTTCAGCGAGAGTTCCTGGCAGCCCTGATCTCTCTCCCACTAGGAGCAAAGAGTCCCATTTATTAGCCACTAGGACATACCATCTTTAATTACTCACAAAGTTAACTTAAGAATTAGAATATGATACACCCTGCGATTTAGTTACAATTACATTACAAAATAAACAGAAGTATCTACCTGAAAATAGGTATGTATACAACATATACACATTTACACATCCCCATTACTAAAGAAATGGAATATTGCACTGTACGTGGTGGGAAAGGTACTATAAAGCCCACCCAAGTGCATCAGTTTGGTTTAGGACTCGTTTTGGGAATATACTAGGGAAGACATTAAAGTGTGCGTACACTCAGTGCAATAATAGCAGAATGACAAGGCAATGCTTGTATGTGTGATATGTGTATAAATGTGTTTGTGGAAGGAGTGCATTTATCAAGTGCTGTCCACCACAGTTTTCCATTTCAATGTCATTTTCTCTGAACTGTAGGCAGCAACTAAAGATATCTCAGTTATTCACATTCCCCAATTTAGTGTCCTCTTATTTATTCTAATTCTTCTTATCAAATACTAAAATTGTGGGCTTCATCTCCCTGCTAAGTTAAATTAGGTCACTAAGTGTTTTGGGATCACATCATGAAAACCACTATTGGACAAAATTCTACTCTTACTAAATATTTTTTCCCATTTTGGACATGCTTATGCAACAGAGAACTGTAATCCAGCTCAACAGGTACGTGGTGCAATCTCCCATTCCAGAAAACTTTCAGATATTGTGTTGATACAATATCACCTTGTCTTTGAAGCTTGATACTAGCATCCACATCAATATTTTCTTGTTTATATATTCTGCTCCTTGCATTACCTGTGATTTACAATTTGCCTTGCTCAGCCTGTATTACTAATCCCTCCATGCCACTAACAAGCTTATGTGCAAGAAATCTAATTATTTTTAGTGATGGTGAACAATAGCTGTTTTAATGAGTGCAGTTTTACCACGACTGGTGCAGGTGTTTTTGGAACCAGTTAAATGTTCTGCCTTGTGTCCAGTAGGACCACATGTATCTGTAGACAAGGGAAATTAGTTGAGGATTAAATTGCACCTTTTTGAATCTTCATGTAATAATAAACATTTTGCATAATCATGTCAGATACTGTACTTACTATTCTTCACAGATTCTTGGAAGATCATTTCTGTTTCCAGATGTTTTGTATAGGCAGATGTTGGATTTTTCTTCCTTGGATAATTTTTTTTACAAGTTCAATTGTCTTCTGATAACAAATTTTCCTGTACAATTTCATTGTAATTTAAGATTTTCCAGACATCTTAGTGTGACAAATATAACTTTTCAGTGCCACATTTACTTTCCTGCCTGAAGATTTAATGTTTCAGTGATTTGACCACTTTTTCCTGTCAACACAAGTCATTTCCATCTACATGCATAACTCTAATCAAATTGTTTATGATTTGTGTTGTATTTTCTAACCACACTGCTGCAAAGGATACCTGGTATTTTTGTTGACAATCAAATTTTCTGGTCTTTTATAATGTACAAATGTGATGTAGATGTGCTGCATTGTAATTTGGACTTCTTAGTTATGGTAATAGAGTGAGACACGGTTCCTAAAAATCAAAATTTTGCTACTTGATCTGCCTCATCAATTGAATTTAGTGAAAGAATGCTACAGATTTTGTTGAGTTCCTTAGATATATCCAGCTTGTAAGAACTGCAAAACAGCCATCAAACACATCATTAATTTATTGACAAGAGAAAATCTGCAGATGCTGGAAATCCAGACAGCACACATAAAATGCTGGAGGAACTCAGCAGGCCAGGCAGCATCTATGGAAAAAGTACAGTTGACGTTTAGGGCCAAGACCCTTCAGCAGGACTGGAGAAAGAAAGATGAGGGGTCAGAGTTAGAAGGGAGGGAGGAAGAAACACAAGGTAGGTGAAATCCGGAGAGGGAGGAATGAAGTAAAGGATTAGTGAGAGAGATACAAGGCTGCGGAAGGGGAAATCTAATAGGATAGAAGGCCATGGAAGAAAGAAAAAGGAGGAGGAGCACCAGAGGGAGGCAATGGGCAGGCAAGGAAGTAAGGTGAAAGAGGGAAAAGGGGATGGAGAATGGTGAAGGGCGGGGGTAATTACTGAAAGGTCGAGAAATCAATGTTCATGCTATCAGCTCGGAGGATATCCAGACAGAATATAAGATGTTACTCCTCTAGCCTGAGTGTGGCCTCATCGCGACAGTAGAGGAGGCTAAGAATGGACATGTTGGAATGGGAATGGGAAGTGGAATTAAAATGGGTGGCCACTGGGAGATCCCAATTCTTCCGGCAGACAGAGTGTAGTTCCTCAGTAAGTCTCATCGATATACAAGAGGCCATACCGGGAGCATCAGATACAATAGATGACCCCAACAGACTCACAGGTGAAGTGTTGCCTCACCTAGAATGACTGTTTGGGGCACACCAGGAGCACCAGATACAATAGATAACCCCAATAGATTCTGATGGGAGTGAAGGACATATAATTGATGAATTGTTTTTGTTTTTGGTTTATCTTTAGTATCTAATAAAAGTGAATGAGATAAAGACGAAGAAAGGAGTGGACTTACTGCAGAACTTCACCAACTATTGCCATGCACAGTTCATGTAAGATTCATCTGTTTTTATTTTCATGAATTTATACTTTTCATTGGTGCATTTTAATTGCAAATTTAGGCTACTGCTGCAATTGTATTGTCTAGAGAGATAGAGACATGTGCGGGTCAGAAATGAGACAAATCTGAGTTTCTAATGGGTATTAACTAGCGTATTTCTATTATAGTTATTCTTGTTATCAAGGTAGGCCCAAGGATGGTTAGTTCAGAAAAAGAGAATTTGAGGCGGCAGGTAGCAATGAACATAACGCTGTTAGTGTCAGCGACCCGAGTTCAATTCCCACCGCTGTCTGTAAGGAACTTTTACATTGTATCCATGACCGTGTGGGTTTCCTCCCACAGTCCAAAGACATGCAGGTTAGTAGGTTAATTGGTCACATGGGTGTAATTGGCCAATGCAGACTCTTTGGGCCAGGAGAGCCTGTCACCATGCTGTATCTCTAAATAAAATAAATAAAATTATTGAACAGCATTTTGTAGGTTTGATAGAGTTCACGGCTGCTTCTTCGGGGCTGAGAATTGAGGCACAATGCGGCAAACCTTGCAATAGGAAAATTCATGCTGACATAATATCCTACCTCCCTGTCAGACCCCCTGGACAATACAAAAGCCAATGTCAGGATGCTGTTCATTGACTATGGCTCTGCGTTTAATGCCATCATTCCTGCAATCCTGATCGATAAGTTACAGAGCCTGGGCCTCTGTAGCTCCCTTGGCAATTGGATCCACGACTTCCTAACTGGAAGACCATAATCTAATATGTAAATTGTGTATAAGATGATGAGAAGCATTGATCATGTGGATAGCCAGAGGCTTTTTCCCAGTGCTGAAATGGCTAACACGAGGGGGCATAATTTTTAGGTGCTTGGAAGTAGGTACAAGGGGAAGGTCAGAGGTAAGCTTTTTCACAGAGAGTGGTGGGTGTGTGGAATGTGCTGCCAGTGACAGAAGTAGAGGCGGATACAATAGGGTCTTTTAAGAGACTCTTAGATAGGTACATGGAACTTAAAAAAACATAGAGGGCTATGTGGTAGGGTAATTCTAGACAGTTTCTAGAGCAGGTTACATGGTTGGCACAACATTGTGGGATGAAGGGCCTGTAATGTGCTGTAGATTTCTATGATTCTATGAATCTGCAGATTGATAATAATATCTCCTCCTCACTGATGATCAACACTGTCGTTGCTCGGGTGTGTGCGTAGCCCACTGCTCTACTCTCTCTATACCCATCATTGTGGGCATAGCTCGAATATCATCTATAAATTTGTTGATGATACAACCATTGATAGTAGAATCTCAGATGGAGATGAGAGGGTATACAAGAGTGAGACATGCCAGCTAGTTGAGTGGTGTCACAGCAACAACCTTGCACTCAATGTCTTCATTGAGGGATCAGAACTGAAGAGGGTGAGCAATTTCAAGTTTCGGGGTGTCAACCTGGTCCCAACATGTCGATGCAGCTATAAAGAAGGCAAGACGACGGCTATAGTTCATTAGGAGTTGGAAGAGATTTTTCAACTAAAACACTTGAAAACCTGTAGATGTACTGTGGAGAGCATTCTGACAGAGTGCATCACTGTCTGGTATTTGGGGTGGGGAGGGATGCTACTGCACAGGACCAAAACAAGCTGCAGAAAGTTGTAAAATTAGTCAGCTCCATCTTGGGTACTAGCCTCTGTAGTACCCAAGACATTTTCAAGGAGTGGTACCTCAGAAAGGCGACATCCATTATGAAAGACCCCCATCACCCAGGGCATGCCTTCTTCTCATTGTTACCCTCAGGAAGGAGGTACAGAACAGGAGGAACACCTTCTTCCCCTCTGCCAAACGATTCCTAAATGGACATTGAACTCATGAACACTACCCACCTTTTTAAATATATTTTACTGTTTTTGCACTATTTTTTCTATTTAAGGTACATGTATATGTAAGACTCGCTTTGCCTAGTGGCATGATCTCTGACCAAACTTTAGCACTCTTGCTTGGGTGGATGCTGCGTGTTGTGTCCCCTGTGTAACACCAGTACCCTGAAATAACGTTCAGTCCACAATGTGCGGTTAAACGATTAAGATTTTATATTTAAGTATGGAGTTAGTAGAGAAACAAAAGAAAAGGAAAACAAATAAAAGGCGCCAATAATCTCATCAACATGTCCAGTGCACAAACGTTGGAGCTCACAGATTCCCTTTCGCTGATCCTCCTCCGCTCGTTGTCGACCCCTGGGTTCCCATTCCGAGCCCAGGCCCAGTGGGTCCGGCAACCATCTCCTCAAGCTACGTCTTCTCTCTTCATCCTCTTCGCGCCTTCTCCCCCAAGCCTGCGCAAACTAACAGCTTTCACACAGAGAGAAAGAATAATATCTATCCCAATTGGTTAGCAAATGAATACAAGTCCCGTTATCACTAATTATAACCCAAACATGCTACTACAGAGAACATTACCTCATCAGTTAACATTACAGAGAAGCCATTTCATTACTAGCCTTAGCAAATAACATGAAAGAAGAAACCCTTACACTATCCCCACCAAATTTAGTCATGTCCTCATGACTTCTACATAACTGGCCAACCTTTCCTGCAGACACAAAAACCCAATCCAGGTACAAACAGTGACATTGCTGCCCAAATAGTAGACCTTATGCCCTGTTCCCCAGGCGCTACATAGTCCAACCTATCTGGGAGTTTCCTAATCCTCCGAGACCTCCGTACCCCCTCACCTAAGCCCTTCAGGCTCAGACACTACTGAGGATACCTCGGGTCTGCTTGCCAAATCCTCTCTTAATCTCCCACTCATGTGCCCACTGCAACTCAGAGCCTCCTGTCCTGTGTGCAGGCACCCCTGTCTCTACTTCAGGGTCCTGCAGTAACCCAGGCTGCCTACAGCTAGCCGCTCCCCCTCACCTGACTTAGTGGGAGGAGGGCCATGAGTCTCTTCATCCAACAAGGGGAAGTTAGTGAAAGGCAGCATGTACCACACCTCCATCTCATCATCCGTCAAATCCGTATTCTTCCCCTTTTCCTCGATTTGTAGCTGCTGGTTGGTTCTCTCCACACTGGAGCACTTGGCATGGACTGCTTCTGCAGCCTCTTCAGCCTCCAGTAATCGAGACGACGGCTTCTTCTTGGAGTCCTCCAACTCTTGCCACAGTCTCAGCAGTTCTGACTCGCGCCTCTTGGCCATCTCAATCGGGGACGCAGTTACTCCACCAGCTTCTTCCACCCCAACCTGAAAAGCAGCAGTTAAAGATTGTTCGGCCTCCAGTTTAGTGGTCACTGAACTTATCTCCAGCTTTTTCTGCCTAATGACTTCTTCCAGGTTTTTCTACTTCATCTAAACTGTCGATGGTCATCTTCAGGTTCCCTTCAAGCTTCCGCTTCCCTCTTCCAAGATCTGTCCGCAATTGCTTCACCTCCTCGGAAGTATAGTTAAACCCCCCTCTCTGGGCTTTCGGTTTTCTGTTGACCTTAGTCAGACAGCTGTCTTTGTCTTCCCCAACTTGCAAGTCTTCCAACTGGTTCTGGATCACTTTCGCCATTCTCTGCTGGGAATTCTGTCTTTCTGTCTCCACTTCAAACTTGATCCCGTAGAGACAGTCACTCATGAGCTGCAACCTTCGCCAGACCTGGCACGTGTCCAGAGAAAGCTTTAACTCTTTAGTTCTCAGCCGCTCCTGCAACAGCCTAGCTTCGTGTTCTTCTGAGGCAGATCCAAATACTAGGAGATCATCCAAATACACCAAAACTCTAAACAATTCCACATCCCCCACCGTCTTCCTCATGCCCCGCTGGAAAGTTGCAAGGGCTCCAGATATGCCCTGGGGCATCTTTTCAGACTGGAAGACTCCCAGGGTACTTATAACGGCCGTCTTCTCCTTGTCAGCCTCATTCATCGGGATCTGGCAACATCCACTCCTCAGATCCCACACATTAAACCACTTTGCACCACTCAGACAGACCAATGCGATTTCAACCCTCGGGACTGCATGCTAGTCAGGGACTGTGTGTCTGTTCAGGGTCCTATAACCCACACACACGCTGCCTGCGTCCTTCATGTCTACAGGGCCAGTCGCCGCAACCTCTCTCTCACCGAGGTGTCTTCAGCGGTCAACTCCCCCGCCCCCCGTGTTTCGTCGGAGCATTCACTAAGAGGGTCTCACCCTGGGCCGAACCACCATCGGCTCTTGTTTAAATCTGGTACCGACCCAAAGCTGCTACATACGTCCTCACAAGCGGCTCGAAACACTGGGTGCACAGACAATGGCCCCAGACAGCTCTCACCCGCCTCCTCTTGGCAGGCCCCCATGCACCTCCTCACCAGCGGGGTGCTGGTCCCCTCCAGAATCGAAACGCTGCCCATCTTAACATTGTCTGGACACATCAGCACTAATGATTCACGAACCTCAGACACCCCCACCTTAGCCTCCGAGAACTCCAGTTTCACTGACCAATAATCATCCTCTGGATAATTCCCAGCACTGATATTCTGAATTTCCAGTGCCCAGGGTGGTTTCAAGAGTAAATGCTTCAAATACCGGTTGTAAAACGAACTGTACAACAACTTGACCTGCGCCCCGGTGTCGAGGATAGCCTTAGCATAGCTTCCCTCCATCCGTAATGACACACTGAAGCATGGTCCCACTAAGCCCTCAGAAATAGGGTCTTTTCCTCCCTGGAGTTCCTTGGTACATTGCTGGGAATGTGTTCCCCCAGAGACCCCAAGCCGTTCCCCCATTGGGCTTCCATTAAGTTTCCCGACACCTCTCTGATCAGCTGAACAACTGAGGGAGGGGCTGATCCCCTTAAATGATCCCCCTGGCACTGCAAGCAATTTAGCTGCACCCCCCCCCAGCCAGAGAAGATACACTGAAAGCTTTCCCCCAATCTCCTGACACAAGTATGGAAAGCCCCCCAGGTGCTGTATGTTACTTCCAGTCGAATCAAATGCATTTTCCCACACTTTCAGATAACTGGCAGCTGTCACTACGGGGTAATTGAACCTTACAGTTCTAACACCATCAGCAGCCCACCTACTCAAACTTACAACCAATCCCTGTTGCTTTCCCTCAACCTAGCACTGCCATTCATCTAACAAATGAGGGATCTGTTCCGCCCACGCCTCGTATGCCTCCACCCCTTCAGGGGTGGGCATTATTCCAAAGGAAAAGCCGAGTCGGCCATAATGAGAACATCTATTCACCAGAGAAACACTACCCCAGAATTCTCACCCTCCACTGGGGGATGAGGGCTGATTAAACATTCCAACTCCACACACTCTTCTTCCTCCCTCCTGACAGTATGGACAGCCCCTGGCCCCGCCTCGCCTGGGGCACCAGTAGACACTGGCAATCCCACCTGCGTGCTGTCAGCGCTAGCCCATGCTAAAGCAAGGTCTGAGCCCCCCATTTTATCAACTATTTGTGCTACGATCTCAAACTCGCCATCAGCTTTAACCATACTCAAAAATGGAATTAACAATTCATCCCTGGTACGAATATCCACTCCACTCAGCCTGTTACTAACCCCAATCCCACAGAGGCACACATGTCTAACTGCAGTCCCACAGAGGCACACCAGCACTGATTTAAACAGGGTAAACACACAGCACCCTATGAAAATCCATATCCCGGATGAGCCCCCACATTGTAAGACTCGCTTTGCCCAGTGGCATGATTTCGGGGGTGGCACTTCCTCCCCGACCAAACTTTAGCACTCTCATTTGGGTGGATGCAACGGGTTGTGTCCCCTGTGTAACATCAGTACCTCAAAATAACACTCAGTCCACAATGTGCGATTAAACGATTAAGATTTTATATTTAAGTATGGGGTTAGTAGAGAAACAAAAGAAAAGAAAAACAAATGAAAGGTGCCAATAATCTCATCGACATGTCCAGTGCACGACGTTGGAGCTCATGGATTTCCTTTCGCTGATCCTCCTTCGCTTGTCGTCAACCCCTGGGCTCCCGCCCCAAGCCCAGGCCCAGCGGGTCCGGCACTCGTCTCCTCAAGCCATGTCTCTTCTCTTCATCCTCTTCATGCCTTCTCCCTCAAGCCCATGCAAACCAACAGCTTTCACACAGACAGAAAGAATAATGTCTATCCCAATTGGTTAGCAAATGAATACAAGTCCCGTTATCACTAATTATAACCCAAACATGCTGCTACAGAGAACATTACCTCATCAGTTAACATTACAGAGAAGCCATTTCATTATTAGCCTTAGCAAGTAATATGAAAGAAGAAACCCTTTTATATATATATAAATTAAATATACTTACTCTAATTGATTTCCTTTTTTTTTGTCTTTCTATATTACCATGTGTTGCATTGAACTGCTGCTGCTAAGTTAACAAATTTCAGGATACATGTTGGTGATAATAAACCTGTTTCTGATTCTGTCTAATTTGGTGGAGTTAAATAAATGTCACTGCCAACAAAGCAAATGATTCAAAATTGTTCGATAAGAAATAAGTGAGGTAACTTAGGAGATGCGAAATGATTTAAATTATTCAAATAAGGCTGATAACGTTCATTGATGTGAAAGTTTACATACAAGTTGAATGTCGCATTTTCTCTTCCCATTTAAAGTAAATGGTATACTACTACACAAGCAGACCTATAATCATTTCAGAGAGTAATCAGATAACTCTTGTGTCAGCTGTAGTGCTTCTGGTAAAGCTATATGACATTGCAAAGTTATCTCTTGGTCAAAGACTTGGATAAGAGCTAGAAGGGGTTATTTATTGCTTTATTTATTTATTTATTGACATAGAGTGCAGAAAAGGTCTTCTGGACCTTCGAGCCACGCCACCCAGCTACCCTTCAAGTTAATCCTAGCCTAATCACAGGACAATTTATAATGAGCGACTAACTCACCAACCAGTACGTCCTTGGACTGTGGGAGGAAACCAGAGCACCTTGAGGAAGCCCACGCGGTCATGGAGAGAATGTACAAACTTCTTACAGACAGCAATGGGAATTGAACCTGGGTCGCCTGTACTTGATTTCATTAGCTGAAGTAGTTCAGCACAGTATCGTGCACTATAGGCCTTAAGCTCACGAGGTGTTCTTTTACACTTAGGACGTAGAACAGCACAGCACAGCTCACAACAGTCCTGTGTTTTACTGTTCTGTGTTCTTCATGCTGGAGGCAACATTGATCTACCATTAACAGTGTAATATGAGATCATTTAGGTTTGCCAGCCCAGCCAAGAGTGCTGACCCTAATCAAATGGAATAATAGACCATTTTTGTATCATCTGAAAGCTAGAAATACCTGTTGGTACTCTCAGAAATTTTAATTAAATGTTTTATAGTTAAATGATTTCAACAGGTTAAAATACAATATTGATTAGTCTGTGACTTGCCTGGTTAACACTTCACCTTACTCTCCCAAGTAATGTCTGCGAGGCAGAATGCTCAAAGGCCTGCTGCCAAAGCGGAATCTCATTAGATATGAGTGATTGAGAGCTGGGTCTATAATATTGTCAACCTGAATCTGTGCCAGAGTATTATACATACTAATCTGCAGCTGGAGGCTGCTGAAAGGCATGTAAGACGGAGAAATCTATGTTTCATTGTCTATTCCATTGACACTTTCTTGCTACTATGAATGCTGCTGATATTAGAGTATCCATTAAATTTTACTGTTGAAAGCAAGCAGACTGTCGCATTAATACTGGGGTTGGGATTGTTCAGCTCCATCAATATTCCTCGAAACCAAATTTCAACATTTTTCTTGTGCTATGTAAGCAGTGTACTTAGTCCCATTGCCATTTTTTAAAATTTAGAGATGCAGTGTACTAACAAGCCCTTCCGGCCCAATGACCCTATGTCAGCCAATTATATCTATGTAACCATTTAATCTACTAAACCTGTAAGCCTTTGTAACGTGATAGGAAACTGAGGCGCCCAGAGAAAACCCACATGATTGGGGGAGGATATGCAAACTCCATAAAGGAGAGCAGCAGAAATTGAACCTGGGTTGCTGGCACTATAATGACATTACATTACACTACCATGCCACCCCAAAATCATAGGTCACTAAAAATTACATTTCTTTCAGAAATTGTTATTGAGGTTTCCTCCCTTTAATTGTTAAAGTGAAAGCCGACACAATTATGCAGGCATTTGTATCTCATCTTCAGCCAGATGGGGCTCGTCAGCTGTGGTTGGCAGCTCATCTAGGAGAAGGAAAGCTCTGATCTCAAACCTCCTCTGCCCTGCGGGTTATACTCATTCATGGGGAAGGCTTTGGGATTAAGCTCCAAGGAAAAATCTGGAGATGGAGTTCCTAAGGCAGTCCTATGTAGAATTCAACACTGACTGACAATTCCTGCAATGCCACTGGTGCCAAACTGTATTGATCTCTGCCGTTCCTTTGGATTATCAACTGCATGGAGAGGAGAATCCTGCTGTATAAACAGCACCTTGCTCTCCATATCGTACTACACTGGCTTGTGTATCATATATTCAGTTAGAACACAACATCCATAGTCGACCACGACCAACGGAGGGTTTCAAAATGTACCTCATCTCTGTGTGGACTGAGAAATTGAATAATGCTATTTAGTTACTCTGTCCAGAGCAACCTCTGGTTGAAGTAAAGTAGTGGAATTGGGGTACGGGGGGTGGTGGGGTTGTAATTTGCAGAGAGCACTAACAGCAATAGACAGTGATGGTTAAAGCCTGATTTATACTTCTGCGTCAACTCGACGCCGTAACCTAAGCAAGTGACCGATGAGCGTTGTGAGCATTTATGCTTGTGTGTTGGTGTGTCTGTGTTGCTCTGCAATTCAGGCACGTCGCGCATGCACACACACCTGCCCGCGCAAGGCTTCATGGTCAAGGTAGTCTTTCTTGGGGTAAACAAGTTTAAAGCGAGCATCTTTTTTCATAAAAGCGAAATGTGTCCTCCATAATTTTGGAGGTCTGTAAAGCTTTATGGAAAGCATTGCAGCCAGAGTTCCTTCCCTGCCCTTCAGTCGGCCAGTGGGAAGCTATTGCAGTGTAAGAGGAAATGCAATGCTACCAAGCGGACCAATCAGAGTCGTTGCGGTCTGCATTGCTGCGACATGCAGTTACATTTTGGGAGAGGTGCGTGTCAGGCTCTGGCGTAGGGATCCGCTTCGGCTCTGTGTAGGGTTTGCGGTGACGCAGTACTTATGGCGACGCAGTACTTACGGCGACGCAGTACTTACGGCGTCGAGTTGACACAGAAGTATAAATCAGGCTTTAATCCCTCCTCAAGTTAATCTGCATTACAGATAACACAACCACTGTCATGGTAGCATAAAAGCCTCAGATTAAGGCATAGTACAGATGGTTTGAACTGTTCTCAGAGCTATTGGTGTTAAACATTTTTATACATTAAAATGACTGGTCAGGATTTAGAAAACATAAAACTATGTTCCAGTGACACACTTTAGATCATTCATGATTTAGTATGAGATGTTCCTTGGTTTAGTATAAAATATAAATGTATAGTTATTAATTATGGGACTGTGTTCCAATTATTATTGTTAGGTAATTGACTAGTGTTATGTACATTGATGATATTATTATGTCTACATTATCTAGTAAATATGCTGAAACATACCGGGTAAGTTTAAAATAGGCATATGGACATAATGAAGCTAATTGATAAAATATAAACTATTAACTATAAACATAATAAAGTAGTAACATGTCCCCAGTCAAGTGTGCTAAACGTGTTCAGTGGTCTGTTCATATTGAACACACTTTGAAAATTTAGTTTTATTGACTCCCTGTGTAGTTGTAATCATATCAGCGCACACAAAATGCTGGAGGACCGTGATCCCTGTTGCTGACCTCAACGGCTCTAACAATCCAGAAGAGACAGAGTTCCTCCAACATTTTGTATGTGTTGTTTGGATTTCCAGCATCTGCAGATTTTCGCCTGGTTGTAGTCATATGTTCAGCACGTGCATCTGAAGACAGAATTCTACCCTGGAAGTCTGCTGCTGTTGGAAATTGAACAGATGTATGTAATATAGGAAAGCTTAATGAGCTGGGTCTAAACTGCAAAAATAATGATGGAATTTTACTATAATTCATTGCAGTTTCTTTCAAGAAGGCTTGAAAACAGCTGAAAAGATCAGGCATTACATTGAATTGATTGCCGCAGATTTACAGAATGTAAGTACAACACAAATTTTTCTGATTCACCTGAGCCCTTATAATGTGGTCAGCCAGCTTTTATTTTTTGCAAGATATTCTACCTTTGAATTGATCCTGTATAAGTAAAGATGTTATTTTTGGCTTCCATGGAATGGACAGAACAGTATGCTAAGCGAAATCAGGAAAAATACAACCATCTTTTATGAAGTTTTATGAACCCCCCCACCCCCTTGGAAGTTTACATTCTTTATTGTTTTACAGCATTGAATTGCAATGGATTTAATTTGGATTTTTTGACACTGATCAACAGAAAAAGACTCTTATTGTGTCAAAGTGAAAACTGATCTCTACCAAGTAATCTAAATAAATTACAGATATAAAAAACAAAATAATTGATTGCATAAGTATTCACCTCCTTTAATATGACACAGCAAATCATCACCAGTACAGCCAATTGGTTTTAGAGGTCAGCCAATTAGTTAAATAAGGATCTGTTTTTGGAGACCTGGGTGCAGTCAAGGTGTTTGAATTGATTGTAGTAAAAATACACCTGTATCTGGAAGGTCCAACTGGCTGGTAAGTCAGTACTCTGTCAAAAACTAAACAAAGCATCTCTGCAAAATAGTTATGGAAAAGCACAAGTCAAGAGATGGATACAAGAAAATTTCCAGTCGCCGAATATCCCTTGGACTACAGAAATGGAAAGAATATGGTACAGCTGTAAATCTGCCTAGACCAGGCCGTCCTCAAAAACTAAGTGACCGTGCAAGAGGAGACTAGTGATGGGAGGCCACCAAAAGACCTATGACAAATCTGGAGGAGCTAGAAGCTTCAGTGGCTGAGATGAGAGAGACTGCATATACAACAACTGTCCCCCGAGTGCTTCACCAGTCACAGTCTTATGGAAGAGTGGCAAAGAGAAAGCCACTTTTGTAAAACCTCATATGAAATCTCAGCTAGAGTTTTCCAGAAGGCACATGGGAGACTCTGAAGTCAGCTGGAAGAAGTTTCGCTGGTCTGATGAAACCAAAATTGAGCTTTTTGGTCATCAGACTAAGTGCTATGTTTGGTGTACGCCAGACACTACACATAATCAAAAACACACCGTCCCTACTGTGAAGCATGGTGTTGGCTGTGGCTGTATCATGCTGTGGGGATGCAGTGGAAGGCTTGTTAAGGTGGAGGGTAAAACGAATGGAGCAAAATACAGGGAAATCCTGAAGGAAACTGATGCGGTCTGCAAGAGAACTGTGACTTGGGAGAAGATTTGTTTTCCAGCAAGACAATGACTCCAAGCATAAAGCCAAAGCTACCCTGGAATGGCTTAAAACAACAAAGTTAATGTCCTGGAGTGGCCAAGTCAGAGTCTAAACCTCAATCCAATTGAGTATTTGTAGCTGGATTTGAACAGGGTTGTTCACTCAAAATCCCCATGCAATCTGAGCAGTTTCCTAAACAAAAATGAGGAAAGATTGCAGTGTCCAAATGTGCAAAGCTGATAGAGACCTATTCACACAGACTCATGGCTGTAATTGCTGCCAGAAGTGCATCTACTAAATACTGACTTGAAGGGGATGAATACTTATACAATCAATTATTTTGTGTTTTATATTTGTAATTAATTTAGATCACTTTGCAGAAATCTGTTTTTACTTTGACATGAAAGAGTCTTTTCCTGTTGATCAGTGTCAAAATAACCAAATTAAGTCTACTGTGTTTCAGTTTTGTAAAACAATAAAATGTGAAAACTTCCGGGGGGGGGGTTGAATACTTTTTATAGGCACTGTATATAGGCTAAACACTTTAATTTCGCTTCCCATTCCAATGTGTCCATCCATGGCCTTCTCTGCCAAGATGCAGCCATCCTCAGGGTGGAGGAGCAATACCTTGTATCCCATCTGGGTACCCTCCAACCTGATGGCATGAATATCGATTTCTCCTTCCGATAAACAAGTCCCCTCCCACCACCCCTTCCCCCATTCCCCATTCATCTTTTACTTTTCTCGCCTGCCAATTACTTTCCCCTGGGTCTCATCCTTCTTCTCTTTCTCCAATGGTCTACTCTCCTCTCCTATCAGATTCTATCTTCTCCAGCTCCTGAACTATTTCACCCACCTGGCTTCATCCATCACCTTCTAGCTATCTTCCTTGCCCTCCCCTCACCTTTTTATTCTGCCATCTTCCTCCTTCCATTTCAGTTCTGAAGAAAGGGCTTGGGCCGTAATGTCAATTGTTTATTCCTTTCTGTAGGTGTTATCTGACCTGCTACGTTTTTCCAGTATTTTGTGTATGTTGCTTTGATATATAGCACAGGTTCTTGTGAAGGGGGTTAGAATAAACACTTTGGTTTGAAGTTCCCAAATCATATAACTGTTGTTGTAAATAGAACTTACCATCAGGATCTATGTTGAAAAAGCTGACAAAATCAGCGTTCTATCTTTAAGAGCTGTATTCTTACCTTGTGCACATGGCAAGCACTACAAAAATAGCCAAAATGGTCCCAGAATGTTCACTCTCCAGACGGTGGAGTCAATCTGTGGATACAGGCTGTGAACTCATTTTTCATGGGTCCCATGGGCCACATTAAGGGCAGACACAGAGAACAACAGGCAGCAGTGTTTCCTTGTTAGATATTATCTCATTCATCTGTCCTCTTCTTCCGCTCCAAGGAAAGGAAAACTTATCTCTCAAGTTTTTCCTCATAACTGAAATGCTCCATCCCAAGCAACATCCTGGTAAATCTCCTTCCAACCTCTCCAGCATGATCATTTCTTTCCTATAGTATGGGGATAGAGACTGCATGCAGTCTCCAGTTGAGGTCTAGCCAATGATCTATCAAGTTGGAGCATCATCTCCCTGGTAATGAAGGCCAGTTTCCCATATGCCTTCTTAACCATGTTATCAGCCTACACTGTCATCTTCAAGGATCTCGGACTTGTGCACCAAGGTTTCTCTGGACCCTACCATTAGTAGTGTATGTCCTAGCCTTAACAGTACTCCCATCATCTCTCCTTTATCTGGCACTCGGATAGGTACTTCAATTAGAGTGCAATAGAGGAATATAGGCATCATGAGGGCACATAGGATTAAGAGATTTAGGCACCATGTTTGGATGGGCCAGAAGACGCTGTACATTTCTGTGATTCTGTGACAAATTCCATCTGCCATTTCTTAGCCCATTCCACCGGCAGATTGATACCACTTTGTAGGCAGAGGGATTTAGGAGTCCTCGAGCAAGACTCCCAGAAGGTTAATTTACAGGTTGAATCTGTGGTAAAGAAAGCAAATTCTATGTGGACATTTATTTCAAGGGGAATAGAATATAAAAGCAATGAGGTAATGCTGAGGATTTATAAGACACTGGTCAGGCCACACTTGGAGTATTGTCAACAGTTTTGGGCCCCATATCTCATTGGAGAGAGTCCAGAGGAGGTTCACAGCGATGATCTGGGAATGAAGGGGTTAACATTTGAGAAACGTTTGGCAGCTTTGAGCCCGTACTCACTGGAATTTAGAAGAATGTGGGGGTATCTCATTGAAACCTACTGAATGTTGAAAGGACTAGATAGGGTCGAAGTTTCCTATGGTGGGGGTATCAAGAACTAGAGGGTACAACCTCAGGGTGATCTTTTAGAACAGAGGTAAAGAGGATTTTTTTTTTAGTCAGAGAGTAGTGAACCTATGGAATGCTCTGCCACAGACTACGGTGGAGGCCAAGTCTGTTGGTATATTTAAGGCAGAAGTTGATAGTTTTTTGATCGGTCAGGGCATCAAAGGATATTGTGAGAAAGCAAGTGTATGGGGTTGAATAGGATCTGGGATCAGTGATAATGGAATGGCGGAGCAGACTCGATGGTCTAAATGGCCTAATTCTGATCCTATGTTTTAAGGTCTTAAAGACTACCCTCCACGCTACAAACAAGTTGACTGATCGTTGTGCCATCTGCATTATGCACACATTGCCACTCTTGTGCTCTATTCTCTGTTTTTTCTGTTTTCTTTTTCCTTTACCACTTACCTGAATCCTGTCCATCAGAGATATTTTGTAATCCCACTTGTTCTTACTAATTTCCTTTTTAAGCACCTCTCTACACCTTCCAGTTCTCTCGACCTCTTTACATATTCCTGGATGCCGCTGGACATTCTGAGTTCCCGGTGCTTGTTATCCCTGGCCTTTACCTTGATGGGAACATGTTGGCCCTGAATTCTTGGTATTACATCTTTGCATGTTTCCCATTGTGCTAACGTAGACTTGCCTTCAGATAGGTGTTCTAGTTTTACCTTTTGCTAAGTCCTGTCTTATTTTAATGACTTCCCCCATTGTTTTTCCAAACAACTTTGAAATATAAAGAATTAGAAACGTAGAAAATATAGAAAACCTACAGCACAATAAAGGCCCTTTGGCCCACAAAGCTGTGCCGAACATGTCCTGACCTTAGAAATTACCTAGGGTTACCCATAGCCCTCTATTTTTTTAAGCTCCATATACCTATCCAGGAGTCTCTTAAAAGACCCTATCGTATTCGCCTCCACCACGGTCGCCTGTAGCCCATTCTGCACCCTCACCACTCTCGGCGTAAAAATACTTACCCCTGACGTCTCCTCTATACCTACTTCCAAACACCTTAAAACTGTGTCCTCTCGTGCAAGCAATTTCAGCCCTGGGGAAAAGCCTCTGACTATCCACATGATCAATGCCTCTCATCATCTTATACACCACTATCAGGTCACCTTTCATCCTCTGTCGCTCGAAGGAGAAAAGGCCAAGTTCTCTCAACCTATTCTCATAAGGCATGCTCCCCAATCCAGGCAACATCCCTGTAAATCTCCTCTGTGCCCTTTCTATGGTTTCCACATCCTTCCTTCTGGTGAGGCAACCAGAACTAAGCACAGTACTCTAAGTGGTTGCTGACCAGGGTCCTATATAACTGCAACATTACTTCTCGACTCTTAAACTCAATCCCACGATTGATGAAGGTCAATGCACCATATGCCTTCTTAACCACAGAGTCAACCTGTGAAGCAGCTTTGAGTGTCGTATGGACTCAGACCCCAAGATCCCTCTGATCCTCCACACTGCCAAGTCTTACCATTAATACTATATTCTGCCATCATATTTGACCTACTAAAATGAACCGCCTCATATTTTTCTGGGTTGAACTCCATCTGCCACTTCTCAGCCCAGTTTTACATCCTATCAGTGTCCCGCTGTAACCTCTGACAGCCCTCCACACTATCCACAACACCCCCAACCTTTGTGTCATCAGCAAATTTACTAACCCATTCCTCCACTTCTTCATCCAGGTCATTTATAAAAATCACAAAGAATAGGGGTCCCGGAACAGATCCCTGAGGCACACCACTAGTCAGCGACCTCCATGCAGAATATGACCCGTCTACAACCACTCTTTGCCTTCTGTGGGCAAGCCAGTTCTGGATCCACAAAGTAATGTCTCCTTGCATCCCATGCCTCCTTACATCTACTGCTCGACCTTCATCAATCTGTTTAGTCACATCCTCAAATAATTCAATCAGGCTCGTAAGGCACAACCTGCCTTTGACAAAGCCATGCTGACTATTCCGAATCATATTATGCCTCTCCAAATGTTCATAAATCCTGCCTCTCAGGATCTTCTCCATCAACTTACCAACCACTGATGTAAGACTCACTGGTCTATAATTTCCCGGGCTATCTCTACTCCCTTTCTTGAATAAGGGAACAACATCCGCAGCCCTCCAATCCTCCGGAACCTCTCCCGTCCCCATTGATGATGCAAAGATCATCGCCAGAGGCTCGGCAATCTCTTCCCTCGCCTCCCACAGTAGCCTGAGGTACATCTCGTCTGGTCCTGGTGACTTATCCAAATTGAAGCTTTCGAAAAGCTCCAGCACATCCTCTTCCTTAACGTCTATATGCTCAAGCTTTTCATTTTGCTGTAAGTCATTCATACAGTTGCCAAGATCATTTTCCACAGTGAATACTAAAGCGAAGTATTTATTAAATACCTCATTAATTCATTCATTAGGGTCACAATCTCCAAAATGCTCTCCCACTGACACACTGTCACTTGACTGGCTACATTCCTCAAGGTAAAGTCAGGTGCTGCTCCTTCCCTTCTTGGCCGGTCTCAAAAATTCTGCCACTGATGAGCTATTTACACTAAGGCACCCTCAGTAGTGTTTGGGAAAATGAAATCCTCTAGTACTGCAACCCTGTTTTTATTTTATCTTTCTTCTATTTGCTGTCATACCTGTCCCTTCAATGAATATTTGATATGCCTTAATGTACAATAACTTGGCCCAAGATTTGGAAAATTGAGTTTATCCAAAATAGTTTTTTTTTGAATGGCATGAATATGATGGACTGAATACCTTCTGTGCCATATATTTCTATGGTTATTGTAATATTGGGTGGCAGGTGACGTCTCCACCAAAGGAGGTGTAAAGCGCTCCTTCCCTCCACTAGCCTGCAGATCACTCTTGGGCAAGGTGTAGCACCTGCTTCGCCCCCTGATCCCGGGTCACATGAAGCCATGGGAGTAAATAGTGGATGGTCTTTGGAGAAGCTGATGCATATCACAAGCCCTGGTTATGCAACCATTGACGCCAGGCAGGCAATCTCTGAAGTGTATTGATAATGGCTAGGGTGACCCGTCTTGTAAAGACACTGCCCAGAAGTCAATGGCAAACCACTTCTGTAGAAAAACTTGGCAAGGACTATCATGGTCATGGATAAGACAGCATCACCCATGTCATATGACACTACGCATAATGTTAGTGAATGTAATATATCCTTAAGAACTATACATAACTTACAAATTGCCCTCTTGAGATGAAAAATTTTGATAGCCAGAATCATTAACTTGGTTAGTCCCAAGCATGTGCTCAATGTTTGGTATACCCACATCTATCTTTTTACAGCTTTATTTGTAATAGTTGATGCAACTGTGCTTTCAGTTTAAGTAGGGCAAAATGTATAAGCATATCTTGAGCACATAATCCAATCTGATACTTGTCAGCACAATGCTAAGGAATTTTCAAATTGTCAGAATTGTCATTTATCAGAAAAGTCATTTAACTGAGGCCCCACTTGTTCAGATGAGTCTAAAAGAAGAGCTCTCCCTCAATTAATATTAACAAAATAATATTGTATGGTTATTCATGTAATTATTCTTAATGGCATCTTGCTTTGCCCTAATTACATTCCTAGCAGTGAACCTATTGTTTCCATAATTAAGAAGAATGTGAAGACTTGGAAAAAGGGTGCATAAGAGAGTTACTAAAATATTACTGGAATGACTAACTTCAATGAGACTGGAGTTATTGCCCCTTGAGTGTGAGAGAGTAAGAGGAAACTCCACGGAGATGTTTAAAATCATCCATAACTTTGACAGAGGAAGGAAGTAAAATTCTAGCAAAACTGAGCTTGGTAAACAGATGATGCAGTTTTCTGATGATTGAAATGATTATGATTATAAGGACATGCAGTCCCCTTTTATTGTCATTTAGAAATGCATGCATTAAGAAATGATAAAAATGTTTTTCCAGAATGATATCACGAAAACACATGACAAATCGGCTTAAGAACTAACAAAAACCACATAATTATAACATATAGTTACAAAGTGCAAAGCAATACCATAATTTGATAAGAACAGACCATGGCACAATAAAAGTCTCAGAGTCACTTGAAAGTCCCATCTCACGCAGACGGTAAACCTCCAGCGCCGCCAACTTGCCGATGCAGCATCCCGGAAGCATCCGACCACAGTCCGACTCCGAGTCCGTCCGAAAACTCCGAGCCTCCGACCAGCTCTCCGACACCATTGCACCAAGCACCATCTCTGCCGAGCGTTTTGACCCCAGCCCCGGCAAAAGGCGATACGCAAAGCCGAGGATTTGGGGCCTTCGTCTCCGGAGACTCTCGATCACACAGTAGCAGCGGCAGCGAAGCAGGCATTTCAGAAGATTCACCAGATGTTCCTCTGCACTTTCTCACGGCTGTCCCCATCAAATCCGGATTGATGCACGCCCCCCAGTTATATATATCGATATTCATTTGGAATGGCCGCACGGGCTGCGTCGCGTTGCCATCTTCTCCTCCCTCCTTCAGGTAGTGCATTCCAAATGTACACAACATTTGGAATGCACTACCTGAAAAGATGGAGAAATTGCTTAAGGGATCTGAGATCAGTATTTGCAGTTTCTAGCAAGCTAGGAACTGAAACAATGATTAGGCGTAAAGCACAACAAACACAAGGAAGCCCTGGTTTTATTAAGCTATCTTATCTTAGTCTAAGCCATTTAGTGTTGCCAAAGGATAAGCTTTGTTCATGGAGGAGGTGCATGGAATTATTTATAAAGAGTGTGGGATGAGAAGAGCAATTTGCTGATATGCAGTTTCAGTTAAAATATCTGCCTGTCGTGCCTGTCGTTGAACCAGATTAAACAGAACCAGGAAGAGGAAAAGAAGCAGCTGTGTAGTCTTCGAGATCAGCTCAAGCCGTCTCTGCAGTTAGACCAGAAGGAGGTGAGTCAAATTTGTTCTGGGTATTAAATTGTCATGATAATGATTCATTCAGATGTAGTGTACTTGCGTCTACTTTCTAAATTAAATATAAAGCTTATAAGACATTGAAATGTGCTGTTCACCATAGAAACATAGAAAACCTACAGCACAATACAGGCCCTTCAGCCCACAAAGTTGTGCTGAACATGTCCCTACCAGAAATTACTAGGCTTACCCATAGCCCTCTATTTTCCTAAGCTCCATGTACCTATCCAAAAGTCTCTTAAAAGACCCTATTGTATCCACTTCCACCACCGTTGCCGGTAGCCCATTCCACGCACGCACCACTCTGCGTAAAAAAACTTACTGCTGGCATCTCCTCTATACCTACTCCCCAGCACCTTAAACCTGTGTCCTCTTGTGGCAACCATTTCAGCCCTGGGAAAAAACCTCTGACTATGCACACGATCAAAGGCTCTCATATCTTCTACACCTCTATCAGGTCACCTCTCATCCTCCGTCGCTCCAAGGAAAAAAAGCCAAGTTCATTCAACCTGTTTTCATAAGGCATGCTCCCCAATCCAGGCAACATCCTTGTAAATCTCCTCTGCACCCTTTTGATGGCTTCCACATCCTTCCTGTAGTGAGGCAACCAGAACTCAGCACAGTATCCCAAGTGAGGTCTGACCAGTGTCCTATATAGCTGCAACATTACCTCTCGGCTCCTAAATTCAATTCCACGATTAATGAAGGCCAATACACCGTATGCCTTCTTAACCACAGAGTCAACCTGCGTAGCTGCTTTGAGCATCCTGTGGACTCGGATCCAAGATCCCTCTGATCGTCCACACTGCCAGGAGTCTTACCATTAATACTATATTCTTCCATCATATTTGACCTACCAAAATGAACCACCTCACACTTATCTGGGTTGAACTCCATCTGCCACTTCTCAGCCCAGTTTTGCATCCTATCAATGTCCCACTGTAACCTCTGACAGCCCTCCACACTATCTGCAACACCTCCAACCTTTGTGTCATCATCAAACTTACTAACCCATCCCTTCACTTCCTCATCCAGGTCATTTACAAAAATCACAAAGAGTAAGGGTCCCAGAACAGATCACTGAGGCACACCACTGGTCACCGACTTCCATGCAGAATATGACCTGTCTACAACCACTCTTTGCCTTCTGTGGGCAAGCGAGTTCTGGATCCACAAAGCAATGTCCCCTTGGATCCCATGCCTCCTTACTTTCTCAATAAGCCTTGCATGAGGTACCTTATCAAATGCTTTGCTGAAATCCATATACACTAAGTCTACTGCTCTTCCTTCATCAATGTGTTTAGTCACATCCTCAAAAAATTAAATCAGTCTCATAAGGCACAACCTGCCCTTGACAAAGCCATGCTGACTATTCCTAATCATATTATACCTCTCCAAATGTTCATAAATCGTGCCTCTCAAGATCTTCTCCATCAACTTACCAACCACTGAGCTAAAACTCACTGGTCTATAATTTCCTGGGCTACCTCTACTCCCTTTCATGAATAAAGGAACAACATCTGCAACCCTCCAATCCTCCGGAACCTCTCCTGTCCCCATTGATGATTCAAAGATCATCGCCAGGGGCTCAGCTATCTCCTCCCTTGCCTCCCACAGTAGCCTGAGGTACATCTCATCCGGTCCTGGCGACTTATCCAGCTTGATGCTTTCCAAAAGCTCCAGCACATCCTCTTTCTTATTATCTACATGTTGAAGCTTTTCAGTCTGCTGCAAGTCAGCACTACAGTTACCAAGATCCTTTTCCATAGTGAATACTGAAGTAAAGTATTCATTAAGGTCCTCTGCTATTTCCTCTGGTTCCATACACACTTTCCCACTGTCACACTTGATAGGTCCTATTCTTTCACGTCTTATCTTCTTGCTCTTCACATACAGGTGTCCCCCGCTTTTCGAACGTTCGCTTTACGAAACCTCACTGTTATGAAAGACCTACATTAGTACCCTGTTTTCGCTTTCAGAAGGTGTTTTCACTGTTACAAAAAAAAATTCTGCGGGCGAAAAAATCAGCGTGCGATAAAAGGCAGCGCGCCCCGAGCAGCCGCTCTCCCCCGGATTCGGAACTGCTCTGCTTTAACACGTGTCTGTGAGCAGCCGTTTGCAAGATGAGTTCTATGGTATCGGAAAAGCCTGAAAGAGCTCATAAGGGTGTTCACTTACGGTAAAACTAGACATAATTAAGCGTTTTGATCGTGGTGAACGAAGTAAGGACAACGTGAGTTTGGCTTGTGGAAGCTGACGAACATGATGTTGAGGAGGTTTTGGCATCCCATCACCAAGAACTGACAGATGAAGAGCTGATGCAATTGGAAGAAAAAAGGTTAACAATCGAAACCGAATGAGTAATGATAAAGTACGACTTTAATTTTGAAAGGGTTCGTTGGTTTAGGGAATATTTGCAGGATGATTTGAGTCCTTATTAAAGAACTGTGTGGTAGAAAAATGTGCGAGGCTCAGCAGTCAAGCGAGCCTTCTACATCAGCCACAGCAGATGACAAACCTCGACCTTCGACATCGAGGCGGGCAGAGATAGAAGAAGATGAGCTGCCTGCTGTAATGGAAACAGGCGATGAGATGACACCGCAGTGTCCCACCACCCCAACCCCCAGGCCACGGACAGATACTGATTCGCGGAGAATACAAAGCTAGCCGGGAGGCACACAGCGCATCTTTAAGGAAAAATGCTAATTAATTAGGTGCCACCGACACATAATTGTCGGCCCAGATCAGAGACGATGCAATCGGAAATCGGCACTAATCTGGGCCGACAATTACGGGTGGCACCTGATTAATTAGCATGTTTGTTTCGCTTTTTTCTTAAAGATGTGCTGTGTACCTCCCGGCTACCGCTGGACCCCTGCGTTCTTCGCGGCAATATATCGCTTAGCGGCCCGAAGGGTAAGGGCCACTGCACCACCCAAACTCTGACAAGTCTAACACACCATCGTGTGCTCGGCGCTGTCTTCCCGATTCCCGTAAGTGATACTACACTGTACATACATTATTTCTACTTTATAGGCTGTGTATTTTTACATGTTATTAGGTATGATTTGGCAGCTTCATAGCTTAAAGATTACTGGAGAGCACTTGCGCGTGTTTCTGCCGAGAGCGCTTGCGTGAGATTTTCTGCTGATGGCGCTTGCTGCGATTTTCGCTACGGAGAGCAGTGCAGTAATGATTGTAGAAAAGTATTTCTAGTTTACATAGGCTGTGTATTTATCATATCATTTCTGCTTTTACTATGTGTTACTGTTATTTTAGGTTTTATGTGTTGTTTGGCATGATTTGGTAGGTTATTTTTGGGTCTGCGAACGCTCACAAAATTTTCCCATATAAATAAATGGTAACTGCGTCTTCGCTTTACGACATTTCGGCTTACGAACTGTTTCATAGGAACGCTGTACCTTCAGATGGCGGGGGAAACCTGTACTTGTAGAATGCCTTGGGGTTTTACTTAAACTTGCCTGCCAAGGCCTTCTCATGGCCCCTTCTGGCTCTCCTAATTTCCTTTTTAAGCTTCTTCCTGGTAGCCTTATAATCTTCTACATCAGCGGTCCCCAACCACTGGGCCACGGACCGGTACCGGGCCGCAAAGCGTGTGCTACCGGGCTGCAAGGAAATAATATGTGTCAGCTGCGCCTTTCCTCATTCCCTGTCACGCACTGTTGAACTTGAACATAGGGTTGCCAACTGTCCTGTATTTGCTGGGACATCCTGTATATTGGGCTAAGTTGGTTTCTCCCATACGGGACTGCCCTTGTCCCATATTTCCCCTGCTAAAGTAGAGCATTCCTATGAAACCTTTCGTGCCAAAATGGCATAAAGCAAAGAAGCAATTACCATTAATTTATATGGGAAAAATTTTTGAGTGTTCCCAGACCCAAAAAATAACCTACCAAATCATACCAAATAACACATAAAACCTAAAATAACACTAATGTATAGTAAAAGCAGGAATGATATGATAAGTACAAAGCCTATATAAAGTAGAAATAATCTATGTACAGTATAGTCGGGAAGATTAAGCCAAAGCTGATTTGTGGGGGAAAAAATCGGCATGTATGCACATGCGCACAGAGGTGCCCGCACAAGGCATCATGGTCATGGTAGCCTTTCTTGGGGTAAACCCAAGTGTCCCGTATTTGACTGGTACTTTTGTTCCTTATTTGGGAGTGAGAAAGTTGGCAACCCTAACTGTAAAAGACATGTTGAGGTGAGTTTAACCCAACTTGAACACCTCCCCAACCCCCGGTCGGCCAGTCCACAAGAATATTGTCAATATTAAACCGGTCCGCTGTGCAAAAAAGGTTGGGGACCCCTGTTCTAGATCTCTAACATTACCTAGCTCTCTGAACCTTTTGTAAGCTTTTTTTTCTTGACCAGATTTATTACAGCCTTTGTATACCACGGTTCCTGTACCCTACCATAACTTCCCTGTCTCACTGGAATGTACCTATGCAGAACTCCACACAAATATCCCCTGAACCTTTGCATCATTTCTTCCGTACTTTTCCCTGAGAACATCTGTTCCCAATTTAAGCTTCCAATTTCCTGCTTGATAGCCTCATAGTTCCCCTCACTCCAATTAAACGCTTTTCTAACTTGTCAGTTCCTATCTCTCTCCAGTGCTATTGTAAAGGAGATACCGATCTAATATGGGGAAAAATAATAGATTTCCACTAGCCATGCTAGTGTACAAGTGCTCTTTATGTCAGAATATGTTAAGCCCATCATCCCTACTGGGGCCTGTGCCACCAACAGCAACTGACCAGAGACCTCTGTCCTGGACCAGTCTTTCATCTGGATGATAGAAGGTTGATCGGCCCTGTGGCATCTGCAGACTTGCAGCTTTCACCAAATGACTTAATACGTCATTTAGGCGAAGATTCCTCCTCTCCTAGGGATGAGGTCTTTGAAGTTTCTGTTGGCATTTCTGTAGCTCTGGACTTTTACAGAATGGGGTTGCTAGTCCCATGCTCAACCCTCCTCCTTTCACAGTCGGTCTTGGGACTGTCCATGGTGAAGTTTATGTCAGAATATCCTGTAGACTTACAACATCTGTGTTATGTGCAATGCTTCTTATCTGCAATTATGTTACTTAAAATATGAATATTAATATAAAAATTCCAGAGATCCTGCTGCTCAGATCAGGAACCCCTGAAGCAGCTACGTTCCTAACAAAACAGATGAATAGTTTAAATGAGAATTTACTCTCAACGTCATGAAGTATATCATGTAGATGTGTGACGATGGGCTGAATTAATTAATTTTGGATTGAAAGCTAAAATGACAGAGGCATAACTTGCCCCATCGATCAAAAGTAAAGTACCTTCCACTTTGGCAGTACATTGATTTCAGAAATATCTGTCTAGTTCTCAGCTGTCTAGTTAAGGAAAGGACACTAATGAGTACTTTAGACTGCATCTCTCTTACCTGGAAATGACAGACATAGAAACATAGAAAACCTACAGCACAATGCAGGCCCTTCGGCCCACAGTGCTGTGTTGAACATGTACTTACTTTAGAAATTACCTTGGGTTACCCATAGCTCTCTATTTTTCTGAGCTCCATGTACCTATCCTGGAGCCTCTTAAAAGACCCTGTTGTATCTGCCTCCACCACCATCACCGGCAGCCCATTCCACACAGTCACCACTCTCCTTGTAAAAAAAAACTTGCCTCTGACATCTCCTCTCTACCTACTTCCAAGCACCTTAAAACTGTGCTCTCTCGTGTTAGCCATGATGCTACACACGTATGTATGTGATTCTCTGACTGAGTTAGTGTATGGAAAAACTTGAAGATTCACCCACGGGAGGGAATAGTTTGTAGCTTTTGGAAAATAAATTGAAAGAATTCTATCTTTATTTTCAGAGTCATCAGCAGTAAACGGATCTCAAATTGCTTTTCATGGCATCCTTTCCTGGTGGTTCACTTCTCTCAGACAGATGTATTTTTTTTAAAGTCAGAAAAGTACAACACAGAAACAGGCTCTACAGCTACAGCTAGGCTGTACTGAACCAAATAAACTGCCTATTGTTTTCATTCTAAGAATGAATACAATATCAAAGATTAGTATCTCTGGTTTGAACGGCCTTTTTATTTAATTGCCCATGTGATGTGGACATTGCCAGCAACAGCCACATTCATTGTTCATAAACTCAAGAGATTCCACAGATGCTAGAAATCCAGAGTAACACACACAAAATGTTGGAGGAACTCAGTAGATCAGGCAGCATCTATGGAGAGGAATAAACAGTTGGTGTTTCCGGCCAGTACTTTCATCAGTACTGGAAAGGAAGATGGAAGAAGCCAGAATAAGAAACCTCACCTAATTTCACCTAACACCTGCCAGCTTGTAGCCTTTCTCCTCCCCCCGGCTTCTTATTCTGGCTTCTTTCCTTTACCTTTCCTGTTCTTCCCAGCAATTTGCATCTGTAGTACATCCCTTTTTGGAACTGGGGATGCAGCTGAATGTCAAGTACATTGGTTATCTGGCATCACTAGATAAGTACAGCAGATACTTGCCTGAAGGATGTATTGTGAGCCAGCTGAGTTTTTATAGAAATTCAGTAGTTTTGTGCTTACTATTACTAGGGATAGCTTTTTCCTTTACTTCCTGTAGGTGAGTAGTACACTGTGGGGCAAATTGCATTTACCTGCTGCTGCTCCCTAGCAATACTTATGACTTGAGTGAATTTCCTCAACCTAACTACTTTCCTTCTCTTTATCTTCCTGCCCATTTTGGCTACTGCACTGCTCTCTATTTCCCTCATTTTTCCATTATTTCTTTCTTCTGCCTCTTTTCCCAATTTTCCCTGCATTGGCACTGCTTCCTGCATGCATGCTGAGCTCGTTGACTTCATTAACTTTGCCTCCAACTTTCACCCTGCCCTCAAGTTTACCTGGTCCATTTCCGACACCTCCCTCCCCTTTCTAGATCTTTCTGTTTCTGTCTCTGGAGACAGCTTATCTACTGATGTCTATTATAAGCCTACTGACCCTCACAGCTATCTGGACTATTCCTCTTCTCACCCTGCCTCTTGCAAAAATGCCATCCCCTTCTCGCAATTCCTCCGTCTCCGCCACATCTGCTCTCAGGATGAGGCTTTTCATTGCAGGACGAGGGAGATGTCCTCCTTTTTTAAAGAAAGGGGCTTCCCTTCCTCCACCATCAACTCTGCTCTCAAACGCATCTCTTCCATTTCACGCACATCTGCTCTCACTCCATCCTCCCGTCACCCCACGAGGAATAGGGTTCCTCTGCTCCTCACCTACCACCCCACCAGCCTCCGGGTCCAACATATTCTCCGTAACTTCCGCCACCTCCAACGGGATCCCACCACTAAGCACATCTTTCCCTCCCCCCCCCTTCTGCTTTCCGCAGGGATCGCTCCCTATGCGACTCCCTTGTCCATTCGTCCTCCCTCATCCCTCCCCACCGATCTCCCTCCTGGCACTTATCCTTGTAAGCAGAACAAGTGCTACACATGCCCTTACACTTCGTCCCTTACCACCATTCAGGGCCCCAGACAGTCCTTCCAGGTGAGGCGACACTTCACCTGTGAGTCGGCTGGGGTGATATACTGCGTCCGGTGCTCCCGATGTGGCCTTCTATATATTGGCGAGACCCAACGTAGACTGGGAGATCGTTTTGCTGAACACCTATGCTCTGTTCGCCAGAGAAAGCAGGATCTCCCAGTGGCCACACATTTTAATTCCACATCCCATTCCCATTCTGATATGTCTATCCACGGCCTCCTCTACTGTAAAGATGAAGCCACACTCAGGTTGGAGGAACAACACCTTATATTCCATCTGGGTAGCCTCCAACCTGATGGCATGGACATTCACTTCTCTAACTTCGGCTAATGCCACACCTCCCCCTCGTACCCCATCCGTTATTTATTTATATACACATATTCTTTCTCTTTCTCTCTCTCTCTCTCTCTCCCTCTCTCTCCCTCTCTCTTCCTCTCTCTCCCTCTCTCTCCCTCTCTCTCCCTCTCTCTCCCTCTCTCTCCCTCTCTCTCCCTCTCTCTCCCTCTCTCTCCCTCTCTCTCCCTCTCTCTCCCTCTCTCTCCCTCTCTCTCCCTCTCTCTCCCTCTCTCTCCCTCTCTCTCCCTCTCTCTCCCTCTCTCTCCCTCTCTCTCCCTCTCTCTCTCTCTCTCTCCCTCCCTCTCTCCCTCTCTCCCTCTGACTATACCCCTTGCCCTGGGCCTCCTGTCCCATGATCCTCTCATATCCCTTTTGCCAATCACCTGTCCAGCTCTTGGCTCCATCCCTCCCCCTCCTGTCTTCTCCTATCATTTTGGATCTCCCCCTCCCCCTCCCACTTTCAAATCTCTTACTAGCTCTTCTTTCAGTTAGTCCTGACGAAGGGTCTCGGCCTGAAACGTCGACTGTACCTCTTCCTAGAGATGCTGCCTGGCCTGCTGCATTCACCAGCAACTTCGATGTGTGTTGCTTGAGGTTCCAGCATCTGCAGAATTCCTCGTGTTTACGTTCCCTCTAACTTCGTTGTTTCCTCTACGTTTTCCCTCCAACTTTTCCTGTCTATCTTCTCTATTGCCTTTTTAAATTCCCACACCACCAGATTCAGGAACAGTTATTACCCTACAACCATCAGGTTTCCGAACTGGCACGGATAACTTTACCCCCTCTACTCTGAACCGATTCCACCACCTACAGACTCACTTTCAAAGATTCTACAACTCAGTATGATTTATTTATGTTTTTATTCTTGCACAACGTATCTTCTTTGCACATTGGTGGTTTGTCAGTCTTTGTTTATGTATAGTTTTTCATAAATTCTCTTGTATGTCTTTATTTTCCTTTAAAGACCTGCAAGGCAATGAATCTCAAGGTGGTATATGGCAACATATACGTACTTTGACGTACTTTATTTAGACTTTGAGTTTGACTTTGTCTTTGAAAACTTTGAGTTAAAATAGTATTCTGGCAGTCGGCTTCTTGTCACTATGGACAAATTTTCATACATAAACATTCCAAGAACAATTTTACGGTTCTTCAGTATATTTCTGCAAACTGTGCATTTACTGGAATTAAATTTTGAATTGCTTAAAGGGTCAGTCATCCGTTCTGCAAGAGGGCTGAGTAGCCATTCGCATCATTCTCATACCACTGTACCACAGGAACATTTTCAACAATAATGATACTCCATTTACTTATCAAGTTCTCGAAGTTTTGAACTCTATGGCCAAGGGAATTTCACTGATGTTATTGTTTCTTTATATTTTCTTTTCCTGCAGGATTCTGTGAACCGCCAGTCTGTCTATAGTATGCACCAACTTCAGGGCAATAAGCAATTCGGTACCGAAAAAGTAGGAATCCTGTACAAGAAAAGTGATGGGTTAGTATGATTGTAAACTCATTGCCCTGGAAATTATTGGTCTTCAGAGTATTTGATTCCAGTCAGATAAGCCTTCATTATAGCTCTATTTCTTTTGTGGCTTACTTTCTTTTTTGCAAAATAGAAATGAAGATATCAAATTGCTCAATTATAACTGTGAGGAGAACTCACTTTCTTTACTGCACTAATCAAGCTGCCTGAGGACATTGACTAAATTGCAAAGATCCAGACAAGTTGACCTCGTTCACTTTATAGTCTTTTATGTCTATTGTTGTGATATTAATATTCTTGAAAAAATATTGACTTTGTTGAAATAAAGTGAATGCTTTAATTGATATGAACACTTCATAAAACTCAAACTCTGAAAAAGGTTTGTTCAGAATGATCCAAGAAACACCAAGTATAATGCTTAAATTTTCTCTCTCGCCTCCCTCTCCTAAAAAGCAATTCATATGCTGATGAGTATTTTGCAGCAAGTAATCCTCCTAAAGCCACGTAAAAGCATGTCTCTCTTCTCCATTCTCAACGATATTTAGAAATAAGCATGAAACTCTAGCTTTACTGGTAATGCCTACATCCCATAAACTGATAATAAATGTAAAAACAATCCCCATTCCACCATATTTTCATCTTCCCTCCACTCTATTGCTGATCACCTTAATAACTGCTTGACCAAACCTGATAGGCATGATTAAATCACATTTATGCATCTAAACACGATGAAAATGCAGAGAAATAGCGTCACCACCCATATTCTTAATGCTTGCCTTCTGCATGCCTTTGCCTGACCCTTCACTGTGCCTCTCCAGTGATTGTAAAAGGCTACTGAATTATTGCCACAGATGGATTTAGAGAAGAAACAATTATGGACCAGTTCTGATCTCACTGAGGGAGACAGTCTAGACTGGTTGGGGAACAAGCAACAGGAAGGATACTGGTCACGTATCAGGAGATTGGAAATTATGAACACTATCGTTCAGAGAGAGGGCACTCACTTGTCTGTCATAGAACCACTGCCTCTTGCCAAAGCTGCATCAGAGTAATCCTAGCCATCTGTTGGAAGACACTCTGCAAGTGGAATAGTCTGAGCTCTCAGATCATATATCTGCAATTCCACCTCAGCACACACATATCCAATGGACTATGCTTATGCTGAAGGAGGAGCGGAAATATTGGCAGTGAGTTTTGGGTCTATAAGTTGAGGTGGATCAGGAAGTTGAGATAGACACTACCTATGCTCAGAAAAAATTTGGCTTCATGCTCCAAACAAAGACATAGAAACATAGAAAACCTACAGCACAATACAGGCTCTTCGGCCCACAATGCTGGCCGAACATGTACGTACTTAGAAATTATCTAGGGTTACCCATAGCCATCCATTTTTCTAAGCTCCCTGTACCTATCCAGGAGACTCTGAAAATGCATTTTGGAGATAGTGATCACAACTCTATTTCTTTTACCATAGCATTGGATAGGAATAGGAACAGACAAGCTAGGAAAGTGTTTAATTGGAGTAAGGGGAAACATGAGGCCTTCAGGCAGGAGCTTGGAAGCATAAATTGGGAACAGATGTTCTCAGGGAAATGTACGGAATAAATGTGGCAAATGTTCAGGGGATATTTGCGTGGGGTTCTGCATAGGTACGTTCCAATGAGACAAGGAAAGGATGGTAGGGTACATGAACCGTGGTGTACAAAGGCTGTTGTAAATCTAGTCAAGAAAAAAGAATAGCTTACGAAAGGTTCAAAAAGCTAGGTAATGATAGAGATCTCAAAGATTATAAGGCTAGCAGAAAGGAGCTTAAGAAAGAAATTAGGAGAGCCAGAAAGGGCCATGAGAAGGCCTTGGCGGACAGGATTAAGAAAAACCCCAAGGCATTCTACAAGTATGTGAAGTGCAAGAGGAAAAGACGTGAGAGAATAGGACCAATCAAGTGTGACAGTGGAAAAGTGTGTATGGAACTGGAGGAGATAGCAGAGATACTTAATGAGTACTTTGCTTCAGTATTCACTACGGAAAAAGATCTTGGCAATTATAGGAAAGACTTACAGTGGACTGAAAAGCTTGAGCATGCAGATATTAAGAAAGACGATGTGCTGGAGCTTTTGGAAAGCATCAAATTGGATAAGTCACCAGGACCAGCCGAGATAGAAACATAGAAAACCTACAGCACAATACAGGCCCTTCAGCCCACAAAGTTGGGCCGAACATGTCCCTACCTTAGAAATTACTAGGCTTACCCATAGCCCTCTATTTTTCGAAGCTCCATGTGCCTATCCAAAAGTCTCTTAAAAGACCCTATCGTATCCACCTCCACCACAATTGCCAGCAGACCATTCCACGCACTCACACTCTCTGCGTTTAAAAAAAACTTACCCCTGACATCTCCTCTGTACCTACTCCTCAGCACCTTAAACCTGTGTCCTCTTGTGGCAACCATTTCAGCCCTGGGAAAAAGCCTCTGACTATCCCACGATCAATGCTTCGCATCTTCTTCTACACCTCTATCAGGTCACCTCTCATCCTCCATCGCTCCAAGGAGAAAAGGCCGAGTTCACTCAACCTGGTTTCATAAGGCATGCTCCCCAATCCAGGCAACATCCTTGTAAATCTCCTCTGCACCCTTTCTATGGTTTCCACATCCTTCCTGTAGTGAGGCAACCAGAATTGAGCACAGTACTCCAAGTGAGGTCTGACCAGGGTCCTATATAGCTGCAACATTACCTCTTGTCTCCTAAACTCAATTCCACCATTGATGAAGGCCAATACACCGTATGCCTTCTTAACCACAGAGTCAACCTGCGCAGCTGCTTTGAGCATCCTATTGACTCGGACCCCAAGATCCCTCTGATCCTCCACACTGCCAAGATATGTACCCAGGCTACTGTGGGAGGCGAGGGATTTCTGAGCCTCTGGCGATGATCTTTGCATCATCAATGGGGACGGGAGAGCTTCTATAGGATTGGAGGGTTGCGGATGCTGTTCCATTATTCAAGAGAGGAAGTAGAGATAGCCCAAGAAATTATAGACCAGTGAGTCTTACTTCAGTCGTTGGTAAGTTGATGGAGAATATCCTGAGAGACAGGATTTATATGAACATTTGGAGAGGCATCATATGATTAGGAATAGTCAGCATGGCTTTGTCAAAGGCAGGTTGTGCCTTACGAGCCTGATTGAATTTTTTGAGGATGTGACTAAACATGTTGATGAAGGTAGAGCAGTAGATGTAGTGTATATGGATTTCAGCAAGGCATTTGACAAGGTACCCCATGCAGGGCTTATTGAGAAAGTAAGGAGGCATGGGATCCAAGGGGACATTGCTTTGTGGATCCAGAACTGGCTTGCCCACAGAAGGCAAAGAGTGGTTGTAGACGGGTCATATTCTGCTTGGAGGTCAGTCACCAGTGGTGTGCCTCAGGGATCTGTTCTGGGACCCCTACTCTTTATGATTTATATAAATGAAGCAAGGAGCAGTTGAAGATGTCAGCAAACACTCCAGCTAGCTCGCTTGCACACGCCCTGAGAACCCGTCCTGGGGCGCCATCTGGGCCCATCGCCTTCCTTGGATTTATCTTCAGGAAAGCCCTTCTAACATCCTCCTCGGTGACAATGAATCTCGATGCCAGCAGGTCCGGTTCATCCAGAGGGAGCGGGATGCTCCTCTTCTGTTCGAATCTTGCATAGAATACGTTAAGTTCATCAGGAAGAGAAACGCCACAGTTATTGATATTCCCAGCCTTTTCTTTGCGCCCAGTGATCTCATTTAGACCCTGCCATAGTCTATTGGCATCCCTTTGGTTAGCCTGGCTTCCAACTTGGCTCGATATTGTCTCTTGGCGCCCTTAATGGCTTTCCAGAGCTCACGCCTGGATTCCGTGTAGCAAGTGGTATCCCCGGACCTAAAAGCCGCAACCCTAGCCGTTAAAAGGGACTTGACCTCATAATTCATCCAAGGTTTCTGGTTAGGGAATACCCGGATCGTCTTGCGACACACAGTCCTCCGTGCATTTCCAAGTAAAGTCTGTGACAGTTGAGGCATACTCATCGAGGTTAGCTGCCGAGTCCTTGAATACTAACCAGTCCACCCATTCAAAGCCGTCACGGAGGACCTCATACGTTTCCTCCGTCCAACACGACACTACTTTTGAAACCGTGATCTCCCGCTTCAGTTTCTGTTTGTAAGCCGGGAGGAGGAATGCAGCGTGATGGTCTGATTTTCCGAAGTGAGGTCGTGGGATGGAACGGTAGGCATCCTTGACTGCTGTGTAGCAGTGGTCAAGTATATTCAGACCTCTAGTGGGGCAGGAGACATGCTGGTATAACTTTGGCAGCACCTTTCCGAGGTTGGCCTGGTTAAAGTCCCCGGCTGTAATGAGCAAAGCCTCCGGATACCTGGTCTCAAGTTCACTGATGTTGGCATACAGTATGTTCAGAGCACACTCCACGTCCGCCTGGGGGGGAATGTAGACCGCTGTCAGTATGACCGAGGTGAATTCCCATGGCAGATAGTAGGGATGACACTTCACCGACAGGTGTTCCAGGTCCGGGCTGCAGGAGCTTGTCAGCGCCACTGTGTCCGAGCACCACGCAGTGTTGATCAGTAGGCAGACACCACCTCCCCTCGTCTTGCCGGAAGATGCCGTGCGGTCCAACCGATGGATTGAAAATCCTTCCGGTCGGATGGCACAGTCAGGGGTGGCAGGGGAGAGCCAGGTTTCATTGAAACAGAATACACAACAGTTCTGCATCTTCCTGCAGTAGGTGAGTCTCCCTTTAAGATCATCCACCTTGTTCTCTACGGCTTGCACATTAGCTAGTAGCATGGTGGGCATAGGGACCCTGAAGCCCCTCAGCTTCAATCTGACCAGCAGCCCAGCTCTTTTCCCACGCTTCTTCGGTAAGTAGTGCATCTTTCCAGGTTTCCATCGATGCAGTGTGTTGTTGTCAGCTTTTTGAGGTAGGTGGACGTGTCCCGCGGGAATCGATCGGCGGGTCGCGTTGTCGTGCGCTCCGGGTCGGGCCGAGTAACGGGGGAGGCTCCACTGCCACTTCCAGCTGCTGGGGGCCCGGGCTGTCGATTGGGTCGGGCCCCGAAGCCAACACTTAATCCCAGATGGCCGAGCTCCTGGCTGAAACAAGTCCTTAAGCCGAGTCACGGTTGCGGAAGCCTCCGCTCCAGCCGAGCCTTGGGCTCAATTTCCAAGGTTGGTGGCGGAGGCCTCACTTCCGGCAGCTGTGGATTGCCACCAATGGGGCTTTACGGTGGTCGCTTCGGGGAAGCGCCTGGGGCACCTTGAGGTCTCTAACGTCACTTCTGTGTGGTCGTCTGCTCTGGATAGGTGCTGGTCAGAATGGGCCGTGTCTCCAAGCGCTCCGGCACAGTAGCAGGCCACAGGTCTCTGGGAACGTGGTGGGCCTCGCTGGTCGGGTCTAGGTGCGGTCCGGAGTTTAAGAAGCAGTTCTGGCGCGGTGGTCTCCAGCTGGGTCAGTAGCTTCGCCAGGGTGTTGTTGATCTTGATCTTGCTAAATTGGAAGTTTAGAAGGGTTAAGAAAACATACGGTGCATTGGCCTTCGTCAATCGTGGGACAGAGTTTTGGAGCCGAGAGGTAATGTTGCAGCTATATAGGACCCTGGTCAGACCCCACTTGGAGTACAGTATTCAGTTCTGGTTGCCTCACTACAGGAAGGATGTGGAAGCCATAGAAAGGGTGCAGAGGAGATTTACAAGGATGTTGCCTGGATTGGGGAGCATGCCTTATGAAAACAGGTTGAGTGAACTCGGCCTTTTCTCCTAGGAGCAACGGAGGATGAGTGGTGACCTGATAGAGGTGTAGGAGATGGTGAGAGGCATTGATTGTGTGGATAGTCAGAGGCTTTTTCCCAGGGCTGAAATGGCTAGCACGAGAGGGCATAGTTTTAAGGTGCTTGGAAGTAGGTACAGAGGAGATGTCAGGGGTAAGTTTTTTACGCAGAGAGTGGTGAGTGCGTGGAATGGGCTGCCGGCGATGGTGGTGGAGGTGGATATGATGGGTTTTTTAAGAGACTCCTGGACAGATATATGGAGCTCAGAAAAATAGAGGGCTGTCGGTAGCCCTAGGTAATTTCTCAGGTAAGGACATGTTCGGCACAACTTTGTGAGCTGAAGGGCCTGTATTGTTCTGTAGGGTTTCTATGTTTCCAGCTAACTCCCATCAACAAGTTCAGGCACAAAACACCACTCTTCAAGAGTTGCATTGCAGAAATGCAATTTTAATCCTGGTTTTTGGCACCTAGATAGTACCTCATCTGAATATTCCAGTAGATTCTGTTTTAAATTCAGATTTCTAATTTGATGTATTTTCCGCAGTTCTGGTCACCTACCTGTAGGAAAGATATCAGTAAGGTTGAAAGAGTGCAAAGAAAATTTACTGGGATGTTACTGGGACTTCACCTTAGTTATAGGGAAAGTTTGAATAGGTTAGAACCTTATTCCCTTTTTCTAAGAAGAAAGAGGGGAGATTTGATAGAGGTATACAAAATTATGAAGGGTATAGATAGGATAAATGCAAGCAGCCTTTTCCACTGAGGTTGGACGGGACCACAACTAGTAAGAGTGAAAGGTGAAATATTTAAGGGGCACCTGATGAAGACCTTCTTCACTCAGAGGGTGGCTCAGAGGGTGCAGAATGTGCTGCCAATGCAAGTGCTGGTTGCAACATCAATTGCAACATTTAAATTTGGATAAGTACATGGTTGAGAGGGTATGGAGTGCTATGGTAAAGGTCAATGGGATGAGGCAGAGTAATAGTTTGGCAAGGATAAGATATGCTGAAGCACCTGTTTCTGTCCTGTGGTACTCTATGACCATTTTCAGTGTCTGCCATTGCAGTTTACTTTCCCCTTTAAGACATCCAGGCATAGTTTAAATTGGCATTGGCTAACAGAATCTGGTTATGGCCACTCACTAAATTGGCATTGTTTTGTCCTCTCCCAAGATAGTAAATAGCAGTGTTAGTTTGGAATTGGTAGCGTTATGTAATGAAGTCCCAGCATGAATGTTTTGTGTGTGCTACCCTTACCAAAGGCGCATGGGTTAATTGCACATCACAATCACAGCACTCATTTTCAGTGTGTATTTTTGACCCCATTATTACATATATGTATATATATATTAAATGTATTTATAGATTAAAATATATTTGAAATGCAGCAATATTATTAATAAAAATGTTTTCTCTTTCAGGCTAAGAAAAGTTTGGCAGAAGAGGAAATGCATCATCAAGAACTGTTACCTCACCATATCGCATGGAACAGTGAGTGTCGTGTGGGAAAGAGACTGACACATCTGGTGTTGATTTTAGCTGGCAGCAAATACCCTGCAGTTTATAATCACCTGGTGACTGAATAACTCTCCTTTGTCTTTCATACAGCCTTATCTTTCACACTAAATAATTTCCCAAGAGCATGAAAACCATAATTAGGGTCATGTATGGAAAGTAGTAAGGAATTTTGAGAGGAATCGCCATAATGATAAAGGATACAACACACCTGAATACACTAGTGCAGATGTTAGTTTGGAGCGGATTAATTTCTAATGTGGCAGACCCAGCAGCAGGCCACGGCGACTCTGACAAGAATCATTTGAAATGTTCATTCACCACTGGCAACAAATGTGAAGGTGGTGCAGAGTGGCTGCTTGGCTATGCATTAGCTTCAGACTGAGATGGCTGCGATAGGATATGGTCAGGGGAAGAATCAAAGAATTAAAGGAGTGGAGTTTAGGACAGAGTGGCACCCAAGTTTCTTTTGAGACTCACTTCATCTCTTCTTTTCCCCATATTGTCAAGTTTATACCCAACTGAAGGATGCTTTCTGTATTTCCATACAGCTGCTCTTTTTTTAAACCAAATAGGAAAGCTGGGGTGGCTAAATACTTGGGCCACAGTAATGTATATAGTGTTCTATTAGCAAAATCGGGTTGTAATTTTCACCAGTTTTCAAGGTTGCTGTTTACCCCAGGGAAATGCTTCTGTTATCTGCTAAATTCTGCCTCTTCATATTCAGATTATCCAATAAATGACTTGGTAAATTTAATTAGAAACATAGAAAACCTACAGCACAATACAGGCCCTTCGGCCCACAATGCTGTGCTGAACATGCACTTACTTTAGAAATTAGCTAGGGTTACACATAGTCCTCTATTTTTCTAAGCTCCACGTATCTATCCAGGAACCTCTTAAAAGGCCCTATTGTATCTGCCGCCACCACAGTCGCTGGAAGCCCTCACCACTCTCTGCGTAAAAAGCTTACCCCTGACATCCCCTCTGTACCTACTTCGAAACACCTTAAAATTGTGTCCTCTCGTTTCAGCCATTTAAGGCTGAGATAAGGGGAAGGTCGACTCAGAACATGAGAGGCCTGCGTCGGGCGTTTTCATGCCTTACAAGGTGCAGTTTGGAAGTCTGTGTGGGGCACCACTCCTCGCACAGGATAAAGCCTCTGACTATCCACACGATCAATGCCTCTCATTGTCTTATATACCTCTGTCAGGTCACTTCTCATCCTCAGTTGCTCCAAGGAGATAAGCCCAAGTTCACTCAACCTATTCTCATAAGGCATGCTCTCCAATCCAGGCAACATCCTTGTAAGTCTCCTCTGCACCCTTTCTATAGCTTCCACATCCTTCCTGTGGTGAGGTGACCAGAACTGAGCACAGTACCCCAAGCGTGGTCTGACCAGGGTCCTATATAGCTGCAACATTACCTCTCGGCTCCTAAACTCAATCCCACGATTGATGAAGGCCAATGTACTGTATGCTTTTTTTAACCACAAAGTCAACCTGCGCAGTAGCTTTGAGTGTCCAATGGACTCAGACCCCAAGATCCCTCTGATTCTCTGCACTGCCAAGAGTCTTACCATTAATACTATATTTTGCCATCATATTTGACCTATCAAAATGAACCACCTCACACTTATCTGGGTTGAACTCCATCTGCCACTTCTCAGCCCAATTTTACATCCTATCAATATCCCGCTGTAACCTCTGACAGCCCTCCACACTATGCACAACACCCCCAACCTTTATGTCATTAGCAAAGATACTAACTCATCCCTCAACTTCCTCATCCAGATCATTTATAAAAATCACGAAGAGAAAGTGTCCCAGAACAGATCCCTGAAGCACGCTACTGGTCACCAACCTCCATGCAGAATATGACCCATCTACAAACACTCTTTGCCTTCTGTGGGCAAGCCAATTCTGGATCCACAAAACAAGGTTCCCTTGGATCCCATGCCTCCTTGCTTTCTCAATAACCCTTGCATGGCATACCTTATCAAGTGGGTAGGCATACCTCAAAGAGACCTCGCAGCAGAGTAGCGAATCGTAAACACAAAATAATCTGCAGATGCTGGGATCAAAGCAACACTCACAACACGCTGGAGGAACTCAGCAGGTCGAGCAGCACCCGTGGAAACAATGAGTTGACGTTTCGGGCCAGAACCCTTCGTTAGAACTGAAAAGGGAAGGAGCAGAGGCCCTATAAAGAAGGTGGGGGAGGGTTGGAAGGAGAAGGCTGGTAGGTTCAGTTGAAAAGCCAGTAATTTGAAAGACAAAGGGGTGGGGGAGGGGAAGCAGGGAGGTGATAGGCAGGAAACAGAAGGAGGCGGAACCATGAGGGAGGTGATAGGCAGCTGGGGGAGGGGCAGAGTGAAATAGGGATAGAGGAAGGGAGGGGGAGGGAATTACTGGAAGTTGGAGAATTCTGTGTTCATACCAAGGGGCTGGAGACTACCTAGACGGTATATGAGGTGTTGCTCCTCCAACCTGAGTTTAGCCTCATCATGACAGTAGAGAAGGCCATGTATGGACATAACTGAATGGGAATGGGAAGCAGAGTTTAAGTGGGTGGCTACCGGGAGATCCTGTCTGTTGTGGTGAGTGGAGGTGCTCGACGAAGCGGTCCCCCAATCTGCGTCGGGTGTCACCGATGTAGAGGAGGCCACACCTGGAGCACCGGATGCAATAGATGACCCCAACAGACGCACAAGGGAAGTGTTGCCTCACCTGGAAGAACTGTTTGGGGCCCTGAATGGTGGCAAGAGAGGAGGTGTAGGGACAGGTGTAGCGCTTACGCTTACAGGGATAAGTGCCGGGTGGGAAATCCGTGGGGAGGGACGTGTGGATAAGGGAGTCACAGAGGGACCGATCCCTACGGAAAGCGGAGAGGGGTGGAGAGGGAAAGATGTGCTTAATAGTGGGGTCCTGTTGAAGGTGGCGGAAGTTGAGGAGGATAATGTGCTGGATCCGGAGGCTGGTGGGGTGGTAGGTGAGGACAAAAGGAACTGTGTCCCTGTTGTGGTGGCGGGAGGACGGGGCGAGGGCCAAAGTGCGGGAAATGGAGGAGATGCGGGTGAGCGCATCATTGATGACGGTAGAAAGGAAACCATGATCCTTAAGGAAAGAGGAGATTTGAGATGTCCTGGAATGGAAAGCCTCATCCTGGGAGCAGATGCGGCAGAGACGGAGGAACTGGGAATAGGGAATGACATTTTTGAATGTGGTGGGGTGGGAAGAGGTATAGTCGAAGTAGTTATGAGAGTCAATAGGCTTAGAGAAGATGTCAGTGGACAGTCTGTCTCCAGAGATGGAGACCGAGACATCGAGAAAGGGGAGAGAAGTGTCCGAGATAGACCAAGTGAATTTGAGGGCTGGGTGGAAGTTTGAATTAAAGTCGATGAAATTGATGAGCTCAGCATGGGTGTAGGAAGCAGCACCAATGTAGTCGTCAATGTACCGAAGGAAAAGTTGGGGAGCAGTACCAGAATAGGTTTGGAGCACAGACTGTTCCACATAACCAACGAAGAGGCAGGCATAGCTGGGGCCCATGCAAGGTCTTATAGCTACACCCTTTGTCTGAAGATAGTGGGAAGAGCCAAAAGAGAAGTTATTGTGAGAACCAGTTCTGCCAACCGGAGTAAGGTAGTGGTGGTGGGGAACTGGTGAGGTCTATTATCCAGGAAGTAGCGGAGGGCTTTGAGGCCTTCTTGATGGGGAATGGAGGTGTATAAGGATTGGACATCCACAGTAAAAATGAAGAGGTTGGGACCGGGGAACTGTAAGTTATTGAAGAGGTGGAGGGTATGGGATGTATCCCAGATGTAAGTGGGGAGGGATTGAACTATGGGTGACAAAATGGAGTCCAGGTAGGCAGATACAAGTAGAGTGGGACAGGAGCAGGCAGAAACTATGGGTCTACCGGGACAGTCAGGCTTGTGTATCTTAGGAAGGAGGTAAAACCGAGCGGTACGGGGTGTGGGAATAATGAGTTTAGTGGCTGAGGATGGAAGGTCTCCGGAGTTGATAAGGGCGGTGATGGTGCGGGAGACAATGGTTTGATGTTTTTTGGTGGGGTCCTGTTCCAGGGGTAAGTAAGAGGAGGTGTCAGAGAGCTGCCGTTTGGCCTCAGTGAGGTAGAGGTCCGTCCAGCAGACTACTACGGCACCACCTTTGTCAGCAGGTTTGATGGTGAGGTTGGGATTAGCGCGGAGAGAGTGGAGGGCAGTGCGTTCAGAGGGAGTGAGGTTGGAACAGGAGAGAGGTGTGGTGAAGTTGAGACGGTTGATGTCTCGGCGACAGTTGGAGATGAAGAGATCGAGTGCAGGTAGAAGGCCCAGGTGTACCTTATCAAATGCCTTGTTGAAATCCATATACACTACATCTACTGCTCTACTTTCATCAATGTGTTTAGTCACATCCTCAAAAAATTCAATCAGGCTCATGAGGCACGACCTGCCTTTGACAAAGCCATGCTAACTATTCCTAATCATATTATGCCTCTCCAAATGTTCATAAATCCTGCCTCTCAGGATCTTCCCCATCAATTTGGCAATCACTGAAGTAAGACTCACTGGTCTATAATTTCCTGGGCTATCCCTACTCCCTTTCTTGAATAAGGGAACAACATCCACAACTTTTCATTCCTCCGGAGCCAGAGGCTCAGCAATCTCCTCTGTTGCCGCCCACAGTAGCTTGGGGTATATCTTGTCCGGTCCCGGTGACTTATCCAACTCGATGCTTTCCCAAAGCTCCAGCACATCCTCTTTCTTAATGTCTATATGCTCAAGCTTTTCAGTCCGCTGCAAGTCATCCCTACAATCGCCAAGATCCTTTTCCATCATGAATACTGAAGCAAAGTATTCATTAAGTACTTCTGCTATTTTCTCCAGTTCCATACACACTTTTCCACTGTCACACTTGATTGGCTCTATTCTCTCACGTCTATCCTCTTGCTCTTCACATACTTGTAGAATACCTTGGGGTATTCCTTAATCCTACTCGCCAAGGCCTTCTTATGGCCCCTTCTGGCTCTCCTAATTTCATTCTTAAACTCCTTCCTGCTAGTTTTATAATTTTCTACATCTCTATCATTACGTAGTTTTTTGAACCTTTCGTAAGCTTTTCTTCTTGACCAGATTTTCAACAGCTTTTGTACACCATGGTTCCTGTACCCTACCATCCTTATCTCATTGGAACGTACCTATGCAGAACACCACACAAATATCCCTTGAGTATTTGCCACATTTCTGCTGTACATTTCCCTGAGAACATCTGTTTCCAATTTATGCTTCCAAGTTCCTGCCTGATAGCTTCATATTTCCCCTTACTCCAATTAAGTGCTTTCCTAACTTGTCTGTTCTTATCCCTCTTCAATGCTATGGTAAAGGAGATAGAACTGTGATCACTATCTCCAAAATACTCTCCCACTGAGCAACCTGACACCTGACCAGGTTCATTTCCGAATACCAGATCAAGTACAGCCTCACCTCTTGTAGGCTTATCTACAGATTGTGTTAGGAAACCTTCCTGAACACACCTAACAAACTCCTCCCCATCTAAATCCCTTGCTCCAGGGAGATGCCAATCAATATTGGAGAAATTAAAAGCTCCCACTAAGACAACCCTGTTATTATTGCATCTTTCCAGAATTTGTCTCCCTCTCTGCTCCTTGATGTCCCTGTTACTAATGGGTGATCTATAAAAAAACACCCAGTAGTGTTATTGACCTCTCCATGACTTCTTCCTTTTCTGCAGCCATGACTCTATCTTTCATCAGCAGTGCCACGCCCCCACCTCTTTTGCCTCCCTCCCTGTCCTTTCTGAACCATCTAAAGCCTGGCATTCTAAGTAGCCATTCCTGGCCCTGAGCCATCCACGTTTCTGTAATGGCCACAAGAAACTCCATTAGCTCCAAGTACTAATCCATGCTGTAAGCTTAGACGATAAGACAAAGGAACAGAAGTCATTCATTCGGCGCATCGAGTCTGCTCCGACATTTTATAACGAGCTGACCCATTCTCCCATTTAGTCCCACTCCCCCACCTTCTCACCATAACCTTTGATGCCCTGGCTACTCAGATGCCTATCAATCTCTGCCTTAAATATACCCAATGACTTGGCCTCCACTGCCACCTGTGGCAACAAATTCCAAGAATTCACCACCCTCTGGCAAAAAGAAATGTTTTCGCATCTCTGTTCTGAATGGGCGCCCTTCAATCCTTAAGTCATGCCCTCTCGTACTAGACTCCCCCATCATGGGAAACAATTTTGCCACATCCACTCTGTCCATGCCTTTTAACATTCGAAATGTTTCTATGAGGTCTCCCCTCATTCTTCTAAACTCCAAGGAATACAGTCCAAGAGCGGACAAACGTTCCTCATATGTTAACCCTCTCATTCCCGGAATCATTCTAGTGAATCTTCTCTGTACCCTCTCCAACGTCAGCACATCCTTTCTTAAATAAGGAGCCCAAAACTGCCCACAGTACTCCAAGTGAGGTCTTACCAGCGCCTTATAGAGCCTCAACATTACATCCCTGCTCCTATACTCTATTCCTCAAAAAATGATTGCCAACATTGCATTCGCCTTCTTCACCACCGACTCAACCTGGAGGTTAACCTTAAGTCCCGTTGCATCTCAGAACTTTGAATTCTCTCCCCATTTAAATAATAGTCTGCCCGTTTATTTCTTCTGCCAAAGTGCATAACCATACGCTTTCCAACATTGTATTTCATTTGCCACTTCTTTGCCCATTCTCCCAATCTATCCAAGTCTCCCTGCAGACTCTCTGTTTCCTCAACACTACCTATCTTTGTATCATCAGCAAACTTAGCCACAAAGCCACTTATTCCATAATCCAAATCGTTGATGTACACGTAAAAAGAAGTGACCCCAACACAGACCCCTGTGGAACACCACTGGTAAATGGCAGCCAACCAGAATAGGGTCCCTTTATTCCCACTCTCTGTTTCCTGCCAATCAGCCAACGCTGTATTCACGTATGTAACTTTCCCGTAATTCCATGGGCTCTTATTAAGCAGCCTCATCTGTGGCACCTTGTCCAAGGCCTTCTGAAAATCCAAATATACAACATCCACTGCATCTCCCTTGTCTAGCTTACTTGTACATTTCCTCAAAAAATTGCAATAGGTTTGTCAGGCAGGATTTTCCTTTAAGGAAACCATGCTGAGTTCTGCCTATCTTGTCATATGCCTCCAGGTACTTCGTAACCTCATCCTTGACAATCGACTCCAACAACTTCCCAACTACCGATGTCAAGCTAACAGGTCTATAATTTCCTTTTTGCTTCCTTGCCCCCTTCTTAAATAGCGGAGTGACATTTGCAATCTTCCGGTCCTCCGGAACCATGCCAGACTCTATTGACTTTTAAAAGATCATTGCTAATGCCTCCACAATCTCCACAGCTACTTCTTTCGGAACACGCGGGTGCATTCCATCTGGTCCAGGAGATTTACCTACCTTTAGACTATTCAGCTTCCTGAGTATTTTCTCCGTCGTAATTGTGACTGCGCACACTTCTCTTCCCTGACACCCTTGAGTGTCCGGTATACTGCTGATGTCTTCCTCAGTGAAGACTGGTGCAAAATACTCGTTCAGTTCCTCTGCCATCTCCTTATATCCCATTACAATTTCTCCAGCATCATTTTCTATCGGTCCTATATCTACTCTCACCTGTCTTTTACTCTTTATATACTTGAAAAAGCTTTTAGTATCCTCTTTGATATTATTTGCTAGCTTCCTTTCATAGTTAATCTTTTCCTTCTTAACGACCTTCTTAGTTTCCTTTTGTAAGCTTTTAAAATTTTCCCAGTCCTCTGTCTTCCCACTAATTTTTGCTTCCTTGTATGCCCTCTCCTTTGTTTTATCTTTGGCTTTGACTTCTCTTGTCAGCCACGGTTGCATCCTTTTTCCATGCGAAAATTTCTTCTTTTTTGGAATATATCTGTCTTGCACCTTCCTCACTTCTCGCATAAACTCCAGCCACTGCTGCTCTGCCGTCCTTCCCGCTAGTGTCCCTTTCCAGTCAACTCTGGCTAGTTCCTGTCTCATGCCACTGTAATTTCCTTTACTCCACTGAAATACCGACACATCGGATTTCGGCTTCTCTTTCTCAAACTTCAGAGCGAACTCAATTATGTTATGATCACTGTCCCCCAAGGGTTCCTTCACCTCAATCTCTCTAACACAACACCCAATCCAGTACAGCTGATCCCCTAGTGGGCTCAACAACAAGCTGTTCTGAAAAACCATCTCGCAGACATTCTACAAATTCTCTCTCTTGAGATCCAGTGCCGACCTGATTTTCCCGATCCACTCGTTTGTTAAAATCCCCCACAATTATCATAACACTGCCCTTCTGACAAGCCTTTTATATTTCCTGTGTAATTTGTATTCCACATCACTACGGCTGTTTGGAGGCCTGTATATAACTGCCGTCAGGGTCCTTTTACCCCTGCGATTTCTTAGCTCAACCCATAAAGATTCTGCACCTTCCAATCCTATGTCACCTCTTTCTAATGATTTAATATCATTTCTTACCAATAAAGCCACAGCACTCCCTCTGCCTACCTCCCTATCCTTTCAATACACCGTGTATCCTTGGACGTTCAGCTCCCAGAGACATGCATCCTTTAGCTTCGTCTCAGTGATGGCTGCCTGGCAATCTGTAGCTGTACGACAAGATCGTCCACCTTATTTCTTATGCTGCGTGCATTTAAGTATAACACCTTAAGACCAGTATTTGGTAATTTTTGCTTTGATTGCACTGCAACTTTATTGCACTACAACTCTTCCCAATGGCTGCAAATTTGCCCCATCACCTGCCTGTCCTTCCTGACATCTTTACTGATCACTATCTTAGATTTATTTCTGTTTTCCCCCTCCTCCGCTCTATCATTCCAGTTCCCATCCCCCTGCCAAATTATTTTAAACCCTCCCTAACAGCTCTATTAAACCTTCCCGCCAGGATACTAATCCCCTTCGGGTTCAGGTGTAACCTGTCCTTTTTGAACAGGTCATACTTCCCCCAGAAGAGATCCCAATGTTTCAAGAATCTGAAGCCCTACCCTCTGCACCAGTCTCTCAGTCATGCATTCATCTGCCTGATCCTACTGTTCTTGCCCTCGCTAGCACATGGCACTGGTAGAAATCCCGAGATTACGACCCTGGAGGCCCTGCTTCTCAGCTTCCTTCCTAACTCCCAGAAATCTCTCTTCAGAACCTCCTCCCTTTTCCTCTCTATGTCAAAGCTTATCTGCTTTGTTCTTGCATTAAAATAGACAGATCTCAAACCATCAGTCTGAGCATAACCCTTATCTATCATCTGCGTATCCTCCCTCTTACACTGTCTACAAGCTTTCTCGATTTGTGAGCCAATCGCCCCTTCCTCCGTCTCTTCAGTTCGGTTCCCAACCCCTGCGATTCTGGTTTAAATTCATAGATATGTGAGTAAATTAGTATTTTCATTACTCCAATTTCCAGTACACATGTAAAACTAAAACTGTCCCTATAGTCATGTGAATTTAGTTGAAGTAGATCAGTGTCTTACTGTGAAGTCGCTGTTGATAATTATGAATAATTATTCTTTACTCTCTTCTGTCAAAAACTGTTTGGATGATAATATTTGGTTTGGGGCAAAATCACAGTAAATACATAACCATTAAAACTAGAAATGTAGGGTAGATAAGAGTAGCTTTGTTCTTTAACCTCACGTATCTATTGTATAACCCTAACCAAATCAAATTAAGAATACTTTACTCAACCCTAACTATAACTCTTCCACTTGCAATGACAACAGGTCTATAGTACTGTGCAAAAGTCTTCGGCACATATATATAGCTAGTGTATATTGGTTAAATATGAATGTGGTTGGTAGAAAGGAATAAGAGTACATTAGCTTTGTATTAGCTCAATAGTATTGAGTGTTATTTGCTAACTGGAAAGCCATAATATACAGTATTGTGCAAAAGTCTTAGGTACTTTAGCTACATAGATGTGTCCAAGACTTTTGCACAGTAATGTATATCTTATTGTACATCCTACATCCTTGGTGTACAATAATGCATAGCTTTTGAACTAGCAAATATATATTGTGATTATACTTTTATAATTTATATTTTGTTTCTTAGAATTTATTTTATTATTACATTCAGTGGCCACCATATGAGGTACAGGAAGTAGGTTTGTGATCTTCTGCTGCTGTAACCCATCCACTTCAAGGTTCGATGTGTCGTGCAGTCGGAGATGCTCTTCTGCACACCACTGTTGTAACATGTGGTTATTTGAGTTAGTGTCACCTTTCTGTGCCTGAATCTGTCAGGCTATTCTCCTCTGGCCTCTCTCAGCAAGAGAGTTTTCACCCACAGAACTGCCGCTCACTGAATGTTATTTTTAATTCTCCTACCATTCTCTGTAAACTCTAGAGACTATTATGCATGAAAATCCTTGAAGGTCAGGAGTTTTGAGATCCTCAAACCACCCCATTTAGCACCAGCAATCATTCCACAATCAAAGTCGCTTAGATCACATTTCTTAAGCATTCTGATGTTTGGGCTGAACAACAACTGAACCTTTTGACCATGTCTGTATGATTTTATGCATTGAGCTACTGCCACATGATTGGCTGATTAGATATTTGCATTAACAGGCAGGTGAACCTAATAAAGTGGCCACTGAATTCATATTTGTTGATAATTTTGATTTTATTTTTTAAAAGTTATATACAAGTTATAATTTTATGATCCATGTTGTGTTCAGTAATAAGCAACTGGTTAAAATGTTTTCTCTGGTTTTGTATTTTGCTGATGAAAGAGAAGAATGCATCATCTTAAACTCCTTTCATTAATTTCCCTTTCACCCAGCCAAATCGACAGCCAGCGAAGCTCAACCTCCTGACATGTCAAGTGAAGCCGAGTTTAGAAGATAAAAAATGTTTTGACCTCATTTCACGTATGATTGATTATTTCAATTTTTTGTCCCTTGTTGAATGTTTGGTTATTTTGTCATCATCACTCTATGAATTATGTTGATTAATATAACTTATTTGTGATTAGCAGCTGGTTTATAGTTTACAGTACTGGGGTTTCTACATACAGGAGTACTCTATAATGATACCCTTCTGGAGTAGTGTTCTCAGTCATTATTTTTCTTGTTGGATTCACTGCCCAGAGTTAAAATCAAATAACTTGTTTGCCACAATAATCAGGGAGATGGATATTTCATTGCCATATCTGTGAACTTGAGATACTTGATTCTGCATACTAATTTCAAGAAGCATGTTTACTAGGTGTTATTAATGCCATTGTTTGCAAAAATAAAGGATTTCTCCTTTTTTTTAAAAAAAAAAGCAGGTGGTCATATCATGGAATACTCAGTTGTAAATGCAAAAGCAAGGATGTAATGTTGGAACATTATAAAACACTGGAGAGGATTCAGTTGAAGTGTTGTGAACAGTTTTGGGTCACTTATAGAAGAAGGGATGTGCTAAGATTGGAGTGTGTTCAAAGAAGGGTCATGAAAATGATTCTGGGATTGAAAGGCTTATCATATGAAGAGCATTTGATGGCTCTGGGCCTGTACTCACTGGAATTCACAAGAATGAGGGGTGACCTCAATGAAACTAATCAAATGTTGAAAGGCCTCAATAGAGTGGATGTGGAGAGGATGTTTGTTAAGGTGGGGGGCTCTAAGACCAGAAGACACAGCCTCAGAATAGAGGGGCATCCTTTTAGAATAGAGATGAGAAAGAATTTATTTAGCCAGACAGTGGGGAATCTGGATTTTGTTGCCACAGGCAGCTGTGGAGGTCAAGTCATTGGGTATATTTAAGGCAGAGGTTGATAGGTTCTTGATTAGTTGGGGAATGAAGGGATATGGGGAGAAAGCATAGATTGGGGCTAAGACAAAAATTGGATCAGCCATGATGAAATGGCGGAGCAGACTCAATGGGCCAAATGGCTTTATTCTGCTCCTATATGTTATGGTCTAAATGGACATTCAGTAATTTAACATAGAGCACATCATTTTCAAAGAGAGATAACTTAACTTTGAAATATAGTGGTGTGGTAATTTGGCACATTTTTTCCATTCTCAAGATTCAAAATTGTTTAATGTAATTTCCTGTCACAGGTTTAAGGAGAATAAAATAATTGTTTTTCTGGATCTGATGCAGCACAATTAAAGATAAAGAACACAGTAGTACTAATAAAAGCGCACACAATAAATATAAATACAGTACATAAGATAGCTTATATACATTGATTGTATATCCATAAAGTAATGCTATGCTGTATATAAAGTGACTGACGGGAAATATTAAAGTAGTGGTGGAGTTCGTGGGTGGTGTTGATCAGTCTTACTGCTTGGGGAAAGTAACTAGTTTTGAGTCTGGTGGTCCTGACATGGATGCCTCTTAACCTCCTCTCTGATGGGAGTGGGGAAAACAGTCCATGAGCAGGGTGTATGGGATCCTTCATTATGTTACTGGCCCTTTCCTGGCACCTTTCTGTATATATGTCCTTGATAGCAGGTAGGCTGGTGCCAGTGATACTTTGGGCAGTTTTGAGCTTTCCTTGTCATGGCAGTGCAGTTTCTGTACCAAGCAGTGATGCAAATTTTTTAGGATACTCGCTTTTAAGCATCTGTAGAATGAGATGAGTATGGATGTTTAAAGTCCAGCTGTCTCCAGTCTCCTCAGAAAGTAGAAGCATTGGTGACCTTTCTTGACTGTGTAGGATATGTTCTGGAACCATGACAGGTTGTGTGTGACGTGCACTCCCAGGAGTTTGAAACTGCTTGCAGTTTCCACTGCTATATCACCAATGTAAAGGTCGGTGTGAGTGATATGAGTTCTGCTGAAGTTGATAACCATCTCCTTTATCTTGTTAACGTTACAGAAGACGTTATTTGCCTGGCGCCAGGCATCAAGCTCTTCCACCTCCTGTCTGCAGGCCAGTTTTGGTAATGAGCCCCACCATTGTCATGTCTTCAGCAAACTTAACAATGTAACTATTGATAGCTCAGGTGTTTGGCCATGCATTCATGTGTGAGCAGAGCAATGGGCTCAGCATACAGACCTGGGGGATATCCATGTTGAGGATGATGGGGAGGTAGATGCAGTTGTACATCCTGACTATCTGAGGTCTGTTGGTTAGGAAGGCCAACACCCAGTTGTGCAGTGGTGTATTTAGACCGGGGAGGAGGGGTTCGGTCACCAAGGTCTGTAGGACAATGGTGTTGAGTGCCAAATTGAAATCTAGAAACAGAATTTTGACATAAACAACCACTCTGCTGGAAAAATAAGATAGGTTGGGTGGAAGAGTGCAAAATTCAAGTTTCTTGTGTGTAAACATCACCAATAGCTTGTTCTGGTGCATCCACATAGATACTATAGATAAGAAAGCACGCCAGCGCCTTTACTTCCTTAGAAGGTTAAGGAAATACGGTGCATTGGCCGTCATCAACCGTGCGATTGAGTTCAAGAGCCGAGAGGTAATGTTGCAGCTATATAGGACCCTGGTCAGACCCTATTTGGAGTACTGTGCTCAGTTCTGGTCACCTCACTACAGGAAGGATGTGGAAGCTATAGAAATGGTGCAGAGGAGATTTACAAAGATGTTGCCTGGATTGGTGAGCATGCCTTATGAGAATAGGTTGAGTGAACTTGGCCTTTTCTCCTTGGAGCATCGGAGGATGAGAGGTGACCTGACAGAGGTGTATAAGATGATGAGAGGCATTGAATGTGTGGATAGTCAGAGGCTTTTTTCCAAGGCTGAAATGACTAACATGAGAAGGCACAGTTTTAAGGTATTTGGAATTAGGTACAGAGGAGATGTCAGCTGTAAGTTTCTTATGCAGAGAGTGGTGAGTGTGTGGAATGGGCTGCCAGCGACGGTGGTGGAGGCGGATACAATAGGATTTTTTAAGAGACTTCTGGATAGGTACATAGCGTTTCAAAAAATAGAGAACTATAGGTAACGGAAGGTAATTTCTAAAGTAAGTACATGTTTGATCCAGCATTGTGGGCCGAAGGGCCTGTATTGTGTTGTAGGTTTTCTGTGTTTCTATGAAATTTAACATGCAGTTAAGCTCAATTTAATTGAACCCCACTGATTTTTGTAGATGCACCTTTGAAAGCATCCTATCTGGATCTATCACAGCTTGATATCATAGCTGTTCTGTTCAAGACCACAAGAAATTCCAGAGTTGTGAACTCAGCCCAGTCAATCACAAAAACAAACTTCCCCTCCGTGGACTCTGTCTACACTTCTCAATGCCTCAGTAAAGCAGTCATCATAATCTCACCCCAGATCTGCATACTCTTTGCCAAGCTCAAGGACAGTTTCTATCCCACTGTTATAATACTCTTAAATGAGTCTCTTGTACGTTGAACTCTTGACATCACAATCTACCTCATTACGGCCATTGCACTTTATAGTCTACTTGTACTGTACTTTCTCAAGAACTGTAACCATAACACTATATACTGCATTCTTTTACTGCTTTCCCCATGTACTTCCTTAAAGTACATGTGTTTTATTTTAAATGATCTGTATGGATGGCACACAAATCTATTGTTTTCACTGTATCTCAGTGCATGTGACAATATACTAATGCTAATCCTTCCCAGTGAATATCTTCTGAATCCTCTCAATGCAATCCATCCTACACTGTGAATTTGAATTGAATTGAATTGACTTTATTTCTTACATCCTTCATATACATGAGGAGTAAAAAATCTTTCCATTACGTCTCCATCTAAATGTGTAATGTGCAATCATAGTAATTTATAATAAATAGAACAGTCAATGTAACATAGAATACACTTAAATCAGCATGAGTTAATTAGTCTGATGGCCTGGTGGAAGGAACTATCCTGGAGCCTGTTGTCCTGGCTTTTATGCTACGGTACCGTTTCCCGAATGGTAGCTGCCGGAATAGATTGTAGTTGGAGGGACTCGAGTCCCCAATGATCGTACAAGCCCTTTTAACACACCTGTCTTTGTAAATGTCCTGAATAGTGGGAAGTTCACATCTACAGATGCGCTGGGCTGTCCGTACCACTCTCTGCAGAGTCCTGCGATTAAGGGAGGTACAGTACCCACACCAGCCAATCAGGATGCTCTCAATTGTGCCCCTGTAGAAAGTTGTGGTGAATGGAACTGTAGCCTATTGAATGTTTTATAATGTTGCATCTTAACCTCCCTGCACCTACGTGCATTCCTGCATGTTAAAGGTTCTGTGCAGATACAAGCCATTGAAATAAGCAAATCTGTTGTAGAAAGTTCTGAACCCATTTTCTCACTTGTGTCCCCCAACCAAGTGAATAGCAAATCATTATTATGCAACACTTGAATCCTGCTGAAGGGTCTCAGCCCGAAATGTCGATATTTTATTACTTACCATAAATGCTACCTGACCTGCTGAGTTTCTCCATCATTTTGTGTGTGTTACTCTGGATTTCCAGCATCTGCAGAATTTCTGGTGTCTATCATTATAATGCAAGTTGGAATTATGTGTTCTTGATTTTATTCTGCTTGAGATCTAATATATGGCTATAGATTTGAAGGAGAATGAATTCCATGATATAATTGTTATATCTTACTCAGTTTTCCTTTTGCTTTTAGATAACCGCACTTATCATTTCCTGGCAGATGATGAGCTGGACTGTATGGCGTAAGTAGAGAGCTGAGCAGTTATGCATTAACAGATGCGGATAACAAATTGTTGAGAGTGTTAGAAAGTTCTCAGTCTGAAGAGACAAATGATTTCATAATCTGAGAGTCTGGCTAAACATATCTTTATAAACTGATCTGTAGTTCATAAAAATTTAACATTTGGTACTGCTTGCACAGTGTTTAAATGACCCATAACAATTCAGCTTGTAGTCATTGTTGCTGCCAACATGTTCATGGAGGAAGGAATGGTAATTGCAGCCCTGCAGAAGGTTAAGGAACACCTTTGTCTTTTTGAATTAGTTGTAACTTATCCAGAGGGCACAGCATCGGAATAGATGGACATCCATTTAGAACAGAGATGAGGATGAATTTCTTTAGTCAGAGGGTGGTGAATCTGAGGAATTCGTTGCCAAGTGAAGTGGCAACTGTGAAGGCCAAATCATTGGCTGTATTTAAAGCAGAGGTTGATAGGTTCACGATTAGTAAAGACATCAAAGGTTATGGGAAAAAGGCAGGAGAATGGGTTTGAACAGGAAAATAAATCAGCCATGATCAAATGGTGAAGAAGAATTTGTGGGCCAAATAGCCTATTTCTTTTCCTATTTTTTATGGTCTTACATAGAATGGACTCAAACGGGACAGTTTGTCCGTAGAAGAGCTAGAGAGCATTACATGGATGAGAGTCTGCAGCCAACAGTGAAACGCAGCAGAGGTTCCCTGCAAGTTTGGGGCTGCATTTCTGCAAATGGAGTTGGTGATCTGGTCAGAATTAATGAAATCCTCAATGCTGAGAAGTACAGCAGATTCTCATCCATCATGCAAGGCGTCTGATTGGTCCCAACTGCATTCTGCAGCAGGACAAAGACTCCATACAGATCGCCAAGATTATAAAGAACTGTTTTCAGTGAAAATAAGAACAAGGATTTCTGCAACAGATGGTATAGGCTCCACAGAGCCCTGACCTCAACATCATCGAGGCTGGAGAGACAGAAGTAAGCGAGATAGCCAAAGTCTGCAGAAGAAGTATAGCAAGCTCTCCAAGATGCTTGCAACAACCTACCAGCCGAATTACTTATAAAGCTGTGCAACAGTGTGTCTAAAATGCACTTTTAAAGGCAAGGGGTGGTCACACCAAATATGATATGATTTAGATTTTTACTGTTTACTGCTCGTTATAGTTTTTTTTTATATTTACAGGCTTCTCATTTCATTATTTTTGAAAGCATCTTCGGTTAACAGCATTCTTTTATATGTGCCTAAGACTCTTGCATAGTACTGTATATTGGGGAAATCATTAATCATTCAGCTTGAGCAAAGTCATCAACCAAAGTCATATTATGGGTCTGTGATAACTGATCTTAGTTAGCTTGGATAACTTCACTCACCACAACTCTGAACTGGTTTCACAACCTATGGACTCACTTTCAAGGATTCTACAACTCGTTCTCAATTTTATTTATTTATTATTTGCTTTTTATAATAAATTTTGTGGGCAGTTTTTCATTAATTCTATGCAGTTCTCTGCTGCACTGTGAATGCCTACAAGACAATGAATCTCAAGGTAGTATATGGTTACATGTACACTCAGTGGCCACTTTATTAGGTACACCTGTACACCTGCATGTTAATGCAACATCTAATCAGCCAATCATGTGGCAGCAACTCGATGCTTAAAAGCATTCAGAGATGGTCAAGATGTTCAGATGTTGTTCAGACCAAACATCAGAATGGGGAAGAAATGTGATGGAAGTGACTTTGGCCATGGAATGATTATTGGTGACAGGCGGGATGGTTTGAGTATCTCAGAAACTGCTGATCTTCTAGGATTTTTACACACAACAGTCTCTAGAGTTCACACAGAATGGTGTGAAAAACAAAAGAACATCCAGTGACCAACAGTTCTGTGGGCAAAAATACATTGATAATGAGAGAAGTCAGAGGAGAATGATCAGACTGGTTCAAGCTGGCAGGCAACAGTAACTCAAATAACCGTAAGTTACAATAGTGGTCCTGCTTGGTGGCACAATAATATCAGCGCCGGACTCCGGAGCGAAGGTTCCCAAGTTCAAATCCAAGTCGGGTTGGCGTCGAGCTAGCAACTCGGCCTCGTAAAAAAAAAACAAGAATAGCTTGCTATGGAAACACCCTCATGACGGTGCCCTGATAACTCCACTGCTGAGTTAAGAGCTATTCTTCTTCTACAATAGTTGTGTGCAGAAAAGCATCTCTAAATGCACAACCTGTTGAACCTTGAAGTGAATGGGTTACAGCAGGAAAAGACCACGAAAATATGCTCAGTGGTCACTTTATTAGAAACCTCCTGTACCTGTCAGGGCATCAAAAATTATGGGGAAAAGGCAGAAGATAGGGTTGAATGGATAATAAATGACGGAATGGCAGAGCAGACTTCATGGGCTGAATGGCCTAATTCTGCCCCTATGTCTAATGTTCTTATGCCATGCTCAATTAAATACGATCTTCATAATTAGAATAGCTACTTTACTCTCTACTCTGATATTCTTCTGTTGTATGTATCTGGATCAAAGCTGAAGGAATTGAATCAAATGGGTTTTGCTAATGAGCACTGGTGAGAGTTTTATTAGTGAGTGTCAGTAACACATGTACTTCCAGTGTCACTTCCCCGTCTTTTAGCTGTCACACTCAGTCTTAACTACATATAGTAATGATCATCATCTCCTGTTTTGATGCAGCAAGAAAGCTGCTGCTTGCAAATTAGCAACCTTTTATACTCCAGTAAATAACTGATAACACTGTCAATAGGAAAGAAACTCAACCAGAGTTATGACACTGTCATTTGTCTCACACATAGAATTCTCCAAATTTGCAATCAGATACTACCATCTGTAAGTATGTTATTAAAATTTGATCTCTCATCTTACATCTCCTAGATCTACGTATACTTTTTTTTTAAAACTTTATAATTATTATATATATGGTTTTGTACAGCGTAGTGTGGGCTGGACAGTAGTGTAGCATTTAGCGTAACACTTTACAGTGCCTGTGATTAGCAATCAGGGTTCAATTCATGTTGCTGTTTGTAAAGAATTTATATGTTCCCCATGACCGCGTGGGTTTCCACAGGTTTCCTACCACATCCTAAAGATGGGTTAGCGTTAGTAAGTTGTGGGCTTGCTATGTTGGCATAGGAAGCGTGGTGACACTTGTGGACTGCCTCAAGTATATCCTCAGACTATGTTGATCAATGACACAAAGAACACGTTTCTCTGTATGTTTCAATGTGCATGTGACAAATAAAGCTAATCTCTTTAACCTGTATCATTATGTAATAACTTTTATCAGGATCAAATTCCTTCTGCTTTTTCTCTGCCCACCTTTTAATTGATCAGCAGGGAAGTTAAGCAGGGCAGTGGCAGATTACTTTAATTCTCTGAGGTGAAGCATTTTGAGAGATCTAATAAGGGTAGATAGACTCAATAATCACTTTATTAGGTTCAGGAGTGGAACCTGGTGTGGTCTTCTGCTGCTGTTGCCCATCCACGCGCACCACTATTGTAACGCGTGGTTATTTGAGTTATTATCACCTTCCTGTCAGTTTAAATCAGTCTGGCCAATCTCCTTTACCTCTCTCATTAACAAGGCATTTTCACCCACAGAACTTACACTCACTGGATTTTTTTTTTTGTTTTTCACACCATTCTCTGTAAACTCTAGAGACTGTTGTACGTCAAAATCCCAGGAGATCAGCAATTTCTAAGATATTTAAACCACCCTGTCTGGCACCAACTATCATTCCATGATCAAAGTCATTTGCATCACATTTCTTCCCCATTCTGACGTTTGGTCTGAACAACAACTGAACCTCTTGACCATATCTGCATGCTGGTGTCACATACCCCGTGACGAGAATAAAGAGCCAGCAGAGATGGAAAACACTTTGGAGTCCAGTATTGCTATTAACTAGTAATATTCATTAGTAAATACGCAATACAGTAATATAAATGTAGATAAATCAAACAGGTTAGCAATGACTATATATATAAGTAAGTATATCAGTAAGTGTAGAAATATATGTATGAAAAACCAAGCTTCTTTAAGCCTAGGGGTAAAAAGATACAGTCTTATGATGATGAGTAAAGTTCAGTTCAGTTCAGTTCGTGGTATTTAGTTGAGTAGAGATGGAGAGAGAGGGAGAGATTTGAGTCTTCAGGTGAGCTGACACCGTTGATCTTCTCATTGTCCTTTGAAATCCTTTAAAAGTCACCAACTGTGACTTCAACAATGGGGACCGGTTTTCTGTGGTGGAGCTATCACCCAGGCGAGGGTGGGCACATGGACAACTCTCCACCAGTCAACCCCTTTCCTTTTCACTACAAGAGCGACTGATCAATCTGCATGATCAATCCTCCAAAAACCCACTTTTTCTGCGGACAAACCAAGCTCATTCAGTATCCAAAACATGTGCCTGAGGTCTATCATCTGACCTCCTATTTTATCTTCCCATGCTGAGCATCAACTGTCACTCAAATAACTCCTCCTTCCTCTCTCTGTGTAAGAAATGCACAAGCAGGTGATTGTCCTTGAGGAGTATCAACACCCTGTGAACAGTCTTCATCTCTCCCTCTCTTTTCAAAAGCACAGTTCATAGAGGTAATTCAGCATCCCGTCATATTGGTTAGATATTTGCGTTAATGAGCAGATATACATGTGTTACCTCATAAAGTGGCCGCAAAAAGTATCTGCTGTGCGTGATAGGGCTCTAGAAATGAACTTAATATATTATTACCCTTCATTTTAATCAAGGTGGATTTCTGTTTTAACAAACTGCAAGCAAGAAGCTCTAAATATGGCTTTCCATGAAGAGCACAATAGTGCGGAGAGTAGTATTGAAGACCTAACCAAAGCCATCATTGAAGATATCCAGCATATGCCTGGGAATAGCGAGTGCTGTGATTGTGGAGCACTAGGTAAGACAATAGGGTGAATGAAATGGCTCCAAATTAAGAACGTAAAGTGACAGATATTCAGCAGGTCAAGCACCGTTTTTGGAGAGAAAACCAGTTAATGTTTCAGGCTGGTGAACTTTCATCAGAACTCTCAAACTGTGCTTTAGAAATAAGGGCATAATATGAGGAAGTCCTAAATTTAATGGATGTTTACCAACCTTTCACCTCGTGTTCTCCTCCAGGTCAAAACAGTGTAACTCATGCCTAGAGCTTTTGGGATTATTTTGGGCCGCAGTATTCCAGTAAATTTCGCTCACCCCTGTTGAATTTAGGGAAGTGGTGAACTTGCCAATGGTACACCATCTTGTGCATTACTGAAATAAAACCTGCTTAATTCAGCCCTGTGTTTTTATAGAAATGTTAAATACTTTAAAAAATTGTCTTAGAAAAGGCATTCCCAACCTTTTTTATGCCATGGACCAATACCATAAAACAAGAGGTCTGTGGATCCCTGGTTGGCAATCCCTGTCTTAGAAGATGCACAACAGTGTTTATTCAACAAAATTAGACTACATTGATTGGTAAGTAACATACCAGCAAGGAGTGAAAATTAATCAATTAAAAACAATCCCAATTTAACAAGTTGTGAAACTCATATTAGAATTACTGTGGTAGTACTCCTTCTTGGTACAAGAAGCACCTCAAATTCAGGCATTTGGAATTCATACCTGGTTGAAGAGCAAACAGAATGAAACAACCATCTGTGATATTATGACTGGACACTTATTAAAACCATTCAACTGAGAGAAATATAAAGTCTTAAGTGCGCTTTAGCATTCTTGGAAGTAAGCAAAATAATTTATTCAAATTCAGTTCAAAAATTACCTTCACTGCTCAAAATTAATGCATTGGGAGTTTACCAATTGCTAAAATGTGCAATTATATAAAGGTGGGCACATTATTTGGAACTCGATAGATTTTTCTTTTGGCTTGACCATATGAAAGCATTATTAATGTAAATGTTGACTGTTTTGCAGCCTCTCTCACAGCACATTGTGATTCACTTATGTCATTTGAATTTTATTATGCTTTAGTGAGCATTTCTGATAGTTAAATATATTTATTTTCTGCTAATGTCCTCGCAGATCCAACTTGGCTTTCTACCAATCTCGGAATCCTGATTTGTATAGAATGTTCTGGAATTCATCGGGAGATGGGTGTGCATTACTCTCGAATACAATCTCTCTCACTGGACAAGCTAGGAACCTCGGAACTCCTGGTGAGATTCTTCCTGTTTTTTTATTTAATACCCTCTTTTAGAATTCTTTTGTTAAAAGGGAAAGGTGTTCTTTTAAACAACCACCATGCCCCTGATATTTATAGGGACGAACACAGAAGTAAAGGTAAGTTGTTGGCTGTTTGAGCCTATTCTGCTCTTCACTGATCTGTGACCTAACTCTGTGCATTTGATTTTTCATTGAGTACCTTTACAACTCAATTTCAAACGTTAGAAAGACAAATGAGTAGGCAACACAACCCGCCGTGACTCCATCATTCATTTAGATCACAACAGATCTTTTACCTCAACAACTTTCAATTCTCTGGTTTTGACTGCCTCATTTTCACCATGTGTGTCCAGTCCCTATTCACTTCTATCCCCAACGAGAAGATCTTAAAGCTGTCTGTTCTTTTCTCAATAAAGGACCATCCAGTTCCCCTCCACCACCACGCTCCTCTGTCAGTAGGCCTGGTCTCAACAATTTCTCCTTCAGCTCCTCCCCCTTTCAAAACTCAAGGACTAGCCGTGGGTACTCACATGGGCCTCAGCTATGCCTGCCTTTTCATTGGTTACATGAAACAGTCCATGGTCTACGCCTTCTCAGTAAATACTCCCTAAATTTTTCTGTGCCACATTGATATTTCATGCACCCAAGCTGAGCTCGTCAATTTCATCAACTTTGTCTCCAACTTCCACCCTGCTTTTAAGTTCACCTGGTCCATTTCTGTTACCTCTCTCTTCTTTCTTGATCTCCTTGTCTCCCTTCTGGAGACAAACTGTCTACCAATATCTTTTACAAATCTACCAATTCCCATGGCTATCTTAACTATACCTCTTCCCACTGTCTCCGATAAAAATGCTATCTCCTTTTCTCAGTTCCTTGTTTCTGCCACATTTGTTCCCAGAACGTGCCTTTCCCTTTTAGGATATTAGAGATGTCCTCCTCTTCAAAGAACGGGGTTTTCCTTCCTTCACCATTGATGTTGCCCTCACCCGCATCTCCTCCAATTCCCCAACATCTACGCTCACGTCATCTTCCTGCTGTCTTAACAAGGATAGAATTCCTTTTGTCCTCATCCATTCCTCTGTTCTCATGTGTTGGCGTGTGGCCAAGTGGTTAAGGCATCGGTCTAGTGATCTGAAGGTCGCTAGTTCGAGCCTCAGCTGAGGCAGTGTGTTGCCTTGCCTTGAGTACAGAAATTGAGTTAAGAAATTAAGTACAGAATATGCAAGAAATTTTCAGTCAGTAATGGTGAGCTTCAAATTATGTGAGCTCACTAATATATTTAAGACAATTCAGTGTTTTTTTTTTAGTCGATTCAGTTTTACCAAATTAAAAACACAGACAGTAATCTTGAATACTAAATAACATATTATTTCTGAAATTTACTAGGCAGATTAATAATTGGCACGGACAAGATGGGCCAAAGCACTGTTTCTGTGTTGTAGTGTTTTATGACTCTATGGTTGTGTTGGAAGAATTCTGTAAAAAATAAGTCTTGATGTGTTTATGTTGCAGTTGGCCAAGAATGTCGGAAATACAAAGTTTAACGAACTTTTGGAGGCTAGTCTTCCAAGTTTATCACTAAAGCCAAGTACAGACGGTCCCATGTGAGTCAAAAGCAAAAGGAAATTTGAGATATTTAAAAAGCTGTGGATGTTAATTGGTGAAGGCTAGTATGTAACTAAATGCATTTTTTTCACGTTTCATTCTTGTGTTAGCACTGTGCCTGCTTCATGTAATTGCTAATTTATCCTTAAAAGTCCTTTCCTTGGCCATTGATATTTAAAATGGCAGAACACCATAGAATTATTCTGAGTATCCTGACTATTTGCCTGCTATAGAAACATGAATGCCTTTGAATGGAGAAGCCTACATAGTGTGTCCAGTCCATCGTCGGAAAAGCCCTCCCACTATTGAGCACATCTACAAGGAGCACTGCCACAAGAAAGCAGCATTTGTTATCAAGAACCCCCATCATCTTCTCACTGTTGCCATCAGGAAGGAGGTACAACAGTTTTAGGTCCATCAGGTTCAGGAACAGTTATTACTGATCAATCATCAGGCTTCTGAACCAGAGTGGATAACGTCACTCACCTCAACACTGAATAGATTCCACAACCTACAGACTTAATTTTGAGGTCTCTAAGGAATTTTTTTTTTTATTTGCACAGTTTGTCTTCTTTTGCACATCGGTTGTTTGTCAGCCTGTAGCTTTTTTTTAAATTCTATTGCATTTCTCTGTTCAACTGTAAATGCCTGCAAGAAAATTAATCTCAAGGTAGAATATGGAAGTACTAAATTTACTTTGAATTGGAGTTGTTGTTTGCCAGCAAGGTGGTAACAACAGAACATGAGAGATTTGCAAGTTGAACTAGCAGAACAAGTTATGCATTTGAAATCTTTTCCTTTAGTACTTGTACAGAGAAATTTTAGTAATTGTCATTAAAATCCAAATTTACATATATAAAATACCGGAGTAACTCAGCAGGTCAGGCAGCATCAATGGAAAGGAACACACATTCGACATTTCAGGCTGAGACCCATCAACAGGACTATATTGGAATATATTAAAATATTTTATAGCATTTATAACTTTTCAAAGTTCAAAGTAAATTTATTATCAAAGTACATGTATAGCACCATAAACACAAGATTCTGCAGATGCTGAAACGTCAGAGCAACACACACAGTATGCTGGAGGAAATCAACAGGTCACGCAGCACCTATGAAAATGAATAAATAACCGACATTTCAGCCCAGGCCCTTCTTCCTGAAGGGTTTCAGCCGAAATGTCGATTATTTATTCATTTCCAAAGATGTTGACTGACCTGCTGAGTTCCTCCAGCATTTTGTGTGTGCTTTGTATGTATCACCATATACAACCCTGAGATTCATTTTCTTGCAGGCATGCTCAGTAACTCCAATAACCATAACAGAATCAATAAAAGACTGCACCCAACTGTCCAAATATAAAATAAAGGAAAAAAGAAATAATAAATAAATAATATTGAGAACATGAGATGAAGAATCCCTGAAGTGAGTCTATTGGTTGTGGAAACAGTTCAATGATGGGTTGAGTGAAGATGAGTGAAGTTATACCCTCTGGTTCAAGGGCCTGATGGTTGTAGGATAATAACTGTTCCTGAGCCTTGTGGTGTGGGTCCTGAGGCACTTATACTTTCTTCCTGATGGCAGCAGTGAGAAGAGTGTATCCACTATTTTTTTGTGGGATATTCCATTAAGGGCATTCAGTCGATATCAGGTCATGATGCAACCAATAAACGTTCCACCACACATCTGTAGAAGTTTGTCAAAGTTCTAGTTGTCATGCCGAATCTTTGCAAACTTCTAAGGAAGTAGAGGCAGACAGCAAACTGCTTCAGTAATTTAAAATGCTAGAAATCAAACTCAAAAACAGAAATTGCATTCAGCACCAGGCAAGTTATGCAGCATTAATAGGTAAAGAAACACTGCTACTTCAATAGCTAATACCAGGGGTGTATAATTTTAAAGGCAATTGGAGGAACATATACGGAGGATGTCAGAGGTAGGGTTTTACACAGAGATTGGTCATTGCATGGAATGCACTGCCAGGGATGATGGTAGAGGTAGATACATTATAGACATTTTAAAGACTCTTAGAAAGGTAAATGGATGATAAATAAATGGGGACCAATCTGGGAGGGAAGGGTTAGATAGATCTCAGAGTAGATTAAAAGGTTGATACAACGTCATGGGCTGTAAGGCAGACATCCCACCCTGCAAAAACTCATTTCAGGGAGGTAGCACCATCAATTTGCGGGAGACTCCAGGGAGAGGTGGGATGTCTGCAATAGAGTAGCTCCTTAGCAGCTGGCCAGCTAGTTTAAATAACATTAGCTATGCTAATGAATGAATGGCACCTGTTAAACTCACCTCAACACGTCTTTTACAGTCTTAACCCACCATGGGCAATAGAAAAGTCACTGTTGCAAACAGTGCGGCGAGCAACACTGTCATTATTTTTGACCCCTATTAGTCAGGGGTACACTTTAGTCTAGTCTGGAGTGACGTATATTTTATATTTTTTTTGGAACACTCTGCCATGGCGTGCTCTCGCTCGCGCTCTCTCTCTCTCTCGTCGCTCTTGCGCTCTCTCTTGCTTTCTCGCGCTTGCTCTCAAAAAAATTGATTTCCATGATATTGTATGTAATTTGCGGGCATCAGGGAGCCACTATTAATATGCGGGAGACTCCCGGAACTTTCGGGAGAGGTGGGATGTCTGGTAAGGTCTCTACTGTGCTGTGTAGTTCCACGTTCTAAAATCTAAACTAATTGAGATGTTCTGCTATTTTAAAGGACAATACGAAAAGATTACATTGTTTCAAAGTATGTAGAGCGTCAATATGTGAAACAGAGCACTGGCACCCCTGTGACAAAGCTGAATAATTTGTACGTTGCTGTGAAAGGCAAGGATATATTTGCACTGATACAGGCCTATGCAGAAAAAGTCAACCTCAGTGAATCACTGCCATTGTTTGATCAGGTAAGAGTGACAGTGCACAGGAATTATTAACAACTACAGAACAATTTACTGATAGAAAAGTAATATCCATTTATATCATGACTTGTTAAGTTGTAGAGAAACTTTCTCATGCACAAGTAGTTTTTTGATTATTAAGCAGAGAATGTTGTAACAATGCTTTTTTTTTCTTTTTGTATTTACACAGTTTGTTCTCTTTTGCACATTGGTGGTTTGTCCACCCTATTGGGTGTAGTCTTTATTGTGTTTCTTTATATTTATCGTAAATGCCCACAAGAAAATGCCTCTCAGTGTTGTATATGGTGACATATATATACTTCAGCATAAATTTACTTTGTATTTTGCTAAATGACATGATGTTGGTAGTGGTGGCCTGAAATATTCCTGGTTGACATTAATTTGGTTCCACCCATAAATGCCTATAATTTGCTTAAAGAAATAAATAATAATTCAGCTTGAGTGGGAAAGAAAATAAACAGGATGATTTTATCTTAGTATTTGATACTAAAATATGCCATAAGTTCAAGTGCTTCCCAGATATAATATCCTTCACTATGAGAATTCACTAGATATTATGTATAAGTGAATGAGAAGTTAAGGGTTAAAATAAATAAAGATAATTAGTAATTGCAGCAGTGTTGACTACAGGAGCATATTATTATCAATTTACTGGCATAATTTACATATTACTATTTAACTATTTATGGTTCTATTACTATTTATTATTTATGGTGCAACTGTGACGAAAACCAATTTTCCCCGGGATCAATAAAGTATGACTATGACTAAACGTTCTACCTGTATCTACATTTGATGTGCAGGAACCTGGAGAGACCGCCCTTCATCTCGCTATACTGCATGCAGATCGCACCTCCCTGCATATTGTGGACTTTCTTATTCAAAACTGGTAAGTTGGAATTTTCACATTTAGATACATACTATTAAGCGACAGAAGACACACTTGGTATGGTAATATCTGTTGCTTGCAACATGAGAAATGCACTTTGCCTTTTTAAAACTTGCCTGCTCTCCTTTTCCCTTTTCAGGATGTTGTGACGTTATAATTATCCACCAAGCAGACCTCATCTCAGTAGTTGTTGTCATGGGAAATAAATATTTCCAACAGTTGTGCCAGTTTATTTCTTTTCCACCATGGCATCATTGAGGAATGTCCTTTTCTGTAATTCTGTATTTTATTTTCCTTTCTCCAAAGAAGGTAGGTGTGGAGAAGGACTTAAGAAAGGATCTCTGAGGCAGCAAGAAGTGTACACAGAGTCCATAGCTTTTGTGATGTGCTGAGCTGTGTTCACAGTTCTCTGCAGTTGACCTGTGTTAATGTTGAGAACCTCCAAACTATAACATCAGGAACACATATCCTCCCGGGCCAAGGTGCAGAACACAGTACATGCAGTTGAGGGGTGTCCACTTAGAACAGAGCTGAGGAAAAGTTCTTTAGCCAGAGGCTGGTGAATCTATACAATCCATAGCCACGGATGGCAGTGCAGCACAAGTCATTGAGTATATTTAAGGCACAGGCTGATAGGTTCTTAATTATTCAGGGTGTCAAAGGTTTAGGAGAGAAGGCAGGAGATTTGGTTTGAGAGGTATAATGGAATGGTGGAGCGATGGGCTGAATGGCCTAATTCTGGTCCTATGTCTTATGGTCTTGTGGCCTACACACAGCTCAGAGCACAGGTAGTTACAATACATTCATAAAAATTAACATTAGCACAAGTCCCTGAATGGCATAGCTTGAAAGTTAATGGTGCATGAAATGTTACCCTGGAGCTAGGTTTCTGCAGGAGCAAGTATGCAGGAGTTCATTATCTTGTGCTGGTTCAGCCAAAAATGAAGGCAAACGAGCCTTTCATACGTGGCCCCTATTTGCTTCATCCAGAACAACCTGACTAACAGGAGAACTAAGCCTCAGCTTGAGGCCCTCACTATGAAGAGGAGAAACTATGGATAGCAGTGCCAGAAAATTGCACAGCTTTGTGGGCCGAAGGGCCTTTCTTGTGCTATAGGTTTTCTAAAATACGGATCTGGGGAGACTGCTTATGAGAGGAGTTCACTCTGATGGATTCTCTTAAGCATATTCTCAATATGTATTTATTATTTATTATTATTATTATTGGTTGTAATTGCACAGTTTGACTATTTATGCACATTGATTATTTGTTCATCTTTGTGTGTTGTTCTTCATTGATTTTATTGTGTTTCTTTGTACCTACTGTGAATGCCTATAAGAAAATGAATCTCAGGGTAGTAATGGTAGGATATGGTAATTATTAACTTCAGGAGAAGGAAACTGGAGGTCTATGATCCAGTCCTCATTGGGGGATCAGAGGTGGAGAGGATCAGCAACATTAAGTTCCTCGGTGTTATCACTTAGGAGGATCTGCCCTGGGCCCAGCACATAAGTGCAATTATGAAGAAAGCACGGCAACACCTTTATTTCCTTAAAAGTTTGCAAAGATTTGGCACAATGGTTGTTTGCCCGTCTTGTTGCGTGCAGTCTTTCATAGAACATAGAAAACCTACAGCACAATACAGGCCCTTTGGCCCACAAAGCTGTGTCGAACATGTCCTTACCTTAGAACTACCTAAGCTTACCCATAGCTCTCTATTTTTCTAAGCTCCATGTATCCATCCAGGAGTCTCTTAAAAGACCCTATCATTTCTGCCTCCACCACGGCCGCCGGCAGCCCATTCCACGCACTTGCCACTCTCTGCGTAAAAAAATGATTCTGTTATGGTTCTTGGGTTTACTGAGTATGCCCACAAGAAAACAGATCTCAGGCTATATATGGTGACATAGTATATGTACTTTAATAATAAATTTACTTGGAACACACTGCTTTACAGGTACCATACCTGCTCTTGCATCTACCAATGTGGAACTAAGGAGAAATGCTCACAGTAACCTCAAAATATGTTTATTTACTATAATAAATTTATTTTATTATTCCTCACATGCTATCCAGAGTCTGTAATCTGGAGAATGGATGACCTATCCTGATATATCCCATTTGTGTAACATTTCTTTATCCCAGTGGGAACCTCAGCAAGCAGACGGCGAAAGGAAATACAGCCATTCATTATTCCTGCCAACTCAATAAAACAGAATGCCTCAAACTCCTTCTGAAAGCCAAGGCCAACACCACTATTTGTAAGTACTGCATCATTCAGTTCATTGATTTATGTTTTAACTATCTTACATGTCAGATATTACTTTTGAGTTGATTAGTTTATATATTAACCACCTAATTAATTCAGACATCTTTTCATCAATTTCAAATTATCTTCCTAGTAAATCACATTATTCTTACTGTTAGATTAATTCTAGAACAGGGGTTTCCAACCTTTTTTACAGCATGAACCAATACCATTAAGCAAGGGGTCCATGAACCCCAGGTTGTGAACTCCTGTTCTAGCATTAGTGAGTATTTTTAACTTCTTTCTTTATTTAAAAAGACATGAAATCTGTTAGAAGAGCATTTTTCTTGTTTTTTTTCATGTCTTGGCCATCTCTTCACCATATTTCAGTTGATTTGTCCAAGTATGGCAATGTTCTTCATTAGACCATGGGGCAGTTATTTGGAAGACTTTCTTTCTGAGCTAATCTTAAAACTCTTTTGCAGGGCATAAATGAATGTGATAGGGTAGGTATTTGTCCGTAGTCTATAATAATGTAATTCAGTATTCATTATTGTGGGTATGCTATGTTGGTGCCAGAATATGTAGCGACACCTGCGAAATTTTGAGTCTCTTGCATTACCCTGCTTCCAAACTTCAATTCCATTAACTTTAATTATATTTAATTTCAGGGTCAGACTAAAACTCAGACTTAGTCCACAATTTATAGTCAGCATTGAAGAAATGTTGAAGTCCACCAGTGGCTTTACAAAATATTCCCGATTGAGATTCATTGTTAATTGGTAGCTGCTTCTCCTTCTCTGACATCTGTTGCCCCCAAGTATGGGAGTCCCTGGCATCCTGGCATTCAACAATAGTGAAAGAACCAAGCTGGTTGAGAAAATTTCACACAAGCAACATTCAAAGAAGCAAAATTCACAATGTATGCTAAACAAAGATTTAATGTGTTTAAAATAAAAATTTGATTAAGGCAGTCAAAAATACCATAAGAAAATGTTTTAAAGTAGAGTTAATTATGTTTCAAAAATCCTTAAATTTTTAAAATACTTATCTAAAAACTTGCAAAGACCAATAAGAAATACTGCATGTAAAGGTGTGATATATCGCTGAAAGGAACTTCAGTTTCCCTGTTTAAACTGCTTATGTATGGAAATCCCTAACTAACTGGCAGTTTTGTAATTTAATATAATCAGTAAATTTGCTGGCAACCCTCAAGCAATTATTAATAGTAGTTTCAATGCTTATTTGGTGCAACTCTTGAAGAGCAAAAACTAATCACAAAAAATGAAGGGATTCCCTTCATTTATTTGAGATACTATACCGCTTAATTGGGACAGGAGACTGTTTCTAACTAGCGTCAGTCATAGAAACATAGAAAATAGGTGCAGGAGTAGGCCATTCAGCCCTTTGAGCCTGCTCCGCCATTTATTATGATCATGGCTGATCATCCAACTCAGAACCCCGCCCCAGCCTTCCCTCCATACCCACTGACCCCCGTAGCCACAAGGGCCATATCTAACTCCCTCTTAAATATAGCCAATGAACTGGCCTCAACTGCTTCCTGTGGCAGAGAATTCCACAGATTCACCACTCTCTGTGTGAAGAAGTTTTTCCTAATCTCGGTCCTAAAAGGCTTCCCCTCTATCCTCAAACTGTGGCCCCTCGTTCTGGACTTCCCCAACATCGGGAACAATCTTCCTGCATCTAGCCTGTCCAATCCCTTTAGGATCTTATACGTTTCAATCAGATCCCCCCCTCAATCTTCTAAATTCCAACGAGTACAAGCCCAGTTCATCCAGTCTTTCTTCATATGAAAGTCCTGCCATCCCAGGAATCAATCTGGTGAACCTTCTTTGTACTCCCTCTATGGCAAGGATGTCTTTCCTCAGATTAGGGGACCAAAACTGCACACAATACTCCAGGTGTGGTCTCACCAAGGCCTTGTACAACTGCAGTAGTACCTCCCTGCTCCTGTACTCGAATCCTCTCACTATAAATGCCAGTATACCATTTGCCTTTTTCACCGCCTGCTGTACCTGCATTCCCACTTTCAATGACTGGTGTATAATGACACCCAGGTCTCATTGCACCTCCCCTTTTCCTAATCGGCCACCATTCAGATAATAATCTGTTTTCCTATTTTTGCCACCAAAGTGGATAACTTCACATTTATCCACATTAAATTGCATCTGCCATGAATTTGCCCACTCACCCAACCTATCCAAGTCACCCTGCATCCTCTTAGCATCCTCCTCACAGCTAACGCTGCCCTCCAGCTTCGTGTCATCCGCAAACTTGGAGATGCTGCATTTAATTCCCTCATCCAAGTCATTAATATATATTGTAAACAACTGGGGTCCCAGCACTGAGCCTTGCGGTACCCCACTAGTCACTGCCTGCCATTCTGAAAAGGTCTCGTTTATTCCCACTCTTTGCTTCCTGTCTGCTAACCAACTCTCCACCCACACCAATACCTTACCCCCAATACCGTGTGCTTTAAGTTTGCACACTAATCTCCTGTGTGGGACCTTGTCAAAAGCCTTCTGAAAATCCAAATATACCACATCCACAGGTTCTCCCCTATCCACTCTACTAGTTACATCCTCAAAAAATTCTGAGATTCGTCAGACATGATTTTCCTTTCACAAATCCATGCTGACTTTGTCCGATCATTTCACCGCTTTCCAAATGTGCTGTTATCACATCCTTGATAACTGACTCCAGCAGTTTCCCCACCACCGACGTTAGGCTAACTGGTCTATAATTCCCCGGTTTCTCTCTCCCTCCTTTTTTAAAAAGTGGAGTTACATTAGCCACCCTCCAATCCTCAGGAACTAGTCCAGAATCTAACGAGTTTTGAAAAATTATCACTAGTGCATCCACTATTTCTTGGGCTACTTCCTTAAGCACTCTGGGATGCAGACCATCTGGCCCTGGGGATTTATCTGCCTTCAATCCCTTCAATTTACCTAACACCACTTCCCTACTAACATGTATTCGTGTAGCTGTTAACACTACACCGAGCATAGAGTGAACAGTTTTTAAATAGCATGAATTGCATGTTTTTGAGTTCAAAAAGCAGTGATTTTTGTCACTGATAGTTGGCGAGAAATAAGCATTAAGACAATTTAGAAAATTTAGAACCGTTTTGCTCACTATGGTTTCAAGCATTCAGTCTTGGAGATGCTGGAAACGGCCAGGAGTGAAAATCAAATGATTTCACTACTTCAACAAGTTAGGGACGATGAAAAGTTTGGAAGTATCAACAGTTATCTTGAATGTGACAATGAAAATGAAGATTTGGAGCATGCAATCGTCCAAAGCATGGTATGAAGGCATTCCATTATCTGCATTAGGTGTTAGAATATGGCAACATATTCCTCTGGCGATAACTACTAGCAACTACAGTTTTGTAGTACTGTAGTAATATTGTTAGTGTTCTAATTTGTTCTGTATTTCATTTAATTACATAATTTGTTTCTCAGTTAAGTGGTAGTTTGTATTTTTAAAATGTTTTTAACTATTTCCATGAAACTTTGACTAATTGGGGCAGCTGGTTAATTTGGCCAAAATGTACAGATCCCATTGTGTCCCAATTAACTGGGATCAACTTTGTTTTCAATATGTTGCATGCAATATCCCTGTTATATTCTACGCCTGTTTTGGAAGGGGAACATAACGAAGAGAGAATAGTTTCTGGCTATTAATTTTTTAAAGGAAGCTGGTTCATGCACTGAACATTTCATTCATCCCTGCAGATAATTTCCAGCAAGTAAATATTAAGTAATTAGTTCACATTGGTGAACGGATGTACAAGCTAATTGACTTCAATTTCCCAGATCAACAGGAAAAGGAGCATCTTTTATCAGGATATACAAAATGCTTTCATTCAAAGCGTACAGAAGATCAAATTAGGTAATTGAAAAATTCACAAAAATAAAGTAAGACATTGAAAATGAATCCAAGCTAATGTGCTCACTGTGGATCAAATCAAATCAAATCAAACAGCCAATGAGTCAGCTACCTTGAGAAAATCCAACAAATGTGTATTGATTAAATATTAAAGAAACATGAAATCCATAAGCAAAACCCTATTGATGCTAGAAATCTGAAATATAAATATAGGGTACCATGGTAGCATAGCAGTTAGTGCGATGCTATTATAGCCCTAGGTATCAGAGTTCAATTCCAGTGCTGTCTGAAAGGAGCCTGTACGTTTTCCCCGTGAATGTATGGGTTCCCTCTGTTCTGGATGCTCTGGTTTCCTCCCACAGACCAAAGATGTACTGAAGGTTAATTGCTCATTGAAAATTGTCCTGTGATTAGGCTAGGGTTACACAGGTGGGTTGCTGGCGATGCAGCTGTTTGGGTCAGAAGGGCCTGTTCTCTACTGCATCTCAAAATATTTTTAAAAAGCACAAAATGAAGCAAATACTTAACAGATCAGGCAGTATTTGTCAGAACAAACATCGTCATAAACACTGTCCATAAATTTGCCGATGACATCACTGTGGTCGGCAGAATCTCAGATGGTGATGAGGAGATGTACAGGAGTGAGATGGATCAGCTGGTTGAGTGGTGTCACAACAACAACAACCATGTAGTCAGTGTCAACAAAATGAAAGAAATGATTGTGCGCTTCAGGAAGGAGAGGTTGATGAGAGGACACACACCAGTCATCATCAAGGTGTCAACAGTGGAAAGAGTGAGCAATTTCAAGTTTCTGGGTGTTAACATCTCTGAGGATCTGCTTGGACTTAATGTATTGATGCGATAATGGAGAAGGCACACCAATAGCTACCTTCTTTAGGAGTTTCAGGGGATTTGGTATAATACTAAAGACTATAGCAAATTTCTATAGCTGTACCATTGAAAGCATTCTTACTGGTTGCATCACCATCTGGCATGGAGGTTCCAAAGCACAGGATCGGAAAAATCTGCAGAGTGTTATACACTCAGCCAGTTTCATAATAGGTACAACCTTCGTCAACATTGATGATATCTCAAAAGGTGATGCCTCAAGAAAATAGCATTCATTACTATCAGCCTTCATCACCCAGGACATGCCCTCATCTCATTACTACCATTAGGGAGGAGGTACTGGAGCCTGAAGACTCACATTCAATGTTTCAGGAACAGCTTGTTCCTTGTTGTCAGCAGATTTCTGAATGGTCCATGAAGCAATGAATACCACCTCACTATTCCTCTATTGCAATATTAATTTATTTAACTTTTTTTTTCTAACTTAGTAATTTTCTATGTATTGAACTGTACTGCTGCTACTGAACAACAAATTTCATGACATGTCAGTGATAATAAACCTGATTCTGATCTATTATTTCATCGGAACCGATTTTATTAAATGAAAACAGTTTCATTTGGTATAGTGGGAGATCATACGTAGGAATTAATATGTCCTGCAAATATTAGCAAGTTTAAAGGAATTAACATGACTCTGATGTTAAAATTTCTATCACAACAGTTTAGTCACTATGCTAACACGAGGAAATCTGCAGATGCTGGAATTTCAAGCAACACACATAAAAGTTGCTGGTGAACGCAGCAGGCCAGGCAGCATCTCTAGGAAGAGGTACAGTTGATGTTTTGGGCCGGGACCCGTCGTCAGGACTATTTGTCCAGGAATAATGGATGCAACATTAGTTGGTTTCCATTTCATGAGACAAAAACAATCCTTTGTAAAAGGAATGATTCTGAAGTTTTGGAAAACAATGACTGACGCCTTCATTACTGCCACCTACAATGTAGGGATCAATACATGTGGAATATATGCAGAAATGTGGCACAGACATAGAAAAAAAATATGATCTTATTGTCTGGCGGAGCAGACATGCCCTCCTGTTTCTCACCCCATGGCTATTCAGTAACAAAACTTCCAATATTTCTGTCTATAATCGTTCATATAAAATGATATTATTGCAAATCCTTAAAGTGTGACATAAACTAAAATACAAATTTAACCTTAGAAAATTACAGCACATTTTAATCCATGTCGTTCTATACCAGAAGGACCTGATGAATAAATGGTACTGTAACTCATTTTCAAGATTCTAGATTGTTTGTCATTCTTCAGTACACACGTATAGGTGAACTAAATGATTGTTACTCGGCACCCGATGTAGAATAAGAAAAAAGAAACACAATGAGCATAAAAAACACAATAAATATAAATGCATGCAATTAGTTTATGTACATAGGCTTTATGTACATAAAGTGATGCCAGGTACAGGGGATTTATTGATAACAAAAGAGATAGTGTGGAATCTCTTGAAGAATATTTGGGTGGACAAGTCCCCAAGTTATTAAGAGAGGCAAAACATAAGGCTGCTAGGGCTTTGATCCCTTCATGTCCCTTTTAACTGCAGGCAAGGACTGGAGGACTGGCAAGTAATTAATGTTCCTTTGTTCAAGAAGGGAAATAAGAATAATCCTGGAAATTATAGACCAGTGATTCTTACATCAGTGATAGGGAAGCTCTTGGGGAGGATTCTTAGGGATAAGATTACAAGCATTTGGAGGCAGCATGGTAGCGTGATGGTTAGCACAACGCTTTACAGTACCAGTGACGTGGATTCAATTCCCGCCACTGCCTGTAAGGAGTTTGTACGTTCTTCCCGTGACTGCATGGGTTTCCTCCGGGTGCTCCCGTTTCCTCCCAGAGTCCAAAGATGTAACAGTTTGTAGGTTACTTGGTCATTGTAAATTGTACTATGATTAGGCAAGGTTTAACTCAGGGGTTACTGGGCGGTGCAGATAGAAGGGCCTGTAGGGCCTGTTCCATAATGTATCTCAATAAAATGAAATAAAAATAATTAGGGACAATCAACATGGCTTTGTGTGAGGGAAGATCATATCTTACTACTTGTTTGATCAATCTGTTCCTGAAGTTTGTGTTTAATTCTCAAACAGCAAATGAAAATGGAGACACTGCAATGGACATTGCTCGAAGACTGAAGCACCAACACTGTGAAGAGTTGGTATGAAATTAACATATTCATACAAAAATAAACTTAACTTCCCTGTTAACACGTGATAACTCTCTTCAATAGTTTATCAACTATTTATCTTGGTTGAAACACTTCTCAGAATCTTCTTTACTATGTTGTCAACGATAAGATGAGCCAAACGTTAATCAGTCATTTTGAACTGGTAACACAGGGTGGCATGGAAGCACAATGGTTAGCATGGTGCTTTACAGTACCAGCGAATGGGGTTCAATTCCCTCTGCTACATGTAAGGAGTTTGTACATTCTCCCCCTGACCATGTAAGTTTCTTTCAAGTGCTCCAGTTTCCTTCCACTGTCCAAAGCTGTACCCTTTAGTAGGTTAATTGGTCAGTGGAAAACTGTCCTGTGATTAGGCTGTAGTTAAACCAGGGGTTACTGGACAACGTGGCTCAAAGGGCCAGCTGGGCCTACTTTGTGCTGTATCTCAATAAAAAATTTTTAAAAGTTGCTTTTAATCAATGTTGAATAACTGGGGAAACCAGTTCCAAGTCTGGTCAACAGATTTTGTTTTTCAATGGATATTGATTTGAATTTCTGGCTTAATATACACATTAAGTTAGTAATAGCCAGAATTAATCAATATTTCAATTAGATGATTGGATCTATAGACCTCAAATGAACGAATTCCAATTCTCCTGATTGAAGTTAGTTATTGAAACTACATAAAATAAATAGTAGTAATATTTTAGTATTAGTGATGAAGCATCTTAAAGTACTTTGTACGGTGAATTTATTTTTGAAGTACACCAATGCCTTTGAGCGTAAGATCCTACAAAAGGTAGTGGATTCGGCCCAGTACGTCATGGATAAAGCCCTCGCGACCCTTGATCACATCTACATGAAACTTTGCAGTAGAAAAGCAGCATCCATCATCAAAGATCTTCACCACACAGGCCATGTTCTTTTCTTGCTGCTACTATCAGGTAGAAGGTACAAGTGCCTCAGGATTCACACCATCAGGTTCAGGTACAGTTACTACCCCTCAACCATCAGGCTGTGAACAAAAGGGGGTAACTATACTCCTCCTATTTCTGGTGTTCCCACAACAGAAGATCTCACTTTAAGGATTCTTTATCTTGTTATTTAATGCTCTCATTATTTATTGCTATTTATTCAAGGTTGCATATGCATGGTTCCTGTTTACATCATTGATCCTGTTTACATTTACTGACTACAGATTTGCTAAGTATGCCCACAGGAAAGAGTCACAGGGTTGTATGTGGTGACACGTGTGCACTCTGATAATAAATTTTACTTTGACTTTACTTTAATTCTGATTCTCAAGGTGATGAGGTAAGTGGAAAGTTGAAGAGCGAGAGAGAAAGAAAGCAAAAGTCACAATTTAGCTTCGCAAAAAAAGGTTAGTTAATAAGCATAACAAGAATACACAATCATCAGAAAGAAATTGACTAATCAAGTCCAGTCTTTTAGTTTGTTTAGGGATAAAAATTGATCAAGTTGCCAAATGGAATGCCAATTTTCTTTGAAGTTTTCCTGCGGGATCATTTACATTCAGAATCAGGTTTATTGTCACCGACATATGTAGTGAAATTTGTTCTTTTGTAGCAGTAGTACAGTGCAACACAAAAAATTACCATAAGTTACAACAAAAAATTAAATAGTGCAAAAAGAGTAAAAGTGAGGTCGTATTCATGGGTTCATTTTCCATACATAAATCTGATGGCGGAGTGAACGAAACTGTTCCTGAAACGTTGAATGTGCATCTTCAGGCTCCTGTACCTCCTCCCTGGTGGTGGTAATGAGAAGAGAGCATGTCCTGGGTGGTGAGGGTCCTTCGTCGTGGATACCGCCTTCTTGAGGCATCACCTTTTGAAGATATTCTTGATAAGGTTAATGCCCTTGATGGATCTGGAAAAGCACAGAATAAGTTACACAGCATTCAATATCATCCACTGACACTGTAGCATTTCTGATATAGGTCACCAACCATTATAGTCAAAATTCCAATAGTAATATCTGTTTAGTTACATTTGTGAAGGAAAATCTTGGGAAACTTAGTAAATTTATTGAATTTACTAAGTAAATTTATTGAATCCAAACATACGACTAGGCAAAATAACAGTTCAGCATGGACTAAGTAGGCCGAAGGACTTTCTTCTGTACTGTAGTGCTCTATGACTCAATGAATATTGATTGTGTTCAAGTGGATATTAATGTTTGAAAATTATTGAATGTCTAAATATCATAATATTTGCCTTTTTGTTTCAAAGTTGACACAGGCAAAATTAAACCAATTTAATCTCCATACTAACGTGGAATATGAGTGGCGACTGGGAGCGGAAGATATATATGAGAGTGATGACGATCTAGATGAAAAGGTTAGTATACTAATTTACAACCCTATCAACTTGTATTGCCATTTTCAGGGAGCTATGGACTTGTACCAGAAGATCCCTCTAGCATGATTGGATTCTCGTCATTCTCATTCTCTCCCTGCTTGTCTAGTTTGTTCTGATCCACAGTGGCTGCCTTCCCTCTCGAACAATTCTATTATTTACAAAGTTCTATTTTTTATACAAGAAATGAGGAGTGTTTGATGGCTGTGGGCCTATACTCGCTGGAGATTAAGAGAATGATGGTGGGGGAAGGGGTGCTGTTGATCTCATTGAAACCTATTGAATATTGAGAAGACTAAATGGAGTAGATCTGGAGAGGATGTTTCCTATATTGGGTGATCTATGACCAGAGGGCACAGTCTCAGAATAGGGGGACATCCCTTTAGAACAGAAATTAGGAGGAATTTCTTTAGCCGGGGGTACTGAATCTGTGGAATTCATTGCCACAGATGGCTGTGGAGGCCAAGATATTGAGTATATTTAAAGTGGAGGTTCATAGGTTCTTAATTAGTCAGGATGTTGATTACACAAAGAAGGCAGGAGAATGGGTTTGAGAGGGATATTAAATCACCCATAATGAAATGGTGGAGCAGACTTGATCGGCTGAATAGCCTAATTTTGCTCCTATGTCTTATGGAACCTTAATGTTACGTAAGGCTTCTGTTCCTCTTTACTTACAGCAGGGACCTTTTAAGAAAGAACGCACTCCTAGGCCATATAGCTGTTTCCAGCCTGCCAGCACTTCCCCTCGGAGCCTGGAAAAGCCTAATATGGCAGCCACCAGTCGGGACTCAACCTACCTGCCACGAAGGACCGGTCAGCCGCGCACTATGGAATTGCAGCTTCCCTCTCCTTCATCAGAGTGTCCACCTATTCCTCCCAGAATCCCCATCAGAGGTTTGGAATGAATGAGTAATAAATCTGTTAGCTAATATGTATTATGTTGCATGATTAATATTGAAATTGTTAAATGTGTACAAGGATCTTTGATTTTAAATCCATACACTGCTGGATATGTGTGTCTGATTTGTCATTTTGATCATTTAACTAACACTTCCTTAAGCTGTAGAATTCCTTCACTGGACATTTACTAAGCCTTTCCTCCCTTAAGGCAGCTCTTGAAAGACAACTCTACCAAAGTTTTAGGAATTTACCTACGTCAAATTTCATTTTATAATGCTCATCTGAAATGCCTTGAGAACATTTTCTGCTCAAATCTCTGTAATCTTGGGTGTTGTTACTATTGTTGGTTTCCAGAAATTACTTAGAGCAGTTTTTGAATTCATTCATCGGATGCTGGTTCATCATCCACCCTTAATCACCTACTCCTGAACTATATCTTCTCAGAGTCAGAATCGGGTACTGCCATGATTAAGTTAAATTAAATAAGTAGTGCCAAAAGAGAGCAAAAAATAGTAATTAGGTAGTGTTCATGGGTTTGTTCATTGTCCATTCAGAAATCTGATGAAGAAGCTGTTCCTAAAATGTTGAGTGTGTGTTTTCAAACTCCTGTACCTCCTTTCCTTTTTTTTAACCTTTTTTGCTAGTTACGGATTTTTGGATCCCACAACCCAATTTAACTTTATAGACACACATATACTTCTTGCTGTAATTTACGGTTTTTATTATTCTGTACTGCAATGATTCGGATTGTAATTCCTAGAATTGCATCTTGGAGCATGTAAGGATAGCAGATCAGTGAGTCAGATAGGATTTTAAAACAGTGTTATAGGTCTATATACAGTGCCGATATAAAATAATTTATTATGGTTTTGCTTTTTAATTATTTGCATTTAAATTGGTTATTTGGCATGATGGAAATTAAACATGTTCTTGGATCATTACTTCAACCCTTTGGCTGCTGGTCCAATGAACTAGCCACAGTTGCTGTGACCATCCTGTACTTGAATCTTAAAGCTTCTGCTATCAAAATGTCAAATCCATTATCTTAAAAGTTTGTAATGAATGATACATTACAATGCAATTCAGTTTTTTTAATGGTTGACATATATGAAAACTATTAATTCAGAGTAATGTGAAACTTGTTGTTTGGTAGCTCCAAGTGTTCCACCGCCTCCACCCCCACCGTTTGCTCCTGCAACAGCAGCTTTTATCTCTGAAAGACCATCAATGAAGAAGCGGCCACCCCTACCTCCACTTGTAATGAAGCATAAACGCACCCTATCCGAACCTACACCAGCTATGCCTCCTAGCCCGCTAAGTCGCAAGCAGCCCTTATCTGGTATGTTTTGTAAACAGATGATTCCCATTTTTACATTTTCTAAAGAAATTATTCTCATTTTCATTTATACTGGGAAACTTAAAGAAGAGTGTATAAATTTAAATGTTACTCAGTGGTCACTTTATTAGGAACACCTGTACATCTGTTCATTAATGCGAATATCTAATCAGCCAATATATGGCAGCAACTCAATGCATAAAAGCACGCAGACATGGACAAGAGGTTCAGTTGTTGTTCTGACCAAACTTTAGGATGGAGAAATATATATGATCTAAGTGACTGACTGGGGAATGATCGTTGGTGCCAAATGGGGTAGCTTGAGTATCTCAGAAACTGCTGGTCTCCTGGGATTTTCACGTACACAGTCTCTAGAGTTTATAGAGTATGGTGCGAAAAACAAAAAGGTTCCAGTGAGTGGTAGTTCTCTGAGCGAAAATGCCTTGTTAATGAGAGAGGTCAGAGTGGTTCAAGCTGACAGGAAGCCGACAATAACTCGTATAACACCATGTTACAACAGTGGTGAGCAGAAGATGCATACTGAACACACAACACATTGGACCTTGAAGTGGATGGGCTACATTAGCATAAGAATATACCGACATATACTCAGTGACCAGCTTATTAGGTCCACACACACAAAATGCTGGGGGAACACAGCAGGTCAGGCAGCATCTATGGAAAAGAGTAAACAGTTGATGTTTTGGGCCAAGACCCTTCTTCGGGACTCAGCCCGAAATATCGACAGTTTACTCTTTTCCATACATGCAGCCTGACCTGCAGAGTTCCTCCAGCATTTTGTGTGTGTGTTGTTCAGGATTTCTAGCATCTGCAGATTTTCTCATGTTTGTGATTTGCACCTTATTATGTACCTCCTGGTCCTAATAAAGTGGCCCCTAAGGTCACTTCAGTTTAGTGGTGCCATATTTTGTCATCTGGGCCAAAGTCAAAGTTTATTCATAACCCTTCTTCTTGGTAATCGAAGCAATTGAGAGTGGTATTTTCAAAGTGTGTTTTTATTCGTGTAAAATACTAAGGATTCTTGTTCAGCATCTGTAAAAGTAGAAATGAGATACTTGCTATTTCTTTCCATTTTGAATCAAGAAGACTAAATGTTCTCAGACTTGCAAGAAATTAGTGTTTCTATGCACTTTAAAGTGGAATCTAATATTGAGGTGTATTAGTGCACTAGGTGTATTGTGGCACTCAGCGTAACTCTTTACAGCACTAGTGATTCAGGTTCAATTCCCACTGCTGTCTGTAAGGAGTTTGTACAGTCTTTCTGTGATCACTTATTTTTCGTCCTGGTACTCCAGTTTCTACCCACAGTACAGGACCTACGGTTTAGTGTGAATAGGAGCCTCGATAGAGTGGATGTAGAGAGGATGTTTCTTATGGTAAGACTAGAGGACATCACCTCAGAATAGAGGGGCATCCTTTTAGAACAGAGATGAGGAGAAATTTCTTTAGCCGGAGAGTGGTGAATGTGTGGAATTCATTGCAACAGGCACTTGTGGAGGCCAAGTCACTGTGTATATTTAAGGCAGAGGTTGATAGATTCTTGATTAATCAGGGCATGAAGGGATGTGGGTGGATTGCAGGAGATTGGGGCTGAGAAAAAAAATGGGCTAGCCACGATGAAATGGCAGAGCAGACTTGATAGGCTAAATGACCTAATTCTATTCCTATAACTTATGGTCTTTTGGGTTAGTAAGTTAATTAGTTACATCGTTATAATTGGCCAGTGCAGACTCATCGGACTGAAAGGGCCAGTTACAGTGCTACATCTCATTTTTAAAAAAATAAGAGACCTTATTCAGCTCAATGTCAGCATACATATAATGAGAGAAACTCAGTAGTGTACAATCACAAACAAGAGAAAATCTGCAGATGCTGGAAATTCGAGCAACACAGTAAAGCCGCTGAAGGAACTCAATAGGCCAGGCAGCATCAATGGAAAAGAGTATAGTCGACGTTTCAGGCCGAGACCCTTCATCAGGGCTGGAGAAAAAGATGCAGAATCAGAGTGAGAAGGTGGGGGGAGGGGTGGAAGAAGCACAATGTGATAGGTGAAGCTAGGAGGGGAGGAGGGATGAAGTACCAGTGCTCAGTCTGCCAGAAAAAAGTGGGATCTCTCAGTAGCCACCCATTTTAATTCCACTTCCTATTCCCATTCCGACATTTCAGTCCATATGCCTCTTCTACTGTCATGATGAAGCCACACTCAGGTTGGAGGAGCAACATCTCATATTCTCTCTGGGTAACCTCCAACCTGATGACATGAACATCGATTTCTCCAACTTTAGGTATGCCCCCCCCTTCACCATTCCCCATTCATTCCCCATTAAGGATAAGATCTCCTTAGCTGCCCATCACCTCCCTTTCATGCTCCTCCCCCTTTTCTTTCTTCCATGGCTTTTCCTGTCCTCTCCTATCAGATTCCCCCTTCTCCAGGTCTGTATCTCTTCCACCAATCAACTTCCCAGCTCTTTACTTTACCCCTCCCCCCCTCCGGGTTTCACCTGTTACCTTGTTTTTCTTCCTCCCCTCCCCTAACTTCTAACTCTGACTCCTTGTGTTTTTTTCTCCAGTCCTGATGAAGGGTCTTGGCCCTAAACGGTGACTGTTTACTCTTTTCCATAGAAGTTGTCTTTCCTGCTGAGTTCCTCCAGCATTTTATATGTGTTGCAGTAGAGTACAATGAATATTTCACTGGACACCTCATATAGAAGACAAACCTTATTTAACTGAGTTTGGGCATTTTGAATGATATAGTCTGTACATGTAAGAGTTTGGCTGCAGAAATGTTTAAAAAATCATTGTCAATGTATTATCAATGCAACTTAAACCCTTAGGCTCCTTCACATATTTTCTGTTATTCCTTAATGTTTAGATTCTACTCCGCCACCTAGTCCATCTGCTACTATGGTGGATAGATTTTCACCAAAATCAAGGTCGGATATTAAGTTTTTTGTTTTACTGTCTTGCTGTCCTTAAATTTAATTTTGTTATATCACAAAATACTGTATGTACTCACACAGTGTTTGATCTCAAAATGTCTGCTTTGATTTTATTTTGCATTCAGGAGAAAGTACTCATTTAGCTTGAAAGAGTACTAAAGTTACATATATAGTTTACCACAGATTTCTTGCATAGACTTTACTTTTGAATGTGTTAGTGTAAATAATTGAAGTTTTTTTATTGAGTCTACAACCCCAGTACAATGTGGCTAAAATTGTCTAAATCTATGTTGTGTTCTCTTTTATTCCCTTCCATTTTCAGTATTGGTTCTCCAAAACTCTCACCTGGTCTTCATTCTCTCCCAGAGTTACCAGAGACAGGTAAGTTGGTTTTTTCTTGTTACATGTACAGAGGTACAATGAAAAACTTTATTTTGCATGCCACCATACGTATCATTTCATCACATTAGTATATTGAGGTAGTACAAAGGAAAAGTAGTAACAAAATGTAGAATAAAATGTTAACAGTTATAGAGAAAATACAGTGCAGGTAGACAATCAATTCTCTGGGGCCAAGGTGCAAAATACGTATATATAGTCATACACAGCACATATAGATCGTAACCATATCTGCTGTCTGTGACTATATGTACTGTGTTTTGCGCCTCGGCCCTAGAGGAACAATGATTTCTTTAGCTGTATACATGGTTGAATGACAATAAACTTAAACTTGAAGGTAACAAGCTAGATTGTGAGGAAAATAATCCATCTTATCAGAATCGGGTTTAATATTACTGGCATATGTTGTGAAATTTGTTGTCTTTGCAGCAGCAGTACAATGCAACACATAATAATAGAGAAAAAATGTGAATTACAGTAAAAAATATATGTTAAATTAAATAAGTTGTGCCAAAATAAAAATTTTTGAAAATGATGAGGTAGTGTCCATCGATGTCCATTCAGAAATAGGATGCCAGAGGTGAAGGAGCTGTTCCTGAATTGTTAGTGTGTGCCTTCAGGCTTCTATACCTCTTTCATAATGGTAGCAATGAGGATATGACATGTCTGCGTGTTGGGGGTCCATTCTGTAGTCTTATAGCACTGGGATAATAGTTGTCCTTGAGCGTGATGATACTTTCCAGGTAAAGACTGCACGTTAACTGTAAACAGGAAGCTTTGCTCCAATACCTTTGCATATCATACATTCAGTAAATTACAGGTTATATTCCACTGGGCATTTGCTTCTTAAGTCTGGAGTACTTGCAACTTGGACATCCTTTAAAAGAAGGAATTGTATTATAAATAGAGAACTAAAAAGTGAAAGAAAAATACTTAGAAATTTTGTTGAATTTCAAATATTTCAAATGTCATTAGAAACGGGGATGGTGCCGGAGGATTGGTGTATTGCTCATGTTGTTCCATTGTTTAAAAAGGGTCCTAAGAGTAAACCTAGCAATTATCGGCCTGTGAGTTTGACGTCAGTGGTGGGTAAATTGATGGAAAGTATTCTTAGAGATGGTATATATAATTATCTGGATAGACAGGGTCTGATTAGGAACAGTCAACATGGATTTGTGCATGGAAGGTCATGTTTGACAAATCTTATTGAATTTTTTGAAGAGGTTACTAGGAAAGTTGACAGGGGTAAAGCGGTGGATGTTGTCTATATGGACTTCAGTAAGGTCTTTGACAAGGTTCCACACAGAAGGTTGGTTAGGAAGGTTCAATCGTTAGGTATTAATATTGAAGTAGTAAAATAGATTCAGCAGTGGCTGGATGGGAGATGCCAGAGAGTGGTGGTGGATAACTGTTTGTCAGATTGGAGGCCGGTGACTAGTGGTGTGCCCCAGGGATCTGTACTGGGTCCAATATTGCTCGTCATATACCTTAATGATCTGGATGATGGGGTGGTAAATTGGATGAGTAAGTATGCAGATGATACTAAGATAGGTTGAGTTGTGGATAATGAAGTAGGTTTTCAAAGCTTGTAGAGATTTAGGCCAGTTAGAAGAGTGGGCTGAACGATGGCAGATGGAGTTTAATGCTGATAAATGTGAGGTGCTACATTTTGGTAGGACTAATCAAAATAGGACGTACATGGTAAATAGTGGGGCATTGAAGAATGCAGTAGAACAGAGGGATCTAGGAATAATGGTGTATAATTCCCTGAAGGTGGAATCTCATGTGGATAGGGTGGTGAAGAAAGCTTTTGATATGCTGGCCTTTATAAATCAGAGCATTGAGTATAGAAGTTGGGGTGTAATGTTGAAATTGTATAAGGCATTGGTGAGGCCAAATTTGGAGTATTGTGTACAGTTTTGTTCACCAAATTATAGGAAAGATGTCAACAAAATAGAGAGAGTACAGAGAAGATGTACTAGAATGTTACCTGGGTTTCATCACCTAAGTTACAGAGAAAAAGTTGAACAGGTTGGGTCTTTATTCTTTGGAATGTAGAAGGTTGAGGGGGGACTTGATAGAGGTATTTAAGATTATGAGGGGGATAGATGGGGTTGACGTGAATAGGCTTTTTCCATTGAGAGTGGGGGAGATTCAAACAAGAAGACATGAGTTGAGAGTTAAAGGGCAAAATTTTAGGGGTAACATGAGGGGAAACTTCTTTACTCAGAGAGTGGTAGCTGTGTGGAACGAGCTTCCAGCAGAAGTGGTTGAGGCAGGTTTGATGTTGTCGTTTAAAGTTAAATTGGACAGCTATATGGACAGGAAAGGAATGGAGGGTTATGGGCTGAGTGCAGGTCGGTGGGACTAGGTGAGAGTAAGAGTTCGGCATGGACTAGAAGGGCTGAGATCGCCTGTTTCTGTGCTGTAATTGTTATATGGTTATATGAATTTTATTCATTCATAGTTATATGCCATGTCATATGACATGGGCGATCATGGCCTTTCCAAGACCGTGATGGTTCTTGGTAAATTTTTCTACAGAAGTGGTTTGCCATTGCCTTTTCTGGGCAGTGTCTTTACAAGACGGGTGACCCCAGCCATTATCAGTACTCTTCAGAGATTGTGTGGTGTCAGTGGTTGCATAACCAGGACTTGTTATATACACCAACTGTTCATACGACCATCCACCACCTGCTCCCATGGCTCCACGTGATCCAGATCAGGGAAGTTGAGCAGGTACTACACCTTGCCGAAGGGTGACCTCAGGCTACTGCGAGGAAGGAGCACCTTGCACCTCCTTTGCTGGAGGTGTATCTTCACCCTGCCACGTATCAAGCATGAATGCAGAATGTTTGCATATTTGTCAAAGGCATCAACAGTCTTCTAGTAGTTCAGCTGACTGATTTCCCTTTCTGTACAAGCCTGGACAATGAGCATGACAAAAGGGTTTTGTATTGTAATCTGGTTTCCCAAGGCATCCTTTTAGACACCAAATAAGAATGAGAACATGGACAACATATTGATTCTAAGGCTTTACTTACTTGGGCCGTAGCTCCCAGTGGAGCATAGGCCATCAATGAACTCCCATCTCCATTGTCCAAAGTCAATGGTATGTTTGGAGTTCATCAATGTTTCTGTAATCCATTGTATCCATTGTACTGGGGATGGGCTTATACAGCTTCACCAGAGCCCTGTTGCCCAGCCTTATCCGTTTCCACCTCTTATAATGTAAGGTTGGACTTTGAGAAACTTTACTGCTATAACTTTCCTCTTTAGTTCAGAAATGGAGGTCAGTTTTGGCAACTGGTCATCCAACTCAGCACAGATGAGGTCTTGAGCCAAAAGTCCACAACATAACGTGCATATTAACAGTATCATTTACAAATCACTTGTATACGTAGGTGAAGGAGTGGGGGTTGGAGGGGTATGGGTCAGAGATAGGAAATCGGGACTAGCTTTGTGAGCACCATGGTTAGCATGGACTCTTTGGGCTGAATGGCCTCTACTTATGTTGTATGATTCTCTCATTCAGAACCACAATAGGTGGTACATGTAACCATTAAGTCACATTTGCAGCCTTAATGGGCAGTCATAAATACAGCTGTTTTCCAGTGTGGACAGATTAGAATACTTTGCATTTTGATATTTTTACTTGTATGTTCCAAGTTACCTGCATTAAAAATCAGAAAGCATTGTACAAGTATAGAATGTTCTAATTTGTGACTTCATTAAATACCTTATTTCCTAGCTGTTCCAAAGACATCAGAACAAATCTACTCCATACCCAAAAAATCCACGAATACTTCAGACGTCAGTCAGAAGTCACCATGGTCCACTGGTTCACCATTAAGACCTCCACTCGCAGAACAAAACAATGATACTTATGCCGTGCCAGGAAACCCAGTACCACTCCCTCGTAAAGCAAATGTGGTAAGAAATTTAATCAGTCTTTGTGAAATAGTAAAGAATTAATTGAATTAGCAATGTGGTTGCATTACTATTCTGTTACGTCCTGAAGAGTTGAATTGACTTTAATTCTCACATCCTTCACATACATGAGGAGTAAAATTCTTTACACTGCGTCTCTGTCTAAATGTGCAATGTGCAATCATAGTAATTTATAATAATTTATAATAAATAGAACAGTCAATGTAACATAGAAATACACTTAAATCAGTGGTGAGTTAATCAGTTTGATGGCCTACTGGAAGAAGCTGTCCCAGAGCCTGTTGGTCCTAGCTTTTATTCTGCGGTATCGTTTCCTGTATGGTAGCAGGGGGAATAGATTGTGGTTTGGGTGATTCAGGTCCCCAATGATCCTTCGGGCCCTTTTTTTCACACGTCTTTGTAAATATCCTGAATCGTGGGAAGCTCACAACTACAGATGCACAGGGCTATCCGCACCACTCTCTGCAGAATCCTGTGATTAAGGGAGGTATAGTTCCCATCCCAGGCAGTGATGCAGCCAGTCAGGATGCTCTCAATTGTGTCGCTGTAGAAAGTTCTTAGGATTTGGGGGCACATACCAAACTGAGGGCAATATATCTAGCTGAGAGAATTGCTGCCTCATACCTGGTTTGCAACCTGTTTTCTATCCTAACCCTTGGTGCTGCCTATGCAAAGTTTACAATGCTCTTTGTAACAATGTGATTTGTTCCCACAGTCCTGGATATAGTGCAGAGGAGATTCACCAAGAAAAAATCATTGAAATTCCACATATTCAAGCCCTTTGGGTCATTTGGTGTGGCAAATATCAACTATCCATGTACACTAATCCTGGGTGAAAGAGAAATGGAGGGCTATGTGGGAGGGAAGGGTTAGATTAAAGGGCCAGCACAACATTGTGGGCCAAAGGGCCTGTATTAGGCTATACTGTTCTATGATCTACATTAATTCCATCGTTTATACTTCCCATATTTCTAACATTTCCCACTCATCTACAGACTAGGGGCAAGTTACAGTGGCCAATTAGTCTACCTACAAGCAAGTCTTTAGGATGTGGAAAAAAACTGGACTAGGCAGTGGAAATCTTAGCAGTTGCAGGGAGAATGTGCAAACTCCTTACAGGCAGCACCCAGTCAGGATCAAACCCAAGACTATGGCACTGTGGGTAGAATCTTTACCAGCAAACCAAACTAAAAAATATTAAAAATATTTCCAGGATTTCAGCAGTTTCACTGCAATGCTTGAACTCACCGCGTCAGACTCACATCACTGTTGTCAAAGGGGGTTATAATACTGTTAGACACAGGAGCAGAATTAGGCCATTTAGCCCATTGGGTCTACTCTGCATTTCATCATAAACAGGAGAAAATCTGTGGATATTGAAAAGCCAAGCAACACACGCAAAATGCTGGAGGAACTCAGCAGGCTAGCCAGCATCAATGGAATCAGAATCAGAATCAGGTTTATTATCACCGGCATGTGACTTGAAATTTGTTAACTTAGCAGCAGCAGTTCAATGCAATACATAATATAGCAGAGAGAGAAAAATAATAATAAATATAATAAAACATAATAAGTAAACAAGTAAATCAATTACGTATACTGAATAGATTTTTTTAAATTGTGCAAAAACAGAAATATTGTATATTTAAAAAAAAAGTGAGGTAGTGTCCAAGGGTTCAATGTCCATTTAGGAATCGGATGGTAGAGGGGAAGAAGCTGTTCCTGAATTGCTGAGTGTGTGCCTTCAGGCTTCTGTATCTCCTACCTGACGGTAACAGTGAGAAAAGGGCATGCCCTAGGTGCTGGAGGTCCTTAATAATGGACACTGCCTTTCTGAGACACCGCTCCCGAAAGATGTCCTGGGTACTTTGTAGGCTGGTGCCCAAGATGGAGCTGACTAGACTTACAACCTCTGCAGCTTCTTTCGGTCCTGTGCAGTAGCACCTCCATGCCAGACAGTGATGCAGCCTGTCAGAATGCTCTCCACAGTACAACTATAGAAGTTTTTGAGTGTATTTGTTGACATACCAAATCTCTTCAAACTCCTAACAAAGTATAGCCACTGTCTTGCCTCCTTTATGACTACATCAGTATGTTGGGACCAGGTTAGATCCTCAGAGATCTTGACGCCCAGGAACTTGAAGCTGCTCACTCTCTCCACTTCTGATCCCTCTATGAGGATTGGTATGTGGTCCTTCGTCTTACCCTTCCTGAAGTCCACAATCAGCGCTTTTATCTTACTGACGTTGAGTGCCAGGTTGTTGCTGCGGTACCATTCCACTAGTTGGCATATCTCACTCCTGTATGCCCTCACAGTTGATGTTTCGGCCAAAACCCTTCAGCAGGACTTTTTTTGAGTTGGAAATGTCATCTGTCCTTTATTCCATAGATGCTGCCTGGCCTGCCGCATTTCATCCTGCCTGATATATTATCCCCTCAACACCATTCTCCTGCCTTCTCTCCATAATGTTTTTGACGTCCTTACTGATCAAAAACCTATCAACTTCCGCTTTAAATATAACCCAACAACTTGGCCTCCACAGCTGTCTGTGACAATGAATTCCACAGATTCACTACACTGTGGCTGAAAAAGTTTCTCCTCATCTCTCTTCTTGTATTCTGAGGCTGGGGCCTCTCGTCCCAGATTCTCACACAACTGGAAACAGCCTCTCCACGTCCACTCTATCTCGGCCTTTTAATATTTGATAGGTTAAAGCAGACATAAGTTTATGATTTCCCAGAGATTCTGTGTATTCACTGACAGAGACAAAGACATTGGAGCAATTGTTTATCCTATCTTCTTCCAGTGTTTACCTGTGATAAGTGAAGGCTTTAAATTTTCCTATCAACTTGCAAGTTTTGTGCCTGACCAGTCCGGTGGCAAAATCACTCAGCAACAAACTAGAATGATGGGAGAACCATTGCTGGAACTCTGGAGAGCTTGAGCAGTTAGGTGGTGGGAAGATAGCATTGAAGGAGATCACCTAGGTTACAGGAAGACAGGACAATTGATTTTTTCAGAAACTTCTGGTTTTCATTGCATTCATTTCAAATGAACAGTGATCAGGGAGGTTTAGTGTCTGGCAATACATCTGCTGCACTTATGCTCAGTAGCCACTATATTAGGACCTCCTGTACCATATAAAGTGGCCACTGAGTGTGTGTTTGTCGTCTTCTGCTGCTGTAGCCCAATCACTTCAAGGTTTAACATGTTGTGCATTCAGAGTTGTTAAACCAGCCTGGCCATTCTCCACTGACCTCTCTCAATAACAAGGCATTTGAGCTCACAAAACTGCCACTCACTGGATTTTTTTTCATTTTTCACATCATTCTCAGTTACCTCTAGAGACTTGTGTGTGAAAATCCCAGGAGATCAGCAGTTTCTGAGATATCCAAACCACCCCATCTTGCTCCAACAATCATTCCACAGTCTAAGTCACTTAGATAATTTTTCTTCCCCATTCTGATGTTTGGTCTGAACAACTGAACCTCTGGCCATGTCTGCATGCTTTTATTCAGAGTTGTTGCCACATGATGGGCTGATTAGCTATTTGCATTAATGAGCAGGTGTATCTAATAAAGTAGCCACTGAGCATAGTACCACTCAGATTAAAAGATTAAACTAAAGATTAACTTTATTTTTCACATGTACCTCAAGACATCTAAATGTTCAGTGAAATGCATCAATGCACACAAAATGCTGGAGGATCTCAGCAGGTCAGGAGATGAATTCACAGCAATGAATTCCACAGGTCCGCTACTCTCTGCCTAAAGAAGTTAGAGCATAGGCTATAAGACATAGGAGCAGAATTAGGCTCTTCAGCACATTGAGCCTACTCCGCTGAGGCTGATTCATTTTCCCTCTCACCCCATTCTCTTGTCTTCTCAAAACCTTTGACGCTCTGACTAATCAAGAACCTATCAACCACTGCCTTAAATACACCCAGTGACCTAGCCTCCACAGCCAACGATGGCAATGAACTCCACAACTTCACCACACTCTGGCTAAAGAAACTCCTCCTCATCTCCTTTCTAAATTCTCATTCTTTTATTCTGAGGCTGTGCCCCTGGTCCTAGACTCCTCCACCATAGGAAACATCCTCTCCACATCCATTCTAATCCATTCTATGTAGGCCTTTCAACATTCAATAAGTTTCAGTAGGATACCACCCCTCCCCATTCTTCTAAATTCTAGCAAGTACACGCCTTGAGCCGTCGAATGTACCTCATACGATAATCCTTTCATTCTAGGAATCATTCTCATAAACCTCCTCTGAACCCTCTCCAGTTTCAGCATATCCTTTCTTAAGGCCCAAAACTGCTCACATCATGCCTAGTAAGTCCTCAGCAGAGCCTTATAAAGCCTCAACATTATATCCTTGCTTTTATATTCCAGTCCTCTAAAATTAAATGCTAACGTTGCATTTGGTTTCCACACTACAGACTCAACCTGCAAATTAACCTAAAGGGAATCCTGCACGAGGACTCCCAAGTCTGTTTGCACCTCAGATTTTTCTCCCCATTTAGAAAATAGTCTATGCTTTTATTTCTTCTACCAAATTGCATGACCGTTCACCTCCTGACACTGTATTCCATCTGCCACTTCTTTTCTCATTCTCCTAATCTGTCGAAGTCCTTCTGCAGACTCACTACCTCAAAACTACCTGCCCCCCCACCTTTCTTCATATCATCCACAAACTTTACAACAAAGCCATCAATTCCATCATCCAAATCGTTGACACACAACGTAAAAAGAAATGGTCCCAACATAGACCCCTGCGGAACACCACTAGTCACCAGCAGCCAACCAGAAAAGGCTCTCTTTATTCCCACTCTTTTCCTCCTGCCAATCAGTCAATGCTCTATCCATGCTAATATCTTTCCTGTAATACCATGGACTCTTGTTAAGCAGCTTCATGTGCGGCATCTTGTTAAAGGCATTCTGAAAATCCAAGTATATCACATCTTCAGATTTTCCTTTGTCTATCCGCCTTGTTATTTCCTCAGAGAATTCTGTCAGATTTGTCAGATAAGATTTTCCCTTGAGGAAATAGACTGACTTTGGCCTATTTTATCATGTGCCTTCAAGTACACTGAGACCTTATCCTTAACAATTGACTCCAACATCTTCACAGTCACTGAGGTCAGGCTAATTGGCCTATAATTTCCTTCCATAAACACGGGAAAATCTGCAGATGCTGGAAATCCAGGGCAATACACACAAAATGCCAGAGGAACTCAGCAGGTCAGGCAGTACCTGTGGAATGAATAAACAGAAGGGCCTTAGCCTGAATCACTGACTATTTATTCATTTACATAAGTGCTGCATGATCTGCTGAGTTCCTCCAGCATTTTGTGTGAGTTGCGTCATAATATCCTTTCTCTGCCTCCTCTTTTCTTGAAGAGTGGAGTGACATTTGCGATTTTCCAGAATCTAGTGTTTCTTAGAAGGTCATTACTAATGCCTCCACAATCTTCAGCTTCCTCTGTCTGGTCCAGGTGACTTATCCCAAGCACCTTCTTTTTGGTAATAGCAATTGCACTCACTTCTGCCCCCTGACACTCTTGAATCTCCAGCATTCTGCTCATGTCTTCCTCAGTGGAGACTGATGCAAAATACTTATTCAGTTCATCCGCCATTTCTTTGTCCCCTATTACCACCTCTTCAGTGTCATTTTCCAGCAGTCCGATATCTATTCCCGCCTCTCTTTTACTCTTTATATATATATATATCTGTAAAAGCTGTGGTATTCTCTTTGATATTATTGGCTAGTTTACCTTCATATTTCATCTTTTTCTTCCTTATGACTTTTTTAGTTGGCCACTCTTGGCTTTTAAAAGCTTCCCAATCCTCTAGCTTCCCTCCAATTTTTGCTCTATTACATGCCCTTTCTTTTGCTTTTATGTTGCCCTGACTACTCTTGTTAACCACAGTTGCATCATCCTGCCTTTAAAGTATTACTTCTTTGGAATGTATCTATCCATCCAAAATGCTCACAAAAGCTCCAGCCATTGTTGTTTCGCTGTCATCCCTGCTAGTGTTCTTTTCCAATCAAATTTAACCGGCTTCTTTCCCATGACTCAATAATTCCCTTTACTCCACTGTAATACTGATACATCTGACTTTAGCTTCTCCCTCTCAAATTTCAGGGTGAATTTTGTCGTATTATAATCTAAGTGACTTTGACGGTGGAATGATTATTGGTGCCAGACAGGGTGGTTTGAGTATCTCAGAAACTGCTGATCCCCTGGGATTTCATGCACAACAGAGTTTACAGAGGATGGTGCGAAAAACAAAAAAGCATCCAGTAAAGAGCAGTTCTGTGGATGAAAACACCTTGTTAATGAGAGAGATCAGAGGAGAATGGCCAGATTGGTTCAAGGTGACAGTAACTCAAATAACCATGTGTTACAACAGTGGCGTGCAGAGGAGCATCTCCGAATTCACAACGTGTCGAACACTTGAAGTGGATGAGCTGCAGTAGCAGAAGACCCACAGAGTTCCACTTGTGTACCAATAAAGTAGCCACTGAATGTATGTTTAAATAGATTGATTAAGACTTTTGCTGAGACAACTGAGGCGCAAATTAACTGAAATAGTTAAGGAGAAAAGCTTTTACTTTCAGCACTCAGCTATGACTTGGAATGCAGTACCTCGCAGGTAGTAGAGTTTTAAAAAGGGAACTTGTTAGTATTTATTTATTTAGAGATCCAGTGCGAAACAGGCCCTTCCTTCCATCCCACCAAGCTGTACCATCCAGCAGTTCCCTACTTAACCCTAACCTAATTTACAATGACTAATTAACCCCTTAACCAGTGTGCTTAGACTGAGGGAGGAAACTGCAGAACTCAGAGAAAACCCACACACTTCACGGAAACTTTCTTACAGAGGATGCCGGAATTGAACTCTGAACTCTGACGCCTCAAGCTGTAATAGTGTTGCAGTAATCGCTATGCGACTATGGCGTCCATATCTGAAGGAAGAGGAAATGCACACTATAGAGAAAAGGCCAGAGAATGGGTCTAACTAGATTGGTCTTACCAGGAACCTGGAACAAATTATCTTTATCCTTAGCAGCTTTATAATGTTTAAATACAGACACCAGGCTGAAACATAAATGAAAATAAGTAAATTTAAGTGTTTATAATTGCAATTTCGTTCATGCATCAATGTCTGTGTTTCCTTCTGTTTTATCAGAAGTTCATAGTGCTGAACGGGATTCCCATTCCTCTAGTCCAAGCCCAGCCAGCGAGCTCGCTGCATGCACTGCTGAAGAGGGAAAGCAATTGTGTAGGAAGTTAATGTGAAAAAGAGCCAGTTAAAATCAAGCTACATATAATTATTTGTTTCACAGACAAAACCTAGAATCCGTAAAGGAAAAGCCATTTACAACTGCACAGCTGATCATGCTGACGAACTTACATTCGAGGAGGGAGAGGTGATTGTAGTTACTGGAGAGGAAGATAAGGAGTGGTGGGTATGTATCTAACTTATGTTGTCAAAGAAGGATCATTTACCAACCTCAGGCAGGTTGGTGCTGATGCTTTATCGAACATAGAACAATAAGGCACAGGAACAGGCCTTTTGGCCCACAGTGTCTGCACTAAACACAATGCTGAATTAAACTGATTTTCTTCAGCCTGTACATGATCCATATCCCTCCGTTCCCTGCAATTTCATGTGTCTATTTAACATCTTCTTAAATGCCTCTATTGTATCTGCTTCCACCAACTCTCTGTGTAAAAAGGTTTGCCCGGCACATCTTCTTTAAACTTTCCCCCCTTACCTGAAATACATATCCTCTAGTATATGACTTCTGCCCTTGGAAAGAGATTGTTACTGTGTAAGAATATTCTCACTTGGATCCCCTGCATTCCTTATCTATGCTCGTCATTATCTTCTGTTTCATAATACTATGTCATTATCTTTGTTATGCTTCTTTCTATGTGGGAATGCAAACTAACTCTTTCATCCTCTGCATTGTTCTACACTGTTACAATCAGAGGCAGCTGTTCAGCTGAGTTCAGAATAGGCAGTTCCACAGCATCTCCAAGCCTTTAAAACATGCTTGTTTTGTGCGTTGTTTCATAAATACCCATTATTTAATTCTCAGTTCTTGGTACACGATGTCTGCAACAGTAAGGTGTTTCCAAGGTGGCAAAAGTTGTAATTGTTATGTTTTGTATCTCCAAAAATAATTGAAAGGAAAACATGGAAGCCCGGGAATAAACAAGTCTACTTTGTTCTTTTTGAGATGCACACTTACCATGTGGATGCGTGATGACATATGCCATTCACGTATATTTACATATAACTCTCAATGAATTATGTAAACAACAAAGAATGCTTAATCAAACAATAAATTTACAAGGTAGTGCCCACAAAAAGCTGCTTTTCTCGTGTTTGTGATGTTACTACTTTGGCAAAGTCTCTTTGACGGATGCCTACCCTGAAGAAGTTTAAAAGCCAGCATTTTGTGTGTAATGCTTTGGATTAATAGCATCTTCAGACTTTCTTATGGTTTTAATCTGCTTACAATATTACTCAAATATTACTGAAGTATTAAATACACAACAGTAATCCCAAAAATATAGTCGTAATATTGGTATGATAGTGATATAATGCACGTGGATTTATGATGATATCTCTGTAAATGTCAGTTGTAAAATTTTCCAAATTAAAAGAACACCCTTTTTCTTTCCATTGCCAGGAACAAATTTTAACTAAATCTTAAATCCAAGAGATGCTGGAAATCCAGAGAAACACACACAAAATGCTGGAGGAAAACAGCAGGTCAGGCAGCACCTATGGAGAGGAATAAAGAGCTGATACTTTGGGCCGTGACTCTTCATCGGGACTGGAAAGGAAGGGGGAGGAAACCAGAGTAAGGAGGTTGGGGGAGAGGAAACCAGAGTAAGGAGGTTGGGGGAGACGAAACCAGAGTAAGGGGGTTGGGGGTGTGGAATAAATACAAGGGGGAGGTAACCAGAGTAAGGAGGTTGGGGGAGAGGAAACCAGAGTAAGGAGGTTGGGGGAGTGGAATAAATACAAGGGAGACTGGAAACCAGAGTAAGGAGGTTGGGGGAGAGGAATAAATACAAGGGGGAGGAAACCAGAGTAAGGAGGTTGGGGGAGAGGAATAAATACAAGGGAGACTGGAAACCAGAGTAAGGAGGTTGAGGGAGTGGAAGAAATACAAGCCAGAAGGTGATAGGTGAGACCATGTGAGGGGAAAGATGGGTGGATGGGGGAGGGAGTATGAAGTGAGAAGCTGGGAGGTGATAGGTGGAAAAGGTAAAGGGCTAAAGAAGGAGACATCTGATAGGAGAGGAGAGTGGACCATGAGAGAAAGGAAAGAAAGAGGGGCACCAGAGAGAGGAGATGGGCAGGTGAAGAGAAGGGAAGGGGTAAAGCGGAGCCAGAATGGAAAAAGAGAGGAGGGAGAGGGGGAAAGTATTACCGGAAGTTAGAGAAATCCACGTTCATGCTGTCAGGTTAGACACTTAATTACAGCTTGTTACATCACTGGCGTTTAGGGCAGCAATGAAGGTCCTCCATCAATGGCGGTGTTCAGGGCTTCCTTCATCTTGTCAGCTTCCTTTCATTTTTCATTACTGTCAGTCATGCAAGTCCTAAGCGGAGACCCAGGAATACCATCGCACTCAGATGTAGAAGAATTTTTCATTGCTGTTTCTGTAACAATTTTGTTTTACCAGTCAGGGTTGTTAGCCCTGAGCTGAACCCCCGAAGCTGAAGGACCGGTGGACCACTCTTAGTCAGGCCTCTTCCCTTTGACCTGTTTGGCATGGGTGACCTTACCAAAACATAAAACCCTAACTCCAACCAACATAGCTCTCCATGTCATTGAGGCATGCAAACCTCCAAACTATGACAAGGTTGTGGTCCTCTTGGAGGAGTTAGACACTACCTGAGAGTAGCCCCATCATGGCAGTTGAGAAGGCTGGGGATATCTTAACTAAATCTTAACTGTGCTCTATGCTCAAGATTATTATGAGAGGCATTTGGCAGGAGAAGTTGAGCTTTATGTCTGCATAACAAATACAGTTACAGCTGAGCTAGAAAAACTGCCTTTTCACTTATATTGAAAATTGCCCTCCAGTAATTACTTGTAATACATATTATGAGTTACAAGTATTCTGAGTCCTGATGAAAGGTTTTGGCCTGATACGTTAACTGTTTGTTCCTCTCAGTAGATGCTGCCTGACCTGCTGAGTTCCTCCATCATTTTGTGTGTATTGCTTTGGATTTCCAGCATCTGCAGAACCTCTTGTGTGTTATACATATTACTGGACTTGATCATTAATAATACAAATTAGTGTTTGTTATAATTGTCACATTATTAAGGCATATTTCATAACTACATTGAATCACAAATAACACGACAGGAGTAAAGTACATAATCTGGGCAAGTAATGAATAGTACTGAGAAAATCCTACATTGTCTATTCAATCAGGTAAATTGAATTTGAGAATTTGAGGTGTTGAGTTCAAGAGTCAGTGAGTCATATTGCAGCTTTATAAAACTCTGGTTATGCTGCATCTGGAGTACTGCATTCAATTCTAGTCACCCCGTTATAGGAACAACATGGAGGCCTTTGAGAGGATGCAGAAGAGATTTATCAAGGTGCTGCCCTAGACAAGAGGGCAATGTGCTATAAGGAGAGGCTGGACAAGAACATAAGACGTAGACCCATCAAGTCTGTTTTGCCATTTCATCATGGCTGATCCATTTCCCTCTCAACCCCAACCCCATTCTCCTGCCTTCTCCCCATAACCTGACTAATCAAGAACCTGTCAATCTCCACCTTACTTGATTTTTCTGTAGCGACAAAGACAAAGGGGAGATCTGATAGAAGTTTATAAAATGATTAGAGGCCTAGATAATCAGCCAGTATATTTTTCCCAGTGCTGGTATGTCTAATACTAGAGGACATGCATTTAAGGTGAGAGGGGGCAAGTTCAAAGGAGCTGTGTGGGTCAAATCTCTTTACACAGAGAGTGGTAGGTACCTTGAGTGTAGTGCCTGAAGTGGCAGCGGAGGCCGATACAATAGAGGCTTTAAAGCAGAGGTTCCTAACCTTTTTTATACCATGGACCAATACCATTAAGCAAATGGTCTGTGGATCCCAGTTAGGGAATCCCTGCTTTAAGGGCTCTTAGGTACTCATGTGATAGAAAATGGAGAGATATAAGAAGGAATTAGTTTAGTTAGGTATTTACTTACAAGTTTAATTAGTGTAGCACAACCAAATGGGCCGACTGGTCTGTTCCTGTTCTGTACAGTTCTACATAATACCCAGGAATTCTTAGTATATTGGTCAATGTCTCTCCCAGCCACTTGATGAAACAAAGGTTAACTGTTATTCTTCACTTTGTTTATGTGATGTTGCAAGACGTGAGTGGCTGTCTTGTGTCCGAAATTCTGACATAACGTGGGAAGTTTCAAATCTACAAATACCACACAATAAATCAGTAGAATTTAATTACAACAAAGTAATTCCAGTTGGAATTTTTTTGGATTAGTGCCACAGAAGGTTTTGTGCTGTATTTGATTACTTGGCTCAAGGAATTAAATCTATGATTAATTCTGAGTCTTGAAACCTGTCCAATGTAGATTACAGAGAATGAATAGTGAGCAGAGAAGTAAGGCAGATGTTAAGTAGATACTCAGGAGGAGAATTTAAAAGATGAAGATGTAGAGGGGCGTGTAGAGTGGTGTAATCGGTCAGAGAGAATTGAAATGTCTAAAGCAGGGGTTCCCAACCATTTTTTGTCATGGACCAATTCAATGAAGCAAGGGGTCAATGGACCCCAGGTTGGGAACCCCAGATCTAAAGTAATAAGAACAATTGGAATTCTGTACTGGAACTAGAAAGTCATTGGCTTACGTATATAGAACAGTTCTTGCCCCAAAGCGCTTCACACACAACTAATTCTTGAAATCTAATCACAGCAACTGAAGTGCAAATCTGTAATAAAACAAATATCCATATTTATCAGAAAACATGGCGAGAGTACTCTGATTTTTTTTTCCTGGACAATGGCTGTGAAATGTTTGTTTTTGCATGCAACAGATCAGACGAAGCTTTTGATATATGGATCAATATATTAAAAAATACAATATCAAAGTTCAAAGTTTATTTATTATCAAAATACATATAGTGTACTGTGCAAAAGTCTTAGGCAGCTATATATAACTAGGGTCAATGTGAGAGGAGAGCAAGTTTGTAAATCTGTTGGGGGCAAAGAATGTTGGGAATGGTGAGAATGGCATGCGCAGGAGGGGTGTGGAACAGGTGGCAGAGAAGGAGTACCAGGAGCAGCAGGGTGTTGCGGGTGCAGACACAGCCATCTCAGAGACAGCAGACAAGGTTATTTGATTCCATGCAATTAGTTTATTGATCATTACAGACTGTCTCTCGGATGTTTCCTGCTCTCCCCTTTCCCTGCCTCCTTTCCACGCTCAGTTCACAATAGAGACCCATAGCAGAATCAGGTTTATCATCACTCACATATTGCATGAAATTTACTTTCTTTTCAGCAGCAGTACAATGCAGTACATAAAATTACTACAGTACTGTGCAAAAGTCTTAAGCACCCTAGCTATGTTTATGTGCCTAAGACTTTCGCACAGTACTGTATGTCACCATATACTACTCTGAGATTCATTTTCTTTTGGACATTCACTGTAGATACAAATGAAAGCCCTTTTTATCGGGCATCTCTAGAGATGTGGCTCATTAGCCCCTCTCTAACAGCCACTGGACTCAGCAGTGAGAAAACCACCTTTCTTAAACTCCATATGTCTAGGGTCGGTATTACCTGGGTCCCACCAAAACCTGGACGTTGGTATGTCTGAACCACCCAAGCTCCGATCTGTGCGAATACCGCTCCCATGCAATTGGCTGTTGGCAAGAAATAACAGATCATACACTGCATACAATTATAAAGAAAGTGTATTTGCAAATTTCAGCTTTATCAAGCAGTTAGGAGGAAGAAAATTTTAAAAAAGGGCCCATTACAGTTAACCCAGTCCAAATGTGCATATAAGTTGGAGCTCATCTTGAAATTGTCTTTAACTCACTCACTGGACCTACAATCTACATGAAAGCACACGCCTTCTGAATGTCACTCGAAATCCATCTCAAACAAACAGGTCCCCCACGGGAGTATTGGTAAAGCAGCTTGTGCAACAGGGACGACATCCTCAGCCATCTTCCCTCCTGTCTTCTCCCAGCTCCCGCCAAAAAGACCTCGACCCACGCCAGCGTCCATCACAGAAACCTCTCCACCCAGCGTTCTCTGGAACCTTCTCCAAATTCCACCATCTTGACTGGCTGACACAACATTCCTAAGATGAACAACATAGCCCCTTACCTTTAGCTCAAACCCAAATATGCTGAAGTCAAAACAGACTGCTCTCATAGAACTGCTAAAATGAAATATCTACAGCATAACAGTAAAAATCTTAACCAGGGGATTACACAAAGAAACACAATAGAATCAATGAAAAACTACATACAAACAAAGACAAACAAACAACCAATGTGTAAAAGAAGACAAAATGTGAAAATGCTAAACACAAGTAATAATAAATAAATATGTATATAAATAAATATTGAGAACATGAGTCATAGTGTCCTTGAAAGTGAGTCCATTGGTTAAGAAATCAGTTCAAAGTTGAGGTGAGTGAAGTTATCCATGCTGGTTCAGGACCCTATTGCTTGTAGGATAACAACTGTTCCTGAACCTGGTGGGGGCGGGGTCCTTGTTTTCTTGTGACAGTACTACTTGTAGAAGTGCTCAATAGTTGGGAGGGCTTTTACTGTGATGGACTGGGCAGTATTCACTTTTATCTGTAGACTGTAGGCTGTTTCTGGGTATTGGTGTTTCCATACCAGGCCGTGATGCAACCAGTCAAGAATTTCCCCTGTGCATCTATAGAAGTTGGTCAGAGTTTTAGATGACATGCCGACTCTGCACAAACTTCTAAGAAAGTAGAAGTGCTGCTGTGCCTTTGTTGTAATGACACATATGTGCTGGTCCCAGGACAGATCATTTGAAATGAACTTTTACACCATATCCTAAAATATTCTAAAAGTTTCTACTTGAATCCAGGTGATAAGATGCAAATATCTATTTGGAATTCTGGCACAACTTGCTGTGAAAGGCAAAAATCAACTGGCTTCAGTATCACAAGCAGGTCAGTGCTGCTGGAAGGATCTGATCAGTGGTGGGATTCAAGATATCAAATGCCCTATACTAATTTTACTCTTCCAGACCCCTCCCATCCTGTGGTATGGGCATAGCCGAGCACAGTCATTTCTCAATTGCTAGGAACTTTTGGATATTCTAGAAGTGTTTAGTATTGTGGCCTTCTGGAGATTTACATAAATATTACTGTGTATGCCTTATTGTTTAATACTACCATGTAATGCCTTTGGGATGGTACGAGTTGTAGATATTACTATTGGGACAAGGTACATATATCCCTTTATGTTCCATAGTCTTTCAATTTTCTCTTTTCATTGAGCATATTTCTGGTGTTTTTTACTTATTAATTTCTGGAGTTTATGTGTATTTAGAATGGTTATACAGTATTTAAGATGTAAGTTGTTCTTGTTTATCCTGTAATACTATATCTGGACAGTTATTATGCATTGTACTATCTGTAATAATGGATCATTTGTAATGTAATTTGTGGGATGTTTTTTATGAGTTTATACTTTAAACAAGATTTTGGTGAATGACAATTGCCACTTGATTGTGCCTCTATAAGTAAAATTAAATCGCTGCAGGATCCTGTAATGGTTTGGATTGTTTCTGGTTTCTCAGAATCAGTATCAGACATTTTCTGTATTTATTATCTTGAATTTGTTGGTATTTTATTAAGTAGTTTGATAGGTTTTTATGTTAGCCACCTGGTCCTGTATTGCCATAGGGAACCGCTCTGTTTCTGGGAAGAGATCTCCACCTCTGAGCCAAGCATTCAATGCTTCCTTGTCAACATCCAGTCTGCTCAGATCATGGGGATGTCTTCCATGGAGTGTCATGCTCCTCCATTGGTTAACCTTTTCTTCAATAGTGATAATTCCTTCATTTTCAGGGTTGTGCTTTCATTTAAGTTTAATGGTGTGTACTTCTTATCAACATTGTTTATGCTCATGTGGAGTGCTGCATCTTGTTTTTGTTGATGAAAATATTTCCTTAAAAGTTTTTTCTGACTGTTGTATAAGTTTTAATGTCTGTTATTCCTCTTCCTCCTCCTGTCCTAAGCACATTGGAGTGTACATAGTGTTTTCTAAAATTTGTCATTTCAATTCTTATTTTTCTCTGTAAATTTTTCAGATCTGTTTCACATCAAGACAATATACCAAAAGAAAGCATTAATATGGGTAGAGCAAAAGTGTTTATTGCCTTTGCTATATTTTTACTATTGAGCTCTGATTTTAAAACTATTTTTCTCCTTGTTCTAGAATGGATACATAGATGGACAGCCACACAGGAGAGGTCTCTTCCCAGCATCTTTTATCCAGTTGCAAACCAGCTAACAACTACCATCCCTCAGACAGGGATGTTAAAGATGTGTGATAAGGTCAATGTTATTCGCTTCTCCCAAAGTATTTTCTCCTTGAGAATTTGAAGCGTTTATCGATTTAATAGAACAGCATTCTTCGCCTGGAAACCATCTTTTGACACCATGAAGTGTGAGCCAGCAGCCCTTCCTGTGGGAAAAAGTTATAATGGTTTATTGGGCAGTTTGCTGAAAGCTTAACATGTGGGTCACCTTCAGGAAAGATCCAATTTGCTGCTTTAAGGCAGGTGCTTGTTTACTTAGTGTGACAAGAAATGTGCGTCTTACTGTAACTTGCTATTACTTGTTGATATACTGTATGAAAAATATTGTTTCAAACCAGTGAAGTAATTCAGTAATGTGTTTGAGGATTCAGAATGGTCATCAAACAGCATTATTGTAAATTAGCCAAATATAAATGGGAAGAAGCCTATTCTTGTTAGAAATGATTGTGTGAAAAAGTGGTCAAAGACTGACGGGTGTCACGACAACAGGAGCAACTCTTATCCTGTCACTAATCCCCATTTTGGAATGTCACTTATAAGCAAACAATTGTGACAATCTATACTGGCAAGAAGCCACTTGTGTGGCAGGGAACAAAGAATGTGAGGAAAATTATTAAAAAGTATGTGGAATTTCAGTTTTTTTAATATTAGAAAGTACTTTTTTTATAAGTTTCATGTACATGTTAAATATTTTAACAAGAAAATCAATTCTTAAGGCATTCTTTAAAAATATGGTAGACTTTAAATTATCAAAGCCTGATTAAGCTTGTGTTAATGTGCAATAAGTGTGCATGTATGAATGACTGAAGTTCATGATATGGATTAGGATTGAAATTAAAAAATGTATTTCATTGTAATCTCTGCCCATCCAACTAAATGGTACCAAGAGGGAGAAAGGGGTAGGAGTGGATATCCAAGCTAATCCTAGTCTAAAACAGGGAAATGCTGCCCAGATTTTTCTGGGTGGATTTGTGTAAGTGACCTTTCTTCGTGGGGTATGAACTACTTTTCCATCTGAAATAGGTATTTGAATCTCTTGAAGAGATATCAGAAATTGTATACAAAAGTTATGAGGGCTATAGATGGGGTAAATTCAAGCAGGCATTTTCCACTGAGGTTAAGTGGACTACAACAGAAGTCATGGGTTAGGGGTGAAAGGTGAAATGTTTAAGGAGAACCTGAGGGGGAACATCTTGGCTCAGAGAACGATGAGAGTGTGGAACAAGCTGCCAGCAGAAGTCATGGATACGGGTTCAATTTCAACATGTAAGAGACATTTGGATAAGTACATGGATAGGAAGGGCATAGAGGGTTATGATCCAGGTGCAGGTTCATGGGACTAGCAGATTAATATTTCAGCATGGACAAGGTGGGCTGAAGGGCCTGTTTCTGCCTTGTACTGCTCTATGGTTCTATGACTCTAATTTCAGCAACACCATCTAGAACTCCAGCAGAGCAGTTGTAACAGCTACTCTGGCAAGCTAATACTACTTAGAAACTTAGCAAGGAGGAGGGGGGAGAAGGTCGATCCTGTGTGATGCACTCTCTAATCCAATAACAAATCAACACCACTTAGAGACTAAGCAAGACGAGCAGGGGGAGGAGTTGATCCTGAATGACACGATGTCCAATCCAATAACAAGGTTACAAAGTCAAAGAATACATTCAATCTTTTATTAAAAAACCAGCAAAACAATGTTGAAGCGATTAAAAGCTAATGAAATTAAAATTAGCAATATAACCAAATAAACAGTCTTGGCATATTACAAGTACTTAAACTATTCTCAACATAATAGAGCGAAATAAAGCAAACTTAAGCAGTCAACAAAAAAGGTGTTACACCCTAACTAGATGGATCCCCAAAGACAAAACATGAATACGTAACTAAGCTCTTTGCTTCTACCGCATCCCAACCCACGTGACAAACTGCTCATAATAGAAGTGTGACACAAACTATAACACAGATAGAAAATAGATACATGGCTCCTACAGCAACGATGAGAGTGATTTGTACATTATTTCACTTGTGTAAAACACACTACTGTGTGTGTAGTTGGACAGTGAATGGATGTTTATAAAGTGAACATCCCACACCTTATTGGCTCTTTATTAGCTTTCTGAATGAAAATAGGAACTTGAGTTAGGATTTGTTGTGGTAGTTAATGGGTTTAATCCTATGCCACTCAATTGGCCACGCCCACATGGGAGGAGTTCACATAATGTACAAGCAGAGTTATCAGTAAAGTTTGGTTGGATACCCTGCATGCTGCCATACTGGTGTGCTCTGCGCTCCCCCTCATACCGGAGCAGTACCAAATGCCTTGGAGCAATCTAGAACTATGAAACTGTTGTGTTTTTCTTGGTTTTTTTATTCCGTTTTGATGAATCCAGGTGCTCCGAAAAATTCTGATTGCTATCTCTGCGAAGTCTATTGAATACTTTCTTATCTGTTTTTCAGACCATATGATGATAAGACACAGGAGTAGAATTAGGCCATTTGGCCCATCAAGTCTGCTCCGCCATTCCATCGTGGTTGTTTTTCCTTTCAACCCCATTCGCCTGCCTTCTCTCCATAACCTTTGATGCCCTGCCTAACCAAGAACCTATCAATCTCTGCTTTAAATATACCCAATGATTTGGCTTCCACAGCAGTCTGTAGCAATGAATTCCACAGTTTCACCACTTTCTGGTTAAAGAAATTCCTCCTCATCTCTGTTCTAAAAGGATGTCCTTCCACTCTGTAGTTATGTCCTGTGGGCCTAGACTCCCCTACTATTGGAAACATACTCTCCACATCCACTCTATCTAGGCCTTACAATATTCAATGGGCTTCATTATTTTTTAAACTCCAGCAAATACAGGCACAGGTCCATCAAACACTCCTCATATATTGACCCTTTAATTTCCGAGATTAAATCCTAGTATTTTAAAGGTGATCCCACCTTCGTTATCATTATCAGTAAATTGAAAGCTCACTGAATGACTTGATCATTGCATCCAGCTTTCCAGTCTTGTTATTCTTCAGCTTCCCAGGGTTGCACGTTAAGGGTGCACTCCTCTGGAAACAAGCACCATGTTACCAACTGGGGCATGAATGGAATTAATTTACAAGGTTTAGGAGTTTGAGATTCAGCATAGTAACAGGTCCTTCTGGCCTAACAAGTCAGCGCTGCCCAATTCCACCCGGGTGTCTAATTAACCTACGTGTTGGATTGTGGGAGGTAACCAGAGCACCCAGAGGAGATCTGCGTGGTCACGGAGAATGCACAGCCTCCGTACAGACAGTGACAAAAATTGATCCAGGATCACTGGCGCTCTAATAGTGCTACACTAACCATGCCAGCCCCAAAGTGCTTTACACAAACCCCAAAACAAAATAAAAACACACAGTAATATGCACTGCTGGAGGAACTGGTCAGCTCAGGAAGCATCTTCTTGTTTCTGCACCCTTCCTTTCCAGTCCTGATGAAGAGTCTCAGCCCAAAACAACAACTGCTTATTCTTTTCCATAGATGCTACCTGGCCTGCTGAGTTCTTACAGCGTTTTGTGTGTTGCACTGGATTTCCAGCATCTGCAGAATCTTGTGTTTATAAAACGTTGGTTGACTTGCGTACTACTTTCATTTGTTTTGCGAAATAAATATGATAGTGTTCACAATCTATGTTTCATTCAGAGTATTTTAGCTGGAATCCCACTTTAAGCAATTGGTAAAAGCAGACATTTTTAATCTAACTCCTGCTCAATGAGAACAGAACCCTCCTCTGTTTCCAGGTTCAGTCTCTTTTCTCCATGTCACCTCTCATGACCATATACCCATGAGGGGTGATATGGTGTTGGATTGTGATGTTTTTGATCTGAGGTTCTTCGGCAGTCAAGAATGAGGCTTAAAGCATGTTGCTTATGATAGTTTATTAAGCATTAAGAGAACAAAGGGATTAGGAAAGGAGAGCCGAGTGGTAAAAGAAAGCAAAGGCAAAGAAGAGGCTGAGGCAATGTGCTTTACCCTTCTTATACCAATTTATTAACAACAATAAATACCATTCAAATTCCATAGATAAATGTTAAACAATCAAATACAAATAATGCATAATTGCAACTGCAACCACTACAAAATACATTGAACAATTACATGTATTTCGTTCGTTTTGTGCCATGCCGTATGATGTGGGTGATCATGGTCTTTCCATGACCATAACTGTCCTTGGCAAATTTTTCTACAGAAGCGGTTTGCTATTGCCGCCTTCTGGGCAGTGTCTTTACAAGATCGGTGACCCCAGCTATTATCAATAATCTTCAGAGATCGTCTGCCTGGCGTCAGTAGCCGCATAACCAGGACTTGTGATATGCACCAGCTGCTCGTACGACCATCTACCACCTGCTGCCATGGCTTCACGTGACCCTGATCAGGAGGGAGGAGAGGCTAAGCAGGTGCTACACCTTGTCCAAGGGTGATCTGCAGGCTGGTGGAGGGAAGGAGTGCCCTACACATCCTTTGGGAGAGACATTATCTCCACTCCGCCACCAAACATGTATATAGGTAACTATACAAATATACAAACAAGCATAACTCAGCAGGCCAGGCAGCATCTATGGAAAAGAGTAAACAGTCGACATCTCAGTCAAAACCCTTCATCAGCCGTGACCCTGATGAAGGGACTCGGCCCGAAATGTCGTCTGTGTACTCTTTTCCATAGATGCTGCCTGGCCTGCTGAGTTCCTCCAGCATTTTGTGTATTATACAGTCTAATCCAACATGGAGATGAAAGTATTAACCCTGAAATAGAGGAGTGCTCTGGGACTCAGGGAGAGGAAACAATTTTTGCACCTCCCGTTGGTGCCTTCCCCCACCTCACCTAATTTCTTGCAGCTGTTTCTGCAGGACTTATTCCCTCAGCCACAATCTAGTCAACATTGATAGACTGTTGAGTCAATAATATTCCAAAGTACAATCACCTTCAGGCAGTCCAGAAATTTCAGCCTGCCTTCTAAATGTAGCACTTCACATTTGTCAGAGTGATAGAAAACTGCAGCACAGAAACAGACCTTTCACCCTATCCAGTCTGTGCCAAACAATTTAAACTGCCTAGTCCCATCAACCTGCACCCAGATCATAATCCTCCACCAACGTATTTGTACAAATAATCTCTTAAATGGAATCTGTATCCACCACTCTCACAGGCAGCTTGTTCTGCACTCACACCACCCTGAGGGTGAAGCTTTCTCTGTCTTCAAGTCCAGTTTCTCCATCATATGTCATCTTGCAAATGTACATTCTGCTGCATTCACAAGCAACTTTTTTGTGTGTTGCTATTCAGTCCTAAAACCCTGACATCTCAAATGTAGATACGTATGTACCCATCCAGTGCTTCCGTGACTAATCACCTTATCCTCTCTATTATCTCCACTGACAAGATCTTCAGCCTAAATGCTGTACTCCAGAATTCCTTGCTAAACCTTTTTCCCCACTGGTTGTTAAGCATCTTATAAAATTTAGTTTGTCATCTTAATTAAATCCTTACCACTGGCTTACCGTTTTAGTCAAAAACCTTATTTTTTTTTTAACTTAGAGATACAGCACGGAACAGGATCTTCTGGCGCAATGAGCCACACCACCCAGCATCCCACCTATTTAACTCTAGCCTAATCGCAGGATAATTTTGACCAATTAAGCTACTAACCCGTATGTTTGGACTGTGGAAGGAAACCCATGTGGTCATGGGAAGAATCTACAAACACTTTACAGATGGCAACACACACAAAATGCTGGAGGAACTTAGCAGGCCAGGTAGCATCTATGGAAAAAAGTACAGACGATGTTTCAATCTGAAGCCCTTCAGCAATAGGCCGGTGGTGTACTGGCATCAGCACTGGACTTTCAAGCAGATGGTCCTGAGTTTGAATCTGGCCAGGTCCCAACGTAAGGAAGAAAAGCTTGGCAATCTACTTCCTTATCTTGCCACGAAAACCCTATGGAGATCTACACTATCCACAGGGTCGCCATGAGACAAGGATGACTCAATGCCACTCAACAACAACAGCAAACAACCACTGTGGCACCCCAATATTTTGTTCCCCACAATCAATATTCTCTCTTTTTTTTAAAATCTGCACAGACCAACCATTCCTCTGAGCAGGAAATTTTTACACAGCTTGAAAACTATGCAGCACTTTTAATGTTATTTTTGTAATATACATACTGTGAATATTTAGACTGAAAATTGTATAGACTATAATGAAAAACAACATCTTTCACATTTCGTAAACTTCTGGCTACATCCAATTCCTGCTGTGCAGCAACAAAAGCTATGTGCACAGGGCATTTCAATTACTGTGCAGTCATGTACCTGCACAGGTTCAAAGGGAAAAGTGTCCCAATATTTCTGTTCTCTAAAGGTGGCCCAGATGTAACGCTTCGCCCAGAATTTGAAGCATGATACCACTTTCAGGGACCTTCCAGACAGAGGAGGATAATAAATCAACCATGATAAATCCATAAGATAGAAACATAGAAAACCTACAGCATAATACAGGCCCTTTGGCCCACAACGCTGTGCCAAACATTTACTTACTTTAGAAATTACCTAGGGTTACCCATAGCCCTCAATTTTTCTAAGCTGCACGTACCTATCCAGGAGTCTCTTAAAAGACCCTATTATATCTGCCTCCACCACCATCACCGGCAGCCCATTCCACACACTCACCACTCTCTGTGTAAAAAACTTACCCCTGACATTTCCTCTGTACCTACTTCCAAGCACCTTAGAACTATGCCCTCTCGTGTTAGCCATTTGAGCCCTGGGAAAAAGCCTCTGACTATCCACATGATCAATGCTTATCATCAGGTCACCACTAAATTTGCCGATGATACAAAGATAGGTGGAGGAAACAGAGAGAAACATATAGTTTAGGGGATTGGGCAAAGAAGTGGCAAATGAAATACAATGTTGGAAAGTGTATGGTCATGCACTTTGGTGGAAGAAATAAACGGGCAGACTATTACTTAGATGGGGAGAGAATTCAAAATGCAGAGATGCAAAGGGACTTAGGAGTCCTTGTGCAAGATACCCTGTGATTCAGAAGGCGAATGCAATGTTGGCATTCATTTCTAGATGTATAGTATATAAGAGCAGGGATATAATGTTGAGGCTCTATAAGGCACTTGTGAGACCACACTTGGCATATTGTATGTAGTTTTGGGCTCCTTGTTTTAGAAAGGATACTGGCATTGGAGAGGGTTCAGAGAAGTTTCATGAGAATGATTCCAGGAATGAAAGGGTTACTGTATGAGGAACATCTGGCAACCCTTGGGCTGTATTTCTTGGAGTTTAGGAGAATGAGGGGGGATCTCATAGAAATATTCTGAATGCTAAAACGCCTGAACAGATTAGATATGGCAAAGTTATTTCCCACAGTAGGAGAGTCTAGGGTAAGAGGACACAACTTCAGGATTGAAGGATGTCCATTTAGAACAGAGATGCAGAGAAATTACTTTAGTCAGAGGGTGGTAAATCTGTGGAACTTATTGCCACAAGCGGCTGTGGAGGCAAGTCATTGGGTGTATCTAAGGCGGAGATAGATAGGTTCTTGATTAACCAGGGCATCAAAGGGTATGGGGAGAAGGCAGGGGCGTGGGGATGACTGGAAGATTTGGATAGTTGAATGGCGGAGCAGACTCGATGGGCCGAATGGCCTGCTTCTGCTCCTATATCTTATGGTTTCTCATCCTCCATCACTCCAAGGAGAAAAGGCCATTCCCATAAGGCATGCTCCCCAATCCGGGCAACATCCTTGTAAACTTCCTCTGCACCCTTCTTATAGTTTCCAAATCCTTCCTGTAGTAAGGTGACCAGAACTGAGCACAGTACTCCAAGTGGGGTCTGACCAGGGTCCTATATAGCTGCAACATTACCTCCTGGCTCCTAAACTCAATCCCATGGTTGATGAAGGCTAATACATCGTATGCCATCTTAACCACAGAGTCAACCTGCGCAGCAGCTTTGAGTGTCCTATGGACTCGGACCCCAAGATCCCTCTGACATCCTACACTGCCAAGAGTCTTACCATTAATACTATATTCTGCCATCTTATTTGACTGACCAAAATGAACCACCTGACACCTACCTGGGTTGAACTCCATCTGCCACTTCTCAGCCAGTTTTGCATCCTATCGATGTCCCACTGTAAGCTTTGACTATCCACAACACCCCCAACCTTTGTGTCATCAGCAAATTTACTAACTCATCCCCCCACTTCCTCATTCAGGTCATTTATAAACATCACGAAGAGAAGGGGTCCCAGAACAGATCCCTGAGGCACACCACTGGTCACTGACCTCCATGCAGACTATGACCCATCTACAAGCACTATTTACTTTCTGTGGGCAAGCCAGTTCTGGATCCACAAAGCAATGTCCCCTTGGATCCCATGCCTCCTTACTTTCTTAATAAGCCTTGCATGGGGTACCTTATCAAATGCCTTGCTAAAATCCATATACAGCACATCTACGGCTCTACCTTCATCAATGTGTTTAGTCACATCCTCAAAAAATTCAATCAGGCTCTTAAGGCACGACTTGCCTTTGACAAAGCCATGCTGACTACTCCTAATCATATTATACCTCTCCAAATGCTCATCAATCCTGCCTCTCAGGATCTTCTCCATCAACTTACCAACCACTGAAGTAAGTCTCACTGGTCTATAATTTCCTGGGCTATCTCTACTCCATTTCTTGAATAAGGGAACAACGTCTGCAACCTTCCAATCCTACGGAACCTCTCCTGTCTCCATTGATGATGCAAAAATCATCACCAGAGGCTCAGCAATCTCCTCCCTTGCCTCCTGCAGTAGCCTGGGTACATCTCATCCGGTCCCGATGACTTATCTAACTTGATGTTTTCCAAAAGCTCCAGCACATCCTCTTTCTTAATGTCTATATGCTCAGGCTTTTCAGTCTGCTGTAAGTCATCCCTACAATTGCCAAGCTTCTTTTCCACAGTGAATACTGAAGCAAAGTATTCATTAAGTACTCCCGCTACCTCCTCCGGTTCCATACACACTTTTCCACTGTCACACTTGATTGGTCCTATTCTCTCATATCTTATCCTCTTGCTCTTCACATACTTGCAGAATGCCTTGGGGTTTTCCTTAATCCTGCTTGCCAAGGCCTTCTCATAGCCCCTTCTATCTCTCCTAATTTCATTCTTAAGCTCCTTCCTGCTAGCCTTATAATTTTCTAGATCTCTATCATTACCTTATTTTTTGAATCTTCCGTAAGCTCTTCTTTTCTTCTTGACTAGATTTTCTACAGCCTTTGTACACCATGGTTCCTGTATGCTACCATCCTTTCCCTGTCTCATTGGACGTACCTATGCAGAACATCATGCAAATATCCCCTGAACATTTACTACATTTCTGCTGTACATTTCCCTGAGAACATCTGCTCCCAATTTATGCCTCCAGGTTCCTGCCTGATAACTTCTTATTTCCCCTTACTCCAATTAAACTTTTTCCTGACTTGTCTGGTCCTATCCCTCTCCAATGTTATGGTAAAGGAGATAGAATTGTGATCACTATCTCCAAGATACTGTCCCACTGAGAGACCTGACACCTGACTAGGCTCACTTCCCAATACCAGATCAAGTACAGCCTCTCCTCTTGTAGATATAGGAGCAGAATTAGACCATTGGACCCATCAAATCTGCTCTGTCATTTCATCATGGCTGATCCATTTCCCTCTCAGCCCCAATCTCCTGCTTTCTCCTGTTACCCTTCATGCACTGACTAATGAAGAATCTATCAACCTCTGCCTTACATACACCCATCTGTGGCGATGGAGTCATGATGGAATGGGGCAGCAGACTGTTTGTAGCTCAATGACCTTTGACTCTTACGGGAGAATGAGGAGGTGGTAAGACAGGAGCTACAGGGGGTCGTCACCCCGAGGTCACAGGAAACAAGTAACTGGGTGACTATCAGGAGAAGGAGGGGAAATGCACCGCCAGCGCAGAGTACATCTGTGGCCGTTCCCTCAATAATAAGTATACAACTTCAGATACCTTTGAGGGGGACAATCTAACAGCGGGAGACACAGTGACCAGCTCTCTGGCACTGACTCTGGTGCTGTGGGTCAAAAGACCAGAGGCGTGAAAACTGCTGTGTTGATAGGAGATTCCTTAGAAGAAAAGAGATGAGGTTCTGTGGGCGTGTTAGAAACAGCCACATGGTAGGTTGCCTCCTTGGTGCCAGGATCAGGGATGTCTCGGATTGGGTCCATGACATTCTCAATGGGGAGGGTGAGCAGCCAGAAATCTTGGTACGTATTGGCACCAATGACATAGGTAGACAAGGTGAGGAGGTCCTGAAGAGAGATTTTACAGAGTGAGGTAGAAAGCTGAGAAACAGGATCTCCAGGGCAATAATCTCTGGATTGCTGCCTGTGCCACATGCCAGTGAGGGTAAGTATAGGATAATTTGGCCCCTGAATGAGTGGCTGAGGAACTGGTGCAGGTGGAAGGGGTTCAGATTTATGGATCATTGGGATCGCTTCTGGGGAAAGTATAACTTAAACAAAAGGTACGAGTTACACCTGAACCCAAAGGGGACCTATATCATTGCGGGCAGGGTGGCCAGAGTTCAGGTGGGCTTAAACTAATTTGACAGGAGGATTGGAACCAGAGTGATAGTGCTGAAGATGAGGCAGTTGGTTTACAATCAGAGGCTCCTAATGAGACTCCTCGGAAGGAGAAGCTGATGATAGGGCAACGGGATGAGTTGTAATGTAGAAGGTGGACAAAATTGAAAAGGGTGAGGTAGATGAACCTGTAGCACAGTTATAAATTGGCATGTATGATGTTGTAGGCATCACTGAATCATGACTGAAAGATTATAGCTGGGAGCTTAACATTCAAGGATACTCATTGCATCAAAAGAACAGGCAAGAAAGCTGAGGGAGTGGCATGGCTCTGTTGGTAAAAATTTAAATTAAGTAGTTAGACAGAGGTGACATAGGGTCAGAAGATGTTAAATTGTTATGGATAGAGTTAAGGAACTGAAGGGGAAAAAGACCCTGATGGGAGTTGTATACTCACCCCCAAACAGTAGTAATGTTATGGTCTACAACAGAAGATAGAAAAGGCAATGTTACAATAGTCATGATAGTCCGTGAGCCAGTAGGGTTGGTTGGTACCATCTGAGGGGAATAATGCTCATAGTGATTCTTGGCAAGATATACATCTCTAGAGTTAGAAAATATGTGATAGTATTGCACCAGTGGAAGCTTTATGTGTGCTATCATGCATTTATAACACTACCCTAAAATAAGCATTTCTGAAAAGTGGCCAATATAAAGTACAACATATATATTCATCCTAGTGGTATTTTGTCATCAGTGATCCCTTAACATTGAAATTTGTCACAATGATAGCTGAGTTCAAGTACTTTTCATCAAATGTTGTTATAAAATTGTACATCGAAAACTATGTCATTGGTGGCACTTGCAGTACAGTGCCCAATTTCAGTAGAGTGAATCATTTCATTTTTAGAAAAGTATTTGTCTGTTGTTTATTCTGGAAAAGTCAATAAAAACCCTAGGACACATATAATCACAAGGATTTGTAGAGAATTTATTCAGGAATTCAAATAAGTAATCACTTTTTGTGTATATTCTATATCAACATCAGTACAGTAGAAAATGTTACCCACCCCCCCAAGATAAAAACCTCAGTCGGAGAGATCTCTGGAGTTTTATCAATGTCATGATATTTTCCATATTGCTCTATCAAATCAAAACAATCTTAAGCTTTTGTCATAGCATATAGAATTACAGTACAATAATTTACATGTGGGGTTCCACACGGCCATAACCTAGGCCCCATTTGGTTGTAAAATGGATATGCTTAATCGAAGACTGCTTTCCATACTTTGTTTTCCATACTTTCATAACCTATTAATAAACATTATAATTTTCCAAGTCTTCCACGTCTTCCACATCTTCATTTGAACTTTCCACATTCTCTGAGGTGGATGCCTGGTTCTCAGTCTGCCAGTCTAAACATGTCAGTACACCTGAGGTCATTTGCAACACAAATACATCTTGGGAGTGAACATTTTTTTGGACAGTTACAGGCCAGTAGATCCAGGACGGCATCGGGTACTGGCTGGCCTTCCATCCAGTGCACCACCAACTGTTCAGCTTCCTCTTCTCTCTCCATCTTCCATCCTCTACCAACAGGGCTTGGCACTTGTGGGTCCTTCTCCAAACATCTTCTCCATATACCAGCCTGGTAGTTGGCTCACTGTGCATGTTTTGTTAAGCAGTCCTTGCATGGTGGGAGTAGATGACTTTCAATTTCACCTTTCGATATACGTTTGTAAATGTGAAACAGAACATGAAAACAGAAGTACATCTTATGTAATGTAGTCACTGTGTTGTCACTGCCAGTAATAGATGACATTTGTAGAGATGCTAATTTTAACAACTTTTCTGAAAAGCATATAGTCTGAGCTATATTCCCACCAATTTTCAAAGACAAAGCATCAGTAATAAGAGAGAACCATCAGTTTGAAATAGAATGCTTTATTCTGTGCTATGTCTAGTATTGAAAAGTGTGTTTTGGCATGGGGTTATAAATTGAGTGATTACACTCAGAAAGCTACCGCCGCTACAATGCTATCACATATTTTCTAGCACTAGGGGTGTATACCTTGCCAAAAATCACTGTAAGAATTATTCCCCCCAGGTGGTACCAGTGGCTCAAATTTGGGGTCCTGGCTCACGGATTATGAGGGATTTCAATATGCAAGTGTTCCTGGATTCCAAGAGGAGGAATTTCTAGAATGCCTAGGCAAGCAGCTTGTGGCTGAGCCCACTGGGGGATCAGCTATTCTAGACAGGGTGTTGTGCAATGAACTAGAATTGATTAGAGAGCTTAAGGTAAAGGAATCCTTAGTGGTGAGTGATAATGTTTTCGAATTCACCCTGAAATTTGAGAGGGAGAAGCTAAGGTCAGATGTATCTGAATTACAGTGGATTAAAGGGAATTACAGAGGCATGAGAGAGGAGTTGGCCAGAATTGATTGGAAAAGAACACTGGCAGGGATGAGAGCAGAGCAGCAATGAAGTTACCTTTACTAGGGAGTCACCATTATTTGGGAAACTGAAGTCTGAAGGTAGATAAGTCACCTAGATCAGGGTTCTGAAAGAGTTGGCTGAAGAGATTATGGAGGCGTTAGTAATGATTTTTCAAGAATCACTAGATTCTGGAATGGTTCCAGAAGACTGGAAAATTGCAAATGTCACTTCACACTTCAAGAAGGAAGAGAGACAGAAGAAAGGAAATTATAGGCCAGTTACTCTAACCTCAGCAGTTGGGAAGATCTTGGAGTCAATTGTTAAGGATATGGTTTGGAGGCACTTGAAGGCACATGATAAAATAGGCCATAGTCAGCATGGTTTTCTCAAGGGAAAATCTTGCCTGACAGATCTGTTAGAATTCTTTGAAGAAATAACAAGCACGATAGACAAAGGAGAATCAATTGATGTTGTGTACTTGGATTTTCAGAAGGCCTTTGACAAGGTGCCACACAGCTTAACAAGCTAAGAGCCCATGGTATTACAGGAAATATTCTAGCATGGATAAAGCAGTGGCTGATTGGCAGGAAGCAAAGAGCGGGAATAAAGGAAGCCTTTTCTGGTTGGCTGCCAGTGACTAATGGTGTCCCATAGTGGTCTTTGCTGGGACCACTTTTTTAATGTTATGTATCAACGATTTGGATCAAATAAATTAAATCAAGTTTAATTATCATTCAAACCATACATAGATACAGCTGAACGAGACAGCATTCCTCTAAGGCCAAGGTGCAAAACATTCAAAATAGCAAGCAAGCAAACATTCAAAAATAGTGAGAAACATAATTCAAGATATTGAGCAAAGAAGCATATTTACTCAAAAAAAACATATTTAGTCCTAGACCCTGAGTGACAAGGTCCAGCAATCTACAGTACAGTCTCCTGGAAGTGTACAGACACATGCAATCCAGCTTGTCATTCCACTGCTTGAACGTGGGAGGGCGAGACTGGTGGGAGATGAGAGGCCAGGCCCCAGCCAAGCTCAACCATGCCGTTGCACTTCCATGACACTCACCTGGTCTGCAGCTTCAGGCAAGCCCAAAGCTTGAGGCCTAGTTCTCACTACAACTGAAACTACACAGCTGCCATGTCAACTGTCCCGCCACCAGACAAGGGTAACAGGCTTGCAACAACTTGCATAATCACTCTCCAACAGAGTCTTGTGATCGCAAGTGAAATGTCCGAGGCCATCTCCAATGGTTATACTGCACCAACTCCAATGATTCCGAGTAGCAGGCAGTAACACGGTCTGGAGCCAGTTCTGTTTCTCTGAACTCAAACCTGCTCCTCTGATAGCGCGACAGGCTCTTCTGATACCCCAACCAGCTCCTTCAATATTTCAGCTGACCCCTTCGACACCTTGGCTGGCTCCGCCACCAACACCAGTCTAGCTATTCTGATCAACAAGCAGCTCACTGATGGGGTAGCCCTGCAGTACCCAATGTTCTTGGAGTACAATTGTTTGGTGATCATAGAAAATAACACATTTTATAATGCAAAAAGCACCTTTGTTTGGCCCCCAGGAGGACGCTGCAATTCGCATGCGCCAGCATCTTACCAAAAGTTGATGATGGAATTGATGGCTTTGTTGCAAGGTTTTGTCAATAAGCTGAAGATAGGTGGAAGGGCTGGTTGCTTTGAGGAAGTAGATAGGCTACAGGAGGACTTAGACAGATTAGGAGAAAGGGCAAAGAAGTGGCAGTTGGAATATAGTGTTGGGAAGTGTATGGTTATGCTGTTTGGTAGAAGGAATGAAACAGTTGACTGTTTTCTAAATGGAGAGAAAATACAAAAAAACTGAGGTGCAAAGGGACTTGGGAGTCCTTGTGCAGGATTTCCTAAAGGTTAATTTGCAGGATGAGTCTGTGGTGAGGAAGGCAAATGGTGAGTTGGTATTCATTTCAAGAGGACTTGATTATAAAAGCAAGGATGTAATGCTGAAATTTTATGAAGCCCTGGAGAGGCCTCACTTGAGCGGGTTTGGGCCTCTTATCTTAGAGGATGTGCTGAAACTAGAGAGGGTTCAAAGGAGGTTCACAAAAATGATTCCAGGATTAAACTACTAATCATATGAAGAGTATTTGATGGCTCTGGGCCTGTATTCACTGGAATTCAGAAGAATGAGAGGTGACCTAATTTAAAGGTGAAAGGACTTGATAGAGTAGAGAGAATTTTTTTATATGGTGGGAGAGTCTAAGACCAGAGGACTGAGTCTCAGAATAGAGGGGCATCCTTTTAGAATGGAGATGAGAAGTACTTTCTTTAGCTTTAGAGTGGTGAATCTGTGGAATTCATTGCCTCAGGCAGTTGAGGAGGCCAAGTCTTTACGTATATTTAAGGCAGAGGTTGATAAATTTTGGGTTGATCAGGCATGATGATATACAGGGGAAAGGCAGGAGTTTGGAGCTGAGAGGAAAAATGGATCTGCTCTGATGGAATGGCGGAGCAGACTCAATGGGCCAAATGGCTTAATTCTGTTCCTATATCTCTAAGAGAGCATGATCTGGATGATGGGGGTCCTTGCTGATGGATGCTGCTTTCCTGCAACAATGCTCCATGTAGATGTGCTCAGTGAGGGGGAGGGCCTTGCACCACGATGGACTTGCACCACGATGGACTGGGCCATCTCCACTGCTTTCTGTTCAAGGGCATTGGTGTTTCCATACCAGGCTGTGAAGCAACCAGTCGATATACTCTCCACCACACCTCAGAGTTTTAGATATTGTGCTGAATCTGGAAGTTCAAGTTGCTGATCCTTTCCACCCCAGATCCCCTGATGAGGACTGGCTCAGGGGTGTCTGGTTTCCTCTTTCTGAAGTCAATGATCAGCTCCTTGGTCATGTTGACATTGAGTGAGAGGTTGTTGTTGTGGCACCAGTCAGCCAGATTTTCAGTCTCCCTCCTGTATGCTGATTTGATTTAGCCAATGACAGTGGTGTTGTCAGCTAACTTAAATAAGGCATTAGAGCTGTGCTGAACCACACAGTCCTAAGGGTAAAGTGAGTAGAGCAGGGGATTAAGAATATTTGTACCTAAAAAATAGCCACCGAATGTAGTGTGAAGCATTGACATTAGTTCTTAATAATTTTAGAGATGTTGAGTATTAAAGATTGTATCATACACTGAATGGCCACTTTCTAGTTACACCTGTACACCTTATTAATGCAAATATTTAATCAGCCAATCATGTGGCAGCAACTCGATGCATAAAAGCATGCAGGCATGGTCAAGAAGTTCAATTGTTGTTCAGACCAAACATCAGAATGGGGAGAAATGTGATCTAAGTGTGACTTTGATCTAAGGAATGAATGTTGGTGCCAGATGGGGTAGTTTGAGCATCTCAGAACCTGCTGATCTCCTGGGATTTTCACTCACAACAGTCTCTAGAGTTTACAGAGAATTGTGCGAAAAGCAAAAAACATCCAGTAAGAGGCAATTCTGTGAGTGAAAACACCTTGTTAATGAGAGAGATCAGAGGAGAATGGCCCGACTGGTACAAGCAGACAGGAAGGTGACAGTAACTCAAATAACCACACGTTACAACAGTGGTGTGCAGAAGAGCATCTCTGAATGCACAACACATCAAACCTTGAAATGGATGGGCTACAGCAGCAGAAGACCAGGAACATATACTAGATACAGGAGGTACCTAATAAAGCAGCCACTGAGTGTATAATATTTATAATGCCAATTGTTTATTTTGCAAACCTTGTTGATAGTTTTGCAGTCACTGTGTTCTATGTACATCTTGCTAAATCAAGAATCTGCAGCATAATACCTATTTTCATTTCCTTTTTACTGCTGTGTCAAAGGAGAATTCTGTTATTTTTGCAGAAAGTGTATGATGTTACTTAAAACTGCATTGAACCAACTTTGTGTGATATTTTTAAGAAGTGGAAGTGATGCAAAGACTGATGCTGTTTCTCAGTTTACAGCAACTATTAATATTACCAGTTAAGTGTTTCTTGTAGGAACAAACGGAGCTGGCGTTCAAAATAATGGGCAACTGATTAAAAACCGGTCCACAGTTCAAAGTAAATTTATTATCAAAGTACATATATGTCACCTGAGATTCATTTTCTTGTGGGCATTCATATAAATACAAAGAAACTCAATAAAATCAATGTAAAACCACACACAAATGGCCAATGAGCAAAAGACAACAAACTGTAAATGCAAAAAAAACCCCAAAATTATATAATAAATAAACAAACAAACAAACAAGCAAGCAAGCAATAAATATCAAGAACATAAGATGAACAGTCCTTGAGAGTGGGTCCATAGGTTGGGGGAACAGTTCAGTGTTGAGTTGAGTGATGTTATCCCTTCAGGAGCCAGATGGTTGAAGGGTAATAATTGCTCCTGAAGCTGGTAGCGTTGGACTTAGGCTCCTGTATCTTCTTCCTTATGGTTGAGAGGTAATAACTGTTCCTGAACCTGATGGTGTGGGACCTGAGGCTCCTGTACCTCCTTCCTGATGGTTGAGGGGTAATAACTGTTCCTGAACCTGGTGGTGTGCGACCTGAGGCTGCTGTACCTCGTTCCTGAGAAGAGATCATGGCCTGGATGGTGTCCAGTCAAAGCTGTTTGAATTTGGTACCACCTTTACATTCTCAGATAATGGGATTACCAGTAAAACTATATTTTGATAACAGTACAGTGGTGATAGTAAGACTTAATTAAGTAACAGATGAGGTCCTGATTTCAGAATAAAATAACTATCCACATTCATTGTCTCTAGAGGGCGCCACAGTAACGTAGCAGTTAGAGCGACGTTACTACAGCTCAAGGAGTTGGAGTTCAGAGTTCAATTCTAGCGTCCTCTATAAGAAAGCTTGTTCTTCCCTTGTGCGCAACGGTTTCCTCCCACAGAGGGAAATATAATGTATTAGTCTGGAGGGTTGTCAGAGGTTAGAGCAGGACATTGATAGGATGCAGAACTGGGCTGAGAAGTGGCAGATGGACTTCGACCCAGATAAGTGTGAAGTGGTTGATTTTGGTAGGTGAAATTTAAAGGCAGAATATAATAATGGTAAGACTCTTGGCAGTATGGAGGATCTGAGAGATCTTGGACACTCAAAGCTGCTGCACAGGTCGACAGTGTTGTTAATAAGGTGTACGGTATGTTGGCATTCATCAACGGTGGGACTGAGTTCAAGAGCCGTGAGGTAACGTTACAGTTATATAAGACCTTGGTCAGACGCCACTTGGGGTACTGGGTTCAATTCTGGTCACCTCACTACAGGAAGGGTGTGGATACTATAGAGAGAGTGCAGAGGAGTTTACAAGGATGTTGCCTGGATTGGAGGGAGTACTTTATGAGAATAGGTTGAGTGATCTTGGCCTTTTCTCCTTGGGGTGATGGAGAATGAGAGGTGACCTGACAGAGGTGTATAAGATGATAAGAGGCATTCATCGTGTGGTAGCCAGAGGCTTTTTCCCAGGGCTGAAATGGCTAGCACAAGAGGGCACAGTTTTAAGGTGCTTGGAAATAGGTTCAGAGGGAATATAAGGGGAAAGTTCTTCACACAGAGTGGTGGGTGTGTGGAATGGGCTGCCGGCGATGGTGGTGGAGGAGGATACAATAGGGTCTTTTAACAGACCCTTAGATAGGTGCATGGAGTTCAGAAAAATAGAGGGCTATGCGGTAGGGTAATTCTAGGCAGATTCTAGAGTAGGCTACATGGTCAGCACAACATTGTGGGCTGAAGGGCCAGTAATGTGCTGTAGAATTCTATGTTCTATGTAACACAACAATGATATAATACGACACAACGACGACAACACAACACAATGACACAACAAAACAAAACACAGACAGAAAGAGGTCACTGGTGCTCTAATAGTGTGAGGCTAACCGCGTCACCAATACTTTGCTGTCTCACGGAGCCACCATAACAAGTTGTCCTCATTTAAATAAGGCACACATCCAGACTGAAGAAATACGCAAATATCAACCCTTATCGTATAAATAGTTTTTTTAAAGTTCATTTTAATAGGTTTAACCTGTGTGGTTAGTGGTGTTTGACTCGATGAGGCCATCCATATGCAACCATGAGTGAAAGGGTCCTTTGCACGGGACACCAATTATTCAATTGTGTGCTCATACAGAATGTCCTCAGTACAAACCTCTTGGCTACCAACAGGTCATTACAAGTTCAAGTTCATTGTCATTCAACCATAGACAGTATATAGTAGTGCGATCACTCGGGCACTTCTGATGGTCTTAATGGAGAACACCTGTTTAACGTGGCGAGGCTGATGCACGGGCAGCCCCCACATAGTCCTTGACCGATCGGGGTCAGAGTCCAGTGATATGGAACGTATGACGACTGGTGCCTTCACCGTCCTTGTGATGTCTCATCATCTTCCACCAGCTCCTCCAGTGAGGTCTCATTTGGATTGGTCTTTGCCTGGAACCTCCCCCTTGACCTTGCCACCATGGGTGACCCCGCCAGGAGCTAAGCTCCAGAGGACATGGCTCTCGGGATCTCAGGAACTCACAAGCCTCTCCATCATGACAAGGTGATGGTCCTCGGAGAAGATATGCCACCTAATGAAACAAGGTTCCTCCAGACCAGGGGGCACAACACAGTACATATAACTCACAAACACTACGCATAAAGTAATATTGGCACAAATAAATTAACAAAGATATATTGCGGAAGATTAACATTTAGCATAAGGTGCACTGACAGCACAAGTTAGAAAGTGAATAGTCTCACACCTCCGGCGGTTCACACACAGTGAGACCTGGGTGGTGACAGGGAGTTCCGTAGTCTCACGGCCTGAGGGAAGGAGCTGTTTCCCATCCTAACAGTCCTTGTCCTAATGCTATGGTGCCTCCTGCCTGATGGTATTTTTTTTAAAGATACAGTGCAGAACAAGCCCTTGCAGCTCAATGAGCCATACCGCCCTGCAACCCACGAATTTAACCCTAGTCTGATCACACAATGATTTACAATGACCGACTAACTGACTAACCTGTTATGTCTTTGGGCTGTGGGAGGAAACTGGAAGGACCAAAGAGATTTCTGGATGGATAGGAGGGATCATTGACAATGCTAAGGACCCTGTCCACACAGCATTCCAGATAAATATCTCGATGGGTGGAAGAGAGGCCACAATAATCCTCCCAGCAGTTCTCACAATCCTTGGTAAGGTCTTACAGCCACATGCCTTGCAATTTCTGTATTGAACGGTGATGCGGCTGGTCAGGACACTCCGTTGAGGGACCACCCGCAGAAACTTGGTACTCTTCTCCCAGGAGGGCAGATATCCTTCATAACCTCCAACTGGGACCACTGCCCTTCTCCGCTACAAAGTCAAAATTACTGCCTGAATCTGACTTGTAATTGCTTCGAGTTATAGAGTAATACATCACCAAAGCAGCTCATCCCATTCCGACCAACATTCCCAACAGAACTACTCCCATTTGCCAGGTTGTGAACCTCCACTTTAAACCTTTCCTGTCCATGTGCCTGTCCAAGTGACTTGCAAATATTGTCATGTACCGGCCTCACTCACTTCCTCTGGCAGCTCATGCCATGTAGACCACTCTCTGGGTGAAGTTGCTTGAGAGAGTTAAGTTGAAACTGTATGTAGTTTGGACAGTGACAAGGTGATGACAACATTAGAGTGTCTTAATTTAAAACATAGGAAGAGAATTAGGCCATTCAGCCCATTGAATTGGCTCTGTCTCACAACTAATGATCAGCACTTACTGGTCACATAGCAAACACAACAGCTATGCTTCTTTCTCTGCAAGAGACTGCCCATAGTTAGCCCATGCCTTCCCTATAGTCAAATATCAAAGGCAAAGTCGGGTTTATTGTCAGACACACAAGTCCATGTTCACACAGGTGCAAAGAAAAACTTACTTACAGCAGCATCACTGACAGATCAGAGACTCACAATTCACAATTAAAATATAAATTAAACATATAGAAACACAGAAAACCTACAGCACAATACAGACCCTTCGGCCCACAAATCTGTGCCAAACATGTCCCTAAGAACTACCCAGGCTTTACCCATAGCCCTCTATTTTTCTAAGCTCCGTGTAGTCATCCAGGAGTCTCTTAAAAGACCCTATCATCTCTGCCTCCACCACCGTCACTGGCAGCCCATTCCACACACTCACCACTCTCTGCGTAAAAAACTTACCCCTGACATCCCCTCTGTACCTACTTCTAAGCACATTAAAACTATGCCCACTCATGCTAGCCATTTCAGCCCTGGGAAAAAGCCTCTGACTATCCATACGGTCAATGCTTCTCACTATCTTGTACACCTCTATCAGGTCTCCTCTTATCCTCCGTCGCTCCAATAAGAAAAGGCTGAGTTCATTCAACCTATTCTCATAAGGCATGCTCCCCAGTCCAGGCAACATCCTTGTAAATCTCCCCTGCACCCTTTCTATGGCTTCCACATTCTTCTTGTAGTGAGGCAACCAGAACTGAGCACAGTACTTCAAGTGGGGTCTGACCAGGGTCCTATGTAGCTGCAACATTGCCTCTTGGCTCTTAAACTCAATCCCACGATTGATGAAGGCCAATACACCGTATGCTTTCTTAACCACAGAGTCAACCTGTGTAGCAGCTTTGAGTGTCCTATGGACTCGGACCCCAAGATCCCTCTGATCTTCAACACTGCCAAGAGTCTTACCATTAATGCTATATTCTGCCATCATATTTGACTGAGGTTATCTGGGTTACCTGAGTTGAACTCCATCTGCCACTTCTCAGCCCAGTTTTGCATCCTAACAATGTTCCGCCGTAATGTCTGACAGCCCTCCACACTATCCACAACACCCCCAAACTTTATGTCATCAGCAAATTTACTAACCCATCCCTCCACTTCTTCATCCAGGTCATTTATAAAAATCACAAAGAGTAGAGGTCCCAGAACAGATCCCTGAGGCATAACACTGGTCACAGACCTCCATGCAGAATATGACCTGTCTACAACCACTCTTTGGCTTCTGTGGGCAAGCCAGTTCTGGATCCACAAAGCAATGTCCCCTTGGATCCCATGCCTTCTTACTTTCTCAATAAGCCTTGCATGGGGTACCTTGTCAAATGCCTTGCTGAAACCCATATACACTACATCTACTGCTCTTCCTTCATCAATGTGTTTAGTGACATCCTCAAAAAACTCAATCAGGCTTGTAAGGCATTCATACGGAATTTTTACAAGAAAGAACGCAGGGTTGCATGTGGTGACATGTATGTAATCTGATAATACATTTTACTTTGAACTTTGAATTAGAACAAAAAAGTTGAAGTCCATTTTTGGGGAAAGCGATCAAAGTGGACACAGTGTTGCTCCACTGGGCTGTGCTTGTTGATTCAGGAACTGAAAGGTTGAAGGAAGCAGCTGTTTGTGAACCTTGTGGTGTGCAGCTTCAGGCTTCTGTACTTCCCGCCTGACGGGAGCAGTGAGAAGATGGTAGGCCAGCTGGTGGGGATCTTTGATGATGGATGCTGCTTTCTTGAGGCACCTCCTGCTCAAGATACGACCAGTGGTGGGGAGGGATGTGCCCATGATGTATTGGGCTGAGTCATGACCCTCTGCAGCTTCTTACATTCTGCAGATACTGAATATCCAGAGCAACACACAAGGACGCTGCAGCTTAGGCAGCATCTATGGAGCGGAATAAACAGTCAACATTTCAGGCCGAGGCCCTTCATCAGTGATAATAAACCTGATTCTGAATCTGAAAAGCACCAAGTTATTCTTTCGCAAACACGAGGAATTCTGCAGATGCTGGAAATTCAAGCAACACACATAAAAGTTGCTGGTGAACGCAGCAGGCCAGGCAGCATCTCTAGGAAGAGGTGCAGTCCACGTTTCAGGCCGAGACCCTTGGTCAGGACTAACTGAAGGAAGAGTGAGTAAGAGATTTGAAAGTGGGAGGGGGAGGGGGAGATCCAAAATGATAGGAGAAGACAGGAGGGGGAGGGATGGAGCCAAGAGCTGGACAGGTGATTGGCAAAAGGGTTATGAGAGGATCATGGGACAGGAGGTCCCGGGAGAAAGACAAGGGGGGGGAACCCAGAGGATGGGCAAGGAGTATAGTGAGAGGGACAGAGGGAGAAAAAGGAGAGAGAGAAAAAGAATGTGTGTATATAAATAAATAACAGATGGGGTACAAGGGGGAGGTGAGGCATTAGCGGAAGTTTGAGAAGTCAATGTTCATGCCATCAGGTTGGAGGCTACCCAGACGGAATATAAGGTGCTGTTCCTCCAACTTGAGTGTGGCTTCATCTTTACAGTAGATGAGGCCGTGGATAGACATATCAGAATGGGAATGGGACGTGGAATTAAAATGTGTGGCCACTGGGAGATCCTGCTTTCTCTGGCGGACAGAGCATAGGTGTATAGCGAAACGATCTCCCAGTCTGCGTCGGGTCTTGCCAATATATAGAAGGCCACATCGGGAGCACCGGACGCAACATATCACCCCAGCCGACTCACAGGTGAAGTGTCGCCTCACTTGGAAGGACCGTCTGGGGCCCTGAATGGTGGTAAGGAAGGAAGTGTAAGGGCATGTGTAGCACTTGTTCCACTTACAAGGATAAATGCCAGGAAGGAGATCAGTGGGGAGGGATGGGGGGGACGAATGGACAAAGGAATCACGTAGGGAGCGATCCCTGTGGAAAGCAGAGAGCCGGGAAGGGAAAGATGTGCTTAGTGGTTGGATCCCGTTGGAGGTGGCGGAAGTTACGGAGAATAATATGTTGGACCCGGAGGCTGGTGGGGTGGTAGGTGAGGACCAGGGGAACCCTATTCCTAGTGGGGTGGCGGGAGGATGGAGTGAGAGCAGATGTGCGTGAAATGGGGGAGATGCGTTTGAGAGCAGAGTTGATGGTGGAGGAAGGGAAGCCCCTTTCTTTAAAAAAGGAGGACATCTCCCTCATCCTGGAATGTAAAGACTCATCCTGAGAGCAGATGCGGCAGAGACGGAGGAATTGCGAGAAGGGGATGGAATCTTTGCAAGAGACAGGGTGAGAAGAGGAATAGTCCAGATCGCTGTGAGACTCCGTAGGCTTATAGTAGACATCAGTAGATAAGCTGTCTCCAGAGATAGAAACAGAAAGATCTAGAAAGGGGAGGGAGGTGTCGGAAATGGACCAGGTAAACTTGAGGGCAGGGTGAAAGTAGGAGGCAAAGTTAATGAAGTGAACGAGCTCAGCATGCGTGCAGGAAGCTGTTATTTTGCATTGTTATTTACTTTCGCAATTTTGCACTGTACCGCTGCGGCCAAATAACAATTCTCACCCCATCTAAATCAGGGCAATGAACCGGATGGATTGAATTGTGTTGGGCCGGAGAGAACAAACTGCTCCACCTGCTGGCGGAACGGGTCAGGCGCGGCGCTGTCTATAGGCGGCCTGCAGCTCCCTCTAGTGGGGATCGTGGGCTCTACTGCCTCCGCCCGGGGTTTCTTTCGCCTTCTCTCTCTCTCTCTCTCCATTTCCCATCGTCCCAACCTCAAATACAGCAGAGAAGCTCCAAGATGGCGCAAGCAATTTTCGAGGCGTTGGCAGGTAGTAAAATGCAACGTTTCACCTACTTTCCCACAGTTTAATCCCCGCTCCCGACTTGCGCGTTGTTGCATTTGGGGCCTCGTCCTGTGCATGCAACAGCGTTGTCCTTTCATTGCTAAAGTCTGGCGATGAGCAAATGTCTGTAAACTATTGTTCTGCAATCTTTCCATTTCGTTCTCCCCCGGTGCAGATGTAAGTGTTGGGTTTCTCGTTGATCCTACTCCTGTCTGGGAAGGGGGCGGTGTCTTTGGCTTTCCCGGGGGGAGAAGCTCCGGAACAGCGGCTTCTGAGCAATACGAGAGGCGGAAGATGGCAGGAGGCTCGGGGGGTTGTTGGAAAAGCCGGAGAGGGTTTAAAAGGCCGAGAAGTCCCAGCTCTCTTGTACGCTGGGACTTCGCTGCATTAATGCAAAAAAATAAATACAGATAAGGTGCACAGGCCTGTCTGAGAGTACAGGTCTATACAGGTGAGGACTACGAGCTGTTACAACGGTGCGGTAGCCTTAATTTGCTCTCTGCAATTTTGGGGATTGATCGTAGAGGTTAATTTAATGAGATTGGAAATGTAACTGCAGTAGTTTGGTCGGGACGGGGTCAGAGAAACATTCTTGTGTGGGGGTCTGCAGGGAGCTGACACTGACGGAAGGAAATGGTTTCTGTAAGTGTCCCTCAAACCTGGTTGATCGCTCTTGGCGTGTAAGTGGGGCACTTCTGACAAGTTCCGTCGTCTGAATTATAAATCTCAGACAAGCTGTTAATGGAGTTTACTGAACACAGCCGGTGTTGCCCCCACGGTTATATCTTGGCCGGCCTGTACTCTGCCTCCTGACTACATTGTCTGAAAGACAACGTCAGCAGGGATGTTCCAGTCAGCAGTTTCTAGCTGACCGCCCTCCTCTCCCTAACACCCGGTACCTGAGGGGCGAACCTCGTTCAATATTGGAACTGTTGGTCCTGAGTCCCGTCACAGAACTAGCCCTGGTGTCATTGTTAGACCCCGAGATCTCACTTCGACCCCGTTCCTCTCGTGGCACAGACAGATAGAGGAGTTGGTACAGTGCACGATTCCCCGAAGGTGCTCTGCCAGCTGGCCTTCATCTGTCAGCAAGCTGTGGACAGGAAAACAGAACATCACAGCTCAGAATTAGAATCAGGTTTAATATCAAACAAGAGAAAATCTGCAGATGCTGGAAATCCAAGTAACTAACTAACACACACGGGTACGTCGCTGGAGGAATTCAGCAGACCAGGCAGCATCTACAGTTACGTTTCAGGCTGAAACCCTTTGGCAGGACTGGAGAGAAAAGATGAGGAGTAGATTTAACAGCTAGGGGAGGGGAGAAAGGTGATAGGTGAAACCAGGAGGGGTAGGGATGAAGTAAAGAGCTGGGCATTTGATTGGTGAAAGAAATACAGGGCTGGAGAAGGGAGAGTCTGATAGGAGAGGACAGAAGGCCATGGAAGGAGGGAATGGGGGGAGGAGCACCAGAGGGAGGCGATGGGCAGACAAGGAGATAAGGTGAGAGACAAAAGGGAATGGGGCAGGGGTACCAGAAGTTTGAGAAATCGATGTTCATACCACCAGGTTGAAAGCTACCCAAATGGTGTTATTCCTCCAACCTGAGTGTGGCCTCATTGACATATCGGAATGGGAATGGGAAGTGGAATTAAAGTGGGTGACCACTGGGAGATCCCGCTCCTTCTGGCGGAGGGGTAGGTACTCAGCGAAATGGTCTCCTAATCTACATCGGGTCTCACTGATATACAGGAGGCCACACTGGGAGCACCAAACACAGTACATGACCCCAACAGACTCACAGGTGAAGTGTTGCCTCATCTGGAAGGACTGTTTGAGGCCGTGAATGGTAGTAAGGGAGGAGTTGTAGGGGCAGGTGTAGCACTTGTTCTGCTTGCAAGGATTAAGTGCCAGGAGGGAGATCAGTGGGGAGGGACAAATGGACAAGGGAGTCGCGTAGGGAGCGATCCCTGCAGGAGGGGAAGGGAGGGAAAGAAAGATGTGCTTGGTGGCTGGATCCTGTTGGAGATGGCCTGCCCATCTCCTCCTGCTGGTGTTCCTCCCCCCTTTTCTTTCTTCCATGGCTTTCTGTCTTCTCCAATCAGATTCTCCCAATATCCCTTTTTTCACCAATCGACTTCCCAGCTCTTTACTTCACCCCTCCCCCCCCAGTCTCAGCTATCACCCTGTGTTTCTCTCTCCCCTCCCCACCTTGTAAATCTACTCCTCATCCTTTTTTTGTCTCAGCATGAAACGTCGACTGTACTTTTTTCCATTGATGCTGCCTGGCCTGCTGAGTTCCTCCAGCATTTGGTGTGTGTTGTCCAGGTTTAATATCACTGGCATATGTCATGAAATTTGCTTTGTAGTACAATGCAATACATATTAATGAATGATAACTTGTAACAAGTATATATAAAAATTCAATTAAAGTAGTAGTGCAAAAAGAGAGGGAAAAAGTACCGAGATTGGGTTCATGGTCCATTCAGAAATCAGATGGCAGAGGGGAAGAAGCTGTTCCTAAAATGTGAGTGTGTGCCTTCAGGCTCCTCTACCTCTTCCCTGATGGTAGCGATGAGAAGGAGGCATGTCCTGGGTACTGGGGGTCCTTTATGATGGATGCTGCCTTTCTGAGGTATCGCCTTCTGAGAATGAGAACCAGCTTTAATATCAACAGCGTATGTCATGAACTTCGTTGAATTTGGGGCAGTGGTACAATACGCAGTAATAAAGCAAAAACCTGTGAATTACAGCAAGTGTGTGTATATGGATGTATGTTAAATTTGTTACGTGTAATAAGTAGTGCAAACATCTTTTAAAAACTTTTGAAGGTGTCCTGGATGCTGGGGAGACTAGTGCCCATGATGGAGCTGGCTGAGTTTACAATTTCCTGCAGCTTTTATCCATCCTGTGCAGTGGCCCCTCCATACCGATGGTGATGCGGCCAGTTAGAATGCTCTCCATGGTACTTCTGTAGAAATGTGTGAGTGTCTTTGACATACCAACTCTCAAACTCGTAATGAAATATAGCTGCTCTCATGCCTGCTTCATAATTGCATCAATATGCTGGCCCCTGGGTGGACCTTCAGAGATGTTGACGTCCAAGAACTTGAAATTGCTCATCCTTTCCCTGCTGACCGCTGGATGAGGCCTGTTGTGTGTTCTTTAGACTTCCCCTTCCTCAAGTCCACTATCAATTCCTTGGTCTTACTGATGTTGAATGCAAGATTGTTGCTGCAGCACCACTCAACAGGCTGATCTGTCTCGCTCCTGTACCTCCTTGTTACCATCAGAAATTCTGCCAACATTAGTTGTGTTGTTGGCGAATGTATAGATGGCACTTGAGCTGTGCTTGGCAGAGGTGTAGAGAGAGTAGATCAGTGGCAGATGGATATACAGAGGTCCAGGTCTCAGAGCTTGATGGTAACAGGCTCTTCGGGGCACGATGTTGTGCCGACTTTTTAACTTGCTCCAAGATCAATCGAAGTCTACATACCCTCCATTTTTCATCTGTGTACCTGTCTGACAGTTTCTCAAACTTGTATGGATGTGTGGTGGAAAGTGTGCTGACTGGCTGCATTACGGCCCGGTATGGGAACACCAAAGCCTTTGAGTGGAAATCCTACAAAAGGTAGTGGTTTTGGCCCAGTACATCCCGGGTAAAACTTTTCCAACCACTGAGCACATCTACATGAAACGTTGCTGTAGAAAAGCAGCATCCATCATCAAAGACCCTCACCACTCAGGCCATGCTCTTTTCTCACTGCCGCCAACAGGTAGAAGGTACAAGAGTCTCAGGACTTGCACCACCAGGTTCAGGAACAGTTTCTGCCCCTCACCGTTAAGCCCTTGAACAAAAGGGGATAACTACACTCATTAAAGGACTCTTTTATATTGTGATTTCATGCTACTTATTTATTGCTATTTATTTATATTTGCATTTGCACAGTCTGTTTGCAGTTCCTGATGTTTACAGGTTACAGTTACCGTCAGCTGAGCATGCAGCAGAAAAAGAATCTCTGGGATGTGGGTGGTGACATGTATGTCCTCTGATAATAAATTTTACTTTGGACTTTGTCCCTGTTGTATCCGTCTCTACTACCACCCCTGGCTGTGCGTCCTCACCCACCACACCCTGTGCAAAGAACTTCTGACACCCCCCCCCCCCCCCCGAAACCTTAAAATGATGTCCCTTGTATCAGCCATTTCAGCCCTGGAAGACAGTCTAGACCATTCTATCTATGCCTCTTCTCATCTTGTACACCTCTATCAACCTCTTACCCTCTTTCATTCCAAAGAGAAAAGCCCTCACTTGCTCAGCCTATGCTCATGAGACGTGCTGTCTAATCCAGACACCATCCTGGTAAATCTCCTCTGCACCCTCTCTAAAGCCTCTGCACCCTTCCTATAATGAGGTGACTAGAACTGCACACATGTGTGTCCAACCGGAGTTTTATAGAGCTGCTCTTGAACTCGGACCCCCTGACTAATGAGTTGGGATATTGTGTGGCAGTTGTACACAATTGTACATTGGTGAGGTCACACATATTGTGTCGTAAATGCACCTTCTGCTAAATGTCAATCTTCTAGAATATATTTTATTAATTTATTTGTCGAAATATTAGTTCATGTGTTGTTTGTGAATTATCTGTACTGTGTTGTGCACCTTGGTCTAGAACAGAGTTTCCCAACCTTTTTTATGCCAGGAACCAATATGGACCCCAGCTTGGGAACACCTCCTATAGACATTGTTTTGTTTGGGCGGTATATCCGTATATGGTTGACTAACAACAAACTTTATCTTCAACTAAAGAATCAGAATTGTGTTTAATATCACTGGGAAATATGGGGAAATTTGTTGTTTTGTGGCAGCAGTACAGTGCAATACATAATAATAAAATCTGTCAATTACAGTGAATTAAGATTGAATGACCTTGAATTAAGTAGCTGAGAAAGAGAGTAAAAAAGGAGACACAATACTGAGGTAGTTGATTGTCCATTCAGAAAGCTGAGGGCAGAGGGGAGGCGGCTGTTCCGAAAGCATTAACAATATTTAAAAGAGGCTTGTGCAGGGACATAGTTTGGAAAAGTTTACAACAGAGGTTCCCAACCTGCGGTCTACAGACCACTTGCTTAATGGTATTTGTCCATGGTTGGGAATGCCTGGGTTAGCGGGATTTGGGCCAAACATTGGCAAATGCAGCTGGCTTAGATATGGAAATCTTGGTGAGCATGGTTCGTCCCGTTGGGCCAAAGGCCTGTTTCTCGCCTCTGTAATTTTGCTAAAACCGTCACCCTACCTGTTGTTCCGTAGGACGTGCCTGATCCAGCACCCAACTACGGACTTAATTTAAACTTGAGTTCATGCAGATCACTGTCTCTGCTCTTTCCCCCTTTCAACCCCTGCCCATGGCCCCAGACCTGTTGCTCCTTTGGCTTTCAAATTCCCGTCCTTGTTTCCTGATCCCATTGGGAAAAGTCAACCGTCCCTCCTCCAGCCATGCAGCCTGCAAGATCTCCACGTCTGATTTCCAGCCAGTCCAAACTTCCATCACTACTCCAGAGGCTGTGCCTTCAAAACTGAATTCAAAATTTCCACCATGATCCCCCCGCATCCATTCCCAGAGGTACAACGGATCCGAAGGCTGAAATCGTATTCAAACTGTCACTAGTTAACCTAAGACCATAAGACCATAAGACAAAGGAGCAGAAGTAGGCCATTCGGCCCATCGAGTCTGCTCCGCCATTTTATCATGAGCTGATCCATTTTATCCTATTTAGTCCCACTGCCCCGCCTTCTCACCATAACCATTGATGCCCTGGCTACTCAGATACCGATCAATCTCTGCCTTAAATACACCCAATGACTTGGCCTCCACTGCTGCCCATGGCAACAAATTCCATAGATTCACCACCCTCTGACTAAAAAATTTTTTTCGCAATTCTGTTCTGAGAGGGCGCCCTTCAATCCTGAAGTCATGCCCTCTCGTACTGGACTCCCCCATCATGGGAAACAACTTTGCCACATCCACTCTGTCCATGCCTTTTAACATTCGAAATGTTTCTATGAGGTCTCCCCTCATTCTTCTAAACTCCAAGGAATACAGTCCAAGAGCGGACAAACGTTCCTCATATGTTAACCCTCTCATTCCCGGAATCATTCTAGTGAATCTTCTCTGTACCCTCTCCAACGTCAGCACATCCTTTCTTAAATAAGGAGACCAAAACTGCCCACAGTACTCCAAGTAAGGTCTCACCAGCGCCTTATAGAGCCTCAACATCACATCCCTGCTCCTATACTCTATTCCTCCAGAAATGAATGCCAACATTGCATTCGCCTTCTTCACCACCGACTCAACCTGGAGGTTAACTTTAAGGGAATCCTGTACGAGGACTCCCAAGTCCCGTTGCATCTCAGAACTTTGAATTCTTTCCCCATTTAAATAATAGTCTGCCCATTTATTTTTTCTGCCAAAGTGCATAACCATACACTTTCCAACGTTGTACTTCATTTGCCACTTCTCTGCTCATTCTTCCAATCCATCCAAGTCTCTCTGCAGACTCTCCGTTTCCTCAGCACTACTGGCCCCTCCACCTATCTTCGTATCGTCAGCAAACTTAGCCACAAAGCCATCTATTCCATAATCCAAATCGTTGATGTACAATGTAAAAAGAAGCGGCCCCAACACTGATCCCTGTGGAACACCACTGGTAACCGGCAGCCAACCAGAATAGGATCCCTTTATTCCCACTCTCTGTTTCCTGCCAATCAGCCAACACTCTATCCACGTATGTAACTTTCCCGTAATTCCATGGGCTCTTATCTTGTTAAGCAGCCTCATGTGTGGCACCTTGTCAAAGACCTTCTGAAAATCCATATATACAACATTCACTGCATCTCCCTTGTCTAGCCTACTGGTAATTTCCTCAAAAAATTGTAATAGGTTTGTCAGGCAGGATTTTCCTTCAAGGAATCCATGCTGAGTTCTGCCTATCTTGTCATATGCCTCCAGGTACTCTGTAACCTCATCCTTGACAATCGACTCCAACAACTTCCCAACCACCGACGTCAAGCTAACAGGTCTATAATTTCCTTTTTGCTTCCTTGCCCCCTTCTTAAATAGCGGAGTGACATTTGCAATCTTCCAGTCTTCCGGAACCATGCCAGAATCTATCGACTTTTGAAAGATCATCGCTAATGCCTCCGCAATCTCCACAGCTACTTCCTTCAGAACACGAGGGTGCATTCCATCTGGTCCAGGAGATTTATCGACCTTTAGCCTATTCAGCTTCCTGAGTACTTTCTCTGTCGTAATTGTGACTGCGCACACTTCTCTTCCCTGCCACCCTTGAGTGTCCGGTATCCTGCTGTCTTCCTCAGTGAAGACTGATGCAAAATACTTGTTCAGTTCCTCTGCCATCTCCTCATCTCCCATTACAATTTCTCCAGCATCATTTTCTATTGGTCCTATATCTACTCTCACCTGTCTTTTACACTTTATATACTTGAAAAAGCTTTTAATATCCTCTTTGATATTATTTGCTAGCTTCCTTTCATAGTTAATCTTTTCTCTCTTAATGACCTTCTTGGTTTCCTTTTGTAAGGTTTTAAAGACTTCCCAATCCTCTGTCTTCCCACTAATTTTTGCTTCCTTGTACGCCCTCTCCTTAGCTTTAACTTTGGCTTTGACTTCTCTTGTCAACCACGGTTGCATCCTTTTTCCACTCGAAAATTTCTTCTTTTTTGGAATATAACTGTCTTGCACATTCCTCATTTCTCGCATAAACTCCAGCCACTGCTGCTCTGCCGTCTTTCCCGCCAGTGTCTCTTTCCAGTCAACTTTGGCCAGGTCCTCTCTCATGCCACCGTAATTTCCTTTACTCCACTGAAACACCGACACATCAGATTTTGGCTTCTCTTTTTCTAATTTCACAGTGAACTCAATCATGTTATGATCACTGCCTCCTAAGGGTTCCTTCACCTCAATCTCTCCAGTCACCTCCGGTTCATTACACAATACCCAATCCAGTACGGCCGATCCCCTAGTGGGCTCAACAACAAGCTGTTCTAAAAAGCCATCTCGCAGACATTCTACAAATTCCCTCTCTTGAGATCCAGTGCCGACCTGATTTTTCCAATCTCCTCGCATGTTAAAATCCCCCACAATTATCATAACACTGCCCTTCTGACAAGCCTTTTCTATTTCCAGTTGTAATTTGTAGTCCACATTCCTGCAGCTAAATAACTGCCATCAGGGTCCTTTTACCCCAGCTATTCCTTAGCTCAACCCATAAAGATTCTGCACCTTCCGGTCCTATATCACCTCTTTCTAATGATTTAATATCATTTCTTACCAATAAAGCCACGCCTCCCCCTCTGCCTACCTTCCTATCCTTCCAATACACCGTGTATCCTTGGATGTTCAGCTCCCAGAGACATGCATCCTTTAGCCAGGTCTCAGTGATGGCCACAATATCATACCTGCCAATCTGTAGCTGTACAACAAGATCATCCACCTTATTTCTTACGCTGCGTGCATTTAAGTAGAATACCTTAAGACCAGTATTTGATACTTTTTGCTTTGATTTCACTGCAATTTTATTGCACTGCAACTCATCCCAATGGCTACACATTTGCCCCATCACCTGCCTGTCTTTCCTGACATCTTTACTGCTCACTATCTTAGATTTATTTCTGTTTTCCCCTTCCTCCGCTCTATCATTCCGGTTCCCATCCCCCTGCCAAATTAGTCAAACCCCTCCCTAACAGCTCTATTAAACTTTCCCACCAGGATATTGGTCCCCTTCGGGTTCAGGTGTAACCTGTCCTTTTTGAACAGGTCATACTTCCCCCAGAAGAGATCCCAATTATCCAAGAATCTGAAGCCCTGCCCCCTGCACCAGTCTCTCAGCCACGCATTCATCTGCCTGATCCTACTATCCTTGCCCTAGCTAGCACATGGCACAGGTAGCAATCCCAAGATTACTACCCTGGAGGTCCTGCTTCTCAGCTTCCTTCCTAACTCCTGGAAATCTCTCTTCAGGACCTCCTCCTTTGTCCTATCTATGTCATTGGTACCAACATGTACCAAGACAACCGGCTGCTCACCCTCCCCCTTTAGAATATTCAGGACCCGATCCGAGTCATCCCGTACCCTGGCACCTGGGAGGCAACACACCATGCGGGTATCTCTGTCAGGCTCACAGAATCTCCTGTCCGTTCCCCTGACTATGGAATCCCCCACGACTACCGCATTTCTCTTCTCCCTCCTTCTCTCCTGCACAACAGCGCCAGGCTCAGTGCCAGAGACCTGGTCACCGTGGGCATCCCCTGTCAGGTCATCCCCCTCAACAGCATCCAGAACAAGATATTTGTTGCTGAGGGGGACAGCCACAGGTGTGCTCTCCACTATCCGGGCATGTCCCTTCCCTCTCTTGACAGTGACCCAGTGTTCTGACTCCTGTAGCCTAGGGATGACTACCTCCCTGTAGCTCCTGTCCATATCTTACAACCTGTTCCATATCTTACAATATTTAATATTAATGCACTTTAGTTTGTTATTTATGTGTGATTTATCTGTAGATTTTATCCATAACTTCACAAGTTATCATGGGTTATGTGTGCTACTGTGCTTTACGCCCTGGTTTGGAAAACGTCTCATTTCTATGCGTTATATTTCTTGTTACATACATTTACATAGTTAAATGCCAATAAACTTGACTTGAATGTGGAGCAAGAAACAATCTGCTGGCAGAACTCAATGGGTCGAGCAGCATCTGCGGGGGGGCAAGTGGACAGGTGAAAGGTCTCGGTCCGAATCGTCGACTCTCCGTTTCCCTCCACAGAAGCTGCCTGACCCTTCGAGTTCCCTTAGAAACCCCCTTCCCCTCAGGCCGAGATTTACATTGTCAGTGACGGAGCGAGTTTATATGATGCCTTTGAAGTACTTCAGGATGAAAAAAGTTGGAGATATTTGTGATACGGTGCGGTTGGCGGTTCGAGTGACATGATTACAGCTCGGGGGGGGGTGAGAGTTTACAGATATTTGTGATACGGTTAACGGTTAGGGAGACGCGATTACAGCTCGGGGGGGTGAGAGTTTACAGATATTTGTGATACGGTTAATGGTTAGGGAGACGCGATTACAGCTCGGGAGGGTGAGAGTTTACAGATATTTGTTATACGGTTAACGTTTCGAGTGACACGATTACAGCTCGGGGGGGGTGAGAGTTTACAGATATTTGTGATACGGTTAACGTTTCGAGTGACACGATTACAGCTCGGGGGGGGTGAGAGTTTACAGATATTTGTGATACGGTTAACGTTTCGAGTGACACGATTACAGCTCGGGGGGGGTGAGAGTTTACAGATATTTGTGATACGGTTAACGGTTAGGGAGACGCGATTACAGCTCGGGGGGGTGAGAGTTTACAGATATTTGTGATACGGTTAATGGTTAGAGTGACATGATTACAGCTCGGGGGGTGTGAGAGTTTACAGATATTTGTGATACGGTTAACGTTTCGAGTGACACGATTACAGCTCGGGGGGGGTGAGAGTTTACAGATATTTGTGATACGGTTAACGTTTCGAGTGACACGATTACAGCTCGGGGGGGGTGAGAGTTTACAGATATTTGTGATACGGTTAACGGTTAGGGAGACGCGATTACAGCTCGGGGGGGTGAGAGTTTACAGATATTTGTGATACGGTTAATGGTTAGAGTGACATGATTACAGCTCGGGGGGTGTGAGAGTTTACAGATATTTGTGATACGGTTAACGTTTCGAGTGACACGATTACAGCTCGGGGGTTGAGAGCTTACAGATTTTGTGATACGGTTAACGGTTCGATTGACATAATTACAGCCGGGGGGGGGGTGAGAGTTTACAGATATTTGTTACATGGTTAACGGTTAGGGAGATGCAATTATAGCTCGGGGGGGGTGAGAGTTTACAGATATTTGTTACATGGTTAACGGTTAGGGAGATGCAATTATAGCTCGGGGGGGTGAGAGTTTACAGATATTTGTTACATGGTTAACGGTTAGGGAGATGCAATTATAGCTCGGGGGGGTGAGAGTTTACAGGTATTTGTGATATGGTTAGAGTGACATGATTACAGCTCGGGGAGTGAGAGTTTACAGATATTTGTGATACGGTTAATGGTTAGAGTGACATGATTACAGCTCGGGGGGGGTGAAAGTTTACAGATATTTGATGTACGGTTAACGGTTTGAGTGACACGATTACAGCTCGGGGGGGTGAGAGTTTACAGATATTTGTGATACGGTTAATGGTTAGAGTGACACGATTACAGCTCGGGGGGGTGAAAGTTTACAGATATTTGTGATACGGTTAACGGTTCGAGTGACATGATTACAGCTCGGGGGGGGTGAGAGTTTACAGATATTTGTGATACGGTTAATGGTTAGGGAGACGCAATTACAGCTCGGGGGAGTGAGAGTTAACTGTCAGCATCCTCTGTAAACAAGTTTGCACGCTGCCTCCTATATGTACGTTGGTTACTCCAGGTGCTCCTGTTTCCACCAACAGTCTGAAGCCGTACCAGGTAGGTTCATGGTTAATGTAAACTGTGCTAGCATTATATAGATGGGTTGTTGGGTAGTGTGGCTCACTGGAACAAAAGGGTCTGTTTTGCTATGTGTCTGTAAATCGGGGGTTCCCAATCGTTTTTTATGCCATGGACCCCTACCATTAGCCAAGGGGTTCATGGACCCCAGGTTGTGAACTCCTGCTCTAAATTAACTAAAACAAAATAAAGCTTTTCTGTACAATCCAGTCCAACCTTCTGCAGTCGAGTATCGCCCATTGGCGCAGTCGAGTATCGCCCATTGGTACAGTTCTGTCCTACAGTATGGAAACAGACCCTTTTGTGCCTATCAGTACTTGGATTTCCAGAAGGCCTTTGACAAGGTGCCACACCTGAGGCTGCTTAACAGGCTATGAGCCCATGGTATTACAGGAAAGACTCTACTATGGATAAAGCAGTGGCTGATTGGCAGGAGACAAAGAGTGGGAATAAAGGGAGCCTTTTCTGACCGGCTGCCAGTGACTAGTGGTGTTCCACAGGGGTCTGTGTTGGGACCGATTCTTTTTACGTTAAATCGTTAAATGTCAGTGATTTCGACGACAAAATTAATGGCTTTGTTGCAATGTTTGCAGACAATATGAAGATCATAGCAGGGGCAGATAGTTTTGAGGAAGTAAAGAGACTACCGAAGGACTTCAGTCAGATTAGGAGAATGGGCAAAGAAATGGCAGGTGGAATACAGTGTTGGGAAGTGTACGGTCATGCATTTTGGTAGAAGAAATGAAAGGGTTGACTATTTTCTAAATGGAGAGAAAATACAAAGGGAGGTGCAAAGAGATTTGGGAGTCCTTGTGCAGGGTTCTCTAAAGGTTAGCTTGCAGGTTGAGTCTGTGGTGAGGAAGGAAAATGCAATGTTAGCATTCACTTCAAGAGGACTAGAATATAAAAGCAAGGATGTAATGCTGAAATTTTTTAAAGCCCTGAGGAGGCCTCACTTGGAGTATTATGAGCAGGTTTGGGCCTGTTATCTTAGAGAGGATGTGCTGAAACTAGAGAGGGTTCAAAGGAGGTTCATAAAAATCATTCCAGGATTAAACTGCTTATCATATGAAGAGAACCTGATAGCTCTGGGCCTGTATTCACTAGAATTCAGAAGAATGAGGAATAACCTCATTGAACCTATCAAATGGTGAAAGGCCTTGGTAGAGTGGACGTGGAGAGGATGTTTCCTATGGTGGGAGAGTGGAAGACCTGAGTACACAGCGTCAGATTAGAAGAGGGATGCCCTTTTAGAACAGAAATTAGGAGGAATTTCTTTAACCAGAGAGTGGCAAATCTGTGGAATTCTTTGCAACAGGCAGCTGTGGAGGCCAAGTCTTTATGTATATTTAAGGCAAAGGTTCATAGATTCTTGATAAGTCAGGGCATGAAGGGATACGGGAGAAGGCAGGAGATTGGGGCTGAGAGGGAAATGGATCAGCCATGGTGAAATGGCAGAGTAGACTGGATGGGCGGAACGGCCTATCTTATGGTCTCATGGTCTTAACACCCATCTGCACTCATCCCGTTTTCTTTGCCCCACATTCCAATCACCATCACACCCATCTCACCCACACAACAGGGGCTGTTTTTGGAGGCCGATTGAACCTCCAGCCCACAGTTCTTTTGAATGTTGGAGTGTCGTGACAAGCTAGCCAGCCTCTGCCAACATGTGCATATTCCACAGTCACACTTTATTAATCTGTGCACAAGACGAGCATCCCAGCCTCTGTCACCATACCAAACTGTTCTCCCCGTGCACAAGTGAACGAGAGTGAGCTGTCAGACTCGCCGCCGACAGTCATGTGGAGGTGTCACCGGGATCTGAACTCGGATCGCTGGATCCACAGTCCCCAGTGATAACCATTGGAGCCCGTTTTTGAATTTTGAAAATGATATTGACTTTCCCCCACCTTTTTATTCTGGCATCTTCCCCCTTCCTTCTCAATCCTGATGAAGGGTCTGGGCCTGAAACGTCGACTGCCTATCCATTTCCATCGATGCTGCCTGACATGCTGAGTCCCTGTGTGTTACTATTGCCCTCACTGCTGTGATGATATTTACTGAATTGCAACTTGGCTTTCAGTTTGCTGCCACGACTTGGAATGAGTAGTTGCAACTGACAGGCCATGGTCCTACGGCGGCTAAGGTGTTGGCTCAATAGTCTCATATTTCAGATTGAGTTATTTATCAAAACGTACAGTGAAATGTGTCGTTTCTGACAATGACCAACACAGTCTGAAGACATGCTGTGGACAGCCTGCATGTTTGTGAAGCAAAAGGATTTCAGGTTGTATATTGAATACATTTCTCTGACATTAAATGTGCCTGTTGCACCCATTGAAACCCCCAGGCGATCACAGGCTTCTTACAGGTGTCTGAACCCGGGTCGCTGTGCTAACTGCCCCCATTTGAGACCGTACAAGTTTTGTTCAAAGATCCAGCAGAGTTGTCCTGTGTCTGTAATAATAAAGTCAAGAATTGTGTTTCTGACCGGGCACTGTGATTTTCAGTGATATGCCCATCCTTGTCCACGAGCCCCTCTCTCTCTGTGCCTTTTCAGAATTGCCTAAATGACCTCTACCAAAATACGCCACCCTCATATTTCCTTACCGTCAGACTTCTGAAAGGTCTGTAAACACCACCTCACTATTGTACGATTGATTTATTTATTAGTTTTGTTTTGCACTGCACTGCTGCCGTGAAACAACAGATTTCATGACATATCGGAGGTGATAATCATTTTCTGTATTTGACACCAAACAGCTGTCATTCGAGATACTGGGACGTTTATCATCTTATTGGGTGGACTCTTAGAGTCATGGAGAAATACAGCACAAAATCTGGTCCTTTGGCCCATCTAGCCTATGCCAAACCATTTAAACTCTCTACTCTCATCGACCCACACCCGGACCATAGTCCTCCATACCCCTACCATCCATGTATCTATCCAAACTTCTCCCTAGTCCCATCGACCCACACCTGGACCATAGTCTTCCATACCCCTCCCATCCATGTATCTATCCAAACTTCTCCCTAGTCCCATCGACCCACACCCAGACCATAAGCCTCCATATCCTTCCCATCCATGTACCTATCCAAACTTCTCCCTGGTCCCATCAACCCACACCCGGACCATAGTCCTCCATACCCCTCCCATCCATGTACCTATCCAAACTTCTCCCTAGTCCCATTGACCCACACCTGGACCATACCCCTCCATACCCCTCCCATCCATGTACCTATCCAAACTTCTCCCTGGTCCCATTGACCCACACCCGGACCATAGACCTCCATACCCTCCCATCCATGTACCTATCCAAACCTCTCCCTAGTCCCATCAACCCACACCCGGACCATAGTCCTCCATACCCTCCCATCCATGTACCTATCCAAACTTCTCCCTAGTCCCATCGACCCACACCTGGGCTATAGACCTCCATACCCCTCCCATCCATGTATGTATCCAAACTGCTCTTAAACGTTGAAATCAAGCTCACATGGCGGGTGGGGGGGGGGGGGTGGTGCGGCATGGTAGCTCAGCGGTTAGCAAAACGCTTAACAGAACCAGTGACCAGTTCAATTCCCGCTGTCGTCTGTAAGGAGTTTGCCTCTGTGTGTGCATTGGCTGCCATGAATCTGCTGTCGTAGCGGTCTTTCTGAACACGAGAGATTCTGCAGATGCTGCAAGTCCAGAGTAACACACAAAAAATGGGGTGTGTGAGAGGGAAAGGGTTTGAGGGAGGGACTAGGGAAGCCAAAGGGCCAGGTTAGACTCAATGGTACGACGGCGTGTGATCGAGTTCCCACTGGGGACGTACGGGGTGTATCGCCCACCGGGTTCCCTCCCTGGGCCCACAGTTCATCCCTTGGACGTTGAGGATTGTGGCTGTCTGGGGTGGGGGGGGAGTGGATGGTACTGCCGACAGATGCCCCCACACCCAGGTGACTGTTGTGTCCACTTCTCCGCCTCCACTAGGAATCGACAACCAGACGGTGTTGGCTGTGCAGTCACTTCTAGACAGTCAGGGAGCGGCGTCAGAGCCCGGGACCCAGGGGGTGACCACCGGTATCCAGTCTGCTCTGGGTGAGTGACATGGCGGGGGGGGGGGGTCTGGGGATTCAGTTATGCCCCCTTCCCACCCCAACCCTACTTCCCGACACCCTCGCACCACTTAACCCAGGGGGTGACCACCGGTATCTAGTCTGCTCTGGGTGAGTGACATGGCGGGGAGGGGGGGGTCTGGGGATTCAGTTATGCCCCCTTCCCACCCCAACCCTACTTCCCAACACCCTCACACCACTTAACCCAGCCTTCTCCACCCCTGCCCACCAATCCCATCATGTGTACATTCCTGACCCCCCCCTCCCCCGGTGATCTGTCTGACCCTGATCCTCGGAGACTGTCTCTGACCTCCTCAACCCTGTTTCCGACCCCCCCACCACATATCTGAACCCCTGTGAACCCACCTCTGATGCCATGATCCCACCTCTGAATCCCCACGACCCCTGACCCTGCTCTGACACCACAAAATGTTTCTGACTTTGTGACCTCTCAGACCCCTTGACCCTCGTGAACTGTCCGATCCTCTGTGATCTGTGTGACACACCGTGACCTGCCTGAACCCTGCGACTCCATTTTGGACACCCTTGACCCCTCTCTGAACCCTCCATGACCCATCTCTGACCCCGCAGATGAGGAAGACGTCTTTCTCTGTGGAAGATGCAAGAAACAGTTCAACTCGCTGCCAACCTTCGTTTGCCACAAGCGGGACCAGTGCCCAGGGAGTGGGGGACCATCGCTGGCCTCCGTCTCGCTCGCCCCCAGCGGCCCCTACACCTCCGTCCCCACCCTCAGCACCGGACCACCCCCACCTGTCAGCCGCCAGGTAAGGGAGGGTGTTGGCATCATGGTTTGAGGGGACGATGGTGGGTGATGGTTCTCACTGAGTGGGTGGGTGTCCTCCTCAACACCTCACATCCCACCTCAACCCTCCTCCCTCGCCCTCTCCCCTCCTCCCTTGCCCTCGACCTCTCACCCTCACTGCTTCTGGTCTCCCTCTCCCCTGTGGATGGTGAGGTTTTATTTGGGCCTGGTGTCTGACCCTCTGCGATCTGTGTGACACACCGTGACCTGCCTAACCACGTGGCCAAGTGGTTAAGGCATTGGACTAGCGACCTGAAGGTTGTGAGTTCGAGCCCCAGCTGAGGGAAAGTGTTGTGTCCTTGAGCAAGGCACTTAATCACACAGTGCTCTGCAATGACTCTGGTGCCAAGCTGTATGGGTCCTAATGCCCTTCCCTTGGACGACATTGGTGTCATGGAGAGGGGAGACTTGCAGCATGGGCAACTGCTGGTCTTCCATACAACCTTGCCCAGGCCTGCGCCCTGGAGAGTGAGGACTTTCCAGGCGCAGATCCATGGTCTCGCAAGACTAACGGTGTTGGGTGGTGTGCAGTAAGGATGGGGTGGAGACTGAGGGGGTGGAGGAGGGAGCGAGATGAGGATGGATGGGTGAGAGGGCGAGGTTATCTGTGAGTAGTGTGGGGGGATTATTCCAGCACGAGGCCTGGGGTGGGAGGGAGGGGGAATGTTGGGGTGGGGATTCGGAGAATCAGCCCCTTCACACTGCATCTTTGTGAGAATAATCAGATCTTTCTCGTCTACCCCTTCCTTACTGTGTGTGTTTGTGTGTGTGTGTCTCTCTCTCTCTCTCTCTGCCTCTTGCCCTCCCCGTCTCTCCACTCTCTTCACCCTCCCCCCCTTCCTCTGTCTCTCCCTGTGTGTGTGTGTGTGTTTCCCCACTGTGTGTGTGTGTGTGTCTCTCTCGCTCTCTCTCTCTCTCCCTCCCCCCCATTTCTCCCCCTTTGTCTCTGCCCTCCTGACCCTCCTCTCCCTTTCCGCCCCTCACTCCCTCTCCCCGTTTTGTCTCCCTCCACCCCCCTCCTCTCTTTCGCTCTCCTCTCCTGCCCCCCTCTCCCCACTGTCCTCCAGCAAGTCCCCACCTACATCACGGTGCCTCACTCGCCCCTCACTCAGGCGCTTCTCCAAGGTAACGTAGTGGTGAGTGACGATGTTCTGATGTCAGCCATGTCGGCCTTCACCTCCCTGGACCAGACGCTGCCCACACAGGTAGGCTGCTGCCCCTCCCGTCATCGCACAGTCGTGGGGAGGGGTGTTGGGGGGTTGTTATCCATGGGTGGGGGGAGAAGGGAATGGTGGGGGAGCAGCATTGGGGGGGGTAACTTTGACAATGGATGGCGAGGACGAAAGGGAAGGTGTGGCAGAGTGGGTTATTGTTGGCCATGGGTGGGGAAGGGGAGTGTGGATTGGAAGGTGTTGTGGGGGGTGGAAGCAGGGTGGGAAGTAAGGAATTCTGTTTTTGGTGAGTGGGTTGCTGGGGCTACCCTGAGCTCAATGTAAAACTGTTCAGAGTTTGTGATACCTCTTCCTGGCGCTGACACTGACATCAAACATAATCTCCCTTTATAGACAACACACACAGAATGCTGGAGGAACTCAGCAGGGTCGGCAGCATCTATAGAAAAGAGTGCAGTCCACATTTTGGGCTGAGATCCTTCATCAGAGCTGTTCATAGACACTACATGACCTGCTGAGTTCCTCCAGCATTTTGTGTGTGTTGTTTGGATTGCCAGCATCTGCAGATTTTCTCTTGTTTGTAATTGGACTCTCGTTCTAAGTCCCAGTTTACATCCTGTTTAGCATTTGGATACATGTCACTGGTTAAATATTTAATCGTTGGGGAAAACTAAACACATTTCCACATGGAAATCTTCTGGCCCATCTAGTAAGCCACTGCAAGGAATACATTTTGGGTTGGTCAAAGTCCAATTTTGCATTAAATTCCTATGCAAGACCTGCATGAGATACTGGTGAGGGAGGTGGTTGTCCATGTGGAGGGAGGGGAACCTCATTCCCTCCAAGACGCCGAGGGTTGGTTGTGGATATTGACGCTACACTGTGGGTGTGGGCACTTGGTTGATGGGGGAGGGGAGAGAGTAGACCATAAGATATAGAAGCAAAACGAGGCCATTTGGCCCATCGAGTCTGTTCCACCATTTCATCATGGCTGATCCATTTCCCTCTCAGCCCCAATCTCCCTGCCTTCTCCCCGTATCACTTCACGCCCTGACCAATCAAGAATCTATCAACTTCTGCCTTAAATATACCCAATGGCTTACTGTATATGTTTGTTGATAATAAATTTATTTTGAACTTTTGATGTCCTTATTAATCAAAAGCCTATGAACCTCCATTTTCAACATATCCAATGACTTGGTCTCCATGGTTGCCTGTGGCAACGAAACTACAGATTCACCACTCTCTGGCTAAAGAAATTCCTTCTCATCTCTGTTCTAAATGAATGTCTGTCTATTCTGAGGTTGTCCCCTGTGGTCTCAGACTGTCCCACCATCGAAAACATTGAGACCTTTACCATTTGAGAGGTTTCAATGAGATCCCCCCCTCATTCTTCTGAATTCCAGTGAGTACAGGCCCAGAGTCATCAAACGTTCCTCATTTGAAAAGCCTTTCAATCGCAGAATCATTTTTTCATGAATTAATCAGCCATGCACACTTTGAACAGTAGAATGAACCTGGCGGGGGGCGCAGGGAGGATGAGTGGTTGCACTTCCAGCCAAGGTGCGATCCCTGAGGTCCCTATTTCCTCGATCCACAGAGAACAGACACCAGGCCCCTGCTGAAAGAACAGGTTTGAGGGGACGAACCGCTGGTGGAGGGGGAATGTCTGAGGATGCACCACTGGGGGAGGAATATCAGGGGTTTGGACACTTGGGGGAGTAGTTCGGGTGGGGGGGGACCCCAAGGAGGAAGGAAGATCTATGGGATGGACCCCTGGTGGAGAGGAAATTTCTAGGGGATGGTCCTTGGAGTGGGGAAGAAGGTCTGGGTTGATAGCTCATGGTGGGGGGGGGGCAGTTGTGGAGGAATGAATCCTTGGATGTGGGGTGATAGATCAGAGGGGTAGACTACTGGTGGAGGGGGAAGATCTGGGGGATGGACACCTGGGAAGGCAGAAAATTTTAGGCATTTGGAACCCTAGAGGGGAGGTCTGCGGTGTTGGACCTCTTCGGTAGAAGAAAGCTTTGCGGGACGAATCTATGGTGTGGGGAAGGTTGATGGACACATCCCCGGTCAGATCTTGGTGGTTGGAACCCTGGTGGCAGGGGGAGGACTGGAGTGTCGGACCTCTTCGATGGGGGGAGGTTTGGGGGACAGACATTGGTGTGGGGAAGGTCAGGTGACAATCTCGTGGACACATCCCACACGGGCCTCCCCTCCCGTCACATCTCCTAGATCTCTGTCAGATGTTGGGCCTTCCTCCTGGGAACTAACCCCTGATCATCTTGTATTTCGTCCCCTGCAGAGCAGTCACAACGTGCACCCGGTCACCTCCTACATCACCCCTCCTCCACCCCCTCCCCAGCCTGCAGCCGTCTCCATGACACCCAGCTCCAGCGGCAGCTCGGCGATCCAGGTCTACAGCGCACTGCCCCCCTTGACCGGAAACTCCTCTGACGGATCTTCGCTGGCAATGCCGCACTTCCAGGTAGTGAGCCGCTCACTGGGCGGGTGGGCAGGCGGGGGGCTGATTTTGGCATCTGTGGGGAGGGTGAGGTGGACAGAAGTAGCGAGTTCAAGAACTTATGGAACCATACAGCACAAATGGGCCCTTTGGCCCATCTCGTTAATGCTAACCCTGAATGGCGTCCACACTGATCCAATTTGCCGGCATAGGCTCCAGATTAACCAGACTCAAAAACAGTTACTTTCCTCAAGTAGTACGGCTGATTGACACCTCCACCCACTGACCCACCTCTCCACGCCCCCAACCACTACTACTTTATCATCTCCTCTCAGAGTCACCTTATGTACAGACAGTCCTGTGCCAAGTGACACTTTATGGACACACAATCAGTCCATGTATATAACCTATCTCATATATTGTGTTTTTTTTTTGGTTATTACATGCTTTATTTTATTGTGTATGCTTTTGGTGTTGCATCAGATCCGGAGTAACAATTATTTTGCTCTCCTTTACGCTTGTGTACAGGAAATGACAGTAAACAATCTCGAATCTATACTGCTGTATGCTTTTCATATCCAAGTGCCTGTCCAAATGTCCATATCTCCCCTCTCACCCTAAACATAGGCTCTCTAGTCTATTTGTTTATTTAGAGATCCAACACAGATTCTGAATCAGGTTTAATATCACCGGCATGTGACATGAAACTTGTCGTCTTTGCGGTGGCAGTACACTGCAATACGTAATAATAAGGAAAAACTGAAGAACAGGAAGAAATTAAATTAAATATGTAGTGCCAAAATAAAAATAAAGAAGTAGTGAGATAGTGTTCATGGATTCATTATCCATTCAGAAATCTGATGGCAGAGGGAAAGAAGCTGTTCCTGAATCATTGAGTGTGAGCCTTCGGGCTTCTGTACCTCCTTCCTGATGGTAACAGTGAGAAAAAACAATGCCCTGGGTGCTGGTGGTCCTTAATGATGGACGCTGCTTTTTTTGAGGCATCGCTCCTTGAAGATATCCTGGGTACTATGGAGCCTGGTTCCCACGATGAAGCTGACTAATCTTACAACTCTCTGCAGCCTATTTTGAACCTGTGCAGTAGCTTGCCCTCCCTACCCCCATACCAGACGGTGATGCAGCCTGTTAGAATGCTCTCCATGGTACATCTGCATGACATACCAAATCTCCTCCAGCTCCAAACGAAATACAGCCACTGTTGTGTCTTCTTTGTAGCAGCATCAATATGTTGGGCCCAGGATACACCCTCAGATATTGGCACCCAGGATCGTTGGCCCTTCTAGCCCAAAGAGCCACCCTGCCCAACAACCCACCTATTTAACATTCGTCTAATCACAGGACAATTTACAATGACCATCTAGCATACCAATCGATATGTCTTTGGGCTGTGGGGGATCTGGAGCACTTGGAGGAAGCTCACACACTCCTTACGTACAAACTCCTTACAGATGGAGTCGGAATTGAACTTTGAACTCCAATGCCCCGAGTGGTAAAAGCATTGTGCTAACCGCTACACGGCTGCTAGACTCCCCCGCTCTGGGTGAAAGACTCTGTCTGTCTTATCTCTGCCCCTCTTAATTTTATAGACTTACATAAGGACACTCCTCAGTTTCCTGGATTCCAGCGAGAGTAAACCCAACCTGTTCAATCCCTGTGTATCACCACAGCTCTCACTCTCATTCCATGCAACATCTTCTGCCCTCTGTCTATTGCCACCACATCGTTCCTGCAGTGTGCAGACCAGAATTATACACGATACTCGTAAGTGTGGTCCAACCAGTGTTTTGTCCTCTTATTCAGCTCCTTTCGTTACTATGGAGCCTTGTGTCTTCAAGGGAGGGTCGTGTGTGTGTGTGTGTGTGTGTGAAAATGTGCCCTTTGGAATGACCAATGTGCACGAAAATCTTGTGCTGTGGCACTTTTTGCCCAGTGACAACAACATGCACACTGAATCATTTTGTCAATAAAAACAGTTATAAATAAGCCAGTTCTAAAATCTGCAGACAAATTGTCACAAACTCCACATTGTCAACACCATCCGCATCAGAAACCGGAAAAGGAAATGTGATTGTGTACGATCATGAAATATACTTACAGTTGAAGTCAGAGTTTACGTACACCTTAGCCAAATACATTTAAACTCAGTTTTTCACAATTCCTGACACCTAATCCTAGAAAACATTCCCTGTCTTAGGTCAGTTAGGATCACTACTTTATTTTAAGAATGTGAAATGTCAGAATAATAGTAGAGAGAATGATTTATTTCAGCTTTTATTTCTTTCATCACTTTCCCAGTGGGTCAGAATTTTACATACACTTTGTTGGTATTTGGTAGCATTGCCTTTAAATTGTTTAACTTGGGTCAAACATTTTCGATGGCCTTCCACAAGCTTCTCACAGTAAGTTGCTGGAATTTTGTTCCTTTCCTCCAGAGAGAACTGGTGTAACTGAGTCAGGTTTGTAGGCCTCTGTGCTTGTGCATGCTCTTTTAGTTCTGCCCACAAATTTTCTATCGGATTGAGGTCACGACTTTGTGATGGTCACTCCAATACCTTGACTTTGTTGTCCTTAAGCAAGTTTGCCACAACTTTGGACATATGCTTGCGGTCATTGTCCATTTGGAAGACCCATTTGCGACCAAGCTTTAACTTCCTGACTGATGTCTTGAGATGTTGCTTCAATATATCCACATAATTTTCCTTCCTCACGATGCCATCTATTTTGTGAAGTGCACCAGTACCTCCTGCAGCAAAGCACCCCCACAACATGATGCTGCCACCCCCATGCTTCACGGTTGGGCTGGTGTTCTTTGGCTTGCAAGCCTCACCCTTTTTCCTCCAGAGATAACAATGGTCATTATGGCCAAACAGTTCAATTTTTGTTTCATCAGATCAGAGGACATTTCTCCAAGAAGTAAGATCTTTGTCCCCATGTGCACTTGCAAACTGTAGTCTGGCTTTTTTATGGCTGTTTTGGAGCAGTGGCTTCAGGTTATGTCGATATAGGACTCATTTTACTGTGGATATAGATACTTGTCTACCTATTTCCTCCAGCATCTTCACAAGGTCCTTTGCTGTTGTTCTGGGACTGATTTGCGCTTTTCACGCCAAAGTACGTTCATCCCTAGGAGACAGAATGTGTCTCCTTCCTGAGCGGTATGACGGCTGCGTGGTCCCATGGTGTTTACACTTGCATACTATTGTTTGTACAGATGAACGTGGTACCTTCAGGCATTTGGAACTTGCTCCCTAGGATGAACCAGACTTGACATCATTTCCTGACCTCAATCCGATAGAAAATTTGTTGGCAGAACTGAAAAAGCGTGTGCGAGCAAGGAGGCCTACAAACCTGACTCAGTTACACCAGTTCTGTCTGGAGGAATGGAACAAAATTCCAGCAACTTACTGTAAGAAGCTTGTGGAAGGCTATCCAAAGCGTTTGACCCAAGTTAAACAACTTAAAGGCAATGTTGCCAAATACTAACAAAGCGTACGTAAACTTCTGACCCACTGGGAAAGTGATGAAAGAAATAAAAGCTGAAATAAATCATTCTCTCTACTATTACTCTGACATTTCATATTCTTAAAGTAAAGTAGTGATCCTAACTGACCTAAGACAGGGAATGTTTTCCAGGATTAAATATCAGGAATTGTGAAAAGCTGAATTTAAATGTATTTGGCTAAGGTACATGTAAACTTCTGACTCCAACAGTACATGACAACCTTTTGTGCGTAGATTAAATTCCTTTGTGCATTAGTCGCAAAAGAAGTGTGTGTGCACACGTGTACGCCTTAGAGAGGAGCATTGGAGTGTGTGTACGTTCAAATACAATTTTATTGTCATCTGACTGCACATACAGTGTATACAACCAAATAAAACAATGTTCCCTGGACCACAATACATCTACAAAACATATATCACACAGCACATAAAACAAAATATTACCACAAATAAGTTAACAAAATAAAATTCAAAGTGCATGTACTGCACAGTAAACAGCTTGCTGCCCTAGTGCCCTGGTGGCAGGGTATTGATCGAGAGATCCTCTCCCCACACATAGACCTGGAGGACACTCAACACTTCTCTCCTCCTGTCTCTGATGCTAATGCTGCCTGTCCTCCATCTCGTCCGCAGGTTCCCAGCCAGTGTGTGGAAAGCTCGCCCTTCAACACACCACCCATCTACAGCCCGGGGAAGCAAAGCTTCATCACCAAGACCAGCAGCATCATCGCCACACCGGCCCTCAACCCCAGCGCCAACCTCTCTGGCCTCCAGAGCGAGGCGGCCAAGAACAAAGACCCCGCCGGCATGCAGGAAGGTAACTTTACTGATTACATTTCGAGATACAGCACAGTAACAGCCCAATGAGTCCACACCATCCAATTAAACACATATCTTTGGAATGTGGGCATAATCTGCAGCACCCAGAGGAAATCCACGCGGTTACGGGGAGAACGTATAAACTCCTTACGGACAGCGGGAATTGAACTGAAGTCACTGGCGCTAATCAGTATGCTACAGTGACACCCCTAGTGAGGTTAAACTCAACACCCTCATCCCACCTTCACTCCGCTTCACAACCCCCCCCCGAGACTGGGGCACAGAAACACAGGCTGGTTCTCCTCTGCAGTTCTGAGGGAGTGCCACACTGTCAGAAAACGTATATACGATTCAGAACAGTACAGTACAGCCACAGTGTTGCATCAACCTTTTAACCTCTTCCACAATCAATCTAACTCTTCCCCCCCCCAAAGAGGTCTTCATTTTTATATCATCCATGTGCCTGTCTAAGAGACTCTTAAATGCCCTTTTTGTAAGCCTGATAGAGTTCTTTGAGGAGGTGACCAGGCATATAGATGAGGGTAGTGCAGTGGATGTGATATACATGGATTTTAGTAAGGCATTTGACAAGGTTCCACACGGTAGGCTTATTCAGAAAGTCAGAAGGCATGGGATCCAGGGAAGTTTGGCCAGGTGGATTCAGGATTGGCTTGCCTGCAGAAGGCAGAGGGTCGTGGTGGAGGGAGTACATTCGGATTGGAGGGTTGTGACTAGTGGTGTCCCACAAGGATCAGTTCTGGGACCTCTAATTTTCGTGATTTTTGGGGTTAGAAAGGTGAGTTGGCAAGTTTGCAGACGACACAAAGGTTGGTGGTGTTGTAGATAGTGTAGGGGATTGTCAAAGGTTGCGGAGAGACATTGATAGGATGCAGAAATGGGCTGAGAACTGGCAGATGGAGTTCAACCTGGAGAAGTGTGAGGTGGTACACTTTGGAAGGACAAACTCCAAAGCAGAGTACAAAGTAAATGGCAGGAAACTTGGTAGTGTGGAGGAGCAGAGGGATCTGGGGGATACATGTTCACAGATCCCTGAAAGTTGCCTCACAGGTAGATAGGGTAGTTAAGAAAGCTTATGGGGTGTTAGCTTTCATAAGTCGAGGGCTAGAGTTTAAGAGTCGCGATGTAATGATGCAGCTCTATAAAACTCTGGTTAGGCCACACTTGGAGTACTGTGTCCATTTCTGGTCGCCTCACTATAGGAAGGATGTGGAAGCATTGGAAAGGGTACAGAGGAGATTTACCAGGATGCTTCCTGGTTTAGAGAGTATTGATTATGATCGGAGATTAAGGGAGCTAGGGCTTTACTCTTTGGAGAGAAGGAGGATGAGAGGAGACATTATAGAGGAGTACAAGATAATAAGAGGAATAGATGGAGTGGATAGAGTGGATAGCCAGCACCTCATCCCCAGGGCACCACTGCTCAATACAAGAGGACATGGCTTTAAGGTAAGGGATGGGAAGTTCAAGGGGGATATTAGAGGAAGGTTTTTCTCTCAGAGAGCGGTTGGTGTGTGGAATGCACTGCCTGAGTCAGTAGTGGAGGCAGATACACTAGTGAAATTTAAGAGACTACTAGACAGGTATATGGAGGAATTTAAGGTGGGGGGTTATATGGGAGGCAGGGTTTGAGGGTCGGCACAACATTGTGGGCCGAAGGGCCTGTACTGTGCTGTACTATTCTATGTTTTATGTATGTTTATCTGCCTCTATCACCAAGTCCCAAACCCCAGTGCACCCCATACACCCACCACTCTCTGTGGGGGAAAAAAATAACTTACCTCGGACATCCCCCTACGCTTTCATCTTAACATCTTATATCCAGGTCCCTGCCTTGAACAGATATACTTTGGTATTAGCCATTATGTTGAGTAACACACACAAAATGCTGGAGGAACTCAGCAGGCCAGGCAGTATCAATGAGAAAAAGGTTCAGTCAATGTTTCAGGCCAAAGCCCTTAACCAGGACTGGCGCGTAGAATGCGGTGGGAGAAGCAACGGGAGAAACAGTCAATTGAATGTGAGTATCTGGGGTCCTCGGAGAGTCCAAATCGAGCAGCTTGAAAACAAATCTGGAAAGCATGTGGTGTAAGCTTGTGTGTGTTACTCAGGTTTTCCGCATCTGCAGATTTTCTCATGTTTGTCATCTGGACTGACACGGAGTCTCGGCCTGAATCATCATCCGTTTTATTCCCCTCCATAGTTGCTGCCTGACCTGCCGAGCTCCTCCGGCATTTTGTGAGTGTTACTCTGGATTTCCAGCATCTGCAGACTCTCTTGTATTTACAAGTTTTTCCACTTACTCCAAGATCAATCTAACCCTTCTGTCCTATGGAGCCCATAGCCCTCCAGTCCTCTTACACCCACCTTCAGCATTCAAAGGACGTGCACTGTATATCACCATATAAACCCTAAGATTCATTTTCTCGTGGGCATTCACGGAAAGACTGCACCCAGCAGGGTGAACAATAACCAATGTTCAAAAAAACAAACGGTGCAAATACAAAAAAAAGGGAGAGAAAGGAAATAATGATGATAAATAAGCAATAAATATAAGGCCATCAAACATAGGAGCAGAATTAGAATACTTGGCCCGTCGAATCTGCTTCACCATTCAAGTATGGCTGATTTAATACGCTCCTCAGCCCCAGTCCCACTACCTGGCCTTCTCCCTGTAACCTTTGATGCCGTGTCCAGTCAAGAACCTATCAAACTCTACCTTAATTATACCCAACAACCTGGCCTCCACAGCTGGCTGTGGCAACAAATTCACCACCCTCTGGCTAAAGAAATTCCTCTGCATCTCTGCTTTAAATTAATGCCCCTCTAACTTGAGGCTGTACCCTCTTGTCCTATACTCTCCCACCATGGGAAATATCCTATCTACTATGTCTAGGCCTTTCAACATTCGAAAGGTTTCAGCGAGATCCTCCCCCATTCTTCTAAATTCCATTGAGGACAGATCTAAAGCCATCAAACGTTCCTCGTATGATAACCCTTTCATTCCTGGAATCATCCTTGTGAACCTCCTCTGAACCCTCTCCGATGCCAGCACATCTTTTCTGAGATGAGGAGCTCAAACCTGTTGACAATACTCAAGGTGATGCCCCACCAATGTCTCATAAAACCTCAGCATCACATCCCTTGCTCTTGTATTCTAGATCTCTTGAAATGAATGCAAACATTGCATTTGCCTTCCTCACCACCAACTCAACCTGCAAGTTAACATTCAGGGTGTTCTACACAAGGACTCCCAGTCCCTTTGCATCTCAGATTTCTCGATTTTCTCCCCAGTTAGAAAATAGACTGCAGATTTATTTCTCCTACTAAAGTGCATGACTAGATATTTTCCAACATTAAATTTCATTTGCCATTTCTTACCCATTCTCCTAATCTGTCTAAGTCCTTCTGCAGCCCACCTGTTTCCTCAACACTACCTGCTCCTCCTCCAATCTTCATATCATCTGCAAACTTGGCAACAAAGCCATCTGTTCTATCATCTGAATCATTTATATACAGCATTAAAAAGAAGTGGTCCCAACACCAACCCCTGCGGAACACTACTAGTCACTGGCAGCCAACCAGAAAAGGATCCTTTTATTCCCACTCGCTGCCTCCTACCAATCGGCCAATGCTCTAATCATGTTAGTAACTTTCCTGTCATACCATGGGCTCTTAACTTGGTAAGCAGCCTCATGTGTGGCACCTTGTCAGAAATCTTCTGAAAGTCCAAATATACAACATCCACTGCATCCCCTTTATCTATTCTACATGTAATTTCCTCAACGCATTCCAACATGTTCATCAGGCAAGATTTTCCATTAAGGAAACCATGCTGACTTTGTCCTATCTTGTCCTGTGTCACCAAGTACTCCATAACCTCATCCTTAACAATTGACTCTAACATCTTCCCAACCGCTGAGGTCAGGCTAACTGGTCTGTAATTTCCTTTTTGCTGCCTTCCTCCTTTCTTAAAGAGTGGAGTGACATTTGCAATTTTCTAGTCCTCTAGCACCATACCAGAGTCCAATAATTTTTGAAAGATCATTGCTAATGCCTCCACAATCTCTTAACACTACCTCTTTCAGAACCCTAGGGTGCAGTTCCTCTGGTCCGGGTGACATGTGCACCTTTAGGTCTTTCAGCTTTTTGTGCACCTTCTCCTTTGTAATAGTATCTGCACCCACTTCTCTTGCCTCACATCCTTCATCATCTGACACACTGCTCGTGTCTTCCACAGTGAAGACTGATGCAAAATACTCATTTAGTTCATTAGCCATCTCCTTGTCCCCTGTTATTATTTCTGTGGCCTCATTTTCTAGCGGCCGCCTATCCACTCTCATCTCTCTTTTTTTACATATTTGCAAAAGCTTTTACTATCCACTTTGATACTGTTTGCTAGCTTGCTTTCATATTTCATCTTTTCCCTCCTAATGATACTTTTAATTGTTCTCTGTAGGTTTTTAAAAGCTGCCCAATCTTCTAACTTCCTGCTAATTTTTGCTTTGTTGAATGCCCTCTCTTTCGCTCTTACAATAGCTTTGACTTCCCTTGTCAGCCATGGTTGTACTATTTTGCCATTTCAGCATTTCTTTGTTTTTTGGAATACATCTATCCTGTACCTTCCTCATTTTTGCCAGAAACTCAAGCCATTGCTGCTCTGCTGACATTCCGGTCAGCATCTCCTTCCAATCCTCTCTCATACCACTGTAATTTCCTTTACTCCACTGAAATACTGCTATGTCAGACTTTACTTTCTCCCTATCAAGTTTCAAGTTGAACTCAGTCGTATTGTGATCACTGGTTCCTAAGGGCGCCTTTACTTTAAGCTCCCTAATCGCCTCCAGTTCATTACATAACACTCAATCCAGAATAGCTGATCGCCAAGTAGAATCAATGACAAACTGCTCTGAAAAACTATCTCATAAGCATTCAACAAATTCACTCTCTTGAGTCCGCCCCCCCCCCCGCCTTTTCTTTCTCCCTGGGCCTCCTGTCCCATGATCCTCTCGTATCCCTTTTGCCAATCAACTGTCCAGCTCTTGGCTCCATCCCTCCCCCTCCTGTCTTCTCCTATCATTTTGGATCTCCCCCACCCCTCCCACTTTCAAATCTCTTACTAGCTCTTTTTTCAGTTAGTCCTGATGAAGGGTCTCGGCCCAAAACGTCGACTGCACCTCTTCCTAGAGATGCTGCCTGGCCTGCTGCGTTCACCAGCAACTTTGATGTGTGTTTGTTGAATTTCCAGCATCTGCAGAGTTCCTCATGCTCAGAATAGAGGGGCATCCTTTTAGAACGGAGATGAGAAAGAATTTCTTTAGCCAGAGAGTGGTGAATCTATGGACTTCTTTGCCACAGGAAGCTGTGGAGGCCAAGTCTTTATGTATATTTAGGCAGAGATTGATAGATTCTGGATTGGTCGGGGCATGAAGGGATACGGGGAGAAGGCAGCAGATTGGGGCTGAGGGGAAAATTGGATCAGCCATGATAAAATGGCACAGCAGACTCGATGGGCCGAATGGCCTGATTCTGCTCCTGTATCTTATGATATAAGAGTCCTTGAAAGTGAGTTGATAAGCTGTGGAAACAGTTCAGTGATGGGATAAGTAAAATTATGTGAAGTTATCCCCTCTGGTTCAAGAGCCTGATGGTTGAGGAGTAATAACTGTTCCTGAACCTGGTGGTGTGTGTCCTGAGGCTCCTGTACCTCCTTCCTGATGGCAACAGCAAGTAAAGAGCATGGCTTTGGTGTGCCTGTCTAAAGGTCCCTTAATTGTTCCTATTTTATCAGTCTCCCCACAAACCATCAAGTAAGCAGAATGTGGGATTTTTTTTATCACGGTGTTTAAGATTAGTTTTGTTTTCCTCAAAAAGGGTAATTGTTTGTTGTATTGGGACATTGCTCTGCGTGCTGTCATGTGGTGAAAGGTTTCAGATTCAGATTCATGTATTGATCGTATGTACTTCAAATGTGTCATTAACAGCGCACACACACACACACCCACCCACCCACCCACCCACACCTCCAGTCCACAGTCCAATTAACTGGACTTAAAGATGTCAGGCCTCTGACTTCTGGAAACACCACCGGGCCTCCAATTTCCATGTACACCATCGGGTCTCTGACTACCAGCTACACAATCAGACCACCGGGCCGCCGACTTCCAGATGCGCCATCAGGCCTCGGACTCTCTTTGGGTCTGCCACCAATTCTACAAAAAGTTTTCTGTACAGCAGTACTTCTACTTCCTTAGAAGTTTGCGAAGATTCACTGAACTGTTCCCACAACCTTTAGACTCAAGGACTCTTCATGTCATGTTCTTGATATTTATTGCTTATTTATTATTTTTGTTTTTTGCACACTAACTTGTCTGCCCTGTTGGTGCAGTCTTTCATTGATTCTATTATGAGTATGCCTGCAAGAAACTGAATCTGAGGGTTGTATATGGTGACATATACAGTATGTACTTGGATAATGCATTTAATTTGAACTTTATTTCCCTATCTTCGCTTGGAGTGAGGAGATCTTGAGCCTCTGCTGCCATTTAGTGAGATCATGGCTGACTAGTGACATCCCCATAAGAACAGACCGCATTCCATGACTCTCAGTTCTCTGAAGGGTGCTCTGGTTTCTTCCCATATTGCAAAGTCGTACCAGTCGGTGGTTGTAAGTTGTGGGCAAGCTATGTTGGCGCTGGAAGCATGATAACACTTGTGGGCTGCCCCCAGCACATCCTAAGACTGTTGGTCATTGACGTTTCAAGATTTGAGTTTATTTATCAGGTGTATATCAAAACATTCAGTGAAATGCGTTGTTTGCGCCAAACAACACACTAGTGTGTGTGGGGGTAGTCCATAAGTGTCGCCAAGCATTCTAGTGCCAGTATGGCAAACCCAAAATGCTCGACAGAACAACACAAAACACAACAAACAGCAAAACAAGACTCCGTCCTCCCTCCCAAACACACATATACACAGTCTTCTAACCCCATGTCAGGCCGTCGTCTTCGGCCTCCACCCTGCATCGGACTCAAAAACGTTTCACTGCGTGTTCCAATGTACATGTGACCAATAAGGTGAATCTTTCTTTAAATAGTGGGACAGCAAGGAATGGCAGGCAGTGCAAGTCCGAGCAGCCGACAAAACCTCTTCCTCTTTGTGTTTCAGGCAAAGGGAAGCTTCCAAAGCTGAAGTGTAGCTACTGTGATAAGATGTTTGCCAAGAACTTTGATCTCCAGCAACATATCAGAAGGTACGTTGGGAGGTTTCCAAACAGTCAAAATCCAAGCAGCAAACAGCCTTTGTACCTCATTGTGATTGTTAAGCCTAGAAGTCTCAGAGAGAGTCAGACAGTATAGAAACAGGCCCTTTGGCCCATCTGTTCTATACTGTCCAAGACTCATTCCATTCGCCCACCTACTCCTCTAAATCGGTTTATTCTCCTCAAATGTACGGTGGTATGGTCGCAAACTTGTGGGGCAGGCCAAGTCTGAGAGCATTTAAAGGCACAGTCTCTCAATAAGGGGATGCCCTTTTAGAACAGAGAGGGGGAGGAATTTCTTCAGCCAGGCCTAAAACAAAGATTAGATTAAGATTAGCTTTAGTTGTCACACGTACGTTGAAACACACAGTGAAATGAGTCATTTGGCGCCAAGGACCAGCACAGACCGAGGATGTGCTGGGGGCAGCCCACAAGTGTCGCCACACTTCCGGCGTGCCCAGAACTCACTAACCCCAACCTGTACGTCTTTGGAATGTGGGAGGAAACCAGAGCACCCAGTGGAAACCTTCACGGTCACAGTGAGAGCATACCAGTCTGTGGAATTCATTGCCACAGACAGCTGTGAAGGCTAAGTCATATTTAAAGCGGTGGTTGATAGGTTCTTGATTAATGAGGGTGTCAAAGCTTATAGGGAGAAGGCAGGAGAGTGGGGTTGACAGGGATAATAACTCACTTCCAAGAATTCATTACAACACATTCTCAGTATTATTTTTTCTTTGTACAGTCTGTCTTCATTTGCACATTGGTTATTTGTCAGTCTTTGTTTATGTTCCGTTCTTTGTAGATTCTATTCTTTTTCTTTATTTTTCCTGTAAATGCAAGAAAATGAATCTTAAGGTAGCATATTGTGAGCTATGCATACTTTCATAATAAATTTTCTTTGAAATTTGACCTTTAATGGCAGGGCAGCCTTGATGAGCCCAATGGCCTAATTCTGCTCTTACGTCTTATAGTCTTCTGGCCTGTTATGGACTGTTAAAAGAATCACCCATCCCACAGGCTTCGTCCACAAGTTGTTGATTGAGACGAGATAGCTTGAACTCTTTTAGGTCGATTGATAGTGTGATTGATAATCTTCCCAATGCACCTCCAGCCACTGACCCTCCCCCCGCTTGCCCCTCTCTGTTTCCAGCCACACTGGCGAGAAACCGTTCCAGTGTATCGTGTGTGGCCGTGCCTTCGCCCAGAAGTCCAACGTCAAGAAGCACATGCAGACCCACAAGGTGTGGCCGGCAGGGAACTCTCGCACCACCGTCTCCATGCAGGTGGTGGCCGTCAGTCCGGAGAGCAAGAGGACACAAGGAGAGAACGAGGCTGCAGGTTAGTCAGCCGTGCGTGCATGTCGGGCATTGGGCTGTGAGCCGGCTGTAGGTTGGAGCAGCTGGGGGCCACCATGAAACGCCACAAAACACTCTAAAGATGTTCTGACTCGGAAAACCGAGAAGCTCTGGCGTTTTCTCCGACCAATGAAATGCTGTCCAAGCGGTTTAATTTGAGAACTGCAACTGCTAACCTGAGCAGAGCAAGCTCCCACAAGCACTGGGATGAATTTATGGGGAAGATTGTGGTGGGTTTCACGGTGGCCTGGTAACGTAACTGTTAGTGTAACGCCTTGACAGCACCAGTGATTCACGTTCAGTTCCGCCACTGTCTGTAAGGCGGTTTGTACATTCTCCCCGTGACCTTGTGAACTTCCTTCGGGTTCTTCCCACGTTCTGAAAATACTCGGGCCAGGTTTAGTAAGTTGTGGGCGTGCTATGTTGGCGTGGGAAGTGTGAAGATACTTCAAAGTTCAAAGTACATTTATTATCAAAGTATCAAACTATACACAACCTTGAGATTTGTCTCCTTATGGGCAGCCACAAAACAAAGAAACCCAATAGAACTTATTTTTAAAAAAAACATCAGACAACACCCAAAGTGCAGAAAAAAAACTAATTGTGCAAACAACAAAAGCAAGCAACCAAGTCAAGTTCACGAATGTGAATCCACAGATGTGAAGAGCACATCCTCAAACTGAGTTGATCATTGATGCAAACGACACCTTTCACTGAATATTTTGATGTGCATGTGACAAGTAAAGCTAATCTTTACAGAAAAGGACGATAGGGTGGACAGTGGTCAAGAACTGGGGTCCTTCAGAACAAAAGTGGTGTTAGACCTGGAGCTGGTGGTGTCCATAAGGTTTCCCGGAAGTCAACAATGGTGCAAATGTTATGGTCAGACTGTGCCGGCAAGGCAAGTACGGGTTTCCCCCGCTATCTGAAGGTAGAGTGTTCCTCTGAAACGGTTCGTAAGCCGGAATGTCGTAAAGCGCAGAAGCAATTAGCATTTATTTATATGGGAAAATTTTGTGAGCGTTCGCAGACCCAAAAATAACCTACCAAGTCATGCCAAATAACAGATAAAACCTAAAATAACAGTAACATATAGTAAAAGCAGGAATGATATGATAAATACACAGCCTATATAAAGTAGAAATACTTCTCGATCGCCTGCACAGATCTCCGTAGCGAAAATCTCACGCAAGCGCCGTTGGCAGAAAATCTCACGCAAGTGCTGTTGACAAAAACACTCTCTCCAGTAACCTTTAAGCTATGAAGCTGCCAAATCATACCAAATGACACGTAAAAATACACAGCCTATATAAAGTAGAAATAACGTATGTACAGTGTAGTATCACCTACGGGAATTGGGACAGGGCCGAGCACACTGATGATGGTGTGTTAGACTGAGTTGTCACAGGTTGGGGTGGTGCATTCGCCCCCACCCTCCGGGCAGCGACCCGATACCAGTCTGTGAAGCATGCAGGGTGTACAGCGGTAGCCGGGAGGCACACAGCACATCTTTAAGAAAAAAGCCGAAATAAACATGCTAATTAATTCGGTGCTGCGCGGCACGTAAATGTTGGCCCAGATCAGTGCCGATTGCCAATTGCATCGCCTCTGATCTGGGCCGACAATTACGTGCTGGGCGGCACCTAATTAATTAGCATGTTTATTTCGGCTTTTTTCTTAAAGATGTGCTGTGTGCCTCCCGGATACCGCTGCATTCTCCACAAATCGGTATCTGTATGCGGCCTGAGGGTTGGGGTGGTGGGACACTGGGGTGTCATCTGTTTCCATTAGAGCAGGCAACTCATCTTCTCCTATGACTGCCCGCCTCGATGTCGAAGGTCGAGGTTCGTCGTCTGCTGTGGCTGATGTGGAAGGCTTGCTTGACTGCTGAGCCTCGTGCATTTTTCTATCATACAGTTCTTCGTAAGCACTCAAACCATCCTGCAAATATCCCCTAAACCTACGTACCCTTTCAAAATTAAAGTCGTACTTTATCATTGCAGCGAAAATCTCACGCAGTTGCTTCACTTTCGCTACTGCATTCGGTTTCGATTGTTATCCTTTCCTCTTCCAATTGCATCAGCTCTTCATCTATCAGTTCTTGGTCATGCGATGCCAAAACCTCTTCAATATCATCTTTGTCAGCTTCCATAAGCCAAACTCACTTTGTCCTTACTCCGTTCACCACGATCGAAACACTTAATTATGTCTAGTTTTACACTAAGTGTAACACCCTTACGAGCTCTTTTAGGCTTTTCCCATACCTTAGAACTCATCTTGCTAACGGCTGCTCACAGGCACGTGTTTAAGCAATGCCGGCGAGAATGCAGTTCCGAATCCGGGGGAGAGCGGCTGCTCGGGGCGCACGCTGATTTTTATCACGCGCTGCTTTTTTATTGTGCACTGATTTTTTTTTGTAACAGTGAAAACACCTGCCGTTAGCGAAAACAGGATACTAACGTAGGTCTTTCGTAACAGTGAGATTTCGTAAAGCGAACGTTCGAAAAGCGGGAGACACCTGTAAAGAAAACTGAGGAGGAACACACACAAAATACTGGAGGAACTCAGCAGGTCAGGCAGCACCTGTGGAGGGGAATTAACAATCAACATTTCAGGCTGAGACACTTCATTAGACTTCCTCTGGTCTGTTCTGTTGTGTGTTCTACACTTTACCCTGGATAGGATTCATCTCCTGAGCTGCTAATCTGTACATCAGGAGGGCTGTTCTGGGGTTAAAGGACTGTGTGTGTGGGTGGGACAGAGGGACAGGGACTTGTTTTGCTGTTGTTGTTTCGTTGCTTGTTGTGTTCTGTGTTGTTCTGCCCAGCATGGTGAGTATGCTACGTTGTCACTGGAACGTGTGGCAACATTTGCGGGCTGCCCCCAGCACATCCCTAGATGGTGTTGGCTGTTAATGTCCACTGCGCATTTCACTATATGTTTTGATAGGCATACGGTAAATAAATCTGAATCCAGAATTTTGTGTCTGTCGCTCAAGATTTTTGGCATCTATCAAATCTCTTGTGTCTCAGAATAAGGACGCCATGTTAGAGCTGTGGACAGGCCATGTTTGGGAATGTAGTGTACAGTTCTGGTCGCCACTTTACAGGAAGCACATTTGTTGTCTTTCAGCTGTATGTTTAATTATAGTTTTTATAAATTCTATAATCTTTCTGTATTTTCCTCTAAATGCCTATAAGAAAATGTATGTCAAAGTTGTAAATGGTGACATACACCCAGTGGCCGCTTTATTAGGTACACCTAGTTGTAATGCAAAAATCTAATTAGCCAATCGTGTGGCAGCAACTCAATGCATAAAAGCATGCAGACATGGTCAAAAGGTTCAGTTATTCTTCAGACCAGACATCAGAATGGGGAAGAAATGTGATCTGAGTGACTTTGACTGTGGAATGAATGTTGGTGCCAGATGGGGTGGTTTGAGTATCTCAGAAACCGCTGATCCTGGGATTTTCCACGCACAACAATCTCTAGAGTTTACAGAGAATGGTGTGAAAATCAAAATGCATCCAGTGAGTGGCAGTTCTGTGGGTGAAAACAGCTTGTTAATGAGAGAGGTCAGAGGAGAATGGCCAGACTGGTTCAAGCTGACAGGAAGGTGACAGTAACTCAAGTAACAACGAGTTACAACAGTAGTGTGCAGAAGAGCATCTCTGAATGCCCAACGTGTGAACCTTGAAGTGGATGGGTGACTGCAGCAGAAAACCACAAACACACACTCAGTGGCCAATCAGGTACCTATTGAAGTACTTCAAACGTAAACTTTCTTTGAACCTTGAACTTTGGATGGATAGGCCTATAAAAAAGTAACTGGATACGGCCCAGTCCATCACGGATAAGGCTCTCCCCACCATTGAGCACGTCTACTTGAAACACTGTCGCAGGAAAGCAGTATCCATCATCAGCGACTCCCACCACCCAGGCCATGCTCTCTTCTCACTGCTGCCTTCAGGAAGAAGGGACAGGAACCTCAGGACCCACACCACCAGGTTCAGGAACAGTTAATACCCTTCAACCTCAGGTTCTTGAACCAGTGGCGATAACTTCACTCACTCCACTTGCCCCATCATTGAAATGTTCTCACAACCTGTGGATTCATTTTCAAAGACTCTTCATCTCAGGTTCTCGGTATTTATTGCTTATTTATTTATTTATTATTATGTTTTCTTTTTGTATTTGCACAGTTTGTTGTCTTGCGTACCCTGATTGAACACTCCAGTTGGATCGTCTTTCATTGATTCTATTATGGTTATTATTCTATAAATTTATTGTGAATGACGGCAAGAAAATTAATCTCAGCATTGTATATGTGATATAAATTTACCTTGAACTTTGAGTTACAGCTGCTTTTAACAGGCTCTTGTTCCTCTCTCTCTCCCTCACCTGTTCCCTTGCATTCCGAGCAGATGTATCAGAGAGTGCCGAAGATGTTCCACGCCAGACGCCGGATGTCCCTCCGCCAGACGGGAGTCAGGAGGCGAGGCAGATGCTGGTGATTGACAGCTCGTACCAGTGTCAGTTCTGCCCCAGTAAATTCGTCACTTACTTCCAGCTCAAGTCGCATATGATCCAACACAAGAACCAGCAGGTGGGTCCTGGGAGCAGCCTTACCCAGCAGCCGCTGCCCCGGGGAGCACACTTTACACCAGTAAAACTGACTAATAATTGCCACATGTACTGAGCTAGAGTGAAAAGCTTGCTTTTCAAAGTGAGCTTGCAGGCTGTTCAGATAGATTTATTGATTACAACAGAGCATCGCGGTAGTACAAAGTAAAACAATAATAGAATTCAGAATAAAGTGTTACAGAGAAAGTGCAGTGCAGGCAGACAAGACGGTCACAGTGAGGTAGATTGTGAGGTCAAGATTTCGTCTTGTTGTACTAAGACACGAGTTCGCAACCTTTTTTATGCCATAGACCCTTAGCATTAACTGAGGGGTCCACGGACTCCTGGTTGGGAACCCCTATGCTAGGAAAGCATTCAATAGTCTTATAACAGTGGGATAGAAGTTGTCCTTGAGCCTGGTGGTGTGTGCTTTCAGGCTTTTGTATCTTCTGCCCGATAGGAGAAGGGGGAGAAGAGAGACTATCCAGGGTGAGTGGGTTATGTGATTATGTTGGCTGCTTTACTGAGGCAGTGGGAAATGTAGACAGAGTTCATGGAGGGGAGGCTGGTTTCTGTTCACATGCAGATCAATTACCATACTGAGCCATGATACATCAAGATAGAATGCTTTCTACGGTGCATCAATAAAAATGGTTGATGTTTGGCGGGGACAGGCCGAATTTCTTTAGCCTCCTGAGGAAGTAGAGGAAGTGGTGAGCTTTTGTGGCCTTGGCAGCAATGTGGTTGGACCAGAGTCGGCAGGAAGTGCTGTAGCTAATCTGCATAGCATAAAAATCCAGAGGAAGTTGTTGTTAATGTTGCGAGATGATGGTCTAATACTCCATGTGAAGGCACAGCAATCCTGTCAGGTTAGATTCCAATTTGTTCATCAACTGTACATCAAACACACAGTGAAATATGTTGTTTGCATTAACAACCAACACAGTCAAAGATGAGCTGGGGCAGCCTGCGTGTGTCACTGCACATTCCAGCGGCAACGCAGCATGCCTACCACGTTGAGCAGAGCAACACAACAGCAAAACAAACCCTTTTTACTCTCTCTCACCCACTCACATGCACAGACAGGCCCCGCGTAAGGAAAAAACTTGACTTACTGCCTTATCTCTGATTCAGATTATTTATTTATCACATGTACTTTGAAACATACAATGAAATGCACTGTTTGTGTTAACAGCCAACACGTCTGAAGGATGCACTTGTCCCAGCTTGTTTGACACTCTGCCTTAGAAGATATTCAAGAAATGTTTGAAAATGTACTGAAGAAGGGTCTTGGGCCAGAACGTCAATTGTTTACGTTTTTCCATAGATGCTGCCTGACCTGCTGAGTTCTTCCATCGTTTTGTGTGTTAAGGCACCCGTTAGTCTTGCGAGACCATGGATCTGCACCTGGAAAGTCTTCACTCTCCAGGGCGCAGGCCTGGACAAGGTTGTATGGAAGACAGGCAGTCGCCCATGCTGCAAGTCTCCCCCCTGCACGACACTGATGTTGTCCAAGGGAAGGGCAAGGGCCGATACAGCTTGGCACCAGTGTCGTTGCAGAGCAATGTGTGGTTAAGTGCCTTGCTCAAGGACACAACACGTCGCCTGGGCTGGCGCTCGAACTCACAACCTTCAGATCGCTAATCCAATGCCTTAGCCACTTGGCCACATGCCCAAGTGGTTTTGTATGTATTGCTGTAGATTTCCAGCATCTGCAGAATCTCATGTTTTAGATATTCATGGACCACCTTTTAGTGGCCTCTGGAGAAGAAAGTTCTGGTGATTCAGAACCCTCAGAGAAGAAGATTTAAAAGAGTGACCTTTTGTTTCATAAACAAGAGAAGGTCTACAGATGCTGGGAATCTAAAGCAACACACAGGAGGAGCCCAGCAGGTCAGGCAACATCTCTGCAAGTGAATAAACAGTCAGTGTTTCAGGCCAAGACCCTTCCTCAGGACTGGAAAGGAAGAGGGAAGACACCAGAATAAAAAGGTGGGGTGAGGGGAAGGAGAATAGCTAGAAGGTAGAGTCAGGTGGATGGGAAAGGTAAAGGGCTGGAAATGAAGGAATTTGATAGGAGAGTAGAGTGGATCATAGGAGAAAGGGAAGGAGGACGGACACCAGGGGGAGGTGACAGGCAGGTGAGAAGAGGTAGGAGGCCAGAGTGGGAGGGGAGGAGCAAGAATATTTTTTACCAGAAGGAGAAAACAATATTCATGCCATCAGGTTGGAGACTACCCAGATGGAATATAAGATGTTGATCCTCCACTATGAAGGTGGCCCCATCTTGGCACAAGAGAAGGCCGTGGACCAAAATGTCAGAACAAGAATGGGAATCGGAATTAAAATGTCTGGCCACAGGAAGTTCCACACTGTCCTTGTAAGACAACCCACACAGTCCAACTGATCGGATAAATCTCTGAACTAGGGGTACAGTACTGGTCAGGCTATGCTGGTGCTGGAATGTGTGGTGACACTTGTGGGCTGCCCCTAGCACATCCCTTGGTTGTGTTGGTTGTTAACACAACTGACACCTTTCAGAGTAAGTTTTGATGTTTGTGTGATAAATATCTCGATCTGCGCCACAGTTCCGACAATTTGCCGAGTACCTCTTCCCGGGTCCCTGTAACGTTCCTGATTTTTCCAGTCACTCAGTGCATCAATGTTCAACTCCAAGTCCAAGTCTATTGCCATCTGACTGTACAACCAAACAAAACAACGTTCCTCTGGACCACAGTACACCCACAAAACATTACTCACAGCACATAAAACAAAATACTACCACAAATAAGGGAATAGATATAATTCAAAGTGCATGAATTGCACTACAGGTAAACAGTAAACAGTTCACTGTCCTAGTGACGAGTCCTTGGTCATAGCAGGGTATTCATTACTCTCACAGCCTGAGGGTAGAAGCTGTTACTCAGTCTGACGGTCCTAGTCCTGATGCTCCTGTATCTCCTCTCTGACAGTAGTGGGTCACAGAGATTGTGCGATGGGTCTGAGTCCTGATGCTCCTGTATCTCCTTCCTGATGGTAGTGGGTCACAGAGATTGTGGGATGGGTCCTAGTCCTGGTGCTCCTGTATCTCCTTCCTGATGGTAGTGGGTCACAGAGATTGTGGGATGGGTCCTAGTCCTGGTGCTCCTGTATCTCCTTCCTGATGGTAGTGGGTCACAGAGATTGTGGGATGGGTCCTGGTCCTGATGCTCCTGTATCTCCTCCCTGACGGTAGTGAGTCTCAGAGATTGTACGATGGGTCTGAGTCCTGATGCTCCTGTATCTCCTTCCTGATGGTAGTGGGTCTCAGGGATTGTACGATGGGTCCTAGTCCTGATGTTCCTGTATCTCCTCCCTGGCAATAGTGGGTCACAGAGATTGTGGGATGGGTGGTGGGGACTCCCAATGATCCTTTGAGTCCTTCGTCTGTAACACTCCTGGTCACAAATAGAGGAGAGGGAGACTCTGGGGATCCTCTAGGCAGATTTTATTATCCTCTGTCGGGTCTTGCAGCTTCTGTACCCCACAACGATGCAGACAGACAGAACACTCTCGATGGTGCCTCTGTAGAAAGGTTTCAGAATGGGGATGGAGAGCCTTGTACGCCTCGGTCTGCTCAGAAAGTGTAAATGCTGCTGCCTTCTTGACTGATGAGAAGGCTTTGTGGGTCCAGGTTAGATCACTATGTACTCTTCACTCTCTCCATGGCAGAGCTATCGATGTGCAATGGAGAGTAGTCGACCTGCACCTTCCTAAAGTCCATGGTCATCTCTCTTGTCATGTCTGTGTTGAGACTCGGGTAGTTGTTCTCACACCATTTGACAATCCTCTCTGCCTCCTCTGTGTATGTTGACACATCATTGTTGTGAATGAGGATGAAGAAACGTCAGATGGAATTTAATGCAGACTAGTACGAGGTGTTGCATCTTGGTAGGACCAACCAGGGCAGGTCTTACACAGTGAGTGGTAGGGCACTGAAGAGTGTGCTAGAGCAAAGGGATCTGGGAACACAGGTCCATCATTCATTGAAAGTGGTGTCACAGATAGGTCATAAAGAAAGTTTTTTGCACATTGATCTTCATAAATCAAAGTATTGAGTACCGGAGTTGGAATGTTATGTTGGAATTGTATAAGATGTAGGTGAGGCCTAATTTGGAGTATTGTGTGCAATTTTGGTCACCTACGTACAGGAAAAATAAAAATAAGGTCAAAAGAGTTCAGAGAAAATTTTCGAAGATGTTGCTGGGACTTGAGGACATGAGCTGTAGGGAAAGGTTGAACAGGTAAGGAATTTATTCCCTGGAACATAGAAGATCGGACGAAGATTTGATCGAGGTATAGACAATTATGAGGGGTATAGGTAGGGTAAATGCAAACAGGCTTTTTCCAGTGAGATTGGGTGAGACTGCAACTAGAGGTCATGGGTTAGGGGTGAAAGGTGAAATGTTTAAGGGAAACAGGGGAAACTTCTTCACTCTGAGGGTCCGAGCCTGGGGCCCCGAGGCAGCGGTCTGAGTGTGCGGCCCTGGGGCAGCGGTCCGAGTGTGCGGCCCCGGGGCAGTGATCCGAGTGTGTGGTCCCGGGGCAGCGGTCCGAGCCCGGGCCAGTGGTCCAAGTGCGTGGCCCTGGGGCAGCGGTCCGAGTGCGCGGCCCTGGGTCAGCGGTCCGAGTACAGGGCCCCGGGTCAGCGGTCCGAGTACAGGGCCCCGGGTCAGCGGTCCAAGTGCGGGGTCCCGGGTCAGCGGTCCAAGCCCGGGTCAGCGGTCCGAGTGCAGGGCCGCAGGTCAGGGGTCCGAGTGTGCGGCCCTGGAGCAGCGGTCCGAGTACGGGGCCCCGGGTCAGCGGTCCGAGTGCGCGGCCCTGGGGCAGCGGTCCAAGCCTGGGTCAGTGGTCCGAGTACAGGGCCCCGGGGCAGCGGTCCGAGTACAGATCCCCGGGTCAGCGGTCTGAGTGTGCGGCCCTGGGGCAGCAGTCCGAGTACAGGACCCTGGGTCAGCGGTCCGAGTGTGTGGCCCTGGGGCAGCAGTCCGGGCCCGGGTCAGCAGTCCGAGTACAGGGCCCCGGGTCAGCGGTCCAAGTGCGGGGTCCCGGGTCAGCGGTCCAAGCCCGGGTCAGCGGTCCGAGTGCAGGGCCGCAGGTCAGGGGTCCGAGTGTGCGGCCCTGGAGCAGCGGTCCGAGTACGGGGCCCCGGGTCAGCGGTCCGAGTGCGCGGCCCTGGGGCAGCGGTCCAAGCCTGGGTCAGTGGTCCGAGTACAGGGCCCCGGGGCAGCGGTCCGAGTACAGATCCCCGGGTCAGCGGTCTGAGTGTGCGGCCCTGGGGCAGCAGTCCGAGTACAGGACCCTGGGTCAGCGGTCCGAGTGTGTGGCCCTGGGGCAGCAGTCCGGGCCCGGGTCAGCAGTCCGAGTACAGGGCCCCGGGTCAGCGGTCCGAGTGCGCGGCCCCGGGTCAGCGGTCCGAGTGCGCGGCCCCGGGTCAGCGGTCCGAGTACAGGGCCCCGGGTCAGCGGTCCGAGTACAGGGCCCCAGGTCAGCGGTCCGAGTGCGCGGCCCCGGGTCAGCGGCCCGAGTACGGGGCCCCGGGTCAGCGGCCCGAGTACGGGGCCCCGGGTCAGCGGTCTGAGTACAGGACCCGGGTCAGCGGTCCGAGTGCGTGGCCCCGGGTCAGCGGTCCGAGTACAGGGCCCCGGGTCAGCGGTCCGAGTACAGGGCCTCGGGGCAGCGGTCCGAGTACAGGGCCCGGGTCAGCGGTCCGAGTGCAGGGCCCCGGGTCAGCGGTCCGAGTACAGGGCCCCGGGGCAGCGGTCCGAGTACAGGGCCCGGGGCAGCGGTCCGAGTATAGGGCCCAGGGCAGTGTTCCGAGTACAGGGCCCCAGGGCAGCGGTCCAAGCGCAGGACCCTGGGGGTCGCCAGGGAACAACTCCCAGTCTAGAACCCTCAGTGCTTCCTTCCCCGGGCTTCGGAGTAGTGCCAAACAGTCAGTGTCAACAACCGGAGCTGATCTTTATGCCCTTATCCCTCAGGTATACAAGTGTGTGGTGAAGAATTGTACACAGACTTTCGTCAAGCTGGAGGAGTTTGTCGAACACATCAAGAACCACGACGATGAAATCACGTATCGCTGTCACCTCTGCAACAAGATCTTCCCTTCACTCTACGAACTTGGTGTCCACCAGTATTCCCACAGTTTGTACCCACAGCAGGTGCCCAAGAAAGGTCCCACATTCTACAGGTGAATTTCCTTTGTTTTGCACAATTCGCTACATATGTTCTCAACCACCAGTTGTCTCAAACTTCCCTCGAAGTGTCTCATCCCGAACGTCCACTGTCCATTTTCCTCTGTAGACAATTTCCGTATCCATCATATCATTTGTGTATAACCTCTTCCATCTGCAACGCCATCCTACCACTAAGCACATCACGCCCCACCCCCATTCACCACTTTCTGTAGCGATGGCACCCACACGACTCCCCATCCACTCGTCTTTCCCCACTGATCTCCCTCCTGGCACTTACCCAGCAAGTTAGGTAAGTGTTTCACCTCCCTCGCCTCCATTCAGGGTCCCAAACTGTCCTTCCAGGCGAGGCAGCACTTCACCTGCGAATCTGTCAGGATTGTCTACTGTGTCCAGTGTTCGCAGTGCATTGGTGAGACCTGACATAGATCAAGGGACTGCCTCTTCGAGCGCCTTCGCTCTGTTCGCCATGAAAGGCAGGATCTCCCAGTGGCCACCCATTTCAGTTTGACTTCCTTTTCCCATTCCGACATGTGGGTCCATGGCATCCTGTACTGCCGTGATGAGGCTGCAGCCAGGTTGGAGGGGCAACACCTCGTATGCCATCTGGATAGCCTCCAACCTGTTTGTTCATTTCCACAGAGGCTGCCTGGCTTGCTGTGTTCCCCCAGCATTTTGTGTGTGTTGTTCTAGCACCTTACTATGTTACTAGATAATCAGGGAATATCCTGTGAGTGGCCTTGTCCCTTCCTGCGCATGCTTGCTCCCTGCTGGAGTCAAAGTTTCTCCTGATCTTCCCAGGAAATTCCTCAGGTCATCTAGCCTCCCCAACTGCTGGTTGAGTTGGTATTTGTAAAGACCTGTGTCTCCCTGTCTCACACTCAACTCAATTATTCATGACAGGAAGGATGTGGGTCTAGAGGAAATTTACCAGGATGACTCCTGGATTAGAAAGCATGTCAATCAGATAGGTTGAGTGAGCTAGGGCTTTTTGCTTTGGAGCAAAGGAGGATGAGAGGTGACTTGATAGAGATGTACAAGATGATATACCGAGTGGAGAGCCAGAGACTTTCCCAGAGCAGAAGTGGCTACAGTCGGGTGATTGAAGGGCAGTATAGAGGTGGGTCTTTTACTCAGAGAATGGTGAGTGTGTGAAGTGTCCTACCAGGGGTGCTGGTAGAGACAGATTCATTAGGGACATTTAAGAGACTCTTAGATAGGCATGTGGATAATAGAAAAATGCAGGGCTGTCTGAGAGGGAAGGGTTAGATTGATCTTGGAATAGGTTAAAGAGACTAAAGGTCGAAAGGTCCTGTATTGTGCTGTACTGTTCTATGTTCTATATCCTGCCTTTGATTCCAGAGGGTGGTGAATCTGTGGAATTCATTGCCAGACAGCTGTGGAGGCCAAGTCATCGGGTATATTTGAAGTGAAGGTTGATGCGTTCTTTATTAGTCAGGGTGTCAAAGGTATTGGGGAGAAGGCAGGAGAATGGGGTTGAGAGGGAAACTAAATCAGCTGTGATTGAATGGCGGAGCAGACACAATAGGCCGAATGGCCTAATTCTCCTAAAATAAGTCAGGTTTCCCAATTCCCTGACTCCTATGCTGGGGGTCCACTCTCCTCCTCCCCCTCAGTGTCTCCAAATCTACCCCTTCTGCTGCTCTGTTGTCTCCTGCACACATCTCCTGCTTTTTACTCCATCTTCTCTCCTACTCCCCACATTACCCCATCCACAGCACCTCCCTTCTGCAGCCACTAATCTTCTCTGCTGTCTTGCTTCGGTCCCCACTGCCACGCTGCCATCCCACTACTCTCCCTCAGCCAGCCTCACCCCTCTTGTGGTTGTGCACCCACAGGTGTTCGAGGTGTTTGAGTAAGTACTCCACGCCTGAGGCCCTGGAACATCACCTGCAGACCGCCACTCACAACTACCCCTGTCCGCACTGCCAGAAGGTGAGACTTCTCCCCCACCTCTCCGTGAAGCGCGGCCTACAAACCTGGTCTGGTCAAAGCCCCTCTCACCGTCCATCGGTTACAGCAGTGTTGTTGGGCACCCAGGCTTGGTGGCACGGCAAATAGACCCAGGCTTTCCCAGTGCACGGCAGATAGAGCCAGGCTTTCCCAGTGCCAGAGATCTGGGTTTGAATCCGACCTCCAGTTCTGTCCATTTGGAATCTGCAAGTTCTCCCTGTGACCCTGTAGGTTTCCCCTCACACCCGAAAGAACATGTGGGGTTAACAGGCCACTGTAAATTGTCCCTCCCCCCGCACAGTGTGTGTGTGTGTGAGAGGTAGAATCTGGGGGTTAGTTGATGAAGAATGTGGGGGGGGGAGATTAAAACTGGGATTAATGTCGATGGCTAGCACAGATTTGATGGGCCAAAGGGCTTGTTTCCAAGCTGTATCTCCCTATGGCACTTCCTAATGGAAAAGACAAATTGACCGGACACCTGCAAATGATCTGATACAGGAAGGATATTAATAAGCGGGAATTGAGGGGAAAGGTTAGATAGGTTAGGACTTTATTTCTTGGAGTGTAGGAGAATGAGGGGAAATTTAATAGAGGTATACAGACTTGTGAGAGTTATAGGCAGTAAATTCAAGCAGGTTTTTCCACTGAGGTTGAGTGAGACTAGAACTAGAGGTCATGGGTCAGGGGTGAAAGGTGAAACATTCAAGAGGAACCTGAGGGGGATCTTTACACAGAGGGTGGTGTGAGTGTGAGCTGCCAGCAGGGGTGGTGGGTGCAGGTTCAATTTCAACATTTAAAAGCAGTTTGGATAGGTACGTGGATGGGAGGGGTATGGAGAGCTGTGGTCCAGGTGCGGTTAGGCAGAATCACAGTTTAGTACCGACTAGATCGGGTGATTGGCCTGTTTCTGTGCCCCAGTGCTCACTGGTTATATGACCTGCTCGTCAGGAGGTGACTAGACAATCCCATTGGGTAAAATCCCATGAGAGGGAAACCCTTTTGTTGACAAGGGAGGACATGATCCTGAAAATTTCTCTCTCACCCAGCCTGCTTGGGTGTTGGTGGTGGGTGGGGTTCGCGTGAGCAGCTGCCCTCTACATGGGAGGTCTCTATCTCAGCCCCGTGTCTCTGGCAGGAGGCCAAGGAGGTTCTCACTGCTGGGGATTCCTTCTCCTGTCACAAATTCACGGCTCATTGTCCATGATCCCCATAGGGTTGGAGTTCATCTCCAGTGTTTAACTCTGGTGAAAATATGTGAGTGAACATTCTGTGATCTGGGGCCATATTGCTGGTACATTATTCTTGGCAAGAGTTTTGTGGGACATGGAAGGGGTGTGTGTGTGTGTGTGTGTGTGTGTGAGAGAGAGAGAGAGAGAGATACAGCACTACAGCACAGAAACAGGCCTTTTGGCCGATCTAGTCTATGCCAAATCATGATTCTGCCTATTCCCATCAACCTGCACCTAGATCAAAGGCCTCCATGTACCTATCCAAATTTCTCTTAAATGTTACAATCAGACCCACATCCACTCCCTCTGGCACCTTGTCCCACATTCTGAATGAAAATGTTCACCTTCAGGTTCCCCTTAAACATTTCACCTTTCACCCTTAAACCATGACCTCTAGTTCTAGTCTCACCCAACCTCAGTGGAAAGAAGCCTGTGTGCATTTACCCTATCTATACCCCTCGTAATTTTGTAAACATCACTCAAATCTCCCCTCATTCTCCTCCCTGCTCGTGTGTGAGTCTGAGTTAGTGCTGGAATCCTACTCAAGCTCAGGGCGATGAGAAGAGGCTGCTCGGCCCCTCTAGTATCTTCTGTTCCAATGGGCCGTAGATCCACGCAGCTCGGAAACAGGCCCTCCAGCCCAGCCTGTCAACGGCGACCTGAACTCCCACCTAAGCTGCTCCGTAGCAAATCCACAGCTAACTTAGTCTGCAGAAAGTTGTGAACTCGGCCAGCTCCATCACGGGCACTAGACTCTGCAGTGTTGAGGATACCTTCAAGAAGGAAGAATCCATTGTTAAGGAGCCCCATCGCCCAGGACATGCCCTCTTCTCACTGCTACCATCAGGGAGGGGATACAGGAACCTGAGGACACACACTCAACAGTTCAGGAACAGCTCTTCCCCTCCATCATCACGTTTCAGAATGGACATTCAACCCATGAACACGACCACTCTGCCTTTTGCACTGCTTATTTAATTGTATTTATTTATTTATAAGTCTATCAATCTACTTATTATTGTCATTTATAGTTTTTTATGTATTGCAGTGTACTAGCGCTGCAAATCAACAAATTTCATGACACATCATTGCGATATTAAACCTGATTCTGATTCTCCACATTCTTAACAAAAATCATTAATCCTTGAGATTTTACGATGCCATTTTCCCTAGCCCAATCTGGGAGCACCCCCAGATCCCAGATCGGATCCCAGGTTAGGGAGCGATGGGGGTAACGTGACTTCAGAGGTCCCTCTGAAACGTGTCTTCCCACTTTCCTGTCCTCAGGTCTTCCCAAGCGAGAGGTATTTGAGGAGACATCTCCCTGTTCACGGTGGAGGGGGAGTCTTCAAATGCCAGGTCTGTAAAAAGTCGTTCAAAACAGAGCACTATCTCAAACTTCACCTGCTCATCCATTCCGGTAAGACCTCACGTTCTGCCTCTCCAACTCCAAACGCTGCTGATGGTGTCTCTCTGCGCTATTCCTACGCTCACCTACTTGTGTCCTTGCTCCCTCCGCCCCGCTGTTTCTGATCGTTGATGACACCATAAAGATGTTTTTTTTCTGGGAACCTGGGTCAGACCTGACTGCAGACATCAGTACTGACAGCTGCTCTGCCCGTGACTAGAAAAAAACCCAGGGTTGTGGGCACAGATCAGCACGTCACAAAAACCAGCCTCCCGTACATGAACTTCCTCTGTAGTTCTCACTGTTTCAGTGAAACAGACAGCATCATCAAACACCCCACCCACTCCAGACATTATCATAGAAAAGTACAGCACAGAAATGGGCCCTTCGTCCCATCGGGTCCATGCCGACCAATTTTATCTGCCTACTCCCATCTACCTGAACCCGTACCTTATCCCTCCATACCCCTACCATCCATGTGCCTACCACAAACTTCTCTGAAGTGTGCAAATCGAGCTTACATGCTTGTGCCAGCAGCTCGTTGCACAACTCTCACAACCCTCTTGAGTGAAGAAGTTTCCCCTCATGTTCCCTTTAAACATTTCACCCTTAACCCATGACGTCTACTTGTAGTCTCACTCAACCTCAGTGGAAAAAGCCTGCTTGCATTTACCCTAACTATCTATACCTCTCATAATTTTGTACCTTCTATCAAACCTCTTCTCAATCTTCTACATTACAGGGAATAAAGTCCTAACCTATTTAATTTTATCTTATAACTCAGGCTCTCCAGATCCAACAACATCCTTGTAAATTTTATGTGCACTCTTTCAACCTTGTTTACATCTTTCCTGTAGGTAGATGACCAGAACTGCACACAATACCCTAAATTAGGCCTCACCAACGTCTTATACAACTTCAACATAGCATTCCATCTCCTGTACTCAGTAATTTGATTTATGAAGGCCAATGTGTCAAAAACTTTCTTTATGACCTCGTCTACCTGTGACACCACTTTCAATGAATGATGAACCTGTATTCCCAGATCCCTCTGTTCTTCCACACTTCTCAGTTTCCCACTGCTCACTGTGTGAGACCTACCTTGGTTGGTTCTACCGAAGTGAAAAACCTTACACTTGTCTGTAGTAAATTCCATCTGCCATTCTCTCTTCCTCTCCCCTCTCCCCTCTCATCAGGCAGGAAGTACAAAGCCTGAAGGTACATACCACCAGTTTCAATGACAGGTTCTATCTCAAAGTTCAAAGTACACTTAATATCCACGTATGTATCCATTGTACAACCTTTGTCTCCTTGCAGGCACCCACAAAACAAAAATACGCAGTAGAACCCATTTTTAATAAAAAGACCGTCAAACACCAAATGTTCAGAGAAAAAAAAACGAATTGTGCAAACAATAAAAGTAGGTAAATAGCATTCAGAACTGAAGTGAAAGTGAGTCTACAGACACGAAGCCAGGCATCGCTGTAGCCAGAGCAGATCACAGCCTCGGTTCAGCGCAGAGCCAAGTAAACATCACAGACATTGAGCAGAACTCGGCTGTCCCTTGCCCTTGGTGCTGAGACACTGCCTTTTCAATCTAGCCAGGCGGTTAAATTGTCTAAACATAAGGTTGTTCCTCACTCTAGGACCTGGGCCCTGTCACATCAATATGCTCTGGGCCTGGGCCACGTCACTTCAGTATCCTCTGGGCCTGGGCCACGTCACTTCAGTATCCTCTGGGCCCGGGCCACGTCACTTCAATATGCTCCGGGCCTGGGTCCTGTCACTTCAATATGCTCTGGGCCTGGGTCCTGTCACTTCAATATGCTCTGGGCCTGGGCCTCACCGTCACATTTTGGCCCATGTCCGACCTTCCCAAATTGGCCTGGCGTTTACATGAATCAAATTTCAGCTCTTTCCTCACCTTGACTTTGCCTCGAATCCACTCACCTCTCCGTTTTTGCGGTGATTGTTTTGCCAGAAATTTTTACTGGAAGAAGTGTTATTAGTGAAGTATTTAGTTGTGTTCTTTGTTTGGTTTGACACCAATGAATAGTCACTGAGCTTCACCAGTGCCATCTTAAACCGTTTTCAGACTTTTGACTCTTGACCTCACAATCCACCATATCATGCCCTTGGACCGTATTATGGACCTGCACTGCCCTATCCCTGTAACTGTAACACTTTATTCTGCATTATGTATTGATTTCCCTCATACTAACCTCAATGCACTGTTGCAATGAAATCAGTCCTGATGAAGGGTTTTGGCCCGAAATGTCGACTGTTTATTCCCCTCCATAAACACTGCCTAACCTGCTGAGTTCCTCCAGCATTTCGTGTGTGTTGCAATGAAATGATCTGTACAGACAGGATGCGAGACAAAGTTTTCCACTGTACCTCCGTGCGTGCGACCCTCCCCTCAGTAAGCACACTTCCGAATTTATATTTCTTGTCCATATTAGAGGACCTGTTGTAGGTGTAGTTTCAGTGATCATTCTTCATTCTAGGCTGAAATATTCTTGCTTTATTTCTCATGGGTCATATTAATCCCAGTCTTCTTGTACTTCTGGACAGGTGAGAAACCGTTTAAATGCTCGCTGTGCTCGGCAGCCTTCAACCGCAAAGACAAAGTCAAGAGACACATGCTGACCCATGACCCCGTGAAGAAATTCAAGTGCCCTTTCAGGTGGGTTTTGCCTCTGTGTGGACCTGAGCTGCTTACTCCAACGTGGGGTGCCGGGGAACTCCTTTACCCCATCCTACTCGTGCTTGTAGTTGGAAGAGAAATATTAATCTCTTCTTTGATCATCAACTAGTCATTGTATTTTTCAGGGGCATAGTGGTTGGAGTTGGGTGGTGGGGTGGACATACGTCTCTACCAAAGGCGATCTAAGGCTCTCCTTCCCTCCGCTAGCCTGCAGGTCACCCTTGGGCAAGGTGTAGTACCTGCTTAGCCCCTGATCAGGGTCACGTGAAGCCATGGGAGCAGGTGGTGGAGCATCCGGTGCAGATCACAAGTCCTCGTTATGTGACCACTGACACCAGGCAGACAATCTCTGAAGAGTATTGATAATGGCTGGGGTCACCCATCTCGTAAAGACACTGGCCAGAAGAAAGGCAATGGTAAACCACTTCTGCAGAAAAATGTGCCCAGAACAATCATGGTCATGGAAAGACCATGATCGCCCACTTCATACGACAGAGCACATAATGATGATTAAGAGTGATTAGAGTAAAGCTATTACCATGCCAGCAACCCAGGTTCAATTCCGACCACTGTCTGTAAGGAGCTTGTACGTTCTCCCCGTGACCATATGGATTTCCTTTGGATGCTCTGGTTTTCTCCCACAAAGACGTACGGATTACTAGGTTAATTGGTCATATGGGTGTGTTTGGGCGGTGCACGATCGTTGGGCCAGAGGGGCCTGTTACCGCGCTGTATCTCTAAATAAAAAAACAAAAATAGGGCAGAAACAGGCCCTTCAGTCCTCCAGATTCATTCGTACCATCAGCTACTAATCCTGCGTCGATCCCGTTTCTCTGCTGCTCCATACACTCCCATCAGTTCTACCTCTCACTGACACATTGAGGGGTGGGGTGATTCACAATTTACAATTACCCCACCAAACTGCACCGGCAGTGTGGCAGCACATCCTCTGACTGTGTTGGCCTTTGACACAAACGATGCATTTCACTGTATGCTTTGATGTACACGTGACAAATAAAGCTAATCTTTCATCTTTGACTGATCTGGAACTATCTCTCTCTTATCCACAGGGTGCATTCGGGTTGTACAAAAGAATTCAACAGGCCTGATAAACTCAAAGCTCATATAATCGCGCACTCTGGTAAGCTGAGTTCACAGTTTAACTCTCCTTACAGATAGGTTCTCATTGAGTTTGTCAGGGAGGATGTTCTTTCTCCAGCCAAGCCTGTTTGTGCTGTCTGACCCTATCATGATATTCCTGCTGTGACCTGACCCTCACCTCCGCAGTACGTCCTTGGCCCTAGACTGCATTTGGAGTGGTGTGCACAGTTTTGGACACCTGATCTAAGAAAGGATGTGCTGGCATTGGAGAGGGTCCAGAGGAGGCTTATGAGAATGATCCTGGGAACAAAAGGGTTAACACTATGAGGAACGTTTGACGACTCTGGGCCTGAACTCGCTGGAGTTTAGAAGAATGACGGGGTATCTCATTGAAACCTATTGCCTATTGAAAGGCCTAGAAAGAGTTCAAGTGTAGAGGTTGTATCCAGTAGTGGGACCAAAGGGCACAGCTTCAGAATAAAGGGACGGCCATTTAGAACAGAGAGGGGGAGGAATTTATTTAGACAGGGTGGTGAATCTGTGAAATTCATTGGCACAGATGGCTATGGAGACCAAGCCATTGTGTATATTTAAAGTGGAGGTTCATAGGTTTTTGGTTAGTCAGGGCATCAAAGGTTCAAGTAAATTTACTATCACCATATGATACCTTGAGATTATTTTTCTCACTGGAATTCACAGTAGAACAGAGAAATACAACAGTCAATGAAAAATACAAACAAATACTGACGCATAGCCAATGTGCAAAATTGTAAAAACAAGTAATTCTGGGAACGTGAGATGTCGAGTCCTTGAAAGTGAGTCTGTAGCTTGTGGAATCAGTTCAGAGTTGAGATGAGTGAAGTTATCCACACTGGTTCAGGAGCCTGTTGGTTGAAGGGTAAAAACGGTTCCTGAACCTGGTGTAGTGAGACCTGCTCCTGTGCCTCCTTCCTATTGTAGTGGCAGGAAGAGAGCGTGGCCTGGGTGGCGAGGGTCATTGATGATGGATTTTGCTTTTTTGTGGGAGTACTCTGTGTAGATGTGCTCAGTGGTGAGTGAGGAGGGCTGATCCTGTGATGGACTGGGCTGTATCCACCATTTTCATTCCTGGGCATCGGTGTTCCATACCAGGCTGATAGAAGTTACGGGCAGAAGGCAGAAGAATGGGGTTAAGTGGCAAAATAAATCAGCCATGATCAAGTGGCAGAGCAGGGGCCGGAGTGGCGGAATTTTGCGCCTGTGTCATGGTGTTTGTGTTTGTGTCTTGGCCGCAGGTATCAAGCCCTACAAGTGCCAGTATTGCAGCAAGAGCTTCAGCCGTCGGGCACACATGACAGAACACCAGCACTCGCACACGGACACCTACACCATCCGCTGCGAGCCCTGCGGCAAGGGCTTCACCCGGGAGAAGTACCTGCGGCAGCACCGGTGCAGCGCGTTCCCCAACCCCGAGGAGCGGCCAGCCAGGAAGCGTCACTGCACCGCCCGCCGGGTCCCCAGCCGCCCCAGGAAGGCAGCTGCCGGGAGCCAGAGGGCAGAGGGCGGGTGCCCGCCCCCCGAGGGGGCCGAGGCGCAGGTGGATCCCGCTGCTGTCCCCTCGGAGGCCAAGGAGGCCAGGGCGAGCCTGGACACTGCCTCTCAGGACGGTAGCAGCCTGCCAGTTCCGCCCAGCGGCCAACCCGTCGCCTTGCGGGAGGTCCCTGTCTACATCCAGAACCCAGAGTGACTGTGGACTTCTCTGCGACCACCGGACTTTGTTATTTTTAAAAAATACAAATGAACTTCGCATTAGAAACCAGATATCTGTGGAGTATTAGGGCATGAAAGACCAGGGTGATTCCCACCTTGGCGTGATCTTGGCACCTTTCACACGGCGCATGGGAGCCCAAGGACCAAACCACAGAACAATCGAACCACAAAATAAAAGACGATTTTCTATATAAAACTAAAATTAAAGCCGCTTTCTCTCCTAACGTTTGTCTCCTGTAGGCCAGAGCTGGAATTTCTGTCGCTGTGTACCGTGGGAGAAATTGGTTAGTGGTGTTGATGAGTTTTCTGGTAGAGGAAGGCAGTGTACACCTTTCCTTTTACGATCTTTGTACTTGTTTAAATACTATAGAGCAGGGTTTTCCAACCTTTTTTATGCCGTGACCAATATCATGAAGCAAGGGGTCCGTGAACCCCAGGTTGGGAACCCCTGCACAGAGGCTTTTAAGAGGCTGATCATAAACACAAGAAATTCTGCTGGAAATCCAGAGTAACACCCACAAAATGCTGGAATCTGTGGAGAGGAATAAACAATTCATCAGGACTGTTTTAGGATATTCTTAGAAGGGCAGGTGACAATGCTGACAGTAGATTGATATGGACCATGTGCAGGCAGAAGGGGTTAGTTAGGTGCTTAATTGCTAGCTAATTACTTTGGCACAGAATCGAGGGATGTCAGGCCTGTTCCTGTACCGTTCTGTGTTCTGTTTCATGAGCAGGAAGTGATGTAGCTAATCTGCCTGGCATAAAAATCCAGATGAGGTTATTAATGCTGGGAGGCTGTGATCTAATACTTCGTGTGGGGGAACAACAATCCCTCATCTATCACGTCAGGTCAGATTGAGATTTATTTATCAATGTAAGTGGAAACACAGAGTTACACAAGGCATGTGTGTTAACAACCAACGCAGCCGAGGATGTGCTGGGGGCAGCCCACAAGTGTCACCATACATTCCGCTGCCCACCACGATCAGCAGAACAACACCAGCAACAGCAACGGCAAATAAGAACTGTTTATTCCTTTCGTGGAAGCTGCCCGGCCCGCTGAGTTTCTCCAGCATTTTGTGTGTTGCCCAACAACAGCAATCAAGTCCCTTTTCCACCCTCCCCCACCCACTCAAACACCCAGAGACAGGCCTCTACCTCCAGGACAGTCTGCCTCCAGTCAAAAACCCTTTGACCAAAATGGGTCTTCACCCTCATGTATTGCCTCTGTGTCTCTGAAAACCTGCTGATTGTTTCTGGTACTTTTCTGTTTTTATTTTTGTTTTCCAGCACTTGAAGCCTTTAAAAATTTTTAATTTGGTTAATTCCCTCACAGCCCCCTTTTTGCTGTGGCCAGGACTCAGGAGTGGGATCTGAACCCACGTCCTGAGGGTGACAGGACGGAAGTAATGGAAAAGGTTGAGCGCACGTGCATGTGACCGGCAAGAGTAAAGTGTTGGTGGACCTAGAGCCAGAGACAAGGGGAGGGGAAGATGACAAAAGAGTGGATGAAGTTTACTCAGTGTGAGGAGCTCTTCATTAGGCCCAGATCAGAGTTTCAGATGCTGCAGAGTGGGGGGAGGAGGGGGGAGGAGGGGGGAGGTTCAGAGGTGATGGGGAGGCCACATGGAGTTGACGAGGTATCCAAGAACAGCTAAACTGACCTACGTAAGAATTGTACAGCATGAAAACAGGCCCAAAGACCCAACTTGCCCATAGGAACAGATTGGCCTGCCTGAGTTAGTCCATTTACTGGCTTTTGTCCCACATCCCTCCAAACATTATACCTGTCTAAATATCTTTGAAACATTATTATTGTACCTCCCTCTGGCAGCTTGTTCCATTTGCCCACCACCCGAGTGAAAAATCTGCTCCTCACGCACCTGCCCCCCCCGCCCCCATCTTGGACCTCTGATCTTTAACTTTAGACTCCCATACCCTGAGGAAGAGAGAGCGCAGTCAAATAGAGTGTTCAATGGATAAAGAGTGGGGTTGGTGTCCCGGCTCACTTCTGAACTGGAGGTGAGTGTTGAGTGTTGGATGTGCAAGGTGGGGCAGAGGCAACAGGGGTGCACAAGATGATAAGGGGTATAGATTGAGTGGACAGCCAGAGACTCTTTCCTAGGGTGTAACTGGCTAATACCAGAGGGCAGAGCTTTATGGTGAATGGAGGAAAGTATAGGGGAGAAGGGATATTAGGGGAAAGTTTTTTTTACACAAAGAGTGGTGGGTGTGTGAAATGCACTACCAGGGCTGCTGGTAGAGGCAGACATGTAGTAGGGACATTTGAGAAGCTCTTAGTTAGGCACATGGATAACAGAAAAAATGGATGCAACGTAAGAGGGAAGGGTTAAATTGATCTTGGAGCAGGTAAAAGTCTGGCTCACCATTGTGGGCTGAAGAGCCTGTATTATGCTATAATGTTTTATGTAGTTAGCATATGTGTGGGCTCTTGGCAGAATCTCAGATCAACTCACTCAAAGCTGCTTGGTAGATAAAAAATGGGAAAGAGTGAGGGAATGTTAGCCCTTTTACAAACAGCGCATTTCCCATTCTCTCACTGACCTTTCTGTCCTCGGCTGCCTTTGTCAAGACCAGACCTCAAATTCCACGAGTCGCCTTATAACTAAGTGGTGTGAACATTGAGTTGTCTAGTGCCCCCTGTGTTGGTTTTTCACTCTCCTGACCCACCCAGGGTCTCTCTTCCTGCTTTTCCCAATCCTCGTTACCCAGTTTATTTTCCCTCCCTCATTGGTTCCATCTTCCCATTCGCCCACTCCAGTTCCACCTTACTTATTCCAAAATCAGCAGCCCCTCGTGTCTCCACTCCAACCTCCAGCCTCTGTCTCTACCTGCCCCCTCCCACAGCACAGTGAAAGGTCCTATCAGCCAAAGGGCTGGCACCACCCAATTACACCCATATGGCCAATTAATCTGGGGGCAGTCCACAGGTGTGCCAAGCATGCCCACAACTCACCAACCCTCATCTGTACATTTCTGGAATGTTGGAGGGAATGGGAGCACCCAGAGGAAGCCCACGCGGTCACAAGGAAAAGGTATGAACTCCTCACAGACAGCATTGGGATTGAACCCGGGGTGCTGGACTGTACGATGTTCTGCTAACCACTATGCTACAGTGCCACCCCGTCTCTATTGCCCCTTCTCTGACTCGACCAATCACCCACCAGCCATTATCCCCAAAACTCCACCCCTCTCTAGCCCCTGCTCTTCTGGATTCACCTAAACCCAACCAAACCCTGCCTCACCCCTCCCTCTTCCGACTATATACTGTCTCTCTCCCCTCTACACTGTCAGCTTTGATGCAAGCTCTCCACCTGAAACGTCAATCGTCCCTCTGCCTCCACAGCTGGAGCCTGACCCATCGAGTTCCTCCAGAAATTCCAGATCACATCATCCTCACCCCTTCACATCTTCCACCTATCACCTCCCAACTTCTTACTTCATCCCCTTCCCCCATCTTCTAACCTATCACCAGCCACTTGACCACCTCCTCCCCCACCTTTCCTGGATTTGTGCCCCTTTCTTTCCAGTCCTGGAGCAAGGTCCCAGGCCCATGGTTTTCTGGATTATCCTTATTTCTCTCCTTTATCAAAGGAAAAACATTGGGTGCTTTCCAGTCCTTCAGAACCTTGCCCTTGGCGAGAGAAGACACAGCGATCTTTTTCATGGCCTCACCATTACCCTTCTTGCTTCTTTCAAAAACTGGGGATATATCCCATAAGGACCTGGAGACTCATCCACCTTTTTCTTCAATAGACCTAGTACTGCCACCTTCCCGATCTCACAGATGACTTGGTACGTTAGCAACCCTCACACTGCGCTGTCTATCAACATTATCCGATGTGGGCTCCTCTCCATTCATGAGGCCCAATGTAGACTGAAGGACTGCTTTGTCGAGCACTTTTGCTCCACCCACAAAAAGCAAGATTTCGCTGAACCCAACCATTTTAATTCCAATCCCCATTCCCATTCCAACATGTCAGTCCATAGCCTCCTTTAAAGCCACAATGAGGCCAGTGTTGGGTTGGAGGAACAACACCAGTATTTTGTCTAGGCAGTCTCAAACGTTATGGCATAAACATCAATTTCTGTAACTTCCGGTAATTTTCCCCCTCAGCTTCTTCCGTTCCTTATACCTCTCACCTTTCCTCTTCCCATCTACCTATCAACTCCCCCTGGTGCTCTTCCTCCTTCCCTTTCTCCCATGGTCCATACTCCTATTAGATTCCTTTCTCTGCATCCCTTTATCTTTTCCACCTATCACCTCCCTGCTTCTTACTTCTTCCCGCTTCCACCACACATCTGGCTTTACCTATCACTTTCTACCTTGTCATCCTTCTCCTCTCCCCAGCCTCTTATTCTGGTTTCTTCCCTCTTCCTTTCCAGTCCTGATAAAGGGTCTTGCCCCAAAACATCTGTTGTTAATTCATTTCCATAGATGCTACCTGACCTGCTAAGTTCCTCCAGTGTTTTGTGTGTTGCTGTGGATTTCCAGCATCTGAGGAATTTCTTGTGTTCATGATCCTAACTTCTCTTGTTCTTGGTATAAGTATAAAATGTCTTATATTCTCTTTAATTGTAATTACCAAGGACATTTCCTGACTTCCTTTGATCTGTCTACCCACACCGCCCCCCCCCCCCGCCACCTTGTGTTCGCTCCTTCATTCTCTATATTCCTCAAGGACCTTGACTGAGTTTAGCACCTTAAATCTTACGTATACTTTCTTCTTGTTTTTGATTATGTTCACAACTCTCTCGTCATCCAAGTTTCATTACCATGCCATCCCTGCCCTTACTGAAATGTGCCCATGCTGAGCTCTGAGCTGTGTCCTTGATTGTGCCCTCTGTTGATTAGGGTTGGTCATAGATATAGTCTCCTAGCTGTCCGTATGATAGGCAAGCCTGGGCAGTACGATATGGAGAGCAAGCTGTCGCCCGTGTAGCAGCCTCCCCCTCTCCACACAGCTGATGAATCCAAAGGAACAGCAGACACCGATACAGCTTACTACAAATTATATACCGTATAAAAGTTAGATAAGTAGTGTAAAAAGAGACCAAAAATGAAAAAAAAATAGGTGGTGTGCAGGAATTTACTGTTCATTCAAAAATCTGATGACGGAGGGAAGAACCTGTTCCTAAAACACTGAGTGTGTGTTTCCAGACTCCTGTACCTCCTCCCTGTTGGTAGCAATGAGAAGAGGCCATGACTGGAGTGATGGGGGTCCTTAATGACAGAAGCTGCCTTTTTGAGGCATCGCCATCTGAAAATGTCTTGATGCTGGGGAGGGGCCCCCATGGTGGAGCTGACTGAGTTCACAACTCTCTGCAGCTTTTTCCAATCCTGTGGTGTGGCCCCTCCGTACCAGGCGGTGATGCAGCCGGTCAGAATGCTCTCTGCAATACATCTGTGGAAATTTGTAAGAGTCTTTGTTGACAAGCCAATTGTCCTCAAACTCCTAACGAAATAGAACCGCCGTCGTGCCTTCCTTGTAATTGCATCGCTATGTTGTGATCAGGGTAGATCCTCAGAGATGTTGACATCCAGGAATTTGAAACTGCTCACCCTTATCTCTGCTGATCCCTCGATGAGAACTGGTGCGTGTTCCATCAACTCCCCCTTCCTGAAGCCCGCAATCAATTCCCTGGTCTTAGCGACATTGAGTGCAATGTTGTTATTGCAACACCACTCAACCAGCTGAGCTACTTCACTCCTGTACACCACCTTCTCACTGTATGAACTGCTGCCAACAATAATTGTGACACTGGCAAGTTTATAAATGGCTTTTGAGCTGTGCTGAGCCACACATTCGTGGGTGTAGAGAGAGTAGATCGAGAGTAGATCTATCTTCGATTGGGCTAAGCATGCAACCCTGAGGTGCACCAGTGTTGACTGACAGCAAGGAGGAGATGTTACTTCTGATCCGTGTAGAGTGCGGTCTTCTGGTGAGGAAGTCAAGGATCCAGTTGCCGGCGGAGGTACAGAGGCCCAGGTTTTGGAGCTTCTTGATTAGAACTGAGGGTGTGATTGTGTTGAATGCTGAGCTGAAATCAATAAGCAGCAGCCTGCCTTGGGTATTACTATTGTCCAGGTGAACCAAGGCCAAGCGGAGAGCCAGTGAAACTGAAATTGTTGGCAAATTAAATGAAATTGGTAAATTGCTTCACCCTGTTGCACATACAGTGGAAAACTTTTTATACATCCATAGAGATCATTTCTTTACAACAGTGCATTGAGGTAGTAGAAGGGAAAGCTGTAGCAGAATGCAGAATAAAGTATCACAGTTACAGAGGCAGTGCAGGACCAATAAGGTGCATGGGCCGTAATGAGGTAGATCGTCAGGTCAGGCATCAATCTTAACTCCTCAGAGGTCCGTTCAAGATCCTTATTGCAGCGGGGTAGACGCTGTCCTTGAGCCTGCTGGTTTTCAGACCTGATTGCAGAGATAATATTCAGCGTGGGAGTTGTCTTTGATTATGCTGCCTGCTTTATCAGGCATTGAGCAATGTAGACAGGGGAGAGGCTGGTTTCTGTGACGTGCTGAGTTCTTGTGGTTACAGCAGAGCAGTTGCTACACTAAGCTGTAATACATCCAGATAGGATAAAATTTGGTGAAGGCCCAGATTCAAGATTGTTTAATGTCATTTCCTGTACACAAGTGTAAAGGAGAGCTAAGTAATTGTTACTCTGGATCTGATGTAGCATTAAAAAACACGATAAATATAAATATACACAGATGGATTGTATGTCCATAAACTGATGTTAGTCACAGGAGTGTCTGTACATAAGGTGATTGACTCTGACAGGAAGTTATACAGTAGTGGTGGTTGGGGGCATGGAGGGGTGGGTTAGTGGGTGGAGGTGTTGATCAGCCTTATTGCTTGGGGAAAGTTATTGTTTTTGGAGATATTCTGATAATATTCAAAGTAAATTTATTAAAATACAGTGGCATACAAAAATTTAGGCCCCCCTGGTCAAAATTTCTGTTACTGTGAATAGCTAAGCGAGTAAAAGATGACCTGATTTCCAAAAGGCATAAAGTTAAAGATGACACATTTCTTTATTTCCATGTTTTACAGTTTCAAAATAACTAAAAAGGAAAAGGGCCCAAAGGAAAAGTTTGGGCACCCTGCATGGTCAGTACTTAATAACACCCCCTTTGGCAAGTATCACAGCTTGTAAGTGCTTTCTGTAGCCAGCTAAGAGTCTTTCAGTCTTGTTTGGGGGATTTTCACCCATCCTTCCTTGCAAAAGGCTTCTAGTTCTGTGAGATTCTTGGGCCGTCTTGCATGCACTGCTCTTTGGGGTCTATCCACAGATTTTCAATGATGTTTAGGTCAAGAGACTGTGAGGGCCAAGGCAAAACCTTCAACTTGTGCCTCTTGAGGTAGTTCATTCTCGATTTTGAGGTGTGTTTACAATCATTTTCCTGTTGTAGAAGCCCCTCTTTTCCTCTTCAGCTTTTTTACAGATGGTGTGATGTTTTCTTCCAGAATTTGCTGGTATTTAATTGAATTCAGTCTTCCCTCTACCAGTGAAATGTTCCCCGGGCCAATGGCTGCAACACAAGCCCAAAGCATGATCGATCCACCCCCGTGCTTTGCAGTTGGAGAGATGTTCTTTTCATGAAATTCTGCACCCTCTTTTCTCCAAACATACTTTTGCTCATTGCAGCCAGAAAGTTCTATTTTAACTTCATCAGTCCACAAGACTTGTTTCCAAAATGCATCAGGCTTGTTTAGATGTTCCTTTGCAAACTTCTGACACTGAATTTTGTGGTGAGGATGGAAGAAAGGTTACCTTCTGATGTCTCTTCCATGAAGGTCATATTTGTGCAGGTGTCGCTGCACAGTAGAACAGTGCACCACCACTCCAGAGACTGCTAAATCTTCCTGAAGGTCTTTTGCCCTCAAACAGGGATCTTGATTTGCTTTTCTTGCAATCTTACATGCAGTTCTCTCAGAAAGTTTTCTTGGTCTTCCAGACCTCAACTTGACCCTCCACTGTTCCTGTTAACTGCTATTTCTTAATTACATTATGAACTGAGGAAATGGCTACCTGAAAACACTTTGCTGTCTTCTTATAGCCTTCTCCTGCTTTGTGAGCATCATTTATTTCAATTTTCAGAGTGTAAGGTAGCTTAGTGGAACCCATGGCTGCTAATTGTTGAGACAAGGTTTGAGGAGTCAGGGTACTTATAAAGCTTTGCAATTTGCATCACCTGGTCTTTCCTAACGATGACTGTGAACAAGCCATAGCCCTAACAAGCTAATTAAGGTCTGGGACCTTGGTAAAAGTTATCTGAGAGCTCAAATTTCTTAGGGTGCCCAAACTTTTGCATGGTGCTGCTTTCCTTTTTTCACTCTAAAATTGTACAAAACAAAAATAATACACTAATCTTGCTTAAAATGTTGAAAAGAATGTTTCATCTTTAACTTCATAACTTTTGGAGATCAGTTCATCTTCTACTCACTTAACTATTTACAGTAACAGAAATTTTGACCAGGGGTGCCCAAACTTTTGCATGCCACTGTACATATGTCATCTTCCTCTCTGAGATTCATTTTCTTGCAGGCATACTGAATCAATTCAATAATCATATTATAATCAACGAAAGACTGCATCAACAGGGCAGACAACCAGCGTGCAAATGACAATAAATTATGTGAATACAAAAAGAAAGATATTATAATAAGTAAACATATATTGAGAGCATGGGGTGAAGAGTCCTTGAAAGTGACTCCGTAAGTTGTGGGAAGATCTTGATGATGGAGTATGTGAAGTTGAGGGAATTTAAAAAAAAATTATCCTCTCTGCTCCAACAGCCTGGAGGCTGAGGGGTAGTAACTTCCTGAATCTAGTGTTGTGAATCCTGAGGCTCCTGTTCCTCCTTCCTGATGGCAGCAGCGAGAAGTGGGGAGGAGCTGTATGCTGGGGGTCCCAAATGATGGACGCTGCTTTGCCGCGTATATGTATATTCTTGGGTGAAATTGTAGTTTTTAACCTCTATGGACTGTCTATGTTAACTTCCTGTTATATTATGCAAAGTTTACTCTCTGTTAGCCAATGAGGTACAAGCAAAAACTTTCCATAATATCAACGAGGTCTGTCGTGTTCAAAGAATAAATGTCGGCGCATCGTTAATTGTCGGGGGCGTAGGCCCCTTAAGACGTAGTGTGCGTCTTGCGTCACGGGTGTGCGCTGGCGACGGAGCGCAGGGCCTGGGGTGTGTAGTGGACGAAGCGAAGAGGCCAAGCCGTTTCACCGAGTCTCGGCGGCGGATCAGGCCCCGCGGGCTCACCATGAGCGTCTTCGGCAAGCTGTTCGGCACGACCGCCAAGGCGGGCAAGGGGCCGAGCCCGCAGGATGCCATCCACCGGCTGCGGGAGACTGAGGAGATGCTGACCAAGAAGCAGGAGTTCCTGGAGAAGAAGATCGACCAGGAACTGCTCACCGCCAAGAAGCACGGCACCAAGAACAAGCGCGGTACGGGGAGCTTCGGGGGATGGGAGGGGGGAGAGTTTAGGTCGGGTGGGGTGGGGTGGGGAGGGGAGGCGGGGCTTCGGGGGGCGTGGGTGGGGTCGGTGGTTTCCCGGGGCCGAGGGGGTCCCTGGCCTGGGTGGGGTGTGGGGTGGAGTGGATTTGAGGGGATTGGATGGTACAGGGTGAGGGATGGAGAATTAAGCGGTAAGGGAGGGGAGTCAGGGACCTGGAGAGGGAAGGGGTTGGTGGGTGGGTGGGTGGGTGGGGGGGGCGAGGTAGATTTGGAGGGTCGAGGGTTGGGGCAAGTGAAAATGAAAATAAGTGGGTGGGGGAGATTCAGAAGTGGGTGAAGTGCTGCATAGGGACCTGGGGATAATTCAGGGCTGAAGGGGAGTGGGGAAGGTGTATGAGGAGGGAAGGGGTGGGATGAGGCGAGGAGCTTCGGGAGAGGGTGTGGTGGAGATGGGAAGTCAGTTCATTGCCGAGGGGTGGGGAGGTGCATTCGGGGAGCCAGGAGAGGTTCAAGGCCAAACGGGAGGGAGAATGTTAACGTATAGGGGCAGGTGGAGAGGGAAGGGGCGAGGTGGATTCAGGGCTGGGGATGGGATAAGACAAGAGAGGGAAGTGAAGTGGCCTGGGGAGGTTCAGGCCTGAAGGGGAAAAGATGGGGGAGGAGGTGGGCCAAGGAGTGGAGAGGGAATACCAGACGGGGTTGCCAAGGAAGGTTGTGATCAGGAGTGAGATAAACAGTGGGGTGTCTTGTTTACAGAGATACACCTGGTGGGGGTAATAATCTGTGAGATTCCGTTCTGGGCCTAGGTGGGATGGGTGGTGGTGGAGGTTCAGGGCTGGGAGGGGGTAGGATTGCGATCAGGAGGGTGAGGATTGGGGTGGGGTTTGAGCCATTGGAGGCAGAATCCAGGGGTGAGGGAAGTGGGAGACTGTGGATGGGGGCCCATAGGTGGATCTGGACCCAAAATGAGGTGTATTGGTAGGTCAGGGCTGTGGGTGTAATCCAGGAGGATGAGGTCTGTGACTGGAAAGGGTATGTTGCAACATTAAGCAGGTAAATACTGAAAGTCAAACAAAAAAGGATTGAGTTGTAAATCTTACTATGTTGGAAAAATTGAGGAAATTAAATGTTTTAATAGGGATCTAGAAACTGAATCATTTTAAGTAAAGAAGTTTAAGAGTATTCTGACAGAAAAGATGATTAATGATTTTATGCCACTTTCCTTAATTTCTGTATCTCAGAATTCTTATGCAAAATTGTAATAAAATTGCTTATCATTATAATTTTGCATAAGAATTCTGAGCTATAGGAATTGTAAATAAGGAAAGAGGGTAAACATGATCTGTCTTCCTTACATACTTCTCTAATTCTTAATCTTGTTGGTTCAAGTTTCACTCCAAAGTCTTTGATAGACTCAGATGATACTGTAAAAGGAATTTCATTATTGTAAGTGTATCTTTAGGTTGAGATTCCATTTGATCTGTGTACAGACATAAAAATTCCCTGACTCACTCTTTCCAAGGCAGCTGATATTAGTCACCAAAATCAGATTATCAGGTCATTGTCACAAATTTAATGATGTCTTTCCTATCTTTCTAGTGTTCAAAAATTCTTGTTAAAAATGCGTTTTTAGATGTTCTGAAGTAGAGTGGAGGATTCAGATTTATTTATCATTGTACATTGAAACACAGTGAAAGTGTCATTTACATTAACAGCCAGCACAACCTAAAGATGTGCTGGGGGCAGCCTGTAAGTGTTTGGATGTTTGGAAAAAGGGTGGTGATGGTGAAGGTGTTGTAGTTGAAGTGCCAGTCCATGGGAATTCAGTAACTCTAGTATTAAACCAAAAGTCTCGAAGAGGAAAAGAATATAGCCTATTGTTATTACTTTTCTGACTGCTGTCTGATGTTCTATCCAGAGTTAATGGCATATCTTTTTGTAAAGTAAAACAGCTAAAACTCCCTGAATTTTATTAAAATTGTAATTTTAATTTATCTTCAACTTCTTCTGTGGCATTTCCTAAAATACCATATAGGAGTGGTCTTCCTTAACTTTCCAGGAAGTAATCACAGTCCAATCACATGGCCATCAATATCTGTGGCTGCTGAATGGCTGAGCTCAATGGTAGATCATGAGACATAGGAGTGCAATTAGGCCATTTGGCCCATCAAGTCTGCTCTATCATTCTGCATTGTTTGATGCATTCATTCTGCAGTCTTTGAAATCCTCATCCAACTAAAATGTATTGCTCTAAAAACCACAAAATGCTGGAAGTACTCAGTTTTTTTTAGTGAATTTCTTTCTTTTTTACTGCAAAGAGAATACTATGAATTTATCAAAAGAGTTACAACATTTATAACAGCTCCATTTATTTTCTTCAGTCTCTAGCCAATGAGCACAGCTTAATAAATAGCATATAGAAAATTCTGGAAATACCAGTTCTGGTAGGAGTGAAATGGATGGAATATTTCATGTTCGTTACCATTCATCAGAACCTGCATTGAGTGAAAAATCACTCAGTCTAGATAGAGGGTCACTCTGAAACATTGCCTCGGTTTTTCTGTCCACAGAATTTACTGAAACATGGCTGTCTATGGCATTTCCTGAATTTTGAATTTCTAGAACTGCAGTATTTTGGTTTTGTATTTCAGGAAATAGCATGCCATGTGGTCTGTGGCCTGATGGTTGTACACTGCAGAATACCTGCACAAAACTTTGTGATACTGGCATGCTGCAGAGTACAAAAAGAATATTTCTGATCTTTGACCAAAAAGCTAACTGTTCTCACAATATATTTTAAAACTTTTTGTGGGGCACTCTGTTAACAAAACCACAGGCTAGACAGGTTGGCAGGATAGTTTTATCATAGGGGTTCCCAACCTGAGATCCACAGACCTCTTGCTTAATGGTATTAGTCAATACCATGAAAGTGGGGAGCTGCTGGTCTATCATTGCAATTGATTTCCTCTTGAACTAATGTTTGCTCAGATTTAAAAATAACCGTGATCTAATCTTCTTAAGCAGTTCTGTCAAATAATGAGTTTAATGAACTATGTAATTGTTGAAAATTTCATACCCAGCATCCTAGGAGGGAACTTGAAAGCAGAGCAGTTACTGGGTCAGGAGTCCAGCGCAGGTAACTGGAGGGTTGTTGGGAACAACACAAGACTGTGTTCTGAAGGAACTTAATCATACAGAGAGAACATCAGCAGTAGGGGAAGTATTGAAGAAGATTCTAGGAATAAGATTTAGATACTTGTATTTAGAAAAGTATAGGCTTTTTAGGGACAGTCAGCATGACTTTGTGCAAGGCAGGTTCTATCTTACATATTTGATTGAGATTTTTGCGGAAATGAAGATGGTTGATGATAGAGTAGTGAATATTGTCAACATGGACCTTGGTGTAGCCTTGGACAAGATTTCCAAAAGTTCCCGTCTGGAAAGCACTAATGGACTATTAAAACAATAACTTCACACCATCTTAAAAGTTTCTTCCCTTGGCAGTTAATCTGATCAATCATTCTAGTTACAACCCTTCACCCCAGCCCCTCTATCTGTTACCCCCATCACTGCACTGTAAACACTTTAAAGCACTTTTTATAATGGTGTTTACATTGTATATTGCATTTGTGCACATTTTATTCAATATCTGTACTTCAATCTCTAATTTTATTTTTGTATTATTTATAGTTACGAATTTTTTCATTGCATGCTGTGACAACACACCACAGAAAATTTCTAATACATGTAAATGTATGCGGTAAATGAAGTTGATACTTGTTAAAATTAATCAAGCCTCATTGTAGGAGATTAAGGTGGGATCTGGGGTGAGTTGATAAGTTGAGTCTGTAAGTGGCCTGGTCACGGAAGATAGTAGTATAGGTGAGTCTGTGACCAGTGATGTTCCACAAGGAAATGATAGTATGACACACAACAAAAAGCAGCATTCATCTGTGATAAAGAACTATATATAAAAAAAAGTTGGAGGTTAAAGTAGGGATATGGAATAAAATGTGCATAAATACATAAATACCAGCATTTATTTACAATGTAAGCAGCACTTTTAAAAGTGGTTTGACGTGTTTGCTGTGCTGGGTCCTCTGTAGTGTATCTTATTGATTAGAATGAGCAAGTAGGTGAACTGATGGTGGAGTTACAGGTAGCAGGGAAGGTTGTCAGAGGATACATCAGGATGCACACCAGTTGGAAATTGGGGTGGAGAAATGGCAGCTGGGGCAATTGTGAGAAGAGGTGTTGTGGGGGAAGTGTACAGTAAGTGGCAGGATCCTCGGGAGCATTCATGTACAGAGGATGTTGAGTGCAAGTGCATGGTAACACAAGTAGATAGGGCAGTGAAGGTGGTGCACGGTATATGTGCTTCCATTGGTCAGGGCATTTAGTGTACAAATTAGGAAGGAGTTCCAGCTGTAGAAAACATTGGTTAGGCCACATTTGGAGTATTGTTTGCAGTTCTAGTCACCATGTTAGAGGAAGGATGTGGAGGCCTTGGAGAGTGTGCAGAAACTTGTTTATTAGCTCTAAGAAGCTGTGTGTCCTGGAATAGTTTTCTTTGCCATATTGGAGAATGTAGGGTAACCTGATAGAAGTTTATAAAATTGAAAGGTGAAAATGTCAAATATTCAAGGCCAGTACGTTGCGGTGACGGGGAGAATTTAAGAGATTTGCAAGACAAATTTATTTTACACAGAGTGGTAGCTTCCTGGAAAGCGTTGCTGGGCAGGTGATAGAAACAGTTACAATAGCACTGTTTAAGAGATAATTAGTTTTCTTTTTTTCTTTTATAACTTGCGTTATTTGTTGTATTTTTTTTCACGGTAACACGTTGAAGCTGCACTCTCCCTAACATGCTGGTAGAGAGAGTTTTATTTGGGTTTTTAGCGCTGGAAATAGCTACATTTGGACACGTCTCATTAGCGGGGCAGCAGTATGGTCGTATTGTTTATACCAGGGATCAGCTGATTGCGCTTATGCCGGCTGGTTTAGCGAACAGAGCGGCGGACACCCCTGCTGAAATCTGGGGGAAAACACCCAGAGGATGCAGAGGGGGATCACAAAGGCGAGGAAAGAGGACCGGATCGAGACAACAGAGACTTATGGAGAAGAGGAGTTCGGTGGGTAATAAAATGGACGAGTTGATGGTGCTAGCCAGGAGTCAGAGTACATTTCGGGAGAGCAGTGTTATGTGTTTTACTGAAACGTGGCTGCATGAGGACGTACCCGACCAAAACTTTTCCATGGAGGGTTTTCATACCGTTTGGGCTGACCGGAAGTGCACTGAGAGCAGTAAGCATAAAGGAGTTGGGGGCTTGCTGTTCTGGTTAACAACGGATGGTGCAATCCTGGTCATATTACGATCGAGGAACGTGTTTGTAGCCCGGATATTGAACTTTTTGCTGTTGGACTCCGGCCATTTTCCACCGAGATACAACACTGGGCGTCATGGGAGGTTGTTCCTGCCTGTGGCCATCGAACTTTGCAGCTCCTCCTGTGGAGGGTCAGACACCCTGAGCCAATAGGCTGATCCTGGACTTATTTCCATCTGGCATATTGTTGTTTGATTGTTTGTAGTTTTTGTTATCTATCTAGACAGGACAGTCGGGAACAGAAGGGTATGGTTCAAGTATAGCAAAAGGGATTGGTTTAAATTGACATCGTGGTTGGTACTGACATTGAGCCAGAGGGACGGTTCCTGTGTTGTTCTATGTTCTATCAATATTTTGCATTATTGCCTCATTTTTGACTGATCTTTGTATATAGAAACAAGATGGTTATTTCCCTGATGAATAGAACATTTTCTCTTGGTTCCATGGCACTAATGAAAAAGGCAAGGAAGGGAGTTTCCCAACATTTAACCTTCATTGGCACCACAAACTGCCACTGGTTTACTGGCTGTTTATTTCTTGGTATATGTGTGGAAACATTTTGTATAAAATTACCTTCCCATTTCCTTCGGAATGATGTTTAGATTGTATTAATAATCATGAAGTACAGATCCCCCCCCCCCCCCACCCGCACCATGGGAAATGAGCATCACTGTAGTTTTCTCAGCCGAAGTCCTTCTGCCTTTGTTTTTACTGCCCTTGCTGCTTCCCGCTTTGGCAACATTTCAGTTTTGAAATGATCATCATCTCATTTAAAATAATAAGCTGTTTAGATTTTCACCAAGCTCTTTATTATATATACAAATAGCCCATTTAGTATTGGTTGTAATTAGCTTGATATCGGTCCCATGGATTGACATTGGATTTTTTTTTTGCAACCTTGTTTGCCTGCTCTTTGACTGGTTAATCTGCAGGTTAAGTTATGTTGGAAATGGGTGTGTATTTCCTGTACGTCATGAATCCATGTGAAATGTGATCTTTCTGCTGCAGGCTATTAAAACAAAGCTGACTGGAGCAAACTTTCAGAGAAACAACCTCATAAACTTCACCAGATGTGAGCTTTTCCTTTGTGAAATTTGCATCAGTGTTTCTCTCCTCCATGTTGCCTGTGTGACGGGAAGGAAGTGGTTGCAATTTGAGTGAAATGGTTCTCTGTAGATCTTTGCCCAGCCATGTGAGCAGATAATCTTTGAATTATGAAACTTAATTCCAGCATTGGCATCCTGAGTCTATACATAAAATACTTTTTAACCTAGATCCACAATGTGCCCTGCTGTTCTGCCTTTCAGTTAATGATGGTTAAACGTGGATAGCGCATTGCTTCCACATGTACTGTAATGCTGAGTCTTTCTTTAGAAAGGGAATAGTTCTGGGGTGAGTGAGGAACTATTGATTACAACTAATTAATGGGACAAAGTCACCAGGTTAATCATTCTTATGTTATTTTACAGTCTGTTATGAGAAGTACCTCATAAACACAAGAGATTCTGCAGATGGTAGAAATCCAGAGCAACACACAAAATGCTGGAGGAACTCAGCAAGTCGGGTAGCATCTATGAAAGGGAATAAATGGTCAACGTTTTGGTCTGAGACCCTTCATCAAAACTCACGATGGAAGTTCCTTGGCTTGAAATGTCGACTGCTTATTCCTCCCCATAAATGCTGTCTGACCTGCTTAGTTCCTCCAGCATTTTGCATGAGAAGTGTATAGTGGCTTCAGCCATTTTGACGCTTCTGATTTGCCTTTTTCATTCCTCTCTGCTGCCACATACACCTTATCACTCTGTTAACCACAGATATCACATTTGCTCATTACCTCAGCTATGGCACTTGGCTTTTCTTGCCATCAGCAGATGTTCTTGCACCTGCTATACTAGTGTTCAGTAGCTGTTGTATATGGGGACAGCACAGTAGCTAGTGCTTGGTGCATTGCTTTATAATACCTGCTGTAAGATTGGGGTTTGATTCCCGCTGCTGTCTCTTAAGAGTTGTACGCTCTCCCTGTGTCCGGAAGGGTTTCCTCCCACATTCAAAAGGCATACGGTTAGTGTTAGTAAGTCGTGGGCATGCTGTGTTGGCACCAGAAGTGTGGTGACACTTGTGGGCTATCCAGCACAATGTTCACTGATTTGATTTAATGCAAACGACGCATTTCACTGTATGTTTTAATGTCAATGTGACAAAGCTTATTCTTTATCTATGCCCTTATTTCTTCAACTTGCTCTTCTGTTGAGACGGTTCATTTAAAGCATTGGTTTGTCTGAGCTATAGATCATTCTGTTAAGTGGTCTTGCTTTGGTTTAGCTTTGAAGTTTTTATTTCCCCAAAGTACCTTAGGCATTTTTACCATTCATCCATGCAGTTTAGCTGTTGTTGTCGTCATATTTTATTGGCAAGATTATAATTAATTTTAAGTTATTTGCATGATGTCTTTGACCTATAAAACAGAATTCATCAGATTATAAAATATAAGCCATTTTAAGTAGTTTTGCCCCCTGGAATGTTGGCCAGGTGACCAAGCTCACTTTCACTCGATGCTTTCTCCAAGTTTTTCCAGGACTTGGCTGGAGCTATTTGTGCAGATGACTGGAAGGGTTTGTTTAGTTCATGGGTGTGGATGGGGGCTTTCCAGAGGAGCACAGGCACTAGAGCTTATAAAATAGTCTGCTGGTTGCATAAACCCAATATCAGGCCGCCCATAAAACTGGAAGTGAATGCCAAACAGATATTGCAATAGTAAAGTTGAGATTAGCCCTTAATTTGGTTGACAGTTTGAATGAGCAGTCTTCCATCCATGATCCTGGGAATGAAAAGGTTGATATGAGGAGTGTTTGGCTCTGGGCCTAGGGTACCCACTGCACTGCAGAAGAATGAGGGGATACTTATTGAAAATTAACAAAAATGGAAAGACCTGGAGAGTGTGGACATAGGATGTTTCCAATAATGGGAGAGTCTAGGACCAGAGGGCACAACCTCAGAATAGAGAGACATCAACTTAGAACAGAGATGAGGAGGAATTTCTTTAGCTAAAGGTGGTGAATCTGTGGAAGTCATTGTCACGGATGTGTGTGGCGGCCAGGTCAGGGATAGGTTCTTGATTAGTCAAGGTGTCAAAGGCTACAGGGAGGAGACAGGAGAATGGGGTTAATAAGTCAAGCCTGATGGAATAGCAGAGCCTACGTAATGGGCCAGGTGTTCTAATTCTGCTCCTATATCTATGGTCTAAAGAATGATGCAGACATTCTGTATACAGTTACAAGAAAAAGTTTGTGAACCCTTTGCAGTTACCTAGTTTTCTGCATTAGCTACTTATAAAATGTAGTCTGATCTTCATTGAAGTCACAATAATAGACAAACACAATCTGCCTCAACTAATAACACAAACAGTTGTACTTTTCGTATCTTTATTGAATGCATTGTTTAATCATTCACAGTCCAGGCTGGAAAAAGTATGTGAACCTTTGTATTTAATAACTGGTAGAAGTGCCTTTAACAGCAATAACCTCCTCCAAACATTTCCTGTAGCTGCTGATCAGACTTGCATGGTGGCAAGGAGGAATTCTAGAGCACTCTTCCATACAAAACTGTTTCAATTCATTAATATTTCTGGGATACAGCCATTTTCAGGTCATGAGCAGCATCTCAATTGGGTTAAGGTCTGGGCTCTGATTTGGGCACTCCAAAACATGAATATTCTTTTTAAACCATTCTGTTGATTTACTCTTCTGTTTCGGATTTTGTTGCATCATCCAACTTCTATTAAGCTTTCTTGCTGGACTTCTACCTTGCCATTCTCCTATAAAATGTGTTGATGCAATTTTGAATTCATTTTTCCCTGAATGATTGCAACTGTCTAGGCCCTGAGGCAGCAAAGCAGCCCCAAACTATGATGCTCCTTCTACCATGCTTCATTGTTCAGATGAAGTTTTGGTGTTGGTGTGCAGTGCCCTTTTCCCTCCAAACATAGAGGTGTGTGCATTTCTGCCAAGAAGTTCAACTTTTGTCTCATCTGTCCACAGAACATTGTCCCAGAAGCGTTGTGGAGCACCCAGGTGGTCTTTAGCAAACTTGAGACATGCAGCAATGTTTTTTGGAGAGCAGTGGTTTTCTCCGTGGTGTCTTTCCAGGAAAACTGTTCTTATTCAGTATTTTTCTGACAGTGGACATATCAACAGAGACTTTAGCAAATTATATTTATTTCTGCAAGTCCTTTGTTATTCTTGGGTCGTTTTTCATCTCCTTCAGCGTTGCATGTTGTGCTTTTGGTGTGATCTTTGCAGGATGCCCACTCTTGGGGAGAGTAGCAACAATACTGAGTTTCCTCCGTTTGTAGACATTTTCTCTTATCAATGAACACAGGTGTTTGGAAATGCTTATTGTAGCCTTTTCAGCTTCATTCATCTCTACAATTCTTCTGAGGTCCTCTGAAAGTTGTTTTGATCGAGACATAGTGCAGATAAACAGATCTTTCTTCAGAAGAACAGGCTTTGTCAGTAACCTGACTTTATGTCTCTTTTTTATAGGGTGGGGCACCTCTACAACCCACACCCCCAATCTCATCTTGCTTCATTGATTGGAACACTTGACTCCAAATAGCTTTTGCAGAAAATGTTACCCCAGAGGTTGACATACTGTTTTGAACCTGGACTGTGATTGTTTAAATGGTGTGCTCAGTATTGACTGGAAGAAGTACAATTGTTTATGTGTTATTAGTTTAGGCAGATTGTGTTGTCTATTATTGTGACTTAGAAGAAGATCAAATCACATTTTATGAAAATTAATGCAGAAAACTAGGTAATTGCAAAGAGTTTCCAAATGTTTTCTTGCAACTGTATGACCTCCACCTTGGCTTACTCTGAAAAGCATCTATTATTGCAAGCTTCATTTATCAACTATGTATATACTCTTAACTCCTTTTCTATTTTGCTCTTTAGGTGTTCACTCAACACTTGTTTGTAAGGCATGCACCTTTCCTTCAGAGCTCAAGATTAAAAGTACAAGAAGTAAATCTATGCGGTAAAGAAACTGCAGATTTACACACTTCGATGCGCGCACACATGCATTTTAGCTGTACTTCGTATCCTGAACAGGCGTAAACATACAGATAGTCTTTATATTTGATTATGAAGAGAGACGCTATTGTTTGGGAAAGTTGAGATTTCTTTTTGGAAAGAAAATGTGTTTTATTGTGTATACGTGTAAAATCAGACCAGGTAAGGGAAGTACTTCGATAAACAAGAGAAAGTCTGCATATGCTGGAAATCCAGAGCAACACACACAAAATGCTGAAGTAACTCGGCAGGTCAGGAGCATCTATGAAAAAGAATAAACCGTCAATGTTTCGGGCCGAGACCTTTCTTCAGGACTATCCCAAAGACATACTGATTAGTAGGTTAATTGGTCACATGGGTGTAAATGGGTGGTGCAGTCTCGATGGGCTGGTAGGGTCTGTTACTGTGCTAGATCTCTGTATTTTAAAAAAAATCTTCCTTTTACATGCTGTCTCAATTTGACCATGCATGTACAAGTTATTTTGACTGTAACTCTGACGTGTATTGTGTGATGGCTGAAAAATAACATTCTCATGACTTGGTTCAAATAAACATCTATTCATATCTTTGTGGTTTGAACAGACTCTAATTTCAGTACAAAGTATCAAGTAGATTTTTGTAAGGCTGAATGGTGCATGTCTTCCAAAAGAGCACTAACAAGTAGCACAATGGTATCGTGCCACAATAAAGTTTTGTCCTAAAGCTCTAATCTATATGCAGCATGCTGCACAGAATTGCAGAGCATTCCCTCATGCATAGGATGTGCTTTATATGGGAGATTCTCAGTGAAAATGTTCACCATGGATATCCAGTCCCTATGCACTTCTATCCCCCATCAAGAAAGCCTTAAAGCCCTCCACTTCTTTCTCAACAAAAGACCCAACTAGTTCCCCTCCACCATAACTCTCCTGTAGCGGATCTGGTCCTCGCCCTCAACAACTTCTCTTTCAGCTCCTCCCACTTTCTCTAAACTCAAGGTGAAGCCATGGGTAACTGCATGGGCTCCAGCTATGCCTGCCTTTTCATTGGCTTTCTGTAACGATCCATGTTCCAAGCCTTCCCAGATAATATTCCTAAACTCTCTGTGCTAAATTGATGACTGCGTTGGTGCTGATTCATGCACTCCAGCTGAGCTCATCAATTTCACCAACTTTCCTTTCAACTTCCACCACACTCTTAAATTCATTTGGTCCCTTTCTGGCAACTCGCTTCTCTTTCTCGACTTCCCTGTCTCCATCTCTGGAAATTGTCCACCAAAATCTTCTATAAATCCACCAATTCCCAAGGCTATTTTGACTGTAGCTCTTCCCACTCTGTCGCTTGCACCCTTTTCTCATTTCCTTTGTCTTGCTGCATCTGTTCTCAGGATGAGGCTTTTCTTTACAGGATATTAGAGATGCCCTTTCTTCGAAGATCAGAGATTCCATTCTTCCATCATTAATGCTATGCTCACCTGCATCTCCTCCATTTCCCAGACATCCACTCACTTTATCTTCCCACCGCCTTAACAGGGGTAGAATTCACCTTGTCCTCGCACCATGAGCCTCCGCATCCAACTTAATGTCTCGTGCAACTTCCACCATTGTCAACAGGGTGCTGCTACAACTCTTCTGTTTCTCTGTGTCTCTCTCTGTCTGTCTCTCCTCTCCCCCCTCCCCCTCCCCCGCTGCCCCCAGCTCCATCTGCAAAAAGTGGAATTTCTAGTTCTACGACCATTTCACTTCCTCTCCTCATTACCACTCTGACATGCCAGTCCATGTTCTACTCTCCTTCCCTGATGAGGCCACTCTCGGGTTGGAGCAGCAACCCTTTATATTCTGTCTGGGTAGCCTCCAACTTGATGGCATAAACATTGATTTCTCCAACTTTAGTAATTTTACCCTTCCTCCTTCCCTGTTCTTCATTTCCCCACTCTGGCCTCTCTCTGACCTTTTCTTACCTGCCCATCACCTCCACCTGTTACCCCTCCTAACTCCTTTTGTCCCATGGTCTGTTTTCCACTCCTATCAGATTCAGATTCCTTCTCCAGCTCTTTACCTTTTCCACTTATCACCTCCTGACTCTTACTTCATCCCCTCTCCTCCACCCACCTGACTTCACCTGTCACATGCCATCTTGTACTCCTCCCCCCCCCCCCCCCCCCACCCCATCTTCTTGTTCTGGCCTCTGCCCCATAACTTTCCAAATCAGATGAAGAGGCTTGAACAAAACGTCGACTGTTTATTCTGCTCTATAAATGATGTCTAACCTACAGAGTTCCTCCATCATTTTGTGTATGTTGCTCTGGATTTCCAGCATCTGCAAAACCTCCTGTGTTTATAAATCGCATTATTAGTCAGCATTGAATGAAAGTATGATTAGTTTGGGCATGGTGGTAGTATGGTGGCACTTGTAGGCTGCCCCTAGTATAATAGTCAGACTGTGGTCGTTGATACAGAACAACTATGTTTTGATGTTGTGATGTGACAAATAAAGCAAATCTCTCCTTAAGGTCATTAATGTGGCAAAATTTTTACCAAGCACATGCAATGAGCCTTAAGTAATAAAGCAGACCTTAAATAATGCCACGAGTATTACTGAAGTGACGGGCTGGAGATGTGTCTCTACTGAAGGAGGTGTACGGCGCTCCTTTCCTCTGCTAGCCTGCAGATCACCCTTGGCAAAGATGTAGCACCTGCTTAGCGCCCCCAAACAGGGTCACATGAAGCCATGGGAGCAGGTTGTGGATGGTTGTATGAGCTGCTGGTGCATGTCACAAATCCTGGTTATGAGACCACTGACGCCAGGTAGACAATCTCTGAGGAGTATTGATAATGACTGGGGTCACCCATCTTGTAAAGACACTGCCCAGAAGAAGGCAATGGCAAACCACTTCTGGCAAAAAAAAATTGCCGTGAACAGTTATGGTCATGGAAAGACCATGATCGCCCATGTCATACAACGTGGAACATAACATTCCATTGTTTAAAAAGGGTTCTAAGAGTAAACCTAGCAATTAATGGCCTGTGAGTTTGAAGTCAGTGGTGGATAAATTGATGGAAAGTATTCTTAGAGGTGGTATATATAATTATCTGGATAGACAGGGTCTGATTAGGAACAGTCAACATGGATTTGTGCGTGGAAGGTCATGTTTGGCAAATCTTATTGAATGAAGAGGTTACTAGGAAAGTTGATGAGGGTAAACCGGTGGATGTTGTCTATATGGACTTCAGTAAGGCCTTTGACAAGGTCGCACATGGAAGGTTGGTTAGGAAGGTTCAGTCGTTAGGTATTAATATTGAAGTAGTAAAATGGATTCAGCAGTGGCTGGATGGGAGATGCCAGAGAGTGGTGGTGGATAACTGTTTGTCAGATTGGAGGCCGGTGACTAGTGGTGTGCCTCAGGGATCTGTACTGGGTCCAATGTTATTTGTCATATAAAACATTTGTACATTAATGATCTGGATGATGGGGTGGTAAATTGGATGAGTAAGTATGCAGATGATACTAAGATAGGTGGAGTTGTGGATAATGAAGTAGGTTTTCAAAGCTTGCAGAGAGATTTAGGCCAGTTAGAAGAGTGGGCTGAAAGATGGCAGATGGAGTTTAATGCTGATAAATGTGAGGTGCTACATTTTGGTAGGACTAATCAAAATAGGACATACATGGTAAATGGTAGGGCATTGAAGAATGCAGTAGAACAGAGGGATCTAGGAATAATGGTGCATAGTTCCCTGAAGGTGGAATCTCATGTGGATAGGATGGTGAAGAAAGCTTTTGGTATGCTGGCCTTTATAAATCAGAGCATTGAGTATAGGAGTTGGGATGTAATGTTGAAATTGTATAAGGCATTGGTGAGGCCAAATTTGGAGTATTGTGTACAGTTTTGGTCTCCGAATTATAGGAAAGATATCAACAAAATAGAGAGAGTACAGAGAAGATGTACTAGAATGTTACCTGTGTTTCATCACCTAAGTTACAGAGAAAGGTTGAACAAGTTGGGTCTTTATTCTTTGGAACGTAGAAGGTTGAGGGGGGACTTGATAGAGGTATTTAAAATTATGAGGGGGATTGATAGTTGATGTGGATAGGCTTTTTCCATTGAGAGTGGGAGAGATTCAAACAAGACATGAGTTGAGAGTTAAAGGGCAAAAGTTTAGGGGTAACGGGGAACAACTTTACTCAGAAAGTGATAGCTGTGTGGAGTGAGCTTCCAGCAGAAGTGGTTGAGGCAGGTTCGATGTTGTCGTTTAAAGTTAAATTGGACAGCTATATGGACAGGAAAGGAATGAAGAGTTACAGGCTGAGTGCAGGTCAGTGGGACTAGGTGAGAGTAAGAGTGCGGCACGGGCGAGATGGCCTGTTTCTGTGCTGTAATTGTTATATGGTTATAAACTACTATTAAAAGAGCTTATCTGTATCTGGCCTAAGCTGATTGCTTTAGTTGGGAACCTTGACCGACAATCCTGGGACACCATAATGTCAAAAGCTCACTTTTGATATTTTGATGTCCCAGTAACCACCCCTGCCACTGGAGGACAAACTGAAAACTGGCTCTAAGAACACCCTGTGGTGAAAGAGCAGGCTGCATAGTTTGTGCTTCTCATGCTACACTGTTGCTAAGTTCCTTGTTATGCATAGGTAATCTTCCAAACCCTAGAAGAGGCAGGCTCTCCTGTGTGGTAGGATATCACTCAGGAGCCCATTGATCAGACAGCAGTTAGTGTTTCAGATACAAATGCAATATGCTGCTTGGTTTCTGCAGCTTGCATATGAAACCACTCCAGGTTATAGTTAGAGCCCAGTCTCCTTTCTAGGCTAGATAGGGAAAAGAGTGATCTAATTGTAAATCACTAAGGGCATCAAAGGTTACAGGGAGAGGGCAAGAGAATGGGGTTGAGAGGGATAATAAATCAACCATGATCTATATTGGAACAGACTCGATGAGCTGAGTGACCCAATTCTGCTCCTGTGCCTTATGGTATTAATCTACAAATCTACCAAGTGTCAGTTGGTGGAAAGTGGGATATTATACATTGTAGTTTTACTGCAGTAACTAAACCAGATAGCATCTGCAGAATCTCTGTATACACGGATAGGGACTGTGTACACAGATTCTCAAAAATTGACACAGAACTGGAGAGTTTGTGTGCTCTATTTTACTAATAGAGTTTACTTCACCAGAGGCCCTTTTTCAGACTTTCAATTATATTGTCAGATTGGCTGACTTCAGCAATCATTGGCTGAGTACTGTGCTGATCAGCTGGCTGGAGAATTCACTGATATTTTTAACCTCTCACTTCGGCAGTCTGAGGTTCCCTTCTGCCTCAAGCAGGCTTCAATTATATGAGTGCCTAAGAAGGATGTGATAACCTGCCTCAATGACTATGGTCCAGTAGCACCTGCTGTACATTCCACTGACCAAGTGCTTTGAGAGGTTAGTAATGAAGCAGATGAACTCCTGCCTGAGAAGAGAGTTGGATCTGCTCCAATATGCCTCCCAGCACAACAGGTGTACAGCAGATGCGTTTTCATTCTACCCGGGAACGTCTGGACAGCAGGTTGCTCTTTGTCGATTGCAGCTCGCATTCAATACCATCATCCCCTGAAAACTAATCAGTAAACTTCAAGGCCTTGGCCTTGATACCTCCTTGTGCAATTGGATCCTTGAATTCCTCACTTGCAGACCCCAGTCAGTTCGGATTGGCAACAACATTGCCTCCAGAATCTCTATTAGCACAGGTGCAGCACAAGTCAGTGTCCTTAGCCCACTGCTCTACTTAGTTTACACTTTTGACTGTGAAGCTAAGCACAGCTCCAATTCCATATTTAAGTTTGTTGACAACACTATTGTCATTGGCCAGATTAAAGGTAACAATCTGGCTGAGTGGTGCCACAACAATTACCTCTCACTCGATGTCAGCTATACCGAGGAGCTGACTATTGACTTCAGGAGGAGGAAACTGAAGATCCTTGAGCAAGTCCTCATCAGGGATCAGTGGTTGAGAGGTTCTAAAACTTTTAAGTTCCTCGTCATTTCAGAGGATCTGTCCTGGGCCCAGCACGTAAGTGCAATTATGAAGAAAGCACAGCAGCGGTTCTACATCCTTAGAAGTTTGCGAAGGTTCAGCATGATACGGCTCAGTCCCTCATAGTTTCCCCACCATTGAGCACATCTGCATGGAAAAGTCTCAGAAAAGCAGCATCCATCATGAAGGATTTCCCATCACCTATTCCATACACATGCTGCCATCAGGAAGAAGGTACAGGAGCCTCAGATCTCTCACCACTAGGTTCCAGAACAGTTAATACCCTTCAATCATCAGGCTCTTGAACCAAAGGGATAACTTCACTCGCCCCATCATGAACTGTTCTTGCAACCTATAGGCTTACTTTCAAGGAAACTTCATCTCATGTTCTCAGTACTTATTGCTTACTTATTATTTTTTCTTTTGCATTTGCTCAGTTTGTTGCCTTTTGCACATTGGTTGTCCCGTTGTGTGCTGTTATTAATTATATTGTGTTTCTTTGATTTACTGAATATGCCCGCAAGAAAAATAATCTCAAGTTGTATATGGTGACATATTATGCACTTTGATAATAATATGTACTTTATGATATGTGATTAGTTAGGCAGGAAGCATTCAGCCCCAGAGATGAAGTTCTGTTCATAAGCAGTAGAAGCTATTATTGAACATCTCCCTAAATGTTAAATTGGTATGCATCAGCATGGATCTTAAAGATTCCCAAATTTATGGTTTAAAGTGGGGCTGTTGTCTCTGTATCAACAGTATCAAAAGCCCACTAGCCATTCTTGCCACTCGTGCAAATCTGAAAACTGGTTATGAGAACACCTTGTGGTGGAAGATCAGTCTGCATAGTTTGTGCTTCGCATGCTGCACTGTTGATAAGTGGCTATTTCATGCTTAACTAAGCTCCAGAAACGTAGAGTTTGCAGTTCTGTCACACGTAGGCTGCTCGTCCTGTTGGTAGAATGCTGTGGGGCATCCCTTTACTGAACCAGATATATTTGGTAGCATTGCTCATTTTTGTTTTGCTGGCAACACCTCATACAGTGTCTTCCTGAATAGCACGTTCCGTGAGAAGTATGGGGAAGCTTTTGTTTTTCCTCTTGATTCTTTTACTTAGAGTTTGATTTTAATCTTGGTAACTGTGGGTAGACTGCAGTTTAGGTTTGTATTTATCTGTGTGTTAGAGGCAAACTACAGTGTTTGAATTCTTTGATAACCAAGTCTGTTTATAGAGTCATAGAATACTACAGCACAGAAACAGGCCCTTTGGCTCATCTAGTTCATGTCAAACATGCCTAGACCCATCGGTATGCACCCGGAACAGAACCTTCCATACCTCTCCCATCCATGTACCTCTCCAAACTTCCCTGAAATGCTGACATTGAACCTGCATCCACCACGTTATAAGTGGAGCCCTTTACCAGTTTAACAGATAGCTTCCAGAAACTGTCAGAACATAGAAAGCCATATTGGACCACTGAGTCTAACGGTGCTAATTCCTTGATAAATCCATTCTGTTGCCCTGTTTAGTGCTACCCTATAGAACACAGGTTTATTTTAGAAGGTCTGGCGAGGATTCCCCTAAACATTTCTAGAAAAATGAAGTCACCTCCTCTGGTTCAGAGATGCAAAGCCAAGAACTTGGCATAGATCCCTGTCCTCCGCTCACACAGCAATGAAATGGTGACCTCACCATTGTGTGTCTGGCTGTGGAGTGTGCATACACGGCAGTGTGCAGAGAGTGCTCCCCAGGATTGGCGTTACCGTGGGGGTACAGCCACTTGAATGCCCGTCTATCTCACTGGTTCAATCCTGCATGCAGAGTGAATGTAGCCATTTCTGGGGGCTGGCAGCAGCCACTCCCTATGTTGACAGACTGCCCAGATCCTAAACACGAGGTTCTGCAGATGCTGGAGATCCAAAGCAACATACACAAAATGCCGGAGGAACACAGCAGGTCAGGTAGCATCTATGGAAATGAATAAACGGTTGATGTTTCAGGCCAAGATCCTTCATCAGGACTGGAAAGGAAGGGGGCAGGAGCCAAAGGGGAAGGAGTACAAGCTGGCAGGTGATAGTGGAACTGATTTCACTTCCATAAGGAATTCCAAAATACTTGAAGGAATTATTTTTAGCAGTGTGGGTAAAGCACGGAGATTGGATCACTCTTGAAAAGGGTTGGCATGGACACAATCAGCTCAATAACTTCTAGCTCTCTGGTTCTATACCAGGTGTTCCTAATTTGGGGTCCACCTGTTCTATACTAGTGAAGTGTCTTGGCCCAGAATGTCAACTCTTTATTCCTTTCCATAGATGCAGCCTGACTTGCTGAGCTCCTCCAGTATTTTGTGTTTGTTATGTTACTGCCCAGATCCTACAGCCTCCTCAACACCATCTGTTGGACATAATGGAAGCTGCTGTTTTCTGTTCTGTTAGGGCTTCACAGCGGAAAGACATTTCTGTGGAAACGGCTCATAGGCCAGAACCACAACAGTAATAGTTGTTGCTAATTCCTAGCCGAGGTCATCAGCCCAACCCCAGCCACTATACATCGCCTCAGTGACTCACCCGATCATGTGGCAGTGAGATCACTTTTAACTGTTTCATTGCTGGGCAAGTAATGAGCTGGGATCTCAGCCATGTTTCCTTCTTGGCAGCAGGGGGAGAGGCAAGGATTAATGCCAGATCTCAAACACAGAGGTATAATCATTACCACATCTTCGTACAAGGACAGCTTTAGTGCTGATTCCATTAGCACTCTCAATCTTGGGAATATATACCCTGTAAAGCTGAGTGAGAATGCAGTTCTGCTTGCCTGAGCTTTCCCCACATAAATGGCTAAGTTCTTGGTATGATTTCACTGTTTAAGAGAAGTTTGGATCGGTACATGGATGGCAGGGGTATGGAGGGCAATGGTCCCGGTTTGGTTTGATGGAACAAAGCGGTTAAAATAGTTTGACACAGACTAGATGGGCCAAAGGGCCTGTTTCTGCATTGTACTTTTCTATGACTCTGACTCTAATTAAATCATTCTGGGGATGTTTTGCAATAATTCCTTCATATTGCTGCCTTTTAACTGGATAATAAAAACCTGAGAAAGGGCTCAGCCCAAAACGTCGACTGACCTGACTTCCTGCAGCATTGTGTGTGTGTGTGTGTGTGTGTGTATATATATGTGTGTATTGGTCTGGGTTTCCAGCATCTACAGAATCTCTTGTGTTAATAGTCTTACTCAATCTGGTTTTCATTTGTAGGTTTAATAAATTTGGGGTTTGGGAGTCACAAACAAGTATTATATTTGCTACAGTTCAAAACTTTTCAATATTAATGTGAACCCATCTCATTCACTGGTCTGTAGATTTTTGGATTTGATCAACATGGATATTAGGGAATCATGATATGATGCTATAAGCAATCTGCACTGGCCTTTATTGAAAGGAGGTTAGAATACCATAGCAACCAAATCCAGTCTTGTCTACTGGTCTCTCTTTACCCCCCCACCCCCCAGCCTCCAAAAAAAGTTCATTTTGAAGTCAATGGGGGAGTCTAGGACCAGAGAGCACAGCCTTGGGATAGAGGGACTTCTATTTAGAACAGATGAGGAGGAATTTCTTTAGCCAGAGAGTGGTGAATTTGTGGAATTCACTGCCACAGGCAGCTGTGCAGGCCAAGTCATTGGATATATTTAAAGCAGAGGTTGTTAAATTCTTGATTAGTAGGAGCATCAAAGGTTACAGAGAAAAGGCAGGACCATTGGTTGAGAGGGATAATAAATCAGCCAAGATGAAATGGTGGAGCAGACTCATTGGGCCACATGACCTAAATCTGCTCCCATGTCTTATGGTGTTATCAGTTCACTGGATTGACAGATAGAAATAGGTTATTCTATGTCTAGCAAAAGTAAGGTTGATCGCCTCATTCTTGTAAAATTCAGTGATTAAGAGTATACTTAATTTTACAAGAATGAGAGGCAACCTCATTAAAGCTTAAGATTCTGAGAGTGGATGCCAGGGTAACTGCATGAGGTTGTTTTCTGAGCTGGAGAGGCTACAACTAGAGGGTACTGTTGTAGAATAGGGTATGGACCATTTAGAACTGCTTCGTGAATAAGGTTCAAAATCTATAGAGTTCTAACTTTAGATTATGGGTACCCAACTTTGTGACCAATTGACGTTTAAACTAATGAAATGCGAAAGTATGAGATTTAGAGGTGAAGCCAAATTGAGGCATCAGGTCAGCCCATGATGATATGGACTGGCTGACCTGTTCTTCGAATGGATGGTGGGGGAGGCAGTGGTGAGAGACGGTAGATTATACTCTTCTATTTCATTGTATAAAGAAAATTCCTTATGATGCATCAAATTTTTGGAAATAGAGGTTGTAATTTACACTTTGTGTTGATTTGAAAAGCTTGTACTGAACCATGAGAGATTCTGAAGATCCTGGAAATCTTTGATACAGACACTACTAGAAGAACTCAGCAAGTCAGGTAGCATTTATGGAGAGGAATAATTGGTTCCAGTGCTGATGAAGGGTCTCTGGCCACAATATTGACTGTTTATTTCTCTTCGTAGATGCTACCTGACCTTGCTGAATTCCTCCAGCATTTGTGTGTGTTGCTTATACTGAACCAGCATCCAGCTTTTGTATTTTAATGTTTATTTCTGTTGAGGTCACTTGTTAATAACAAAAATCAGGAGAGATGGAGATGAGCTGCTGAGGATCTATTTTATATGGTTGTACAAAGTCAGCATTAATCTCCAGGACTTCAAAATGTTGTGTGTGCGTCCGTGCCTACGTGTTTGTGTGTATCTGGTAGAATAACATACAGTAAAATGGCATTACCAGTTGGGAAATGTGAGCAATTTACAAGTGAAACACAAAACTGAGTGCTGAGCTATATCATTGGGAACCATGCAAGGTAAAGGAACCTTGATTGATGAGAGAGGTTGTGAATTTAGTTGAAGAGAAAAAGATGAAGCATATGTAAGGTTTGGGAAACTAAAATCAGACAAGAGTCCTTGAGAGGAAAAGCCTGGAAAGGAACTCGGAAGATTAAGAGGGTCAAAAGAGACATGAAATGTCCTTGACAAGCAGAGTTGAAGAGAATCCCATGGCATTTATACTTGCGTTACAAATAAGAGGACAACTAGGGAGAGGGTAGTAGTACTCATCATCATCATTACCTGTCGTGCTGTGTGATGTACGTGATCATGGTCCCATGGCCATGATTGTTCTTGGCAAATTTTTTTACAAAAGTGGTTTGCCATTGCCTTTTCCTGGTCAGTTTCTTTCCAAGATGGGTGACCTCAGCCATTATCAATACTCTTCAGAAACTGTCTGCCTGGCATCAGTGGTCGCATAACCAGGACTTGTGAATGCACGAGCTGTTCATACGACCATCCACCACCTGCTCCCATGGGTTCACTTGACCCTGATCAGGGGGTTAAGCAGCTGCTACACCTTGCCCAAGGGTGACCCGCAGGCTAGCAGAGGGAAGGAGTGCCTTACACTTCCTTTGGTAGAGATGTGTCTCCACCCTGCCGCCCGAATACTAGTTGAGGATAAATGAAGAGATTTAGGCTTGGAGTCAGAGAACGTGGATGAGGCACAAATTGAGTATTTTTGGTTATTGTCCACTGGGAAGACTTTTCTGATGGTCGTCACTTTATCGTGGTGGAGAGGCTTTTGAGTTCCTGAGATCCCGAGAGTGATGCCATCTAGAGCTTAGCTCCTGGTAGGGTCACCCGTGGTGGTAAGATCAAGGGGGAGGTTTTAGACAAAGAGTGATCCAATCAAGGCCTCAGTGGAGAAGCTGGCAGAAGCTGATGATATATCACAATGGCAGTGGAGATGGAGGAAGGATGAGGAAGTGAAGTTTCCTAATCATGGTATGCCATGCCACTGGATCTTGACCCCGATCCGACAAGGACCGTGTAGTGACTGCCTGTGCATCAGCCTCCCCACGTGAAGCAAAGGCATCCACAGGCATTCTCCATTAAGAGAATAACCTCTTAGGAGAGCAGCATACTCGAAGAAGTGATCACAAGACTTAAGTGACCACTGCTAAGGAGAAGGACATGAAGTATAGTGAGGACAGTCTTGGCCATTTTCAGATCAAGAAAGTGATGGTGTTTGCTCTCGTGAAGAGCACTAAGGTAGAAAGGGGTTAGAAGAAGGATCCCATGATGCAGCAAGGATTGGAGAGTATGAGCTATAGGGAGAGGCTGGACAATCTTGGATTGTTTTCTCAGAGGATCAGAGGCTGAGAGGAGATCTGACAGAAGCTGAACTAATAATGTGAGATACACAGAAACTTTCTCTCAGGGTAGAAATGTGCTAGCAGATGTGCTATTAAAGGTGAGAGGATGAAAGTTTAAAGATGTACAGAAGTAAGTTTTTTTTTAATTGGCAAAATGGGTGCCTGGGATGAGCTACAGGGGTGGAGGTAAAAGCAGATACGATTGTGGTGTTTAAGAGAGCTTTAGATGGTCATGGAATGAAAGGATGTGGATCACAGGCAGGCAGAAGAGATGTAGTTTCCCTGCAGTTGGTTCCCTTGATTCCCTGCAGTTTGCCTATCAGGAGCGCATTGGAATCGACACTGCTGTCATCTGCCAGCTGAACAGGCCTATTCCTTTTTGGATAAGCAGGGCAGCACTATGTGGATCATGTTTTTTGATTTCTCAAGTGCCTCTAATACCATATAGCCCTCATTGCTGGGGGCAAGTTCTGTTCAATGCAGGTTGGCACTTCCATTGTATCCTGACTGGCAGACCACAGTTTGTGCGGCTTCAGAGCTATGTGTCAGCTATGAGCAGCACTGGGGCCCCAGGGGGGCTTGTACTGGCTCCCTTGCTGTTTACCCTGTATACCTTGGACTTTAGATAGAACACTGAGTCAAGTCATCTGCAGAAATTCTCTCATGACTCAGCAATAGTTAGGTGTATAAAGGGAGAATGTGAGGGGGAATACAGGGCCCTGGTGGAGGACCTTGTCTTACTGATGTTGAGCTGCAGATGTTTCAGCTTGCAGCATTTGACAAAGGAGATGGACTTTGGGAAGTCCAGGCCTGTACTGCTCCCTGTTACTACTGATGGTGTGGACCTGCAAGTACCTGGGGGTGCACCTGGATGACAGACTTGAGTGGAGCACCAACAGAACGGCTGTGTACAAGAAGGGCCTGAGTCACCTTTAATTCCTGAGGAGACAGAAGATTGTACTGGCGACAACAGACTGGTAAAACATGACCTGTCCTTCACATATTTTACCTGTCTGTTGTTGCCAGTATAATCTTCTAGTCAGTGTTGTGCTGGGGACTGTTTAACTTATTTTTATTCTTTCATACTTCTAATATTTGTACATCTGCATTTGTAATGCTACTGTGACACTGTAATTTCCTTTGGGATCAATAAAGTATCTATCTGTCCATTTGCATTGTGGTGGTCAGTCATTGAGGGCCAAAATCCCTGTTACTGCACTGTACTGTTCTGTGTGTAATGCCCTGGTTCACATCTTTACTGTTATGCTATAGGTATTTCATTTAGCAGTTCTGTAAGAGCTGCTATTCTGCTTTCAGCCTGTTTGGGTTACTGTTGAAGATGAGGGATGATGTGGAATGTGTGCCATCCAATTAGCGGGAGGTTTTCTTGGTGAGGGGCAATAAAGTTGGGCTTGAGATATTTTTTGTTCGAGAGGAGATACAGAGAGAAGATGCTGGGGAGATAGCATACGATCAGTGGGAGACCCGTTTGTTCGGGATGGATTGCAAGCGACTTAAGGTGGTGTGTGCTTTCACGTTGACAGAGGGCCCAGCATGTGACAGAAGTTCAAGATGAGCTCTAACTTGTGCACCTTTGACTGTTTAATTAGAATGGGCACTTTTCTTTACTAACCCTTCAGTTAAGATTCATAAATATTCCTTTAATTGTATGCAGTGTACTGTGTTATTTTGTGGCATTAATTTGTAATAGAGTAGCAAATGACACAGCATCCACACAAACGGGGATTTGGGGTGGGCTCGCACCTCAATCTCACGAGTTTGATGGGACCGGAGGTTATCTTCCCTAGACTCGCGCAGCCAAGGAAACCAGGGTTTTTCATGTGTAACCAAAAACATTTGAGCATTGATTATTGTGGATGTTGCTACTCTGCATGCTGTAGTGAATGTCAGTGTTCTTGTAGGATCCACATGTGTTGGGCCTTCTGTGTTAATTGCTGGCCGGGAAAGGAGACCAGACAATCTTGTGGAAGGCTGCTCTAAAACCAATGAATTTTGTGCTACAAAAATGCCCTTGTGTGGCTTTTATTAGATTAAAATTTGGAGCCATTAAGTTTATTTCCTGGTATTTCTCAATCTATTTCTTAAGTCTGAACCCAAACAAGATCTGATCAAAGGTTGTATTCCCTAAAGGAAACCGTGGGGTTGGAGTGACGTGGATCACACTGAGGACAAGAACTTGAGAGAGTGTATCATGGTTATCTAGACCCAGAGAAGGATGCAAAGCCTTTAACGTGCTTTAAAATTCTTTTGAGATACGAGAGCATCAAGCAAAAAGCGTGGTCTTAGAAGCTCGTGCTGTGTTTAAAAGGAGAATAAATAGGTTCATCCCAGTGCCGGTAGAGGTAGGAGAGCATTATTCCTGCTTTCTTTTTAACTCCTGTTCTCAGCATTACTACTTTTATTTACAGTTTGTTAACTTCTGCACGTTGGTTGTTGTCAGTCCTTGTGTGGCTTTTCATAGATTCTGTTGTGTTTCTTTAATTTTCCTGCATATGTAAATACCTGCAAGAAAATGAATCTCAAGGTAATATATGGTAACATATACGTACTTTGATAATAAATCTGCTTTGAATTTATTTCCCATACTCTTTGATTTCCAACTCCATTTGGCTCCGATGTAGTATAGGCAATATCTGTTTATATCTTGAATATATTCAGTGACCCCTTTACAGCCTCCTGGGATAAAAAAAATTCCAAGTACCATTGAAACTGAAAAGAAATTCTTTTACATCTATCTGAAATAGGTGATCCCAACTTCTGAATCTGTGCTCCTTAAGTTCCAGAAACTGGCACTGAGGAAGCCTCCTCTCCGAATCCACCCTGTCATTCTCCATCAGAATTCCATATGCAGCAGTAAAATCATTTAATTTTTCTAAATTCTAACAAGCATTGATCTAAAGTTCAAAGTACATATATGTCACCATATACAACCCTGAGATTCATTTTCTTGTGGACATATTCAATAAGTCTATAGAGTAATAACCATAACATAATCAATGAAAGACCGCCCAATTAGAGCGTTCAATCAGAGTGCGGAAGACAATAAACTGTGCAAATACAAAAGAAGAAACAATAATAATAATAAGCAATATATATTGAGAACGTGAGATGAAGAGTTCTTGAAAGTGAGTCTGTTGGTTGTGGGAGTATTTCAATGATGAAGTTATCTCCACTGGATCAAGAGCCTGATGGTTGAGGGGTAGTAACTGATACTGAACCTTTTGGTGTGGGTCCTGAGGCTCTTGTATCTTCTTGATGGCAGCAGTGAGAAGAGAGCATGCCTTGGGTGGTGGGGTTCCCTGATAATGGATGCTGCTTTACTGCGACAGCATTTTACGTAGATGTGTTCAGTGACGAAGAAGGTTTTGCCCATGATGGACTGGGCCATTTCCAGTACTTTTTGTAGGGTTTTTCGTTCAAAGGTGTTGATGTTTCCATACCAATCAGTTTACTCTCTACTTCTCATCGATAGAAGTCTGATAAAGTTTTAGGTGTCATGCAGATCCAATCTCTCATCCTTTCCTCATAAGCCAGCTCCTTAATTCTAGAAATCAACCTAGTAAACCAGTTTGCCAAGTATATTCTTCCTTGAATATGCACTTTCAACCTGGATAGATTCAGGTACAGTCTTTCCAGTGCTCTGCAGAACTTTAGATGTCAACAAGTTATCGTGCAAAATATTTTTAACTAAGAAGTTTAGAGATCTGACTGCATATGTTTTTATGTGTGGAAGAAGGAGCTAATACACACAGAAGTTTTACATTATTTAGTCCCTGCGTGTAGTTGCCCAGTATGTTTATCTGCCTCTAGTAAATCTGAAAATTACTGAGTTCCTTCCACTGTCCAAGTGAGATTTTCCACTTAACGGTATTTAGACAACTAGATTAAAGATTAGCTTTATTTGTCACATACGTCGAAACACTGATAGACTGAAATGCATCACTTGCATTGATGACCAACACAGCTTGAGGATGTGTTGGGGGCAGCTCACAAGTGTCACCATGCTTCCGGCACCAATGTGATGTGCCAGCAATTTACTAACCTTTACTAACCCGCATGTCTGGAATGTGGGAGGAAACTGGAACACCCAGAGGAAGCACATGTAGTCCCAGGAAGGAACAAACTTCTTGCAGATAGCAGCATGAATTGAAGTGTTCTGCTAACTGCTGCCCCAGGAAAAGTATACAGGGAAATTAAATTTTAGTTTGCACAACCAGCTTCCTCAATTGAAAAGCACTTCCTGAAAGCATGGTGGAACTGGATTTGCTAAATGATTTTTGAAAAGGAGCCAGGCGCACACTAAGGGAGGCAGGGGAGGGGAGTTACAGGGAGACAATATGAAAGGGAAAATGGTATTTGCCTCAGCTGTGTCTGTGTTTTGTGAAGTGGATTGCAATCTTAAAAGATTTAAAATTCTGCCTGATTGAGCAAACAGCCGGAGTGCATGGGATTTGGCAAGACCAGTGGTGATGTAAAACTGTAAACGTTAGTGAGGGAACTTGATTGTTGGATCAATCTAGATTGTAGCCGGAACGTTGCAGAGACGAGTGGAGTTGTTGATAGAATGTTCTGTCGAGAGCACATGCAAAATTTCATCTCATTTTCAGGTCAGGATTGCTTACAGATACTCTGGTTTTATTGGCAATAATTACTGAGCTTGTTTCACAATCCAGTACTTTACATTAATGCATTCTGGGTTATGTTACCATAGCGACTTTGACTTTAGTATTCATAGGCCATGCTGTTTACTGCAAACCACTGTTTTGGCAGTAGGTTAAGACTTGCAGCTTTGCTTGGGAGGGTTCACTTGTTTTTGTATGCTTGGTAAGGCTCCATATTGTGCTCTTGCACAGAGATTGGGTTAATTATGGTCAAGATTAAGTACGGATTTTTTGGGAACTTCCCTGGTGCTCACAGTTATGCGGTGACTGATCTGCAGCTTTTCTCTGTCCCTTTCCAGAATCCTTGTGTTCTCCCATCCTCCAACTTCCCCACAAATGTGGGGCATACCACAATTGTAATACAGGTCCACAATCCCTTATCCAAAATCCGTGGGGCCAGTTGCATTTCGGAATTCATAATTTTTCAGATTCAGACCCTCCCCCCCCCCCCCACCGATACCAAAAAACATGTATGCTCAAAGTCCCTTATTTAACCTGTCTCAGTGCGGCAGACTTTAGGACCCAGCGGCGCACCAAACCTACGCACATCCTCCCATATACTTTAAATCATCTCTAGATTACTTATAATACCTAATACAATATAAATACTATGTAAGTAATTGCTATACTGTATTGTTTAGGGAATAATGACAGGAAGAAATTTTATTTCCAACAAAAACATTCAATAAAACATAAAAATATACAGCTTCAAACAAACCAAATCAAACACATGGTAAGTGACTTATTGGTATAAATGTAGAACGTCACTGTCACTGTCACTATAAAACTTCAGTAACTTGTCTTTCTGTTTATTTAAATCATATACAGTGGTAGTTTTGACACTGTTTACTTCAGTAAGATGCCACACAGACACACCATGATCAAGCTTCTGCAATAACTCCACTTTTTGCGTTATTGATAGAGAAGATTCCTTCTCTTTTTCTCATTGTTACCCATAGGGTATCTGCAGCTCTTTTTGACATTTTCACAGTATATCACAAAATATCAGCGAACAGCAAATGCACGTGTAACCAGTACGAGCGCTGAACCACAACTGACGTCTGGTGGCCTCTGCTAGTGCTGCCATGTTACACCTGAGCAACGTGAGCTGTTGGCAAAGAAAACTTTGGTTTTCGGAGCTTTTTGGATTTCAGAATTTCGGATAAAGGAATGTGCACTTGTACCAGGAAGATCCTAGAACATCAAGATCTTGTGGCCATTGCTGGATCTGGCAATCAGCCTGTCTTCCCAACCTTCAGAGTAGAAAAATAATTGTTTTCTTTCTTCACTTAAGAACTACTTCGTAAAATGTAAGATTATCATCAAATTGAGCTAACCTGAATGATTTCAGTATTCCAAAGATAGTGGTTCAGCAAGCTGTTGAATCTCCATTTAAAGATTAGCAAACAGGAGAAAATCTGCAGATGCTGGAAATTCAAGCAACACACACAAAATGCTGGTGGAATGCATTTTGTAGGGTCTCGGCTGGAAACGTTGACTGTAAGTCCTGACGAAGGGTCTCGGCCTGAAACGTCGATTGTACTTCTTCCTATAGATGCTGCCTGGCCTGCAGCATTCCACCGGCATTTTGCGTTAAAGATTAGCTTTATTTGTCACGTGGACAACGAAGTATGAAATGTTTGTGTCAACAACTAAAGCAGTATGAGGATGTACTGGGGACAGCCCATAAGTATCACCATGTTTCCAGCACCAACATAGCATGCCACTACTTACTAACCCTAAGCGTATGTTTTTGGGATGTGGAAGGAAACGAGCACCATGTGGTTACAGGGAAAATATGTAACGCTCAGTTATATTGGCTCGTATACGTCTAGGGGAAATCCCACCCAGCACCTGCCTCAATGCTTCCCACGGAGTCGGTTGCCGCCCGAATCAATCCCAGACATCAATCATCAGCCAGGCACACCCAGTACGTTTTACCAAGTACACTTTATAGATATTACTAATTCTATGACATTAATATAAATTCGATACAGAAAAGGAAGTAATGAAAAAAAAGGCACCAAGACTTATCAAAGTCCAAGTTCTTCACGCGCAACCGTTGGAGCTCAATCGATTCCGGACGACCACCCGAATCCTGTCGACTCACGGCTCGGGACCACCCGAAGTGATCGACCAGAGCCTGTCCGCACGTCCGCGGTCCTCCAAGTCTCTCCTCCGACTCCCCACCAAAAACCCCGTCCACCGTCCTCCCCGCCTCTCCTCCGACTCTACCCCAAAAAACCCCATCCACAGTCATATGATACAGCATTTATCCAAAAACAAAACGATACATGACCACCCATTGGCTAATAGCACCCTGCTATCTATATTCACCCAAGCAACTGTCTGACTAGAGACTTACTCAGCATTTAACATAACAAAGAAGCATTCCCAGTATAACATAACAAAGAAACCATTTTAAATTTAATATAAAAAAAAAGGAAAGACCCTGTACACATACAAACTCCTCACAGACAATGGCGGAATGATCACTTGCACAGTGAAATGTTACAGGGTCGCTACACTACCATAGTGCGTTTTTCTTTCAGGATTAAAGCCAGCGGTGCTGTTCTATATAGCACGAGATGGGTCAGGAGACCTTCTGAAAGCAGAAATGTCATTGCTAACTATATAACTGTAAAAGTCCAAAAAAGAACCCGAATATTCAGCAGTTAGAGTGAACTAGAGTTTGCTCTGTGTTAATTTTCAAATTGGAGTCTACTAAAAGGAACTGGTTGATTTCACACCTTGTTTTGGTTCCTGTTTTATTCCTGTTTTGTAATCTGCTTTGACACTGCTGTGGGATTCCTATATTTTTGCTCTTCCCTTGATTTCCTGTTGTGGCGTCCATGTATAATATTTTTAGTATTACTATCTGCACAAATGCAATTATGTGGGGTTGCATTTTGATTCACTGCTTCAACATCTATCATCTTGAGATCCTCACCATCTGGGCCATACCATCTCACAGCTACTTCCCTTCAACCATTCGATTCTTGAACCAATCCTAATTACTACCTGAGTATATCAACACTTTGGACTCCAGTGAATCTTATTATTTTATTGTAATGGCATTCTTGTGTGTAGTTTTTCTTGTGAATGTTGTGTGCTGCTGTATCTAAGTTTTTCCATTGGACTAGTGCATACATGACAAAAAAATTCGACCTTGACTCTGACATTTTTATCATTTCAAGCCTCATAGGTTCTGAAATAAACCGTGAATATTGATGGGAAGTAAAGGTGCAGCTTGCAGTTGAGGTGGTGGAATAGTTCCACAGGGTGTCTTGTTTTAGATGGTTCAATGTGCCAAAGATACTGGTGATATTTTTCCAAGTTAAAGTTGCTCACTTGTTTTATTCCTCCATTACACAGCTGCTCTACAAGCTCTAAAACGCAAGAAGCGGTACGAAAAGCAGCTTGCACAGATTGATGGTACACTGTCCACCATTGAGTTCCAGAGAGAAGCCTTGGAAAATGCAAACACTAACACAGAAGTACTCAAGAACATGGGATTTGCCGCCAAGGCAATGAAAGCAGCTCATGAAAATATGTAAGCAGCAACACTATTCCTGTCTTGTTCTGACACTAGATATCCTCCTTCCCATTCCACAGTCCTGTTATAAGAGCAAAACATTTGCTTGTGCAGTACTCAACTGAACTTCTTGTGCTTACTGATCTTCCATTATTTTTTGTTAGTCAACATTTCTCCATATCTGAAGCCTTGTATATGTATTAGATTAATTTCTCCATTTTAGAGCTCGTGACCATAGTTCCTGATAATTGTTCCTGCTGCTGGTTTTAAATTCTTGTGCTGGAACATCTCTGCCCAGTTACTCAGTTTTTGGCAATAACCAGCCCCCATTATTTGCCCATTACTGCCCCATTTTGGCAGTAACCGGAGATAACCAGCCCCCATTATTTTGACAGTGCTTTACCTTGGGTTTAGGATATAGGACATATTTTTATTTATTTAGAGATACAGCACTGTAACAGGCCCTTCTGCTCCATCAAGCCTGCACTTTCCAGTTACCCCCGTGTGACCAATTAATGTACATTCGAATGTGGGAGGGAAGTGATCACCTGGAGGAGACTCGCGTGGTTATGGGGAGACTGTACAAAGTCCTTGCAGACAGTGGCAGGAATTGAGCCTGGGCTGCTGGTTATGCTAATCACTATGCCACCATGCTGGCCTCACGTGGCTCAATGTGATACTAACTCCATTGACTGGTGGAATGACCAGTTGATGAGGCGTGGGGCATCTCTGAAACCAGTGCCTCCAGTCCTCTTGCCATTCTCCTTAGTCCTATAGGAACTCCTGTACATTCAGTGGCCACCTTATTAGGTACTGGGAGTGAAACCTGATGTAGTTTTCTGGTGCAGTAGCCCATCCACTTCAAGGTTCAACATGTGCATTCAGAGATGCTCTTCTGCACACCACTGTTGTAACACATGGTATTTGAGTTACTGTCGCCTTCCTGTCATCTTAAACCAGTCTGGCCATTCCCCTCTGTCCTCTCTCATTAACGATGCATTTTTGCCCACAGAAGTGTCACTCACTTTTTTTTGTTTTTCACATCATTCTCTGCAAACTCTAGATACTGTTCTGCATGAAAATCCCAGGGAACCAGCAGTTTGTCAGATACTCAATTCATCCCATCTGGCAACAACAATGGTTAAAGTCACTGAAAACATATTTCTTCCCCATTCTGATATTTGATCTGAACAACAACTGAATCTCTTGACTGTGTCTGCATGCTTTTATGCATTGAGTTGCTGCCACATGAATGGCTGATTAGATATTTGCATTAAAGAGCAAGTGTACAGGTGTACCTAATAAAGTGGTTACTAGTTTATAGTGGACAAAAGAACTAAAGTTTGCATGGATAGATGGAGGAGAAGTTTCCCAGCTATATCATCCAAAAATCAAGGAATGATCGTTAGATGATTGTTGTGCTAGCAGTAACCTCATCCAGTGTATGAATAATAAAGTCATCTAAAAGTTCTGGTTTGTGTATTTGAATGAAGCTGCGTAACTGGTTCATTTGATTCATTACATTGATTTTCCCTTTCAGGGACATTGACAAAGTAGACGAACTAATGCAAGACATCACGGAACAGCAAGAACTGGCACAGGAAATTTCTGATGCAATTTCAAAGCCAGTGGGATTCGGTGAAGATTTTGATGAGGTAAATATTGAAGTGCAATTGAACTTGAAACAGAGTCAAGCAGTTTACAGTTTCTGTGTACACAGACTAACTCTCAGAGTCACTGACATGACATAGAACATTACAGAACAGTGCAGACCCTTCCACCCATGATGTGTTAACCTTTTAAACTACTCTAAGATCAATCTAACCATTCTCTCACTCCTTCTTTCTTTCATCCATATACCTCTCTTTTAAATGTCCCTAATGTACCTGCCTCTACAACTATGCCATGAAATTTGTGGTTTTGTGGCAACGGTACTGTGCCATACAAACTGTTACTATAGGTTACAATAAGAAATGTAAAAATAAAAACGTGGGGGAAAATGAGCAACATAGTGAGGTGGAATTCATGGGTTCATGGTCCATTTAGAAATCCGATAATGGAAGAAGCTGTTCCTGAAATATTGAGTGTGTGTCTTCAGGCTGCTGTACTACCACCTTGATGGCAACAATGAGAAGAGGGCATGTCATGAATCATGAAGGTCCTTAATGATATATTCTGCCTTCTGAAGAAGTCCTCAGTGGTGGGGAGGGCCCTTAATGATGGCATCACCTTCTGGAGATGTTCTTGATGGTGGGGAGGCTAGTGGAACTGGCTGATTTGAGCTTTTTCCGATCCTGTGTACTGGAGTCTCTATGCTAGGCTTACAAGTGGTTGCAACACACACAAAATGTTGGTGGTTTACTCTTTTCCATAGATGCTTCCTGACCTGCTGAGTGCCTCCAGCACTTTGTGTGTGTGTGTGTTGCTTGGATTTCCAGCATCTGCAGATCTTCTTGTGTTTTTACAAGTGGTTGTTTGGGCCTTTGTGCTTTATTTTGTAAGTGCTTGTGAAGTTTGAGTGAGAAATAGTGACTTCTGGAGTGACTACCATTGATTTAAAACACTGGATGAGCTGATCAGAAAAGTGTCAAGTTTGCTGATGATCAATATGCTATTTTAATCTGCTGCATTGTTCAGCCCAGTGTTTTGGCATTAAAACTGTACTGGTAAGGAAGAAAGTATTAAAAATCCAGGCCCTAGGTGAAACACGGTACGCAAGAGGTAGCTGTGCCATAAATGAGACGTAAAGATTAGGAGCTGAGTAAATTTCACTCAGGTAAGAAAGATTGAATTTAAAAAATAAAAATAAAAATTAAATGCAACAAAAAATGGTGGCAGTTAGCGCAATGCTTTACGGTGCCAGTGATCAGGAATCTGGCTTCAATTCCTACTGCTGCCTGGAAGCAGTTTATACATTCTCCCCACGACCACATAGGTTTACTCCCACATTTCAAAGACCTACACAACACCTAATCTAAGATAGCCTTTCCCCTAGTAGGCTTGGGCACAAGCTGCTCCTGAAAGCCATCAGGTAGGTATTCATCAAATTCTCTCCCTTGCAATCCAACACCAACCTGATTTTCCCAGTTGCCTTGCATATTGGATTCTCCCATTACAATTGTCATTACTCTTATTACATGCGTTTTCCAACCCCTTTGCAATCTCAACCTGACATCTTGGTTACTATTTCGATGCCTAAATAATGTTTTTGTTTAACCCTTGCAGTTTAACTCCACCCACAAAGATTCAACATTCTTGAACCCTAGGTCACCTCTTTCTAAAGATGTAATTCCATCTCTTACCAACAGAGCCACACCACCACCTATGCCTGCCTGCCTGTTCTTTTGATGTTAAGCTCCCAACTATGGTCTTCTTTCAGCCATGACTCAGTGATGCCCATGATGTTATACTAACCAATCCCTAATTGCGCATGAGTTCATCTTATTCCAAATCCTATGTGCATTTAAATAGAGCAGCTTCAGTCCTGCATACTTCACCGTTTTTGAATTTTGCCTCTGTGGTGCAATTTAACCCTGTGCTCTGTTGGCATTTGTACCCAATAATTGGCTTATCCTTTCTTACATTCATGTTACACCTGTCATCTACTTGTAAATCTGCTGGCTGATCCTCAACTCTATCGTACTGGTTCCAGATATACCCATATACCCAATGATTTGGTCTCCACAGCCATCTGTAGCAGTAAATTCAGCAGGTTCACCACCTCTGGTTAAGGACCATAAGGTATAAGAACAGAATTAGACCATTTGGCCCTTTGAGTCTGCTCTGCCATTTCATCATGATTGATCCAATTTTCCTCTTGGCCCCAGTCTCCTGCCTTCTCCTGGTATCTCTTCATGCCCTGACCAGTCAAGGCTCTATCGATCTCTGCCTTAAATATACACTAAGACTTGGCCTCCACAGCCATCTATGGCAACAAATGCCACAGATTCACCAATCTGTGGCTAAAGAAATCCCTCCTCATCTCCATTCTGAAAAGTCGCCCCTCTGTTCTGAGGCTGTGTCCTCCAGTCTTAGATTCTCCCACCATAGGAAACATCCTCTCCACATCCAGTCTGTCAAGGCCTTTCACCATTTGATAGGTTTCAATGAGGTCATCCCTCATTCTGAATAGTGAGTACAGGCCCAGAGCCATCAAATGCTCTTCATATGACAAGCCATTCAATTCCGGAATATTTTCGTGAATCTCCTTTGAACCCTTTCCAGTTTCAGCACATCCTTTTGAAGATAAGGAGCCCAAAACTGCTCACAATACTCCAAGTGAGGCCTCACTAGTGCTTTATAAAGTCTCAACATTACATCCTTGCTTTTATATTCTAGGATGAATGCTAACATTGCATTTCTTTTCCTCACCACAAACTCAGCCTGCAAATTAACCTTTAGGGATCCTGGACAAGGACTCCCAAGTCCCTTTACACCTCAGATTTTTGTATTTTCTCAACATTTAGAAAGTAGTCAATCCTTTAATTTCTTCTGCCAAAGTGCATTCCCCGCTGTATACCATCTGCCACTTTTTTGCCCTTTCTCCTAATCTATCAAGTCCTTCTGTAGCCTTATTACTTCCTCAAAACTTCATGCCCCTCCATCTATCTTTGTATTGTCTGCAAACTTGGAATTCCATCATCCAAGTCATTGACATACAACATAAAAAGAATCTATCCCAACTCATATCCCTGTGGAACACCACTAGTCACCGGCAGCCAACCAGAAAAGGATACTTTTATTCCTACTCTTTGCTTCCTGTCAATCAGCCTCTACTTTATCTATGTTAGAATTTTTCCTGTAATACCATGGGCTCATAGCTTGTTAAACAACCTCAAGTGTGGCACCTTGTCAGAGGCCTTCTGAAATTCTAAGTACACAAGATCAACCGGTTCTCTTTTGTCTATTCTGCTTGTTATTTCTTCAAAGAATTCCAACTGATCTGACAGGTAAGCTTTCCCCTTGAAACCATGCTGACTACGCACTATTTTATCATGTGCCCCCAAGTACCCTGAAGCCATATCCTTAAAAATGGAATCCAACATCTTCCCAACTACTGAGGTCAGACTAACCGGCCTATAATTTCCTTTCTTCTGCCTCTCTCCCCTCTTGAAGAGCGGAGAGTGATATGTGCAATTTTCCACTGTTCCGGAACCATTCCAGAATCTAGTGACTCTTGTAAGATCATTAATGCTTCCTCAGCACCTTCAGCCACCTCTTTCAGAACCCTGGGTTGTACACCATCTGGTCCAGGTGGCTTATGTCCCTTCAGACCTTTTCAGTTTCCCAAGACCCTTCTCCCTAGTGACAGTTACACACTTCATGACCCCTGACACCTGGATCTTCCACCATACTGTTTGTGTCCTCTACAGAGAAGACTGATGCATATAACTTGTTCAATTCATCCGCCGTTTCCTTGTCCCTCATTTATACCTCTCCAGTATAGTTTTCCAGCTGTCTGATGTCCATTCTTGCCTCTCTTTTACACTTTATTTATCTGAGTTGGTATCCTCTTTAATATTATTGGCTAGCGTACTTTCATAATCTATCTTTACCTTAATGACTTGTTTAGTTGCCTTCTGTTGATATTTAAAAGTTTCCCATTTCTCTAACTTCACACAAATTTTTGCTCTATTATATGCCCTCTCTTTGGCTTTTATGTTGGCTTTGGCTTCTCTTGTTAGCTACCGCTGTGCTATCTTGCCTTTAGAATACTTCTTCCTCTTTGGGATGTAAATACCCTGTGCCTTCCGAATTGCTTCCAGAAATTCCAGCCATTGTGACTCTGCTGTCCTCCTTGCCAGTGTTCTTTTCCAATCAATTATGGCCAACTCCTTGCTCATGTAGTAATTCCCTTTACTCCACTGTAATACTAATGCATCAGACTTCAGCTTCTTTTTCTCAAATTTCAGGGTGAAGATTATGATTACTTGCCCCTAATTAGGCCACCCAGCCCATTGAGTCTGCTCTGCTATTCCATCATAGCTGATTTGTTATCCCTCTGCTCCAGTCTCTTGCCTGCTGCTTGTCTTTCACGCCGTTACTAACCAAGAACCTATTAACCTCCACTTTAAATATTAAAACTTCTGCAATATTTAAATATTTTGCAATGCTGGTGAAATCATTTTAGCTTTCTCTTGGGTTTTGTGACAAGAGACTATACTTCTACCCCCTCTGTAGGAGGATTTGATGGCTGAGTTGGAAGAACTGGAACAAGAGGAGCTCGACAAAAACCTGCTGGAGATCGGAGAAGCAGACAACGTGCCTCTTCCCAGTGTCCCCTCCACCTCTCTCCCAGAAAGGCCAGGTAAGTGTTAGTTCATTATCTGCGTCAGTAAAACCATGGTTACTTCCACCTTTGTTGTTCACTGGGTTGTGTTCCATTAATATAACTTCCCAGCTGCTGCGAAGGGCCGAGTTGTATGAAAGTACAGCAGATTTCTCTGCAATAATAACTGGGTGGTACGAGTTTCTATGAAAGCAAGTTAACCTTTCTCACTATAGCTGGTTGAAGTGACTGCAGTCATCTGAACAAAGTACTGCCAATCAGCAAGGACCCCACCATCCAGGCCACACTCTCTTCTCACTGCTGCCATCGGGAAGGAGGTACAGGTCCCGTACATATTATACCTCCAGGTCAGGAACAGTGATTACCCTTGAACCATCAGGATCCTGAACCAGTGTGGATAACCTCACTCACCTCAACTCTGAACTGATTCCCCAATCTCCACTCATTTTTAAGGATTCTGCAACTCAGTATTATTTATTATTATTATTTTTTTGCTTTTTGCACGTCTTTGTGTGTATTTTTCACTGAGTCTATTGTATTTCTTTGTTCTGCTGTAAATGCCCACAGGAAGATGAATCTCAGGGTTGTATATAGTGACATATGCATACTTTGATAATAAATTTACTTGAATTGGGTTACAGATTACTTGAGGTGAGGAAACTAAAACCTTGGTAGAAAATAACCCATACATTAAGACAAAGGTAACTGAGAGTGGAGTTAACAGGAATTCTGCAGATGCTGGAAATTCAAGCAACACACATCAAAGTTGCTGGTGAACGCAGCAGGCCAGGCAGCATCTGTAGGAAGAGGTGCAGTCGACGTTTCAGGCCGAGACCCTTCGTGGGGTTAGTCCATTCACCCCATTGAGTCTGTTCCACCATTGCATCATGGCTGTCTTGTCCAAACCTGTAAGATAAATCAGAATCGGGTTTAATATCACCGGCACACATTGTACAAATAATAAATAATGCAGAGAACATGAGTTATGGAGTTCTTGACAATGATTCTGTAGATTGTGGAATCATTTCAGTGCTGAGGTGCGTGAAGTTATCCATGCTGATTCAGGAGCCTGATGGTTGAAGGGTAATGACTGCTTCTGAACCGTGAGGGATCTAAGGCTTCTGTTCCTCCTGCAGGTACAGCGTGAAGAGAGCATGATCTGGTTGGTGGGGATCCTTGATGATGGATGCTGCTTTCTAGGGCAGCGCTCCGTGTAGATGTGCTCAATGATGGTTCCCTTCAATGTGTTTCATTTATATATCCCCTATTTTTTGTTACTTCCAGCTGCCAAGAAGGAAGAAGAGGACGACATGCAGGAGCTCGAAGCATGGGCTAATGCTATGTGAGGGCAATGGGCATCTTGTAAAGCACGGACACTATTGTACGCCATGGTTGTAGGTCTTTTGTTTTACATTGAAGGTCGTGAGCAGAGTAAATTTCTACGTGACTCCTGGGATCCATTCTGGGGAGGGTGGAGTGGGTGTGTGCAGTGTGGCAATATGGTTTGCTGTACGTGAGGAGGTGCAGGGAAACACTTTGGTACTACTTGACCCGTCTTTCATTGGATTTTTGTTACTGGCCAAAATCTTTAAGCCCATAATGATCCGGTACAGCGTTCTCCCTCCTCCTCCTCCTGGAACTGATGCCCCACCCCGTCTCTCGTGCCAGTCACCACATCACATCCTTCTGCTCATTTGTAATTGCTGCAGTGGCGATTTAGTTCCCAGAATAAAACTCCTCTTGCACGTCCATAATCGTTCGCTTGAGGTGAAGACAGTTGATTACTTCTCTGCTATTTTTGATTAATTTTTTTAAAAATTTGATTCAAAAAAAGAAATCTCAATTGAAGACCCTCCTCGTCCCGCCAAACAAAATACTTATTTCAGCAAGGAGTTCTTTATTTATAAAGCTTGTAAATTATTTTCTTCCCTACAAGATTTAAGCTACTTTAAAAGTGTATTTTAATTGGGTATAAGCACGTGATTTACCGCTGTCCAGGCGCCTCTGGGAATGTTTTGGTGTATGTTGGGTTTTGTTTGTTTTTGGATGGGAGGGTGGGAGGGCTGGTTACAGTTAACCTTATTTCTGCACTTCTGTGTGTCAATCAAAGCTGACGGTGTGATTCCTTCTATCTTTCTGCACATCTGGTATAATTTTACCTATCTGTTTTATTACGGATTTACACAAGACACCTTTTGAATGCTGCTTCAGCTGAAAAGTTATATTTTTCTCCTTAACGTGGGCTGTATACAGCACAACAGAGGCACTGTGAGGCTATCAATCCATTACAAGATCTCTCTAATCCTACTTAAACATGCTGTAAATATGTTAAGAGAAAAAAATAAAATTTCTTTTAATGTAACAGTGTCATGAACCAGATGTTTGAAAACCACGTCAAGATTCAGGATTGTTTAATGTCATTTCCAGTACACAAGTGTATTGTGTAAAGGAGAGCAGAATAATTGTTACTCCAGATCTGATGCAGCACAGAAAAAGCACAATAAGATAACATAATTTTTTAAAAAGCAATACTATAAAGTAAGATAGCTTATAAATGTTTATTTTATGTCCATAAAGTGATATTAGGCAGAGGAGTGTCTGTACATAAGGTGATGGTAATGATTGGGGGGTGTGGAGGGGTGAGTCAGTGTGTGAAGGTGTTGATCAGCCTTACTACTTGGGGAAGGTGTCTGTTTTTGAGACTGGTGGTCTTGGTGTGGATAGCATTTACCTTGTATTAGGTATTATAAGTAATCTAGAGATGATTTAAAGTATACGGGAGGATGTGCATAGGTTATGTAGCCTCCTCCCTGATGGAAGTGGGACAAGCAGTCATAGAAACATAGAAAATAGGTGCAGGAGTAGGCCATTCGGCCCTTCGAGCCTGCACCGCCATTTATTATGATCATGGCTGATCATCCAACTCAGAACCCTGCCCCAGCCTTCCCTCCATACCCCCTGATCCCCGTAGCCACAAGGGCCATATCTAACTCCCTCTTAAATATAGCCAATGAACTGGCCTCAACTGTTTCCTGTGGCAGAGAATTCCACAAATTCACCACTCTCTGTGTGAAGAAGTTTTTCCTAATCTCGGTCCTAAAAGGCTTCTCCTTTATCCTCAAACTGTGACCCCTCGTCTGGACGTCCCCAACATCGGGAACAATCTTCCTGCATCTAGCCTGTCCAATCCCTTTAGGATTTTATACGTTTCAATCAGATCCCCCCTCAATCTTCTAAATTCCAACGAGTACAAGCCCAGTTCATCCAGTCTTTCTTCATATGAAAGTCCTGCCATCCCAGGAATCAATCTGGTGAACCTTCTTTGTACTCTCTCTCTGGCAAGGATGTCCTTCCTCAGATTAGGGGACCAAAACTGCACACAGTACTCCAGGTGTGGTCTCACCAAGGCCTTGTACAACTGCAGTAGTACCTCCCTGCTCCTGTACTCGAATCCTCTTGCTATAAATGCCAGCATACCATTCGCCTTTTTCACTGCCTGCTGTACCTGCATGCTCACTTTCAATGACTGATGTATAATGACACCCAGGTCTCGTTGCACCTCCCCTTTTCCTAATCGGCCACCGTTCAAATAATAGTCTGTTTTCCTATTTTTGCCACCAAAGTGGATAACTTCACATTTATCCACATTAAATTGCATCTGCCATGAATTTGCCCACTCACCCAACCTATCCAAGTCACTCTGCATCCTCTTAGCATCCTCCTCACAGCTAACACTGCCACCCAGCTTCGTGTCATCCGCAAACTTGGAGATGCTGCATTTACTTCCCTCATCCAAGTCATTAATATATATTGTAAACAACTGGGTCCCAGCACTGAGCCTTGCGGTACCCCACTAGTCACCACCTGCCATTCTGAAAAGGTCCCGTTTATTCCCACTCTTTGCTTCCTGTCTGCTAACCAATTCTCTATCCACATCAATACCTTACCCCCAATACCATGTGCTTTAAGTTTGCACACTAATCTCCTGTGTGGGACCTTGTCAAAAGCCTTTTGAAAATCCAAATATACCACATCCACTGGTTCTCCCCTATCCACTCTACTAGTTACATCCTCAAAAAATTCTATGTGCTTCGTCAGACATGATTTTCCTTTCACAAATCCATGCTGACTTTGTCCGATGATTTCACCGCTTTCCAAATATGCTGTTATCACATCTTTGATAACTGACTCCAGCAGTTTCCCCACCACCGACGTTAGGCTAACCGGTCTATAATTCCCTGGTTTCTCTCTCCTTTTTTTAAAAAGTGGGGTTACATTAGCCACCCTCCAATCCTCAGGAACTAGTCCAGAATCTAATGAGTTTTGAAAAATTATCACTAATGCATCCACTATTTCTTGGGCTACTTCTTTAAGCACTCTGGGATGCAGATCATCTGGCTCTGGGGATTTATCTGCCTTCAATCCCTTCAATTTACCTAACACCACTTCCCTACTAACATGTATTTTGCTCAGTTCCTCCATCTCACTGGACCCTCTGTCCCCTACTATTTCTGGAAGATTATTTATGTCCTCCTTAGTGAAGGCAGAACCAATGTAATTATTCAATTGGTCTGCCATGTCCTTGCTCCCCATAATCAATTCACCTGTTTGTGTCTGTAGGGGACCTACATTTGTCTTTACCAGTCTTTTCCTTTTTACATATCTATAAAAGATTTTACAGTCAGTTTTTATGTTCCCTGCCAGTTTTTTCTCATAATCTTTTTTCCCCTTCCTAATTAAGCCCTTTGTCCTCCTCTGCTGAACTCTGAATTTCTCCCAGTCCTCAGGTGAACCACTTTCTCTGGCTAATTTGTATGCTTCTTCTTTGGAATTGATACTATCCCTAATTTCTCTTGTCAGCCACGGGTGCACTACCTTCCTTGATTTATTCTTTTGCCAAACTGGGATGAACAATTGTTGTAGTTCATCCATGCAACCTTCAAATGCTTGCCATTGCATATCCACCGTCAATCCTTTAAGTGTAATTTGCCAGTCTATCTTAGCTAATTCACGTCTCATACCTTCAAAGTTACCCCTCTTTAAATTCAGAACCTTTGTTTCTGAATTAACTATGTCACTCTCCATCTTAATGAAGAATTCCACCATATTATGGTCACTCTTACCCAAGGGGCCTCTCACGACAAGATCGCTAATTAACCCTTCCTCATTGCTCAAAACCCAGTCCAGAATAGCCTGCTCTCTAGTTGGTTCCTCGACATGTTGGTTCAAAAAACCATCCCGCATACATTCCAAGAAATCCTCTTCCTCAGCACCTTTACCAATTTGGTTCACCCAATCTACATGTAGATTGAAGTCACCCATTATAACTGCTGTTCCTTTATTGCACACATTTCTAATTTCCTGTTTAATACCATCTCCAACCTCATTACTACTGTTAGGTGGCCTGTACACAACTCCCACCAGCGCCTTCTGCCCCTCAGTGTTACGCAGCTCTACCCATATCGATTCCACATCTTCCCGGCTTATGTCCTTCCTTTCTATTGCGTTAATCTCCTCTTTAACCAGCAACGCCACCCCACCTCCCCTTCCTTCATGTCTATCCCTCCTGAATATTGAATATCCCTGAACGTTGAGCTCCCATCCTTGGTCACCCTGGAGCCATGTCTCTGTGATCCCAACTATATCATAATCATTAATAACAATCTGCACTTTCAATTCATCCACCTTATTACGAATGCTCCTTGCATTGACACACAAAGCCTTCAGGCGCTCTTTTACAACTCTTAGCCCTTATACAATTATGTTGAAAAGTGGCCCTTTTTAATGCTTGCCCTGGATTTGTCGGCCTGCCACTTTTACTTTTCTCCTTAGTACTTTTTGCTTCTACCCTCACTTTACACCCCTCTGTCTCTCTGCACTCGTTCCCATCCCCCTGTTGTGAACTAACCTCCTCTCGCCTAGCCTCTTTAATTTGATTCCCACCCCCCAACCATTCTAGTTTAAAGTCACCTCAGTAGCCCTCGCTAATCTCCCTGCCAGGATATTGGTCCCCCTAGGATTCAAGTGTAACCCGTCCTTTTTGTACAGGACACAGGCACAAAATGCCTGTTAATACTACATGCACTTGATAGAAACTCTGTTTCTCTCCCTTGGTATCTAAATCTGTAATGAGGAGGTCTTGACTTTCAGGTGAGGCAGTAAGTCTAGGACATTGATACGAAGATGGGTGGAGGGCATCTTCATATGTTAAGGAAGCAGAGAGTCTGCAGAAAGACTTGGGCAGTTTAGGAGAATGGACAAAAAAATGGCAGATGGAATACAATGTAGGGAAGTGTATCAACTCTCAAAAGTTCAGTCAGTTTGTTATCAAAGTACAGTTGGCCCTGCTTATCCGCGAGATCCGCATGCGCGAATTCAACCAACTGCGAATCGAGAAAACCTGGGAGTGCTCTTCCAGCACTTGCTGTTCGAGCATGTACAGACTTTTTTTCTTGTCATTATTCCCTAAACAATACAGTATAACAACTATTTACATAGCATTTACATTGTATTAGGTATTATAAGTAATCTAGAGATGATTTAAAGTATACGGGAGGATGTGCGTAGGTTATGGTGGATCAGGATCGAGAAAAAATTGGAAGTTCTCTTACTAAGTAAGTCGGAACAGGTACATCCGGTATTATTTAGCGTCAGTGAGTCAAACGTTTGACTTAGTATATAGCATATATTTTACCTTTCTATGCATTTAAAACAAAAAGTGTATGTTTCAGCACCGGGTTGGGAATGGAAGTTCCTGAGCTCGATCCGGTGGCAGACCGCTCCTGAGTGCGCTCTCCATTAGTGCCAGGTTGATGTGGAGGATCAAAAACACAAAACCCCAAAACCCAATAATTAAACCACTGTGTTGCTTAGTAATAATTGTAGCTTTAATCGGGCAGGACCTTTCTCATTTTATCCTTTAAAATTGTTCCGATCGTTGACTGACTGTAACCTGATGCTTTTCCAATGGCGTTTCACCTCTTTCTAATCGCTTTATTATTTCCACTTTATTTTCAATCGTGATCGTGATTATTTTTGTGAACAGAGACACTGCGGATTCAGAGCTCCACCGCCGGGTCTTAATGCCCACCGCACTGAGACAGGTTAAATAAGATCTGGGGTTCCGCTGGGTCCTAAGGTCCACACATTGTACAGGTTGAATAAGGGACTTGAGCATCCACGTTTTTTGGTATCCACGAGGGGTCCTGGAACCAATCCCTCGCGGATAAGGAGGGTCGACTGTGCATACATGTCACCATATACAACCCTGGACATTGTTCCGGACATTCAGAGTAAATACAAAGAAAAGAGCAATAGATATAGAGAACATGAGATGAAAGAGTCTTTATAATTGAGTCCGTAGGTTGTTGGAACATTTCAGTATTGAAGTTGGTTCAGAGCCTGTTGCTTGAAGGGTAATAACTGACTGAAATTGTTCATGTATGGTCATGCACTCTAGTAGAAGTAATGAAGATGTCGACTATTTTCTAAATCAGGTGCAAAGGGACGTGGGAGGTTTTTTTTGGGTGCAGGATTCCCTAGCTTAACTTGCAGGTTAAGTCGGTGGTAAGGAAGATAAATGTAATGTTAGCATTCATTTCAAGAGGACTAGAATGTAAAGGCAAGGATGTAATGCTGAAGCTTTCTAAGGCACTAGTGAGGCCTCACTTGGATTACTGTGAGCAGTATTGGGCTCCTTATCTATGAAAAGATGTTCTGGCATTGCAGAGAGTCCAGAGGAGGTTCATGAGAATGATCCCTGGAATGAAAGGATTAATGTATGAGAATCATTTGTCTCTGGCGGATACTTGCTGGAATATAGAAGAATGGGTCGGGGGGGTGGGGGGGGTCTCAGTGAAACCTATTAGACCATTTAGAACAAATGAGGAGGAATTTCTTTAGCCAGAGGTTGATGAATTTATGGAATTCATTGCTTCAATTGACTGTGTCATGCCAGGTCATTGGGTACATTTAAAGTGGAAGTTGATAGGTTCTTGATTAGTCAGGGTGTCAAAGATTACAGGCAAATGGGATTGAGAGAGTTAATAATCAGCCATGGTGGAATGGTGCAGGAGACTTGATGGGCCGAATGGCCCAATTCTGCTCCTGTGTCTTATGATAATACTTCTGTTGGATGTCATTGTCAGAGGTCTGCTGACCATTCAGCCCAAGATTTCTTCCTGGGAGACACGAGAGGGTGCAGATGGAGCAATCTGGAGCAACAGAAAATTGATTGGAGGAACTCAGCAGATCGAGCAGAATCAATTCATTCCTCCCCGTCCACAGGTACTGCTGAGTCAAAATCAGGTCTGATAATCACTGACATGTTATGCAATTTGTTGTTTTGCAGCAGCAGTATAGTGCAATACAAAGATTACTATGCCATCATCATTATGTGCTAAGTCATATGATGTTGGGGTTCATGGTCTTTCCATGACTATGATGTTCTTGGCAGATTTTTTGACAGAAGTAGTTTACTTTTGCTGCCTTCTGGGCAGTGCCGTTACAAGACAGGTGACCCCAGCCATTATCAATACTGTTCAGAGATTTTCTGCCTGGCTATAGTGGTCACATAACCAGGACTTGTGACAATTAATTGTGCGAATGAGGAATAGTGAGGCTGTGTTCATAGATTCATGGACCATTCAAATATCTGATGGCAGGGCGAAGAAGCTGCTCCTGAATTGCTGAGTGTGGGTCTTCAGACTCCTTTACCTCCTCCCTGATGGTAAGATTAGCTTTACTTGTCACCTGTGCATCAAAACGTACAGTAAAATCTGTCACTTGCGTCAAATCAAATTGGTGAAGACTGCGCTGAGCAGCCTGCGGTACCATGCTTCTGGCGCCATCATACCATGCCCACAACTCACTAGCCCTCCGGTATGCCTTTGGAATGTGTGAGGAAACTGGAGCATCTGGAGGAGAGAACCAAGAATTGAAGTCCCATTCGGTGATCACTGGCACTGTTATCACTATGCTACCATGCTGCTGCCCCATATAGTGATGTGTAGTAATGAGAAGAGGGCACCCTCCCCAATGGTGAGGGTCCGTAATGACGGATGCCCCACGTTTGATATTTATTCCTCTGAAGATAACTGAACATAAGTTACCTGTAACTCTCGTAGCTGATGTGTTGGAGCTGGATGTGCTTCAGTTGGGTTCTGTATTAACAAGGTGGCAATACTTGTACTGACCCACCTGCAATACTTGCATTGCCTGGACCCACTACAGTTTGCCTCTCTCTGCAATAGGTCTACAGCAGACAGGATATAAATGGCTCTTTACACAGCCTTGGATTCTGTGGACAATGCAAATACCTATGTCAGGATGCTGTTTATAGCTCAGCATTTAACGCCATCATTCCTGCAATCTTGATCGATAAGCTACAGAACCTGGGTCTCTGTACCTCCCACTGCAACTGGATTCTTGACTTCCTAACCAGAAGACCACAATCTGTATGGATCGGAAATACATCACCCCTAAGCTATAAACACCATCCTGACAATCAACACTTCTGCACCACAGGGGTGTATGCTTAAACTACTGCTCTACTCTCTCTACACCCATGACTGTCGGGCTAGACACAGCTCAAATGCCATCTGTAAATTTGCTGACGATACAACCACTGTTGGCAGAACTTCAGATGGTAACGAAAGGGCATTCAGGAGCGGGACGTACCGATTGGTAGCAACAACCTTGCACTCAATGTCAGTAAGACCAAAGGGCTGATTGTGGATTTCAGGAGGGTAAGACAAGGAAACATAAACCAATCCTCATAGAGGAATCAGAAGTGGAGAGAGTGAGCAATTTCATGTTCCAGGGTGCCAAGTTCTCTGAGGATCTAACCTGGTCCCAACGTATCAATGCAGCAGTGGAGGCAAGACAGAGGCTATATTTCATTAGGAGTTTGAGGAGATTTGGTTTGTCAACTAAAACACTCAAACTCCTACAAATGCATTGTGGAGAGCATTCTGACTGACAGCATCACTGTCTGGTATGGGGGGGGGGAAGGGTGCTAATGCACAAGATTGAAATAAGTTGCAGAAACTTGTAAAATGAGTCAGCTCTATCATGGGAACCAATCTCCGTAGTGTCTGAGGCATCTTCAAGGAGCAGTGCCTTAGGAAGGTGGCGTCCATCATTAAGGATCGCCATCACCCAGGACATGTCCTCTTCACACTGTTGTCATCGAAAAGGAGGTACAGAGGCTTGAAGGCACACATTCAGCGATTCAGGAACAGCTTCTTCCCCTCTGCCGTCCGATTCCTAAATCATTGAACCCATGAACACTACCTCACAAATTTTTTGGGGTTTTTTTGCACTACTTATTTTAACAACTGTTTAATAGGCATGTATATACTTAATGTAATTCAGTTTTTTTTCTCTGTATTTAATAATATCTTACATTGTAATGCTACTGTATAGTTAACAAATTTTGTGACAAATGCTGCTGATATTAAACCTGATTCTGATTCTAATGCAGAGTACTTGGAGACATTTAAAGACACAACATGTGAGGCCAACATGTAACTCTGGGTGCAGGTCCATAACTGTGATCTTGGACTGAATTGTACCTATTCAACAAGACCCTGGTAATGTCAGGCAGGTTTTCCTCTTCTGCTGTCTGGAGTGAGTCTTGGCAATCTGACCTGGACTTTGGGTAGCAATCCTGCTTGGTGAACAGACCCAGCACCTTCGCAGTATAGATAGCAGCAAGGAGAGAGATCACTGATGCACCACTTCAAATTCATTTATTTTTCACATTTACATTGAAACAGAATCAAGTTTAATATCACAGGCATATGTCAAGAAATTTGTTATGCAGCAGCAGTATATTGCAAAACAGAATAGAAACTGAATTACTGTGTGTGTGTAAAAAAAAAAGTAAAGGTATTGTTCATGGATTCAATGTCCAACTGATATTTTTTTTAAATCACCTTAAAATGATGTTACTGTGTATAGCCATAGATGTAGTTGTGGATTTCAGCTTAACACCCTAAACAGGAATATTTGATTTCCATCTGAGCTGTTTGCACAAGTCACCTTCTTAATGGCACCCGAAAGCACTCAGTGAAATGCACTGTTTGCATTAACAACCAATACACTGAAGCATTTGCTGCGAGCAGCCTGCATGGCTTGCTGCACATTCTGATGCCAACTTAGTATGCCCACAGTCCTCAGAACAACACGAACAGCAACTACACAACATGCACACACTGTCTTGAGGCCTTGGCCTCAGATTTTCAGACATTGGGCCTCCGGTCATTTGGGGGAGTTGGGGTGTGGGGGAGGCTGATAAAGAACACGTTTATATTATTCAGTGCTTTTCTTGCATTCATGGATTGAATTCAAGTCTGGTGCTATGCCATGAGTTGTTCTCTTGCCCAATATAATATAAAGATTATTGCAGCTACTGCTCCACTAAATATCCAGTAAACAACCATAGTAGCCTGGTCCTAGTGCCCTTGCAAATCACTCTTGGAAATTGGGTGGGAATTTCTTGCATCACTGCAGTGCTGGTGAAGGTGCTCCTGCAATATTGTTGGGCAAATGGTTTAGGGTTCTACTTGTAAACCTGCTAGCTCATCCTCAGCTTTTATTACTGGTTCCTATCCTCCTTCCTTGGTAGAAGACAGCAAGTGTTTTGGAGATGCTGTTGGAATGGGCTGGGCAAGTAATTGTTAATGGTATATACTGTAGCCCCTCTAGTTGAATGGTCCAATCAAGTGAGCTGCTTTGTCTTGGGTGGTGTTGAATTAGAGCGTTGTTGATGCTGTGCACATCCAGGCAGGAGGAGAATATCCCTTCACACAACGCACAAAATGCTGGAGGAACTCAGCAGGTCAGGCAGCATCTATGGAGGGGAATTAAGTCAATGTTTCAGGCTGAGACCCTTCGTCAGGACTGGAAAGGAAGTGGGGAAGGAACCAGATTGAGGTGGTACAGGGAGAGTGGATGGAGTGCCAACTGGCAAGTGACAGGTGAGACCAGGTGAGGGGAAGGTGGGTTGGTGAGGGAGGGGAATGAAGTAAGAAGCTGAGAGGCGAGAAGTGGAAGAGATAAAAGGCTGAGAAGGAAGGAATCTGACAGGAGAGGTGAATGGACCATGGGTGAAAGGGAAGAAGAGGCACTTTTCCAGTTCCAACGAAGGAACTCGGCTTGAAACACTTAATGTTTATTCCTCGCCATAGATGTTACTTGACCTGCTAAGTTCCTCCAGAATTTAGTGTGTATTGTTCTGGATTTCCAGTATCTGCAGATTGTGTTTATATTTTATCATACAGTGATCTCGTTTCCCCATATTGTATTCCAACTGCCCATTGACTTAGTCTGTCTATATCCCACTAAAGGCTCTGCTGCATATTCCTTGCAAAACAGCGATCTGCGTATTGCCAGTGTACACTGCACAGTTAGAAGATTGTTGCCGTATGCATAAGTGCATGTAAACACAAAGAAAAACGTAATTGCAGCAGCATCACAGGCACAGAGCAGCATCTGAGCAACATTAATAAGAGGAGCACACACTCAGTGTCCAGTTAATTAGATTCACCTGTGCACCTCATTAATGCAAATATCTAGTAGCCAATCATGTGGCAACGTATCAATATGTGAAAAACATGCAGACATCGGTCAAGAAGCTCAGCTGTTGTTCGGACCAAACATCAGAATGGTGAAGAAATGTGATCTAAGTGATTTTAACCATGCAATGATTGCTGGTGCCATACAGGGTGGTTTCTGATCTCAAAAACTGTTGATCTCCTGGGATTTTCATGCACACCAGTCTCTAGAGTTTACAGAGAATGGTGCGATAAACAAAAAGCATCCAGTGAGCGGCAGTTCTGTGGGCGAAAACATCTTGTTAATGAGAGAGGTCAGAGGAGAATGGCCAGACTGGTTCAAGCTGACAGGAAGGCAACTGTAACTCAAATAACCAACGATGGTGTGCAGAAGAGCACCTCTGAATGCACAGTATGTTGAATCTTGAAGTAGATGGGCTACAGCTGCAGAAGACCATGAGCGTACATTTATTGGCCACTTAATTAAGCGTAGGAGATACATAATAAAGTGCCCATTGGGTGTATACAAAATATGGTTTAATGTCAGTTCATTCTCTGTGGGGCGAAGGACCTGCTTGACGGTATGATGTAGGTAAGTAGAGAGATGGGTCCCCCATCACAATGGACATGCCCTCTTCTCATTGCTACCATCAAAAAGGTACAGGAGTCTGTTGACACACACTCAATGTTTCAGGAACGGCTTCTTCCTCTCCGCCACCTGATTTCTGAATGGACAATGAATCCATAAACCCTGCTTCGATGACTTTTCCCTCACTTTTTGTGCTAATTTAATCCAATCTTTTCTGTATAATTGTAATTTATAGTTTTTTAAAATTTAGTATTGCAATGTCCTGCTGCCACAAAACAACAAATATCTCATCATATAGTACTGTGTAAAAGTCTTAGGCACATATACAGTATATAGCTATGGTGCCCAAGACCTTTGCACTGTACTGACTGTCATTGTGGAGTGGAGAACAAGTCTGTATATCTGACGGGAGCAAAGGATGTTGGGAATGGTAAAGGTGGAGCACTCTGGGTGGGGTGTGGGACAAGTGGCAGAGAAGGAGTGGTGAAGGGGTAAGGGATGGAGTGAGTGCAGACATACCCAGCCCTGAGACACCAGGCAAGATCATTTGATTCCAAATAATAGGTTTATTGATCATTACAGAAGCTTTCTCTGGTGCTTCCTGCTCCCTTCCCCTTTTCCCAACCATAGTTCCCCTCTCCCTGCATCCTTCTCACTCCACAGTGGAGACCCATATCAAATATCAGGTTTATCATCACTCAGATATGTCACAACATTTTTTTTTTTGCAACAGCAGTACAGTCCAATGCATAAAATTACCTCAGTACTGTGTGAGGATTTTGGGTATCCTAGATATAGATATATATTTTTACACCTAAGACTTTTGCACAATAGTGTATGCCAGTAATATTAAGCCTAATTTTGATTCTGACCAGAGCACAAAAATGCAAGATTTTAGTACAAATAATTGATCAGCAAATGAACTATTTTACTTTAACCTTCTCCTGCGGCCTCCCTGACTTTGCAGATTGTGACTTTCTATCACAGGGAAAGGTTATTGCGGCCTTCTCCGTGTGCAGTGACCCTAGGGAAGGAGGTCGGTCCTGGGCTGGAGTGGTGGAAATCCCACCCCGAAGTAGGTACGAGAATCTGCTGCCATGTAATACTGGGAGTGACCACCAGATGGGGATGTTGGTCCGTCTTTAAAATGAGTTCCACATAGGAACCAGATTTGCAGCCCACTCAAATGTCAGAGTCCCAAAAAAGGGTCTAGGCCCAAAACGTCTCCTCCAGCATTTTGTATCTGTTGCTTTGGACAGCATCTGCAGAATTTCTCGTGTTTATGACACAGACAAAATGCTGGAGGAACTCGGGAAGTCAGGCAGCATCCATGGAAATGAATAAGCAGTCGATATTTCAGTCAAAGATCTTTTATTAGGACTGGAATGGAAAGAGGATGACGGGAGAATAAAAAGGTGAAGGTAGGGAGTTGGAAGATGAATTGGAATGTGATAGGTGAAGTCAGGTGCGAGGGAAAGGTAAAGGCTGGAGAAGAAGGAATCTAATAGAGGAGAGTGGCCCATGGGAGAAAGGGAAGGAAGAGGGCCATCAGAGGGAGGTGATAGCTGGGATAGGAGAAGAGGTGAGAGACCAGGTTGGGGAATAGAAGAGGGAAGGGGAGAGAAAAAATTAACAGGAGGAGATATCTATATTCATGCCATCAGGTTGGAGGTTACCTGGATACTGTGGAAAGGAATTGCTTATTTCCATAATGCCATAAGTCATGAAATCCTACAGCACTGAAACAAGCCATTCAGCCCATCTAGTCTGTGTCAAACTATTAATCTGACTAGTGCCATCAGCCTGCACCTAGCTCTTCATAACACACCTATCTATGTACTTATCTAAGCTTCTCTTTTCAAAAGGCCTTGACAAGGTGCCACATGTGGCTGCTTTGCAAGATAAGAGCCCGTGGAATTACAGGAAAGATACTAGCATCATCGAATTTATCTGATTGGCAAGGGGCAAAGAGTGGGAATAAAGGGGACCATTTTTAATTGGCTGCCAGTGACTATTGGTTTTCCACATGTGTTGGTGTTGGGACCTCTTTTTACATTGTACGTCAATGATTTGGATGATGGAATTGATGGCTTTGTGGCTGAGTTTGCAGATGATATGAAGACAGCTGGAGGGGCAGGTAGTGTTGAGGAAACAGGGAGACTGCAGAGGACTTAGATTAAGAGAATGGGCTGTGTCCTAAACCCCCTCCTTTATTCTTTGTATACCCATGACTGTCGCCACCCACAGCTCCAATCTGCTAATTAAATTTGCTGATGACACTACACTGATTGGCCTAATCTCAAATAATAATGAGGCAGCCTACAGAGAGGAAGTTATCACCCTGACACAGTGGTGTCAAGAAAACAACCTCTCCCTCAATGTCGCAAAAACAAAGCAGCTGATCGTGGACTGCAGGAGGAATGGAGACAGGCTAGTCCCTATTGACATCAATGGATCTGGGGTTGAGATGGTGAACAGCTTGAAGTTCCTCAGCATAAACATCACCGAGGATCTCACATGGTCAGTACATACTGGCTGTGTGGTGAAAAATGCACAACAGTGCCTTTTTCACCTCATATGGTTGAAGAAGTTTGGTATGGGTCCCCAAATCCTAAGAACTTTCTATAGGGGCACAATTGAGAGCATCCTGACTGGCTGCATCACTGCCTGGTATGGGAACTGTGCTTCCGTCAATCGCAGGACTCTGCAGAGAGTGGTGTGGACAGCCCAGTGCATCTGTAGATGTGAACTTCCCACTATTCAGGACATTTACAGAGACGTAAAAAGGGCCTGAAGGATCACTGGGGACCTGAGTCACCCCAACCACAAACTGTTCCAGCTGCTACCATCCATGAACTGGTACCGCAGCATAAAAGCCAGGACCAACAGGCTCCAGGACAGCTTCTTCCACCAGGCCATCAGACTGATTAATTCATGCTTATATGATTGTATTTCTATGCTATATTGACTATCCTGTTGTATATACTATTTATTACAAATTACTATAAATTGCACATTGCACATTTAAATGGAGATGCAACATAAATATTTTTGCTCATGTATGTGAAGGATGTAAGAAATAGTCAATTCAATTCCTCATTTTGAGAGGATGAGAATATAAAAACAAGGATATAATGCTGAGGCATTATAAGCACTGGTGCGGCCTCACTTGGAGTATTGGGAGTGGTTTTGGAATCCTTGTCTCAGAAAGGATGTGCTGGTATTGGAGAGGGTTCAAAGAAGGTTCATGAGAACAATGCCAGGTTTCAAAGGCTTATCATATGAGGAAGTGCTTGATAGCTCTGGAATTCAGAAATGAGGGGCGATCTCATTGAAACCTATTTAATGTTGAAAGGCCTAGATAGATTGAATGTGGAGAGGATGTTTCCTACAGTAGAAGAGTCTAGGACCAGAGGGAACAACCTCAGAATAGAGGGATGTCCATTTAGAATGGAGATGAGGAATTTCTTTAGCCAGAGGGTGGTGAATCAGTGGAATTCATTGCTACGGACGGCTGTGGGGGCCAGATCATTGGGTATACTTGAGGCAGAGGTCGATAGATTCTTGATTAGGCAGAGCATGAAAGGTTATGGGGAGAAGGAAGGAGAACAGTGTCAGAAGAAAATGGATAGGAGAGCAGACTCAATGGGCCCAATGGCTGAATTCTCTGATGTCTATGGTTTAAATGTTGCAATCAAACCACCGTCCACCACTTCTACCAGCAGCTGGTGCTACACTCTCACTCTCATCTCTGAATGGAGATCCTCTTCATGAACATTTCACCTTCCACACTTAACACATGACCTCTGGTTGTAGTCCCAGCCAACCCTGCTTGTATTCACCGGATCTATACCCCTCATAATTTTGTATACTTCTGTCAAACCTCCCCTCATTCTCCCATGCTCCAGGAAATAAAGTCATAACCTATTCAAGGTTTCCCTACAACTCAGATCCTCAAAACCCAGTAATATCCCTGTAAGTTTTCTCTTATGCTTTTTCAAGGTAGGGGACCAGAACTGCAGACAATACTCTGCACTAAACCTCAACAATGTCTTACACAACTGGTAAATACAAGCATGCGTGATGATAGTTACCCCCTCTGCTTCCGTTGCCGCCGGCAGCCAAAAGAGACAGGTCAGGAAATGCAGTGGCCTGCATTATTTAATACTAAATGCCGCATTGCTATATTCTAGCCTTGTGACAGCTAATCCATTATCGCCTTTCTGAGGCAAATAATGGCCAGTCAGTTAATTCATCACTATCAGAATCGCAAAACGAAAGTTACTTTCTTGCGAGTTAGTTTACCAGTCTGCGGGTTCTAATCCATGTGATGTTAGATCCAGATTTCAGATTCAGATTTTTTTTAATCTATCGCGTGTGCATCGAAACGTAGAGTGAAATGTTTTATCTGTATCAACAACAAGCACAGCCAAGGATGTGCTGGGGGCAGTCCGCAAGTGACGCCGCACTTTCCGGCGTCAACATCGCGTGTCCACAATGCCCTGCAGAACATACCAAAAGGTAAAGCAGTAGAAGTAGTACACGCTGTTCCTTCCTCCCCAAAGCACCCAACACATTAACCCCAGCTCAGGCCGTGTTCGACCTCCAGCGCGCTCCTGGATTCGCAGACACTGGGCCTTCGCCTTCCCCGGCAGACTTGCAGTCGCGGAGTTCCAGCCATCGAACCTCGACCTCTCGGTCCGATCGACCTTCGTGCTTCGCCTGGACTTCCGAACGACTTGCCTGTTCGAGTTGAAACATTTTGAAGTTGTGGTCATTGTCTCATGGAACAGTCTAAAATCAGAGGGCATGCATTTTAGCTGAGAGGGTGAATGGTGAAAGGAGATGGGCTAGGGCAGGCAGGTATTTTACACAGAGAGTCCCGGCTGCCTGGATTGTGCTGCCAGGGGTGGTGGTAGAGGCAAACACGACTGCGGCGTTCAAGAAGTTGTTAAGTGGGCAGATGACGTGCGGGAAGTGGAGAGGTGGGGACTTAGCTGAGCACCCACCAATAGATAATCCCTTAAGAGAACATCATACTTGACTCGAGCGGTCGCACTACTGTTATACATGTCTGGATGTGTACACCCGTTATCCCTTACTGTCTATTTTCGGTAAAGGTAAGACACAGCAGCGATGCCTCTTGCAGCCGAACAGTTTATTCTCACGCTCTGTGTCATGGTAACGCGTTATTCCACTGGATACCAACAATGACCGCCAAGAAAAACTTCCAAATGGTTCTTGGGGCCCGAGTATGCAAGGGTGGAGATCCGAAGGGGCTGAGTCCCACTGCCTTTCTCTCTTCTGCTTTGACGTCTCAGTTTTTTTTTGTGTACTAGGGTAGTAGTTCGAATTTCAGCACAATATTAAACATTAAACAGCATTAAGTTTCAACAACTTACTGCTGTAAAAGTGACGATGCAGCGGGCAAGAATGTTGCCGGGCGGGGGGGGGGGGCAGGCGCTGTTCTTTCAGCACCCCGCGGCTTAACGTTCGTACAGGTTCCAGGATGTCCTTTTTATCGCTGGGGCTATAAATAAGTTTCACATTTAAAAATATGAATCTTCCTTTAACACTCTGAATTTGATTGTCGGTTTAACCCTTTGTTACTTCCTAAGATAGTCACCGACTTCCTGCCAGTGGAACGGGGTGCAGCGCGAGAGGAATCACAGGACCGACCGCCGTTCAATGACAAATCTTGACCCTCCCTCCACGTCCCGATGTTTTCACTTCACCCAGTTCTGCGCAAGAGCGGCGATAACATCTTTCTTTTGGCTGTAACTTCAAGCAAAAGAAAAAAAAGGGCTATGTGTGAGGGAAAGGTGAGATTGATCTTGGAGAAGGTTAAAAGGTCACCACAACATCATGGGCTGAATGGCCTGTACTGTTCTTCAAAAAATCACGAGGATGTTAGGACCATAAGATATAGAAGCTGAATCGGGCCATTCAGCCCATCAAGTATCCTCCATTATTCAATCATGGTTGATTTGTTTTTTTTCCCAGTAACCTTTAACCCCTTTACCAATCTAGAACCCACCACACCCTGCCTTAAATACACCCAATATCTTGGCCTCCACAGCCGTCCTTGGCAATAAATTCCACAAATTCACCACCCAATGACTGAAGAAATTACCCCACATCTCTGTGCTAAGGAATGTCCTTTATTCTGAGGCTGTGCCCTTGGATCCTCGTCTCTCCTACTGATAGAAACATCTGATACTGGATTGAGTTATAAGAAGAAGGCAGATGGGTTGGATATTAGATGTCACGTGACCTCATTACATCCCATCAGTGTTTGGCCTTATATGACTTCCTCCATCATTTCACAGGTTCATTGGTGAAAATGGCCACAGTTTCTGAGCTGTAACCAAGTTCTTGCTCCTTAAAGACCAAATAATCTGTGGGAGGAACTCATTGAGTTGAGCAGCATCTGTGGGGTGAAAGGAATTAGCTTTTGGGGTATTTTGTGGGTCAAAGCCCTGCATCAGGACTGTGAGCGGAGAGGAGAGATGACCAATTAAGATGGTGGTGTGGTGAAACAGAGACAAGAGGTGATTGGTGGACAGCAGAGGGGTGTTGGATGATGGGAAGCTCAGGCCAGGTAGGGGGAGGGGCAGGACCGGAGCTGGGAGACACAGACACGTGGATGATAGGTGGAAGTTCCAGTTCTGTGTGTGAAAATGCCTTGTTAATGAGAGAGGTCGGAGAATGGCCAGACTGGCTCAAGCTGACTGTAACTCAAATAATCATGACATAGGATCATAAAATATAGAAGCAGAATCAGGCCATTTGGCCTATCGAATCTGGTCCTCCATTTCACATTGCTGATCCATTTCCCTCTCAGCCTCAATCTCCTGCCTTCTCCGAGCATCCCTTCATGCCCTGACTAATCAAGAACCTATCAGCCTCTGTTTCAAATATACCTAATGACTTGGCCTCCACAGTCACCTGTGGCGATGAATTCCACAGATTCTCCAGCCTCTGGCTAAAGACATTCCTCCTCATACAACTGCAGTGTGCAGAAGAGCATCACTGAATGCACAGCACATCAAAGCTTGAAGTGGATAGGCTACAGCACTTGGTGGCCACTTTATTAGTTGCAGGAAGTATCTAAGACAATGGCCACTGGGTGTACTGTCTACAAACATGGAACTCTTACTTGAAAGCATTAACGTAATAGGCTGTGAAAATGAGAAGGTAAAGGATAATTGTATCCCATGGGAAACACCTTTATGAAATGCTGCAACAATTTTTCTTCATTTTCTTTAGTATGTGGCTGATTTTGATTTTATACATATCTTGTGATGTCAAACTGCAAATACTGAAACGACGCATGTTGACAGTGAATTTCTAATTAGGAGCCCCAGGCAGAGTGGAACGCGAAGTTTACAAAACACACTAGGCACAATCTTTCTTCTCATTCTTGTTTGATACTGTATTAGATTTTGAATATAATTTATTTTAATTATATTTGTAATTCTTTAATCCTTATAATCATTGTATATTTTTATTTTTTGTTTCATGTCACGTCCTGACCAACACACCACATCAAATTCCTATTCGATGTAAATGTATAAAGTTAATCCTTGACCCTTGATTTATTATAAATTACTAAGATTGCACATGGCATATTTAGATGGAGATGTAATGTAAAGATTTTTACTCCTCATGTATATGAAGGATGTAAGAAATAAAGTCAATTCAATTCAATATTTACTGTACTTTCAGTTGTTGGGGAAATTTAAACATGAGGAACTCTGCAGATGCTGGAAATTCAAGCAACACACATCAAAGTTGCTGGTGAACGCAGCAGGCCAGGTAGCATCTCTAGGAAGAGGGACAGTCGACGTTTTGGGCCGAGACTCTGCGTCAGGACTAACTGAAAGAAGAGCTAGAAAGAGATTTGAAAGTGGGAGGGGGAGGGAGAGATCCAAAATGATAGGAGAAGACAGGAGGGGGAGGGATGGAGCCAAGAGCTGGACAGGTGATTGGCAAAAGGGATATGAGAGGATCATGGGACAGGAGGTCCAGGGAGAAAGAAAAGGGGGAGGGGGGAAAAAACAGAGGATGGACCTGGGGTATAGTGAGAGGGACAGAGGGAGAAAAGGATTCAACCAGACAATACACGAGGGGTGATTGATAAGTTCGTAGCCTAAGGTAGAAGGAGTCCATTTTAGAAAACCTAGCACATTTATTTATATACACAAGTTCTTTCTCTCTCACGAGGGGGAGGAGTGAAGTAAAGAGCTGGGATGTTGATTGCTGAGAGAGACACAGGGCTGGAGAATCCAAAGGGATCCCACCACCAAGCACACCTTTCCCTCCTTCCCACCCATTTTAATTCTAATTCCGAGTCTGATATGTCCATCCATGGCCCCTTCCACTGCCATGATGAGGCCACACTTAGGTTGGAGGAACAACACCTTGTATTCCGTTTGGGTAGCCTCCAACCTGATGGCATGAACATCGTTTTCTCAAGCATCCTGTAATGCCCCCCACCCCCCACTCCTTCACAAGTCCCCATCCCCTTTTCCTTCTCTCACCTCATCTCCTTGCCTGCCCATCGCCTCCCTCTGGTGCTCCTCCCCCTTTCTTTCTTCCATGATCTTCTGTCCTCTTCCATCAGACCCCACCTTCTCCAGACCTGTGTCTCTTTCACCAATCAACATCTCAGCTCAGCTCTTTACTTCATCCCTTCCCCTCCCGGTTTCACCTATCTCCTTGTGTTTCTCTCTCCCCACCCCCCACCTTTTAAATCCACTCCTCAGCTTCTTTTTCTCCAGTCCTGCCGAAGGGTCTTGCCCGAAACGTCGACTGTACTCTTTCCCATAAATGCTGCCTGCTGCCTTCCTCCAGCACTTTGTGTTTGTTGCTTGTGCCATATCCATTACTTTATGCAGGATTCTCCGTTCAAAATCATTGGTGTTTCCATAGCAGGCCATGATTCAACCAGACAATATACCAGGGGTGATTGATAAGTTCATGGCCTAGGGTAGAAGGAGTCAATTTTAGAAAACCTAGCACATTTATTTTTCCTACATTTACACACTTAGTCCAGCAGTCATGGAGCATACAACTTCTTTATAGAAGTCAGCATCTTGGACCTCCAGAAAGTGGTCCACAGCAGGGATGATTGATAAGTTTGTGGCCTGAGGTAGAAAGAGATGAGTTATTAACTTCAAACTTTCTGCATTTTCACTCAAAAAGTTGAACTGCATGTGCATGTAACGAGAGCTGTATAACTCATCTCCTTCTACCTAAGGCCACGAACTTATCAATCACCCCTGCTGTGGACCATCTGGAGGTCCAAGACGCTCTCGTTACATGCACGTGCAGTTCAACTCTTTGAGTGATTATGCAGAAAGTTTGAAGTTAATAACTCATCTCCTTCTACCTCAGGCCACAAACTTATCAATTACCCCTGCTGTGGACACTTTCTGGAGGTCCAAGATCTGTATGCTCCACGACCGCTGGACTAAGTGTGTACATGTAGGAGGGGACTAAGTTGAAAAATAAATGTGCTAGGTTTTCTAAAATTGACTCTTTCTACCTTAGGCCACAAACTTATCAATCAGCCCTCGTAGTCGCCGTCATTTCCCCCTATAGATTACAACAAATGCCGGATTTGATGTGTGGATCTATTCTCTCAGCTCATCTGATTCATGCATGAGGCTCCTAGCAGTAAGTGAAAGCAATTGAACCTCCAGCCCTCCAAAGCTCCCCCAGGCTGTCTCTGTCTGCCCTGCTCTTTGACCCACATCTCCATCTGACTCCAGAGAAAACAAACCTCGTTTGTCCAGCCTCTCCTTACAAAGCTCAGAGAAGATAGCGAGCAGGCAGAGGTGGTGTTGGGGTTGTGGGGTGGGGAGTGAGGATGGTGAGTTGACGGTGGGGGGGGAGGGAATGAGCTCACAGTCGATGTTGATCAGGGAGGGGTGGGGTAAGGGAGTGGTTTGCTGGTTTTTTCCTGACCTAGATACATAAACATAAGCAAACAGTATCCTGTGTTTTCTCATGAATAATGTAATCAGCAGGGAGCCAGCGGAGACTCCGATAGAACTACAGACACAGTCAGTCTATTTATCATCACCTGCTCTATACCAGGAATTACTTTTATTTATTTAATGTGGAACGAGCTGCACCACACAGTAACCCACTTACTTAACCCTAGTCTAACCTTTAAAACAGGGATTCACAGACCCCTTGGTTAATGGTAGGGGTCCATGGCACAAAACGGGTTGGTGAACCCTGCTTGAAAGGTTAAAGATGAGTTTTATTTGCATGCGCATTGAATCATACAATGAAATGGTCCTTTACACCACATCAACTCAGTGTGATAACACCATAAGACAAAGCAGCAGAATTAGGCCATTCAGCCCATCGAGTCTGCTCCACCATTCCATCATGGCTGATCCCGGATCCCACTCAACCCCATACACCTGCTTTCTCACCATATCCTTTGATGCCTTGACCGATCAGGGAACTATCAATTTTCGCCTTAATTATACCCACAGACTTGGCCTCCACTGCAGTCTGCGATGATTGTGCTGGCAGCAGCCCACTAACACAGCAGGCTGACAGCTCACTAACTCTAACTGTAAATGTGTGTGTTTTTTTGGAATATGCAAGGAAATCAGAGCACCCGGAGGAAACCTATGCAGTACAATCTCATTACAGACAATGACGAGAATTGAACCCCAATCTTACTGCTGGTGTGGTAAAGTGGTTGTGCTAACCGTCATGCTAATGTCTGGTCTGTGCTATCCAGCAAGCACCCATATACACTTACCCCATTTTATTCTCCCCCCCACATTCCCATCATTGCCCCCTCCCATGGATTATATCACTCCATTATATTCCAGCAGCTAATTAACCTACCATCCCACACACCTTTGTGATGAAGCAGAAAATCAGAGCACCCAGAGGGCCATAAGATATAGGAACAGAATTCAACCATTTGGCCCATTGAGTCTGCTCCGCCATTTACCTCTCAACCTCCTGCCTTCTCCCCGTATCCCTTTATGCCCCAACTAATCAAGAATCTATCAACCTCTGCCTTAAATATACCCAATAACTTGGCCTCCGCAGCCATCTGTGTCAACAAATTTCACAGATTCACCGTCCTCTGGTTAAAGAAATAACTCCTCATCTCCATTCTAAACGGTCGCCTCTATGTTCTGAGGCTGTGTCCTCTGATCTTGGACTCTTCCACTATAGGAAACATCCTCTCCAGTTCCACTGTATCACAGCCCTTTGAACATTTGATAGGTTTCAATGAGATCCCCCTTCCCCCCGTTCCTGAAATCTATGCAATCACAGGAAGATGTTGTGTATTCCTTTCTTTATTTATTTTTCCCCATTTTCTCCTTTCCCTTGACAGCCTCAGCAGGAAACTAGTTCACCATGGGAAGGTGATAGTCTGCATAATGGTAGTGTACTTTGCAACCTGGGAAGCCTCCTTTACACTCTTGCAAGGACCATCTTGCAATGCAGTAAATGGGGCAGTTGAAACAGCTCCCAGCAAGCCCCCACAACACCATTAACCAAGAGATAACGCCTGAGGGATAAGTGACAGTCAGAGATACCCCCTGCTCTTCAAGCAGCGCGATAGCGTACTGGTTAGCGGAATCACTTTACGGTGTTGACAAGGTTCAATTCTGTCTGCTGTCTGTAAGGAGCTTGTACGTTCTCCCTGTGAATGTGTGAGTTTCCCCCAGGTCTCTGGTTCCCACCCATACAGGTTAGGGTCTGTGAGTTGTGGACACGCTATGTTAGCATCAGAAGTGTGGTGACATTTGCGGGCTACCCCCAGCACAATCCTCGCTGATTTCATTTGATGCAAATGACACGTTGCACCGTATGTTTCGATGTAGACATGGGACAGCCCAACATTGATACATGTCCTTCGTCTCCTGTCCACATCACTGGCCTTTAGGCAGAGAATGGAGGACCAGACTCCACTCCACAGTGGCTATATTTCATTAGAAGTTTGGGGAGGCTTGGTATGTCACCAAAAAACATTCACAAATGCCTGCAGGTGTACCGTGGAGAGCATTTTATGTTGCATCACTGTCTGGTACAGAGGGGCAATTGCACAGGGTTGGAGAAAGCTGCAGAAAGTTGTAAACTCATCCAGCTCCATCATGGGCACCAGTCTCCCCAGCATCCAGGACATTTTAAGAAGACAGTGCCTCAAAAAGGCTAGCATCTGTCATTAAGGACCCCCATCACTCAGGACCCACTTCTCATTGCTACCATCAGGAAGGAGGTACAGGAGCCTGAGGACACACACTCAACATCTGAGGAACAGGTTCTTCCTCTCTTCCATCAGATCTCTGAACGGACATTGAACCCATGAACACTTCACTATTTTCCCTTCTCTTTTTTCACTTCTTTAATTTAATTTCTTATATACACTTACTGTAATTTATAGTTTTTATTACTACGTATCGCAATGTACTGCTGTTACAAAACATCAAATTCCACAACATATGCCAGTGAAAATAAACCTGATTCTAATTCTAATTCAAGATGTCCTTTGTCACTAGTCATGTCACTGGAGAAGTTAAAGTCAGGCTTGGACTCCAATCTGACCTCTAAATCCCCCATATCCCTGTCTCTAGACCCTAAATCCCCAACATCCCTGTCCCTAAACCCCAAATCCCCCACATTTCTGTCCCTAAACCATAAATCCCCCACATTCCTGTCCATAAACCCTAAATCCCCCACATTCCTGTCCGTATACCCTAAATCCCCAACATCCCTGTCCCTAAACTCCAAATCCCCCACATTTCTGTCCCTAAACGATAAATCCCCCACTTCCCTGTCCCTAAACCATAAATCCCCCACATTCCTGTCCGTAAACCCTAAATTCCCCACATTCCTGTCCGTAAACCCCAAATCCCCCACATCTCTGCCCCTAAAACCTAACCTGACCCTTAACACTCCTTGCTGACCCAAAACCACCCCTACTATACTTGGAGTGTTTTGTGCAGTCATAGGAAGGGTGGGATTAAGATGGAGAGGCTGCTGAAGAGATTCACAAGGATGGTGCTGGAACTAGAAGGCTTGAGCTATAAGAAGATGCTGAATAGCCTGTGTTGTTTTTCTTGGAGCAGAGAGGGCTGAGGGGTGACATTAAAGAGGTATTTAAAAGCATTGGGCACAGATTAGGTGGATGGTCACAGTCTTTTTCCCAGGTAGGGGAGTTTAACAATAGTGGGCATAGGTTTAAAGTAGGAGAAAAATGTTCAAGATTCAAGATTGTTTTATGTCATTTCTTGTACATAAGTGTTAAGGAGAATGAAAGTATTGTTACTCCAGTTTCGATGCAGCACAAAAAAGTCAGATAAAGAACACAATAATAGAAAAATATAAGATAGCTTATGATTGTATGTCCATAAAGTGATGCTAGGCACAGGAGTGTCTGTATTTAAGGTGACTCTGACAGGAAATGATAAAGTAGTGGTTGTGGAGAGTGTGTTGGAGAGGGTTAGTAGGATTAGTGGGTGGAGGTGTTGATCAGCCTTACTGCTTGGTGAGAGTAACTGATTCTGACTCTGGTGGTCCTGGTGTGGATGCTACGTAGCCTCCTCCCTGATGGGAGTGGGACAACCAGTCTATGAACAAGGTGTGTTGAATCTTTCTATGAACAATATCTTTCTATGATCAGTCTATGAACAAGGTGTGTGGGATCTTTCATGTGTTACTGCCCCTTTTCTGGCATCTTCTCTATATATATCCTTGATGGCGGACCGTCCTGTTGCTTGTGGTGTGTCCTGTTGGGCGATTTAAGCTACTTATTGTGGAGCCTTGCTGTCCGCCTGACCGCAGTTTCCATACCATGCAGTGATGCAGTTTGTTAGGATGCCCTCTACTGCACATCTGTAGAATGACATGAGTGTAGATGTGCATTATCCATCTCTTCAGCCTCCTCAGAAAGTAGAGGAGCTGGTGAGCTTTCCTGATTGTGTAGGATGTGTTCTGGGACCACGAGAAGCAGTATGAGATGTATACTCCCAGGTGTTTGAAACTGCTTGCAATGTCCACCGCTGTGTCACTGATGTAAAGAGGGCTGTGAGTTGTGTGAGTTTTTATATATTTTTTTGAGGTACAATGCAGAACAAGCTCTTCCGGCCTTTCAAGGGACGCCGCCCAGCAAACTCCCATTTTTATGCTAGCCTAATCACGGGACAATTTACAATGACCAATTAATCTACCAACCAGTACACCTTTGGACTGTGGGAGGAAACTGGAGCAGTCGGAGGAAATCAACGTGGTCACGGGGAGAACGTACCAGCTCCTTACAGACAGTGGCAGGAGATGAACCAGCTCACTGGTCCTGTGAAGTGTTGTGCTGCCCGAGTCCTCCTGAAGTTGATAACCATCTCATTTGACTTGATGAGGTTGAGGAAGAGGTTATTTACCTGGTGCCAGGCCTCAGGCTCATCCACCTCCTCTCTGTGGACCATCTCATCATCATTGTTGATTAGCCCCACTGCTGCCATGTCATCGGCGAACTCGACAAAGCGGTTACTCAGGTGTTTGGCCGTGCAGTCGTGTGTGAACAGAGTGTGCAGCAATGGGCTCAGCACACCGACCCGAGGATGATGGGGAGGGAGCAGTGGTTGTACATCCTGACTGTCTGAGGTCTGTTGGTTAGGACATCCAACACTCAGTTGCATAGTGGACCGCGGAATAGGAGCAGCAGACCAGGGAAAGAGATTTAAGAGGAACCTGAGGGTCTAAGTTTTTAACACAGATGTGTGGAACGAGCTGCCAGAGGGGTTCTGAGGGAAAATCTTCTTTAACCAGAGAATGGTGAGTATCTGGAACACACAATGTGAGTGATTGATATTCTTACAACATTTAAAAAGCATCGGGGCGAGCACTTGAATCGAGAGGGATTAGAAGCTGTGGCTCAGGAGATGTTAAGTGGGATTAGTGTCAGTGGTTTATCTTATTTATTTATTTAGTGATACTACGTGGAACTGTATGGAGTTGAGTGCGATCTGGGATCAGCCATGATGGAATGGTGGAGCAAACTCGATGGGCTGAATGGCCTAATTCTCCTGCTATGTCTTGTGGTCTTACAGAACAGGCCCTTCTGGCCCAATGTGTTGCGCTACCCAGCAACACACTTATTAAGAACATAAGACATAGGAACAGAATTAAGCAATCCGGCCTATCGAGTCTGCTCCACCATTCAATCATGGCCGATCCTTTTTCTATTTCCTCCTCAGCCCCATTTCCCGGCCTTCTCCTCGTAACCTTTGATGCCTTGTCCAATCAAGATCCTATCAATGTCTGACTTAAATACACCCAGTGACCTGACCTCCACAGTTGCATGTGGCAACAAATCCCACAAATTCACCACCCTTTGGCTAAAGAAATTTCTCCGCATCTCTGTTTTAAAAGGGCGCCCCTCTATCCTGAGGCTGTGCCCTCTTGTCCTAGACTTTCCCACCATGGGAAACATCCTTTCCACATCTACTCTGTCTAGGCCTTTTAATATTTGAAAGGTTTCATTGAGATCCCCCCTCATCCTTCTGAATTCCAGTGAGTACAGACCCAGAGCCATCAAACGTTCCTCTTATGTTAACCCTTTCATTCCTGGAAGCATCCTTGTGAACCTTCTCTGGACCCTCTCCAATGCCAGCACATCTTTTCTAAGATGAGGGGCCCAAAACTGTTTCACGTAACTTCAGGTGAGGCCTCACCAGTGCATTATAAAGTCTCAGCATCACATCCTTGCTCTTGTATTCTAGACTTCTTGAAATGAATGGTAACATTGCATTTGCCTCCCTCACCACCGACTCTACCTGCAAGTTAACTTTCAAGGTGTTCTGCACAAGGATTCTAAAGTCGCTCTGCATCTCAGGTTTCTGGATTTTCTCCCCATTTAGAAAATAGTCCGCACATTTATTTCTACTACCAAAGTGCATAACCATGCATTTGCCAACATTGTACAAACGTATTTCATTTGCCACTTTCTTGCCCATTCCTAATGCTTCCTAACTGTTTCCTCAACACTACCTGCCCCTCCACCAATCTTCATATCATCTGCAAATTTGGCAACAAAGCCACCTATTCCATCATCTAAATCATTTATATCATTTAACTCTAGCCTAATCAGGAGATAATTTACAATGATTCATTAACCCACTAACTGCTACATCTTCAGACTGTGGGAGGAAGTCCTGGCTGTTTTTTCAGGGATAATGTACAAACTCCTTACAGTCAACGCTGGATTTGAACAAACTCTGGAACACCCCAAGCTGTGACAGTGTCACGCTGACCGCTAGGCTACCATGGCACCCCCTTCTCTATGGTTAGCAAAGACATGACGGGCCAAATGGCACATGTACCTGCTGTATGACCCAATGACTCGATAAAACGTTAACTCTATTTCTCTCTCCACTGTTGCTGCCTGACCAGCTGAGAGTTTCCAGCATTTTCTAGTTTTATTCTGATCCATTTCCACACTGAAGAATTCAAGTCCCGAGCGTTAATGACATGGTATCCTGTGGTGAGTTTAATCTCAAGGAGAGGGAACATTTGTCAGAGGAGGGGACAACTCCCTCTACCTCACTCACAGTGGCCCCCTCAAGTTCAAAGTTAAAAGTAAATCTGGGGTCAGAATCAGGTTTATAATCACTGATATATGTCATGAAATTTGGTGTTCTGTGGCAGCAGTACATTGCAATGCATAAAAAACACCAATAATTACAATTACAATAAGGATATATAAAAATAAAGAAATAGAGCAAAAAGAGAACAAAATACTGAGGTAGTGTTGATGGGTTCATTGTCCATTTAGAAGTCTGATGGCAGAGGGGAAGAAGCTGTTCCTGAAACATTGAGTGTGTATCTTCAGGCTCCTGTACCTCCTCCCTGATGGTAATAATGAGAGGAAGATATGTCTCTGATGGTGAGGTCCCTTAATGTTGGATGCCAGCTTCTTGAGGTATCAGCTTTTGAAGATGACTGCGAAGGAGGGGAGGCCAGTGGCCTATAATGGAGGTGGCTGAACTTACAGCCCTCTGCAGCTTTTCCTGATACTGAGCATTGGCCCCTCCAAACCAGTCAGAATGCTCTCCACAGTACATCTGTACAAATTTACCAGTGTCTTTGTTGACATTTCTTATCACAGTTCAAAGTAAATTTATTATCAAAGTGCATGCACATTACCATATACAACCCTGAGATTCATTTTCTTGTGGGCATTCATAGTAAGTACAAGAAACGCAATAGAATCAATGAAATGCTGCACCCAACAGGATGGACAAACAACCAAGGTGCAAAAGACAAAGAACTGTGCAAATACAAAAGAGAAATAAATAAATCAATATAGACAGATGGATAAATAAATATTGAGAATATGAGACAGAGAGCCCTTGAAAGTGAATCCTTGAAAGTAAGTATACTGTATGTTACCATATATCACCCTGAGATTCATTTTCCTGCAGACATTTACAGGAAAATAAATAATTACAATAGAATTCATAAAAAAAAGCCAACATGCAAAAGAAAATGAACTATGCAAATAATATAAAATAATATTAAGTACGTGGCATATTCTTGTGTAACGCACTGTAAGGGTTCACTGCTAATGTAATGGCTTCTCTGTAATGTTCACTGCTGAGGTAATGGTTTCTCTGTAGCAGCAATGTTTGGGTTATGGCTGGAGATAACAGGACTATGGTTATGCATGTTAGCCAATCAGAGATCGTTGCTGTGTCTTGTAATTGTGGAAGCAGTTGATTTTGCAGGCTTTTGCCAGAGGGAGAGAGAGAGATGAAGAGAGAAGATGCGAATGTAGAGATCTAGTAGCCCGCCAGATGGGGTGGACTCTGGGCAGGGGGTCCGAAGGTCGGTGACGCTCGAAGGAGAGCAGTGGTGGAAGAAAGACTACTGAAGTGTGTGAGCTCCAGCTTTGTGCACGGACTGTTTATTATTAAATCTTTTTGTTTCTCTACTAACCATATAGTCAAATTAAGAGTTATAAAGTTTAATCGTTTAATCACATATTGTGTACTGTTTGTTATTTCAGGGTACGGATTTGTAACAGGGGACTCATCGCGTAGCATCCACCCAAACGAGATTTCTTAAGTTTGGCCGGGCAGGGGGTTATCACCCCCTAGATTAAGCCGCTAGGTGAACCGAGTGTTACATTTGAAAGTGAGTCTGTAGGTTGTAGAATCATTTCACAGTAAGTGGTGATTGAAGTTATGTGGTTGTAGAAATTGGGTTAAGTCCTGACACCCGACACAAGCCTCGTTGACATCTTGTGCTCCGCCAAAGAACAGCTGGTCTCAAATCTGAGCCCCTTCCTAACAGAAGATCAGGAGAAGGTACTTGAGAACAACACCTACCCTTTGTCTCCCACAGGTGTCCCTGCACCCACACATCATGTGGACTTGGAAATCTATCACCATTCCTGTATTTTCACAGGGTCTAAGTCCTGGGACTCCTATCCCAACAGCACATTCTCCAGCAGTTCAAGAAGGTGGCTCACCCCTAACTCCTCAAGGGCAGTTAGGGACGAAACAATAAACTTTGACCTTATCAGTGATGTCCAGATTTCAGAAGCTAAATACTGGGCATTGTGGTATAGTATTAACACAATTCTTTATTCTCCTGAGGAAGTAGAGGCAAGGGTAAACTTTCTTGCCCATGACACCAATATGGTTGACCCAGAATAGGCCATTGGTGATGTTCACACCTACGAAGTTCAGTGCTTGTGTCTCTGGACTCCAAGAGATGGCCCGTTTGTGGTCCCTACTCTCATCCACAATGGCAAAGCCCCCTCCATGTTGAAGAATTAAAACCAGGTTTAATATCTCTGTCACATGTTGTGAAATTTATTGTTTTATGGCAACAGTGCAGTGCAATACATAATGTACTATAAATTACAAACTGAGAAAATCTGCCCATGCTGGAAATCCAGAGTGACACATACAAAATGAACTCAGCAGGTCAGGCAGCACCTATTGAAGTGAATAGACAGTTGATGTTTCGGGCTGAGACCCTTCGTTAGGACTGGGGCGGAAGGGGGGATGTTGCCAGAAAATAAAGGTGGGGGGAGGGAAAGAGGCTGGCTGGAAGGAGGTAGGTGAAGCCAAGTGGGTGGGAAAGGCCAAGGGCTGGAGAGGAAGGAATCTGGTAGGTGAGGAGAGTGGTCAGTAGGAGAAAGGGAAGGAGGAGAGGACCCATGGGGGGGGGGCAGGGGGAGGTGATAGGCAGGTGGGAAGAAGTAAAAGGTCAGAGTGGAGAATTTTGTTTACTGGAAGGAGAAATCGATATTCATGCCATCAGATTTGGGGGGGTACCCACATGGAATATAAGGTGTTGCTCCTCCACCCCGACATGTCGGAACAAGAATGGGAATCATAATTAGAATGTCTGGCCACTGGGAAGTTCCATTTGTGCCAATAAGAAAAGAGCTTTCAATGGCCACTTTGTTAGTACATTGTTACACCTGTACACCTACTCTTTAATGCAAATATCTAATCAGCCAATCATGTGGCAGCCACTCAACCATGCAGACACTGACTTGAGCTTCACTTGTTGTTCAGAACAAACATCAGAATGGGGAAGAAAGTGATTGTTGGTGTCAGATGGGGTGGTTTGAGTATCTCAGAAACTGCTGACATTCAGGGATTTTCTTGCACAGAGTTGACAGAGAATGCTGCAAAAAAACAAAACCAAAAGGAACACCCAGTGAGTGCAGTTCTGTGGGTGAAATTGCCCTGTTACTGAGAGAGGTCAGAGGCGAATGGCCAGACAGAAGGTAACAGTAACTAAAATAAATATGTGCTACAACAGTGGTGTGCAGAAGAGTTCCTCTCAATGTACAACATGTCGAACCTTGAAATAGATGGCTTCAGCAGCAGAAGACCATGAACATACACTCGGTGGCCACTTTATTAGGTACAGGGGATATCTAATAAAGTAGCCACTAAGTATAAATTGTGAAATTTGTTGTTTTGCAGCAGCAGTACAGTGCAATACATAACAGAAAACCTATAAATTGTGATAAGAAATACATATTGCAAAATTAACTGAAATAAGTACTGGAAAAAGAGAGCCAAAATAGTGAGGTAGTGTTCGTGAATTTATAATGAGTTCATTACAGGAAAGAGATTGGAATAAGTGGAGCATTGGCTGATAGGCAGAAAGCAAACGGTGGGAATAAAGGGATCCTATTCTGATTGGTTGCCGGTTACTAGTGGTGTTCCGCAAGGGTCAGTGTTGGGGCTGCTTCTTTTTAAAATGTATATCCATGATTTAGATTATGGATTAAATGGTTTTGTGGCTAAGTTTGTGGATGACACCAAGATAGGTGGAGGAGCAGGAAGTGTTGAAGAAACGGAAAGGTTGCAGAGAGACTTGGTCAGTTTAGGAGAGTGGGCAAAGAAATGGCAGATGAGATACAATGTTGAGAAGTGTACGGTTGTACATTTTGGAAGAAGAAATAATTGGGCAGATTATTATTTAGATGGGGAGAAAATTCAAAAATCGGAAGTGCAAAGGGACTTGGGGGTCCTCATGCAGGATACCCTAAAGGTTAACCACCAGGTTGGATCAGCAGTAAGGAAAGTGAATGCTATGTTGGCATTCATTTCAAGAGGAATAGTGTATAAGAGTAAGGAGGTGTTGATGAGGCTCTATGGGGCATTAGTGAGACCTCATTTGGAATACTGTGTGCAGTTTTGGGCCCCCTATCTTAGAAAGGATGTACTGATGTTGGAGACAGTTCAGAGAGGATTTACGAGAATGATTCCTGGAATGCAGAGGCTAACATATGAGGAGCGTTTGTCAGCTCTTGGATTGTATTCATTAGAGTATAGAAGAATGAGAGGGGATCTCATAGAAACATTTTGAATGTTGAAAGGGTTGGACAGAGTAGATGTGGAAAGGCTGTTTCCCTCGGTGGGTGAGTCCAGGACAAGAGGCCACAGTCTTAGAATTAGAGGGTACCCGTTTAAAACAGAGATGAGGAGAAATTTTTTCAGCCAGAGGGTCGTGGATCTATGGAATTCGTTGCCACATACAGCTCTGGAGGCCTGATTATTGAGGGTGTTTAAGGAGGAGATTGATAGGTATCTAATTAGTCAGGGTATTAAGGGATATGGGGAAAAAGCCAGAAATTGGAACTAGATGGGAGAATAGTATAGTTCATGGTGGAGTGGCAGAGCAGACTCGATGGGCTGAATGGCCTACTTCTGCTCCTTTGTCTTGTGATCTTGTGATTTTTGTTATTCATTCTGCATCCCGTGCCCCATCTCCTGCTCCAGTTCTCACGTCAGAGTTACTGACCGCTTTTCAACACCATGTTCAACTGGAACTTGTTTCCTGGGGATGTTTAATTCCATGTATTAAATGCGATGAATCTGGAATTGACAGTTCTCCTGCGAGCACCGGGACTAAGTAATGTGAAGCCATTAACGAGCTTACCAAATCAGGGCTATTTTTTGTCCCATCTATCTCTGCTAAATGCAGCAACAGTTGTAGAATTTAACCCAACTCTTAAACTATTAAGCTCTCTTTCAAGATTTAAAGCTGTGATTAACTTTAGGTGCATTTTTCCCCAGATTAATAGTATAAATCTCTCTGATGGGAAAGTCACCTTCTCGATGCAAACAGCTGGTGACCTGTGCCTGGGAGATTCAGGCTGATGAATGTCTGTTGCCCACGTGCACGGAGTGTTCTGCCTTTCAGGCTAGTCTCCTTCTGTGGGCTCACTGTAACCAGCCAGTAACTGGCAGGGGAGCAGAGCACAACAGCAGGCTGCAATAGCGAGGCCATCTGCTGCCAGAGCACCGTGCTGCATCGGAAAGCCAGCACCCTAACTTCCGGTAATTTTTCCTCCTTCCCCTTCCCTCTTCTTCCATTCCCCACTTTAGTTCCCTTCTTACCTCTTCTCTTCTTCTCAACTGTCTATCACCACCCTCTGCTGCCCCTCCTCCTCCCCTTTTTCCCATGGCCCACTTTCCACTCCTATCAGGCCCCTTCTTTTTCAGCCCTTTACATTTTTCACCTATCGCCTCCCAGCTTCTTACTTCACTCCCCGCCCACGCACATTCCCCTTCACCTAGTCTGCCCTATCACTTGCCAGCTTGTACTGTTTCCTCAACACCCCCACCCCCACCTTCGTATTCTGGCTTCTTCCCCACCACCCCATCCTTTCCGGTCTTGATGAAGGGTCTCAGCGCAAAATGTTGACTGTTTATTCCCCTCTGTCGATGCTGCCTGACCTGCTGAGCTCCTCCAGCATTTTGTGTGTGTTGCTCCGGATTTCCAGCATCTGCAGAATCTCCTGCGTTTATAATTTACCACATATTTTTCCTGCAATGTATCCTCTGCTGTTCACACTCTGCGACAGCCACAGAATTAGGACGTGAAACATCCGGTCCATCACCCAGCGAAGGACTCCTTCTGCTTACGTGTGATTTACTGCAAGCTCAC